>NW_028127270.1:1200000-1800000 GCF_965231255.1 Vanellus vanellus | reverse complement strand
ATCACAGAATCACAGATTGGTTAGGGTTGGAAAGGAGCTCTGGAGATCATCCAGTCCAACCCCCCTGCCAGAGCAGGGTCACCTACAGCAGGTTGCACAGGATGACCTCCAGGCGGGTTTTGAATGTCTCTGGGGTGGGAGACTCTACCGCCTCCCTGGGCAGCCTGTTCCAGCGCTCTGCCACCCTCAAAGTAAAGAAGTTCCTCCTCATGCTTTGATAGAAGTTCCTACGTTCCAGTTTGTACCCGTTACCTCTTGTCCTGGATCATCTTTGATGATCCAGGACAAGAGGTAACGGGCACCAATTGGAACGTAGGAACTTGAACTTGAACTGGAACGTAGGAACTTGAACATAGGATTATCCTTGATGATTCAGGATAGCTGTGTGTCTGACCAGTCTGTCTTTCGAAGGAGGTCCTGGGCCAGCTCCAGCCATGCTGTGCTGAGCAGAGCCCCTGGCAGCAGCCCCACAGCTCACTCCCAGTGTGCCTGAATGGAAAAGGTACCAAAGTTGCTGCAACACTTTCTGAAAAACTCTATAGTGTTACCCCACAAGCGCAAAGCGACGGCAAAGCCCGTGAAATGACACCGGTGCTTCCAGAAAATGTCAAGCTTCCTGCCCAAGGGTGACATGCCATGCGGTGGGGTCAGGGCCACACGCTGAGCACCCGGTGCGCTGGGGTTGCCCCAGCGGTTCCTGAGCAGCTCCTGCAGTGCTGCCGCCGGTACCGTTCTGGCGGCTGTAGTTGTTTAAAAAGCCGTTGTTGTTTCCGGCGTAATCTGACGGCAGTTTTCTCGGGCATTTGGGCCTCTTCTAATAAGTGTGCTGTGAGTACATCTGCAAGCATTCACCTGTCGAGGTCAAATGACTGGTGGTGCTCATCTGCCCCCGTGCTACTGCTGCTGCCTCTCGTGAATGCTCATGTGCCTGCGTGCCCCTGTACAGGCACAGATGCACGCGCGCAACACCTGATCCCGCATCCTAATTATTTTTCGCCCGGTTCTCGGAGTTGTTCTGCTTCCGGCTGATGAATGGGAAAGTGTAGTAGTGCTGTTTCATTTCACCAGCCTCTCAAGTGTGGAAATTATGGTAAATTTGAGAACAAGCCAGATTAGATTGATAGTTACACCTCCTCCTTTAATTAGCCAACCACAGGATCTGTGGAGGCAAAGGCCGGGGGGGTGTGTCGGTGTATATAAGGTGTATTGTCTATGTGAAAGATGAATCAAAAGGAGTTGCTTGAGGTGGGAAGGCTTTTCCGGAGAGGTTCCACATGTTGTCAGGTAGTCCCTCTGAATGGCAGCTTCCGGTTCGGTCCCTTAGCTTTCGGAAGTGACATTTAGTCTGATATGTGCCAGCCGTGCAATCTACCTAGCCCTGCAAAGTGCAAATATTAACCTAAATGCATATTAAGATAGTGTGTGTTAGCTCCTGAACTGAAATAGAGAGCGGGTGTTCCAGCGGAGGCAAGCAAATCGTGTTGATTTAGAGTGGCTTGAGGATTTGGCCCATTACCGCTTCTTTATACACTTTTAAAAAGAAATGCCAACTCGATAGTTTAGGCTTTAACTGGAACATGGCAAGTAATTGTATGTTTTGGCGGACCCCTAGTAATGTTGCAGAATCTTTCTCAGAAGTTGTTCCATGGGATAGCCGATTCCTCAGGTAAGAGCTACTTGTTTGTTCAATCCTCCATCTTAGGCCTGCTCCTCAGGTGCATCCTCCTTCTCGCAGCGATTTCCTAGGAACAGATTTCGAAGAACAGCTCTGATCACAGAATCACAGATTGGTTAGGGTTGGAAAGGAGCTCTGGAGATCATCCAGTCCAACCCCCCTGCCAGAGCAGGGTCACCTTCAGCAGGTTGCACAGGATGACCTCCAGGCGGGTTTTGAATGTCTCTGGGGTGGGAGACTCTACCGCCTCCCTGGGCAGCCTGTTCCAGCGCTCTGCCACCCTCAAAGTAAAGAAGTTCCTCCTCATGCTTTGATAGAAGTTCCTACGTTCCAGTTTGTACCCGTTACATCTTGTCCTGGATCATCAAAAATCATCTTTGATGATCCAGGACAAGAGGTAACGGGCACCAATTGGAACGTAGGAACTTGAACTTGAACTGGAAGGTAGGAACTTGAACTTGAACATAGGATTATCCTTGATGATTCAGGATAGCTGTGTGTCTGACCAGTCTGTCTTTCGAAGGAGGTCCTGGGCCAGCTCCAGCCATGCTGTGCTGAGCAGAGCCCCTGGCAGCAGCCCCACACCTCACTCCCAGTGTGCCTGAATGGAAAAGGTACCAAAGTTGCTGCAACACTTTCTGAAAAACTCTATAGTGTTACCCCACAAGCGCAAAGCGACGGCAAAGCCCGTGAAATGACACCGGTGCTTCCAGAAAATGTCAAGCTTCCTGCCCAAGGGTGACACGCCATGCGGTGGGGTCAGGGCCACGCGCTGAGCACCCGGTGCGCTGGGGTTGCCCCAGCGGTTCCTGAGCAGCTCCTGCAGTGCTGCCGCCGGTACCGTTCTGGCGGCTGTAGTTGTTTAAAAAGCCGTTGTTGTTTCCGGCGTAATCTGACGGCAGTTTTCTCGGGCATTTGGGCCTCTTCTAATAAGTGTGCTGTGAGTACATCTGCAAGCATTCACCTGTCGAGGTCAAATGACTGGTGGTGCTCATCTGCCCCCGTGCTACTGCTGCTGCCTCCCGTGAATGCTCATGTGCCTGCGTGCCCCTGTACAGGCACAGATGCACGCGCGCAACACCTGATCCCGCATCCTAATTATTTTTCGCCCGGTTCTCGGAGTTGTTCTGCTTCCGGCTGATGAATGGGAAAGTGTAGTAGTGCTGTTTCATTTCACCAGCCTCTCAAGTGTGGAAATTATGGTAAATTTGAGAACAAGCCAGATTAGATTGATAGTTACACCTCCTCCTTTAATTAGCCAACCACAGGATCTGTGGAGGCAAAGGCCGGGGGGGTGTGTCGGTGTATATAACGTGTATTGTCTATGTGAAAGATTAATCAAAAGGAGTTGCTTGAGGTGGGAAGGCTTTTCCGGAGAGGTTCCACACGTTGTCAGGTAGTCCCTCTGAATGGCAGCTTCCGGTTCGGTCCCTTAGCTTTCGGAAGTGACATTTAGTCTGATATGTGCCAGCCGTGCAATCTACCTAGCCCTGCAAAGTGCAAATATTAACCTAAATGCATATTAAGATACTGTGTGTTAGCTCCTGAACTGAAATAGAGAGCGGGTGTTCCAGCGGAGGCAAGCAAATCGTGTTGATTTACAGTGGCTTGCGGATTTGGCCCATTACCGCTTCTTTATACACTTTTAAAAAGAAATGCCAACTCGATAGTTTAGGCTTTAACTGGAACATGGCAAGTAATTGTATGTTTTGGCGGACCCCTAGTAATGTTGCAGAATCTTTCTCAGAAGTTGTTACGTGGGATAGCCGATTCCTCAGGTAAGAGCTACTTGTTTGTTCAATCCTCCATCTTAGGCCTGCTCCTCAGGTGCATCCTCCTTCTCGCAGCGATTTCCTAGGAACAGATTTCGAAGAACAGCTCTGATCACAGAATCACAGATTGGTTAGGGTTGGAAAGGAGCTCTGGAGATCATCCAGTCCAACCCCCCTGCCAGAGCAGGGTCACCTACAGCAGGTTGCACAGGATGACCTCCAGGCGGGTTTTGAATGTCTCTGGGGTCGGAGACTCTACCGCCTCCCTGGGCAGCCTGTTCCAGCGCTCTGCCAACCTCAAAGTAAAGAAGTTCCTCCTCATGCTTTGATAGAAGTTCCTAGGTTCCAGTTTGTACCCGTTACCTCTTGTCCTGGATCATCTTTGATGATCCAGGACAAGAGGTAACGGGCACCAATTGGAACGTAGGAACTTGAACTTGAACTGGAAGGTAGGAACTTGAACTTGAACATAGGATTATCCTTGATGATTCAGGATAGCTGTGTGTCTGACCAGTCTGTCTTTCGAAGTAGGTCCTGGACCAGCTCCAGCCATGCTGTGCTGAGCAGAGCCCCTGGCAGCAGCCCCACACCTCACTCCCAGTGTGCCTGAATGGAAAAGGTACCAAAGTTGCTCCAACACTTTCTGAAAAACTCTATAGTGTTACCCCACAAGCGCAAAGCGACGGCAAAGCCCGTGAAATGACACCGGTGCTTCCAGAAAATGTCAAGCTTCCTGCCCAAGGGTGACATGCCATGCGGTGGGGTCAGGGCCACGCGCTGAGCACCCGGTGCGCTGGGGTTGCCCCAGCGGTTCCTGAGCAGCTCCTGCAGTGCTGCCGCCGGTACCGTTCTGGCGGCTGTAGTTGTTTAAAAAGCCGTTGTTGTTTCCGGCGTAATCTGACGGCAGTTTTCTCGGGCATTTGGGCCTCTTCTAATAAGTGTGCTGTGAGTACATCTGCAAGCATTCACCTGTCGAGGTCAAATGACTGGTGGTGCTCATCTGCCCCCGTGCTACTGCTGCTGCCTCCCGTGAATGCTCATGTGCCTGCGTGCCCCTGTACAGGCACAGATGCACGCGCGCAACACCTGATCCCGCATCCTAATTATTTTTCGCCCGGTTCTCGGAGTTGTTCTGCTTCCGGCTGATGAATGGGAAAGTGTAGTAGTGCTGTTTCATTTCACCAGCCTCTCAAGTGTGGAAATTATGGTAAATTTGAGAACAAGCCAGATTAGATTGATAGTTACACCTCCTCCTTTAATTAGCCAACCACAGGATCTGTGGAGGCAAAGGACGGGGGGGTGTGTCGGTGTATATAACGTGTATTGTCTATGTGAAAGATGAATCAAAAGGAGTTGCTTGAGGTGGGAAGGCTTTTCCGGAGAGGTTCCACATGTTGTCAGGTAGTCCCTCTGAATGGCAGCTTCCGGTTCGGTCCCTTAGCTTTCGGAAGTGACATTTAGTCTGATATGTGCCAGCCGTGCAATCTACCTAGCCCTGCAAAGTGCAAATATTAACCTAAATGCATATTAAGATACTGTGTGTTAGCTCCTGAACTGAAATAGAGAGCGGGTGTTCCAGCGGAGGCAAGCAAATCGTGTTGATTTACAGTGGCTTGAGGATTTGGCCCATTACCGCTTCTTTATACACTTTTAAAAAGAAATGCCAACTCGATAGTTTAGGCTTTAACTGGAACATGGCAAGTAATTGTATGTTTTGGCGGACCCCTAGTAATGTTGCAGAATCTTTCTCAGAAGTTGTTCCATGGGATAGCCGATTCCTCAGGTAAGAGCTACTTGTTTGTTCAATCCTCCATCTTAGGCCTGCTCCTCAGGTGCATCCTCCTTCTCGCAGCGATTTCCTAGGAACAGATTTCGAAGAACAGCTCTGATCACAGAATCACAGATTGGTTAGGGTTGGAAAGGAGCTCTGGAGATCATCCAGTCCAACCCCCCTGCCAGAGCAGGGTCACCTACAGCAGGTTGCACAGGATGACCTCCAGGCGGGTTTTGAATGTCTCTGGGGTGGGAGACTCTACCGCCTCCCTGGGCAGCCTGTTCCAGCGCTCTGCCACCCTCAAAGTAAAGAAGTTCCTCCTCATGCTTTGATAGAAGTTCCTACGTTCCAGTTTGTACCCGTTACCTCTTGTCCTGGATCATCTTTGATGATCCAGGACAAGAGGTAACGGGCACCAATTGGAACGTAGGAACTTGAACTTGAACTGGAACGTAGGAGCTTGAACATAGGATTATCCTTGATGATTCAGGATAGCTGTGTGTCTGACCAGTCTGTCTTTCGAAGGAGGTCCTGGGCCAGCTCCAGCCATGCTGTGCTGAGCAGAGCCCCTGGCAGCAGCCCCACACCTCACTCCCAGTGTGCCTGAATGGAAAAGGTACCAAAGTTGCTGCAACACTTTCTGAAAAACTCTATAGTGTTACCCCACAAGCGCAAAGCGACGGCAAAGCCCGTGAAATGACACCGGTGCTTCCAGAAAATGTCAAGCTTCCTGCCCAAGGGTGACATGCCATGCGGTGGGGTCAGGGCCACACGCTGAGCACCCGGTGCGCTGGGGTTGCCCCAGCGGTTCCTGAGCAGCTCCTGCAGTGCTGCCGCCGGTACCGTTCTGGCGGCTGTAGTTGTTTAAAAAGCCGTTGTTGTTTCCGGCGTAATCTGACGGCAGTTTTCTCGGGCATTTGGGCCTCTTCTAATAAGTGTGCTGTGAGTACATCTGCAAGCATTCACCTGTCGAGGTCAAATGACTGGTGGTGCTCATCTGCCCCCGTGCTACTGCTGCTGCCTCTCGTGAATGCTCATGTGCCTGCGTGCCCCTGTACAGGCACAGATGCACGCGCGCAACACCTGATCCCGCATCCTAATTATTTTTCGCCCGGTTCTCGGAGTTGTTCTGCTTCCGGCTGATGAATGGGAAAGTGTAGTAGTGCTGTTTCATTTCACCAGCCTCTCAAGTGTGGAAATTATGGTAAATTTGAGAACAAGCCAGATTAGATTGATAGTTACACCTCCTCCTTTAATTAGCCAACCACAGGATCTGTGGAGGCAAAGGCCGGGGGGGTGTGTCGGTGTATATAACGTGTATTGTCTATGTGAAAGATTAATCAAAAGGAGTTGCTTGAGGTGGGAAGGCTTTTCCGAAGAGGTTCCACATATTGTCAGGTAGTCCCTCTGAATGGCAGCTTCCGGTTCGGTCCCTTAGCTTTCGGAAGTGACATTTAGTCTGATATGTGCCAGCCGTGCAATCTACCTAGCCCTGCAAAGTGCAAATATTAACCTAAATGCATATTAAGATACTGTGTGTTAGCTCCTGAACTGAAATAGAGAGCGGGTGTTCCAGCGGAGGCAAGCAAATCGTGTTGATTTACAGTGGCTTGAGGATTTGGCCCATTACCGCATCTTTATACACTTTTAAAAAGAAATGCCAACTCGATAGTTTAGGCTTTAACTGGAACATGGCAAGTAATTGTATGTTTTGGCGGACCCCTAGTAATGTTGCAGAATCTTTCTCAGAAGTTGTTCCATGGGATAGCCGATTCCTCAGGTAAGAGCTACTTGTTTGTTCAATCCTCCATCTTAGGCCTGCTCCTCAGGTGCATCCTCCTTCTCGCAGCGATTTCCTAGGAACAGATTTCGAAGAACAGCTCTGATCACAGAATCACAGATTGGTTAGGGTTGGAAAGGAGCTCTGGAGATCATCCAGTCCAACCCCCCTGCCAGAGCAGGGTCACCTACAGCAGGTTGCACAGGATGACCTCCAGGCGGGTTTTGAATGTCTCTGGGGTGGGAGACTCTACCGCCTCCCTGGGCAGCCTGTTCCAGCGCTCTGCCACCCTCAAAGTAAAGAAGTTCCTCCTCATGCTTTGATAGAAGTTCCTACGTTCCAGTTTGTACCCGTTACCTCTTGTCCTGGATCATCTTTGATGATCCAGGACAAGAGGTAACGGGCACCAATTGGAACGTAGGAACTTGAACTTGAACTGGAACGTAGGAACTTGAACATAGGATTATCCTTGATGATTCAGGATAGCTGTGTGTCTGACCAGTCTGTCTTTCGAAGGAGGTCCTGGGCCAGCTCCAGCCATGCTGTGCTGAGCAGAGCCCCTGGCAGCAGCCCCACAGCTCACTCCCAGTGTGCCTGAATGGAAAAGGTACCAAAGTTGCTGCAACACTTTCTGAAAAACTCTATAGTGTTACCCCACAAGCGCAAAGCGACGGCAAAGCCCGTGAAATGACACCGGTGCTTCCAGAAAATGTCAAGCTTCCTGCCCAAGGGTGACATGCCATGCGGTGGGGTCAGGGCCACACGCTGAGCACCCGGTGCGCTGGGGTTGCCCCAGCGGTTCCTGAGCAGCTCCTGCAGTGCTGCCGCCGGTACCGTTCTGGCGGCTGTAGTTGTTTAAAAAGCCGTTGTTGTTTCCGGCGTAATCTGACGGCAGTTTTCTCGGGCATTTGGGCCTCTTCTAATAAGTGTGCTGTGAGTACATCTGCAAGCATTCACCTGTCGAGGTCAAATGACTGGTGGTGCTCATCTGCCCCCAGCTACTGCTGCTGCCTCCCGTGAATGCTCATGTGCCTGCGTGCCCCTGTACAGGCACAGATGCACGCGCGCAACACCTGATCCCGCATCCTAATTATTTTTCGCCCGGTTCTCTGAGTTGTTCTGCTTCCGGCTGATGAATGGGAAAGTGTAGTAGTGCTGTTTCATTTCACCAGCCTCTCAAGTGTGGAAATTATGGTAAATTTGAGAACAAGCGAGATTAGATTGATAGTTACACCTCCTCCTTTAATTAGCCAACCACAGGATCTGTGGAGGCAAAGGCCGGGGGGGTGTGTCGGTGTATATAACGTGTATTGTCTATGTGAAAGATTAATCAAAAGGAGTTGCTTGAGGTGGGAAGGCTTTTCCGGAGAGGTTCCACATGTTGTCAGGTAGTCCTTCTGAATGGCAGCTTCCGGTTCGGTCCCTTAGCTTTCGGAAGTGACATTTAGTCTGATATGTGCCAGCCGTGCAATCTACCTAGCCCTGCAAAGTGCAAATATTAACATAAATGCATATTAAGATACTGTGTGTTAGCTCCTGAACTGAAATAGAGAGCGGGTGTTCCAGCGGAGGCAAGCAAATCGTGTTGATTTACAGTGGCTTGAGGATTTGGCCCATTACCACTTCTTTATACACTTTTAAAAAGAAATGCCAACTCGATAGTTTAGGCTTTAACTGGAACATGGCAAGTAATTGTATGTTTTGGCGGACCCCTAGTAATGTTGCAGAATCTTTCTCAGAAGTTGTTCCATGGGATAGCCGATTCCTCAGGTAAGAGCTACTTGTTTGTTCAATCCTCCATCTTCGGCCTGCTCCTCAGGTGCATCCTCCTTCTCGCAGCGATTTCCTAGGAACAGATTTCGAAGAACAGCTCTGATCACAGAATCACAGATTGGTTAGGGTTGGAAAGGAGCTCTGGAGATCATCCAGTCCAACCCCCCTGCCAGAGCAGGGTCACCTACAGCAGGTTGCACAGGATGACCTCCAGGCGGGTTTTGAATGTTTCTGGGGTGGGAGACTCTACCGCCTCCCTGGGCAGCCTGTTCCAGCGCTCTGCCACCCTCAAAGTAAAGAAGTTCCTCCTCATGCTTTGATAGAAGTTCCTAGGTTCCAGTTTGTACCCGTTACCTCTTGTCCTGGATCATCTTTGATGATCCAGGACAAGAGGTAACGGGCACCAATTGGAACGTAGGAACTTGAACTTGAACTGGAACGTAGGAGCTTGAACATAGGATTATCCTTGATGATTCAGGATAGCTGTGTGTCTGACCAGTCTATCTTTTGAAGGAGGTCCTGGGCCAGCTCCAGCCATGCTGTGCTGAGCAGAGCCCCTGGCAGCAGCCCCACAGCTCACTCCCAGTGTGCCTGAATGGAAAAGGTACCAAAGTTGCTCCAACACTTTCTGAAAAACTCTACAGTGTTACCCCACAAGCGCAAAGCGACGGCAAAGCCCGTGAAATGACACCGGTGCTTCCAGAAAATGTCAAGCTTCCTGCCCAAGGGTGACATGCCATGCGGTGGGGTCAGGGCCACGCGCTGAGCACCCGGTGCGCTGGGGTTGCCCCAGCGGTTCCTGAGCAGCTCCTGCAGTGCTGCCGCTGGTACCGTTCTGGCGGCTGTAGTTGTTTAAAAAGCCGTTGTTGTTTCCGGCGTAATCTGACGGCAGTTTTCTCGGGCATTTGGGCCTCTTCTAATAAGTGTGCTGTGAGTACATCTGCAAGCATTCACCTGTCGAGGTCAAATGACTGGTGGTGCTCATCTGCCCCCGTGCTACTGCTGCTGCCTCCCGTGAATGCTCATGTGCCTGCGTGCCCCTGTACAGGCACAGATGCACGCGCGCAACACCTGATCCCGCATCCTAATTATTTTTCGCCCGGTTCTCGGAGTTGTTCTGCTTCCGGCTGATGAATGGGAAAGTGTAGTAGTGCTGTTTCATTTCACCAGCCTCTCAAGTGTGGAAATTATGGTAAATTTGAGAACAAGCCAGATTAGATTGATAGTTACACCTCCTCCTTTAATTAGCCAACCACAGGATCTGTGGAGGCAAAGGCCGGGGGGGTGTGTCGGTGTATATAACGTGTATTGTCTATGTGAAAGATTAATCAAAAGGAGTTGCTTGAGGTGGGAAGGCTTTTCCGAAGAGGTTCCACATATTGTCAGGTAGTCCCTCTGAATGGCAGCTTCCGGTTCGGTCCCTTAGCTTTCGGAAGTGACATTTAGTCTGATATGTGCCAGCCGTGCAATCTACCTAGCCCTGCAAAGTGCAAATATTAACCTAAATGCATATTAAGATACTGTGTGTTAGCTCCTGAACTGAAATAGAGAGCGGGTGTTCCAGCGGAGGCAAGCAAATCCTGTTGATTTACAGTGGCTTGAGGATTTGGCCCATTACCGCTTCTTTATACACTTTTAAAAAGAAATGCCAACTCGATAGTTTAGGCTTTAACTGGAACATGGCAAGTAATTGTATGTTTTGGCGGACCCCTAGTAATGTTGCAGAATCTTTCTCAGAAGTTGTTCCATGGGATAGCCGATTCCTCAGGTAAGAGCTACTTGTTTGTTCAATCCTCCATCTTAGGCCTGCTCCTCAGGTGCATCCTCCTTCTCGCAGCGATTTCCTAGGAACAGATTTCGAAGAACAGCTCTGATCACAGAATCACAGATTGGTTAGGGTTGGAAAGGAGCTCTGGAGATCATCCAGTCCAACCCCCCTGCCAGAGCAGGGTCACCTACAGCAGGTTGCACAGGATGACCTCCAGGCGGGTTTTGAATGTTTCTGGGGTGGGAGACTCTACCGCCTCCCTGGGCAGCCTGTTCCAGCGCTCTGCCACCCTCAAAGTAAAGAAGTTCCTCCTCATGCTTTGATAGAAGTTCCTAGGTTCCAGTTTGTACCCGTTACCTCTTGTCCTGGATCATCTTTGATGATCCAGGACAAGAGGTAACGGGCACCAATTGGAACGTAGGAACTTGAACTTGAACTGGAACGTAGGAGCTTGAACATAGGATTATCCTTGATGATTCAGGATAGCTGTGTGTCTGACCAGTCTATCTTTTGAAGGAGGTCCTGGGCCAGCTCCAGCCATGCTGTGCTGAGCAGAGCCCCTGGCAGCAGCCCCACAGCTCACTCCCAGTGTGCCTGAATGGAAAAGGTACCAAAGTTGCTCCAACACTTTCTGAAAAACTCTACAGTGTTACCCCACAAGCGCAAAGCGACGGCAAAGCCCGTGAAATGACACCGGTGCTTCCAGAAAATGTCAAGCTTCCTGCCCAAGGGTGACATGCCATGCGGTGGGGTCAGGGCCACGCGCTGAGCACCCGGTGCGCTGGGGTTGCCCCAGCGGTTCCTGAGCAGCTCCTGCAGTGCTGCCGCTGGTACCGTTCTGGCGGCTGTAGTTGTTTAAAAAGCCGTTGTTGTTTCCGGCGTAATCTGACGGCAGTTTTCTCGGGCATTTGGGCCTCTTCTAATAAGTGTGCTGTGAGTACATCTGCAAGCATTCACCTGTCGAGGTCAAATGACTGGTGGTGCTCATCTGCCCCCGTGCTACTGCTGCTGCCTCCCGTGAATGCTCATGTGCCTGCGTGCCCCTGTACAGGCACAGATGCACGCGCGCAACACCTGATCCCGCATCCTAATTATTTTTCGCCCGGTTCTCGGAGTTGTTCTGCTTCCGGCTGATGAATGGGAAAGTGTAGTAGTGCTGTTTCATTTCACCAGCCTCTCAAGTGTGGAAATTATGGTAAATTTGAGAACAAGCCAGATTAGATTGATAGTTACACCTCCTCCTTTAATTAGCCAACCACAGGATCTGTGGAGGCAAAGGCCGGGGGGGTGTGTCGGTGTATATAACGTGTATTGTCTATGTGAAAGATTAATCAAAAGGAGTTGCTTGAGGTGGGAAGGCTTTTCCGAAGAGGTTCCACATATTGTCAGGTAGTCCCTCTGAATGGCAGCTTCCGGTTCGGTCCCTTAGCTTTCGGAAGTGACATTTAGTCTGATATGTGCCAGCCGTGCAATCTACCTAGCCCTGCAAAGTGCAAATATTAACCTAAATGCATATTAAGATACTGTGTGTTAGCTCCTGAACTGAAATAGAGAGCGGGTGTTCCAGCGGAGGCAAGCAAATCCTGTTGATTTACAGTGGCTTGAGGATTTGGCCCATTACCGCTTCTTTATACACTTTTAAAAAGAAATGCCAACTCGATAGTTTAGGCTTTAACTGGAACATGGCAAGTAATTGTATGTTTTGGCGGACCCCTAGTAATGTTGCAGAATCTTTCTCAGAAGTTGTTCCATGGGATAGCCGATTCCTCAGGTAAGAGCTACTTGTTTGTTCAATCCTCCATCTTAGGCCTGCTCCTCAGGTGCATCCTCCTTCTCGCAGCGATTTCCTAGGAACAGATTTCGAAGAACAGCTCTGATCACAGAATCACAGATTGGTTAGGGTTGGAAAGGAGCTCTGGAGATCATCCAGTCCAACCCCCCTGCCAGAGCAGGGTCACCTACAGCAGGTTGCACAGGATGACCTCCAGGCGGGTTTTGAATGTTTCTGGGGTGGGAGACTCTACCGCCTCCCTGGGCAGCCTGTTCCAGCGCTCTGCCACCCTCAAAGTAAAGAAGTTCCTCCTCATGCTTTGATAGAAGTTCCTAGGTTCCAGTTTGTACCCGTTACCTCTTGTCCTGGATCATCTTTGATGATCCAGGACAAGAGGTAACGGGCACCAATTGGAACGTAGGAACTTGAACTTCAACTGGAAGGTAGGAACTTGAACTTGAACATAGGATTATCCTTGATGATTCAGGACAGCTGTGTGTCTGACCAGTCTGTCTTTCGAGGGAGGTCCTGGGCCAGCTCCAGCCATGCTGTGCTGAGCAGAGCCCCTGGCAGCAGCCCCACAGCTCACTCCCAGTGTGCCTGAATGGAAAAGGTACCAAAGTTGCTCCAACACTTTCCGAAAAACTCTATAGTGTTACCCCACAAGCGCAAAGCGACGGCAAAGCCCGTGAAATGACACCGGTGCTTCCAGAAAATGTCAAGCTTCCTGCCCAAGGGTGACATGCCATGCGGTGGGGTCAGGGCCACGCGCTGAGCACCCGGTGCGCTGGGGTTGCCCCATCAGTTCCTGAGCAGCTCCTGCAGTGCTGCCGCCGGTACCGTTCTGGCGGCTGTAGTTGTTTAAAAAGCCGTTGTTGTTTCCGGCGTAATCTGACGGCAGTTTTCTCGGGCATTTGGGCCTCTTCTAATAAGTGTGCTGTGAGTACATCTGCAAGCATTCACCTGTCGAGGTCAAATGACTGGTGGTGCTCATCTGCCCCCGTGCTACTGCTGCTGCCTCTCGTGAATGCTCATGTGCCTGCGTGCCCCTGTACAGGCACAGATGCACGCGCGCAACACCTGATCCCGCATCCTAATTATTTTTCGCCCGGTTCTCGGAGTTGTTCTGCTTCCGGCTGATGAATGGGAAAGTGTAGTAGTGCTGTTTCATTTCACCAGCCTCTCAAGTGTGGAAATTATGGTAAATTTGAGAACAAGCCAGATTAGATTGATAGTTACACCTCCTCCTTTAATTAGCCAACCACAGGATCTGTGGAGGCAAAGGCCGGGGGGGTGTGTCGGTGTATATAACGTGTATTGTCTATGTGAAAGATTAATCAAAAGGAGTTGCTTGAGGTGGGAAGGCTTTTCCGAAGAGGTTCCACATATTGTCAGGTAGTCCCTCTGAATGGCAGCTTCCGGTTCGGTCCCTTAGCTTTCGGAAGTGACATTTAGTCTGATATGTGCCAGCCGTGCAATCTACCTAGCCCTGCAAAGTGCAAATATTAACCTAAATGCATATTAAGATACTGTGTGTTAGCTCCTGAACTGAAATAGAGAGCGGGTGTTCCAGCGGAGGCAAGCAAATCGTGTTGATTTACAGTGGCTTGAGGATTTGGCCCATTACCGCTTCTTTATACACTTTTAAAAAGAAATGCCAACTCGATAGTTTAGGCTTTAACTGGAACATGGCAAGTAATTCTGTGTTTTGGCGGACCCCTAGTAATGTTGCAGAATCTTTCTCAGAAGTTGTTCCATGGGATAGCCGATTCCTCAGGTAAGAGCTACTTGTTTGTTCAATCCTCCATCTTAGGCCTGCTCCTCAGGTGCATCCTCCTTCTCGCAGCGATTTCCTAGGAACAGATTTCGAAGAACAGCTCTGATCACAGAATCACAGATTGGTTAGGGTTGGAAAGGAGCTCTGGAGATCATCCAGTCCAACCCCCCTGCCAGAGCAGGGTCACCTACAGCAGGTTGCACAGGATGACCTCCAGGCGGGTTTTGAATGTCTCTGGGGTGGAAGACTCTACCGCCTCCCTGGGCAGCCTGTTCCAGCGCTCTGCTACCCTCAAAGTAAAGAAGTTCCTCCTCATGCTTTGATAGAAGTTCCTACGTTCCAGTTTGTACCCGTTACCTCTTGTCCTGGATCATCTTTGATGATCCAGGACAAGAGGTAACGGGCACCAATTGGAACGTAGGAACTTGAACTTGAACTGGAACGTAGGAACTTGAACATAGGATTATCCTTGATGATTCAGGATAGCTGTGTGTCTGACCAGTCTGTCTTTCGAAGGAGGTCCTGGGCCAGCTCCAGCCATGCTGTGCTGAGCAGAACCCCTGGCAGCAGCCCCACAGCTCACTCCCAGTGTGCCTGAATGGAAAAGGTACCAAAGTTGCTCCAACACTTTCTGAAAAACTCTATAGTGTTACCCCACAAGCGCAAAGCGACGGCAAAGCCCGTGAAATGACACCGGTGCTTCCAGAAAATGTCAAGCTTCCTGCCCAAGGGTGACATGCCATGCGGTGGGGTCAGGGCCACGCGCTGAGCACCCGGTGCACTGGGGTTGCCCCAGCGGTTCCTGAGCAGCTCCTGCAGTGCTGCCGCCGGTACCGTTCTGGCGGCTGTAGTTGTTTAAAAAGCCGTTGTTGTTTCCGGCGTAATCTGACGGCAGTTTTCTCGGGCATTTGGGCCTCTTCTAATAAGTGTGCTGTGAGTACATCTGCAAGCATTCACCTGTCGAGGTCAAATGACTGGTGGTGCTCATCTGCCCCCGTGCTACTGCTGCTGCCTCCCGTGAATGCTCATGTGCCTGCGTGCCCCTGTACAGGCACAGATGCACGCGCGCAACACCTGATCCCGCATCCTAATTATTTTTCGCCCGGTTCTCGGAGTTGTTCTGCTTCCGGCTGATGAATGGGAAAGTGTAGTAGTGCTGTTTCATTTCACCAGCCTCTCAAGTGTGGAAATTATGGTAAATTTGAGAACAAGCCAGATTAGATTGATAGTTACACCTCCTCCTTTAATTAGCCAACCACAGGATCTGTGGAGGCAAAGGCCGGGGGGGTGTGTCGGTGTATATAACGTGTATTGTCTATGTGAAAGATGAATCAAAAGGAGTTGCTTGAGGTGGGAAGGCTTTTCCGGAGAGGTTCCACATGTTGTCAGGTAGTCCCTCTGAATGGCAGCTTCCGGTTCGGTCCCTTAGCTTTCGGAAGTGACATTTAGTCTGATATGTGCCAGCCGTGCAATCTACCTAGCCCTGCAAAGTGCAAATATTAACCTAAATGCATATTAAGATACTGTGTGTTAGCTCCTGAACTGAAATAGAGAGCGGGTGTTCCAGCGGAGGCAAGCAAATCGTGTTGATTTACAGTGGCTTGCGGATTTGGCCCATTACTGCTTCTTTATACACTTTTAAAAAGAAATGCCAACTCGACAGTTTAGGCTTTAACTGGAACATGGCAAGTAATTGTATGTTTTGGCGGACCCCTAGTAATGTTGCAGAATCTTTCTCAGAAGTTGTTCCATGGGATAGCCGATTCCTCAGGTAAGAGCTACTTGTTTGTTCAATCCTCCATCTTAGGCCTGCTCCTCAGGTGCATCCTCCTTCTCGCAGCGATTTCCTAGGAACAGATTTCGAAGAACAGCTCTGATCACAGAATCACAGATTGGTTAGGGTTGGAAAGGAGCTCTGGAGATCATCCAGTCCAACCCCCCTGCCAGAGCAGGGTCACCTACAGCAGGTTGCACAGGATGACCTCCAGGCGGGTTTTGAATGTCTCTGGGGTGGAAGACTCTACCGCCTCCCTGGGCAGCCTGTTCCAGCGCTCTGCCACCCTCAAAGTAAAGAAGTTCCTCCTCATGCTTTGATAGAAGTTCCTACGTTCCAGTTTGTACCCGTTACCTCTTGTCCTGGATCATCTTTGATGATCCAGGACAAGAGGTAACGGGCACCAATTGGAACGTAGGAACTTGAACTTGAACTGGAACGTAGGAACTTGAACATAGGATTATCCTTGATGATTCAGGATAGCTGTGTGTCTGACCAGTCTGTCTTTCGAAGGAGGTCCTGGGCCAGCTCCAGCCATGCTGTGCTGAGCAGAACCCCTGGCAGCAGCCCCACAGCTCACTCCCAGTGTGCCTGAATGGAAAAGGTACCAAAGTTGCTGCAACACTTTCTGAAAAACTCTATAGTGTTACCCCACAAGCGCAAAGCGACGGCAAAGCCCGTGAAATGACACCGGTGCTTCCAGAAAATGTCAAGCTTCCTGCCCAAGGGTGACATGCCATGCGGTGGGGTCAGGGCCACGCGCTGAGCACCCGGTGCGCTGGGGTTGCCCCAGCGGTTCCTGAGCAGCTCCTGCAGTGCTGCCGCCGGTACCGTTCTGGCGGCTGTAGTTGTTTAAAAAGCCGTTGTTGTTTCCGGCGTAATCTGACGGCAGTTTTCTCGGGCATTTGGGCCTCTTCTAATAAGTGTGCTGTGAGTACATCTGCAAGCATTCACCTGTCGAGGTCAAATGACTGGTGGTGCTCATCTGCCCCCGTGCTACTGCTGCTGCCTCCCGTGAATGCTCATGTGCCTGCGTGCCCCTGTACAGGCACAGATGCACGCGCGCAACACCTGATCCCGCATCCTAATTATTTTTCGCCCGGTTCTCTGAGTTGTTCTGCTTCCGGCTGATGAATGGGAAAGTGTAGTAGTGCTGTTTCATTTCACCAGCCTCTCAAGTGTGGAAATTATGGTAAATTTGAGAACAAGCCAGATTAGATTGATAGTTACACCTCCTCCTTTAATTAGCCAACCACAGGATCTGTGGAGGCAAAGGCCGGGGGGTTGTGTCGGTGTATATAAGGTGTATTGTCTATGTGAAAGATTAATCAAAAGGAGTTGCTTGAGGTGGGAAGGCTTTTCCGGAGAGGTTCCACATGTTGTCAGGTAGTCCCTCTGAATGGCAGCTTCCGGTTCGGTCCCTTAGCTTTCGGAAGTGACATTTAGTCTGATATGTGCCAGCCGTGCAATCTACCTAGCCCCGCAAAGTGCAAATATTAACATAAATGCATATTAAGATACTGTGTGTTAGCTCCTGAACTGCAATAGAGAGCGGGTGTTCCAGCGGAGGCAAGCAAATCGTGTTGATTTACAGTGGCTTGAGGATTTGGCCCATTACCGCTTCTTTATACACTTTTAAAAAGAAATGCCAACTCGATAGTTTAGGCTTTAACTGGAACATGGCAAGTAATTGTATGTTTTGGCGGACCCCTAGTAATGTTGCAGAATCTTTCTCAGAAGTTGTTCCATGGGATAGCCGATTCCTCAGGTAAGAGCTACTTGTTTGTTCAATCCTCCATCTTAGGCCTGCTCCTCAGGTGCATCCTCCTTCTCGCAGCGATTTCCTAGGAACAGATTTCGAAGAACAGCTCTGATCACAGAATCACAGATTGGTTAGGGTTGGAAAGGAGCTCTGGAGATCATCCAGTCCAACCCCCTGCCAGAGCAGGGTCACCTACAGCAGGTTGCACAGGATGACCTCCAGGCGGGTTATGAATGTCTCTGGGGTGGAAGACTCTACCGCCTCCCTGGGCAGCCTGTTCCAGCGCTCTGCCACCCTCAAAGTAAAGAAGTTCCTCCTCATGCTTTGATAGAAGTTCCTACGTTCCAATTGGTGCCCGTTACCTCTTGTCCTGGATCATCTTTGATGATCCAGGACAAGAGGTAACGGGTACCAATTGGAACGTAGGAACTTGAACTTGAACTGGAACGTAGGAGCTTGAACATAGGATTATCCTTGATGATTCAGGATAGCTGTGTGTCTGACCAGTCTGTCTTTCGAGGGAGGTCCTGGACCAGCTCCAGCCATGCTGTGCTGAGCAGAGCCCCTGGCAGCAGCCCCACAGCTCACTCCCAGTGTGCCTGAATGGAAAAGGTACCAAAGTTGCTCCAACACTTTCCGAAAAACTCTATAGTGTTACCCCACAAGCGCAAAGCGACGGCAAAGCCCGTGAAATGACACCGGTGCTTCCAGAAAATGTCAAGCTTCCTGCCCAAGGGTGACATGCCATGCGGTGGGGTCAGGGCCACGCGCTGAGCACCCGGTGCGCTGGGGTTGCCCCAGCGGTTCCTGAGCAGCTCCTGCAGTGCTGCCGCCGGTACCGTTCTGGCGGCTGTAGTTGTTTAAAAAGCCGTTGTTGTTTCCGGCGTAATCTGACGGCAGTTTTCTCGGGCATTTGGGCCTCTTCTAATAAGTGTGCTGTGAGTACATCTGCAAGCATTCACCTGTCGAGGTCAAATGACTGGTGGTGCTCATCTGCCCCCGTGCTACTGCTGCTGCCTCCCGTGAATGCTCATGTGCCTGCGTGCCCCTGTACAGGCACAGATGCACGCGCGCAACACCTGATCCCGCATCCTAATTATTTTTCGCCCGGTTCTCTGAGTTGTTCTGCTTCCGGCTGATGAATGGGAAAGTGTAGTAGTGCTGTTTCATTTCACCAGCCTCTCAAGTGTGGAAATTATGGTAAATTTGAGAACAAGCCAGATTAGATTGATAGTTACACCTCCTCCTTTAATTAGCCAACCACAGGATCTGTGGAGGCAAAGGCCGGGGGGTTGTGTCGGTGTATATAAGGTGTATTGTCTATGTGAAAGATTAATCAAAAGGAGTTGCTTGAGGTGGGAAGGCTTTTCCGGAGAGGTTCCACATGTTGTCAGGTAGTCCCTCTGAATGGCAGCTTCCGGTTCGGTCCCTTAGCTTTCGGAAGTGACATTTAGTCTGATATGTGCCAGCCGTGCAATCTACCTAGCCCCGCAAAGTGCAAATATTAACATAAATGCATATTAAGATACTGTGTGTTAGCTCCTGAACTGCAATAGAGAGCGGGTGTTCCAGCGGAGGCAAGCAAATCGTGTTGATTTACAGTGGCTTGAGGATTTGGCCCATTACCGCTTCTTTATACACTTTTAAAAAGAAATGCCAACTCGATAGTTTAGGCTTTAACTGGAACATGGCAAGTAATTGTATGTTTTGGCGGACCCCTAGTAATGTTGCAGAATCTTTCTCAGAAGTTGTTCCATGGGATAGCCGATTCCTCAGGTAAGAGCTACTTGTTTGTTCAATCCTCCATCTTAGGCCTGCTCCTCAGGTGCATCCTCCTTCTCGCAGCGATTTCCTAGGAACAGATTTCGAAGAACAGCTCTGATCACAGAATCACAGATTGGTTAGGGTTGGAAAGGAGCTCTGGAGATCATCCAGTCCAACCCCCTGCCAGAGCAGGGTCACCTACAGCAGGTTGCACAGGATGACCTCCAGGCGGGTTATGAATGTCTCTGGGGTGGAAGACTCTACCGCCTCCCTGGGCAGCCTGTTCCAGCGCTCTGCCACCCTCAAAGTAAAGAAGTTCCTCCTCATGCTTTGATAGAAGTTCCTACGTTCCAATTGGTGCCCGTTACCTCTTGTCCTGGATCATCTTTGATGATCCAGGACAAGAGGTAACGGGTACCAATTGGAACGTAGGAACTTGAACTTGAACTGGAACGTAGGAGCTTGAACATAGGATTATCCTTGATGATTCAGGATAGCTGTGTGTCTGACCAGTCTGTCTTTCGAGGGAGGTCCTGGACCAGCTCCAGCCATGCTGTGCTGAGCAGAGCCCCTGGCAGCAGCCCCACAGCTCACTCCCAGTGTGCCTGAATGGAAAAGGTACCAAAGTTGCTCCAACACTTTCCGAAAAACTCTATAGTGTTACCCCACAAGCGCAAAGCGACGGCAAAGCCCGTGAAATGACACCGGTGCTTCCAGAAAATGTCAAGCTTCCTGCCCAAGGGTGACATGCCATGCGGTGGGGTCAGGGCCACGCGCTGAGCACCCGGTGCGCTGGGGTTGCCCCAGCGGTTCCTGAGCAGCTCCTGCAGTGCTGCCGCCGGTACCGTTCTGGCGGCTGTAGTTGTTTAAAAAGCCGTTGTTGTTTCCGGCGTAATCTGACGGCAGTTTTCTCGGGCATTTGGGCCTCTTCTAATAAGTGTGCTGTGAGTACATCTGCAAGCATTCACCTGTCGAGGTCAAATGACTGGTGGTGCTCATCTCCCCCCGTGCTACTGCTGCTGCCTCCCGTGAATGCTCATGTGCCTGCGTGCCCCTGTACAGGCACAGATGCACGCGCGCAACACCTGATCCCGCATCCTAATTATTTTTCGCCCGGTTCTCTGAGTTGTTCTGCTTCCGGCTGATGAATGGGAAAGTGTAGTAGTGCTGTTTCATTTCACCAGCCTCTCAAGTGTGGAAATTATGGTAAATTTGAGAACAAGCCAGATTAGATTGATAGTTACACCTCCTCCTTTAATTAGCCAACCACAGGATCTGTGGAGGCAAAGGCCGGGGGGGTGTGTCGGTGTATATAACGTGTATTGTCTATGTGAAAGATTAATCAAAAGGAGTTGCTTGAGGTGGGAAGGCTTTTCCGGAGAGGTTCCACATGTTGTCAGGTAGTCCCTCTGAATGGCAGCTTCCGGTTCGGTCCCTTAGCTTTCGGAAGTGACATTTAGTCTGATATGTGCCAGCCGTGCAATCTACCTAGCCCCGCAAAGTGCAAATATTAACATAAATGCATATTAAGATACTGTGTGTTAGCTCCTGAACTGCAATAGAGAGCGGGTGTTCCAGCGGAGGCAAGCAAATCGTGTTGATTTACAGTGGCTTGAGGATTTGGCCCATTACCGCTTCTTTATACACTTTTAAAAAGAAATGCCAACTCGATAGTTTAGGCTTTAACTGGAACATGGCAAGTAATTGTATGTTTTGGCGGACCCCTAGTAATGTTGCAGAATCTTTCTCAGAAGTTGTTCCATGGGATAGCCGATTCCTCAGGTAAGAGCTACTTGTTTGTTCAATCCTCCATCTTAGGCCTGCTCCTCAGGTGCATCCTCCTTCTCGCAGCGATTTCCTAGGAACAGATTTCGAAGAACAGCTCTGATCACAGAATCACAGATTGGTTAGGGTTGGAAAGGAGCTCTGGAGATCATCCAGTCCAACCCCCCTGCCAGAGCAGGGTCACCTACAGCAGGTTGCACAGGATGACCTCCAGGCGGGTTTTGAATGTCTCTGGGGTGGAAGACTCTACCGCCTCCCTGGGCAGCCTGTTCCAGCGCTCTGCCACCCTCAAAGTAAAGAAGTTCCTCCTCATGCTTTGATAGAAGTTCCTACGTTCCAATTGGTGCCCGTTACCTCTTGTCCTGGATCATCAAAGATGATCCAGGACAAGAGGTAACGGGTACCAATTGGAACGTAGGAACTTGAACTTGAACTGGAACGTAGGAGCTTGAACATAGGATTATCCTTGATGATTCAGGATAGCTGTGTGTCTGACCAGTCTGTCTTTCGAGGGAGGTCCTGGACCAGCTCCAGCCATGCTGTGCTGAGCAGAGCCCCTGGCAGCAGCCCCACAGCTCACTCCCAGTGTGCCTGAATGGAAAAGGTACCAAAGTTGCTCCAACACTTTCCGAAAAACTCTATAGTGTTACCCCACAAGCGCAAAGCGACGGCAAAGCCCGTGAAATGACACCGGTGCTTCCAGAAAATGTCAAGCTTCCTGCCCAAGGGTGACATGCCATGCGGTGGGGTCAGGGCCACGCGCTGAGCACCCGGTGCGCTGGGGTTGCCCCAGCGGTTCCTGAGCAGCTCCTGCAGTGCTGCCGCCGGTACCGTTCTGGCGGCTGTAGTTGTTTAAAAAGCCGTTGTTGTTTCCGGCGTAATCTGACGGCAGTTTTCTCGGGCATTTGGGCCTCTTCTAATAAGTGTGCTGTGAGTACATCTGCAAGCATTCACCTGTCGAGGTCAAATGACTGGTGGTGCTCATCTGCCCCCGTGCTACTGCTGCTGCCTCCCGTGAATGCTCATGTGCCTGCGTGCCCCTGTACAGGCACAGATGCACGCGCGCAACACCTGATCCCGCATCCTAATTATTTTTCGCCCGGTTCTCGGAGTTGTTCTGCTTCCGGCTGATGAATGGGAAAGTGTAGTAGTGCTGTTTCATTTCACCAGCCTCTCAAGTGTGGAAATTATGGTAAATTTGAGAACAAGCCAGATTAGATTGATAGTTACACCTCCTCCTTTAATTAGCCAACCACAGGATCTGTGGAGGCAGAGGCCGGGGGTGTGTGTCGGTGTATATAAGGTGTATTGTCTATGTGAAAGATTAATCAAAAGGAGTTGCTTGAGGTGGGAAGGCTTTTCCGGAGAGGTTCCACATGTTGTCAGGTAGTCCCTCTGAATGGCAGCTTCCGGTTCGGTCCCTTAGCTTTCGGAAGTGACATTTAGTCTGATATGTGCCAGCCGTGCAATCTACCTAGCCCTGCAAAGTGCAAATATTAACCTAAATGCATATTAAGATACTGTGTGTTAGCTCCTGAACTGAAATAGAGAGCGGGTGTTCCAGCGGAGGCAAGCAAATCGTGTTGATTTACAGTGGCTTGCGGATTTGGCCCATTACCGCTTCTTTATACACTTTTAAAAAGAAATGCCAACTCGATAGTTTAGGCTTTAACTGGAACATGGCAAGTAATTCTGTGTTTTGGCGGACCCCTAGTAATGTTGCAGAATCTTTCTCAGAAGTTGTTCCATGGGATAGCCGATTCCTCAGGTAAGAGCTACTTGTTTGTTCAATCCTCCATCTTAGGCCTGCTCCTCAGGTGCATCCTCCTTCTCGCAGCGATTTCCTAGGAACAGATTTCGAAGAACAGCTCTGATCACAGAATCACAGATTGGTTAGGGTTGGAAAGGATCTCTGGAGATCATCCAGTCCAACCCCCCTGCCAGAGCAGGGTCACCTACAGCAGGTTGCACAGGATGACCTCCAGGCGGGTTTTGAATGTCTCTGGGGTGGAAGACTCTACCGCCTCCCTGGGCAGCCTGTTCCAGCGCTCTGCCACCCTCAAAGTAAAGAAGTTCCTCCTCATGCTTTGATAGAAGTTCCTACGTTCCAGTTTGTACCGTTACCTCTTGTCCTGGATCATCTTTGATGATCCAGGACAAGAGGTAACGGGCACCAATTGGAACGTAGGAACTTGAACTTGAACTGGAACGTAGGAACTTGAACATAGGATTATCCTTGATGATTCAGGATAGCTGTGTGTCTGACCAGTCTGTCTTTCGAGGGAGGTCCTGGACCAGCTCCAGCCATGCTGTGCTGAGCAGAGCCCCTGGCAGCAGCCCCACAGCTCACTCCCAGTGTGCCTGAATGGAAAAGGTACCAAAGTTGCTCCAACACTTTCTGAAAAACTCTATAGTGTTACCCCACAAGCGCAAAGCGACGGCAAAGCCCGTGACATGACACCGGTGCTTCCAGAAAATGTCAAGCTTCCTGCCCAAGGGTGACATGCCATGCGGTGGGGTCAGGGCCACGCGCTGAGCACCCGGTGCGCTGGGGTTGCCCCAGCGGTTCCTGAGCAGCTCCTGCAGTGCTGCCGCCGGTACCGTTCTGGCGGCTGTAGTTGTTTAAAAAGCCGTTGTTGTTTCCGGCGTAATCTGACGGCAGTTTTCTCGGGCATTTGGGCCTCTTCTAATAAGTGTGCTGTGAGTACATCTGCAAGCATTCACCTGTCGAGGTCAAATGACTGGTGGTGCTCATCTGCCCCCGTGCTACTGCTGCTGCCTCCCGTGAATGCTCATGTGCCTGCGTGCCCCTGTACAGGCACAGATGCACGCGCGCAACACCTGATCCCGCATCCTAATTATTTTTCGCCCGGTTCTCGGAGTTGTTCTGCTTCCGGCTGATGAATGGGAAAGTGTAGTAGTGCTGTTTCATTTCACCAGCCTCTCAAGTGTGGAAATTATGGTAAATTTGAGAACAAGCCAGATTAGATTGATAGTTACACCTCCTCCTTTAATTAGCCAACCACAGGATCTGTGGAGGCAAAGGCCGGGGGGGTGTGTCGGTGTATATAACGTGTATTGTCTATGTGAAAGATTAATCAAAAGGAGTTGCTTGAGGTGGGAAGGCTTTTCCGGAGAGGTTCCACATGTTGTCAGGTAGTCCCTCTGAATGGCAGCTTCCGGTTCGGTCCCTTAGCTTTCGGAAGTGACATTTAGTCTGATATGTGCCAGCCGTGCAATCTACCTAGCCCTGCAAAGTGCAAATATTAACCTAAATGCATATTAAGATACTGTGTGTTAGCTCCTGAACTGAAATAGAGAGCGGGTGTTCCAGCGGAGGCAAGCAAATCGTGTTGATTTACAGTGGCTTGAGGATTTGGCCCATTACCGCTTCTTTATACACTTTTAAAAAGAAACGCCAACTCGATAGTTTAGGCTTTAACTGGAACATGGCAAGTAATTCTGTGTTTTGGCGGACCCCTAGTAATGTTGCAGAATCTTTCTCAGAAGTTGTTCCATGGGATAGCCGATTCCTCAGGTAAGAGCTACTTGTTTGTTCAATCCTCCATCTTAGGCCTGCTCCTCAGGTGCATCCTCCTTCTCGCAGCGATTTCCTAGGAACAGATTTCGAAGAACAGCTCTGATCACAGAATCACAGATTGGTTAGGGTTGGAAAGGAGCTCTGGAGATCATCCAGTCCAACCCCCCTGCCAGAGCAGGGTCACCTACAGCAGGTTGCACAGGATGACCTCCAGGCGGGTTTTGAATGTCTCTGGGGTGGAAGACTCTACCGCCTCCCTGGGCAGCCTGTTCCAGCGCTCTGCCACCCTCAAAGTAAAGAAGTTCCTCCTCATGCTTTGATAGAAGTTCCTACGTTCCAGTTTGTACCCGTTACCTCTTGTCCTGGATCATCTTTGATGATCCAGGACAAGAGGTAACGGGCACCAATTGGAACGTAGGAACTTGAACTTGAACTGGAAGGTAGGAACTTGAACATAGGATTATCCTTGATGATTCAGGATAGCTGTGTGTCTGACCAGTCTGTCTTTCGAAGGAGGTCCTGGGCCAGCTCCAGCCATGCTGTGCTGAGCAGAACCCCTGGCAGCAGCCCCACAGCTCACTCCCAGTGTGCCTGAATGGAAAAGGTACCAAAGTTTCTGCAACACTTTCTGAAAAACTCTATAGTGTTACCCCACAAGCGCAAAGCGACGGCAAAGCCCGTGAAATGACACCGGTGCTTCCAGAAAATGTCAAGCTTCCTGCCCAAGGGTGACATGCCATGCGGTGGGGTCAGGGCCACGTGCTGAGCACCCGGTGCGCTGGGGTTGCCCCAGCGGTTCCTGAGCAGCTCCTGCAGTGCTGCCGCCGGTACCGTTCTGGCGGCTGTAGTTGTTTAAAAAGCCGTTGTTGTTTCCGGCGTAATCTGACGGCAGTTTTCTCGGGCATTTGGGCCTCTTCTAATAAGTGTGCTGTGAGTACATCTGCAAGCATTCACCTGTCGAGGTCAAATGACTGGTGGTGCTCATCTGCCCCCGTGCTACTGCTGCTGCCTCCCGTGAATGCTCATGTGCCTGCGTGCCCCTGTACAGGCACAGATGCACGCGCGCAACACCTGATCCCGCATCCTAATTATTTTTTGCCCGGTTCTCTGAGTTGTTCTGCTTCCGGCTGATGAATGGTAAAGTGTAGTAGTGCTGTTTCATTTCACCAGCCTCTCAAGTGTGGAAATTATGGTAAATTTGATAACAAGCCAGATTAGATTGATAGTTACACCTCCTCCTTTAATTAGCCAACCACAGGATCTGTGGAGGCAGAGGCCGGGGGTGTGTGTCGGTGTATATAAGGTGTATTGTCTATGTGAAAGATTAATCAAAAGGAGTTGCTTGAGGTGGGAAGGCTTTTCCGGAGAGGTTCCACATGTTGTCAGGTAGTCCCTCTGAATGGCAGCTTCCGGTTCGGTCCCTTAGCTTTCGGAAGTGACATTTAGTCTGATATGTGCCAGCCGTGCAATCTACCTAGCCCTGCAAAGTGCAAATATTAACCTAAATGCATATTAAGATAGTGTGTGTTAGCTCCTGAACTGAAATAGAGAGCGGGTGTTCCAGCGGAGGCAAGCAAATCGTGTTGATTTACAGTGGCTTGAGGATTTGGCCCATTACCGCTTCTTTATACACTTTTAAAAAGAAATGCCAACTCGATAGTTTAGGCTTTAACTGGAACATGGCAAGTAATTCTGTGTTTTGGCGGACCCCTAGTAATGTTGCAGAATCTTTCTCAGAAGTTGTTCCATGGGATAGCCGATTCCTCAGGTAAGAGCTACTTGTTTGTTCAATCCTCCATCTTAGGCCTGCTCCTCAGGTGCATCCTCCTTCTCGCAGCGATTTCCTAGGAACAGATTTCGAAGAACAGCTCTGATCACAGAATCACAGATTGGTTAGGGTTGGAAAGGACCTCTGGAGATCATCCAGCCCAACCCCCCTGCCAGAGCAGGGTCACCTACAGCAGGTTGCACAGGATGAACTCCAGGCGGGTTTTGAATGTCTCTGGGGTGGGAGACTCTACCACCTCCCTGGGCAGCCTGTTCCAGCGCTCTGCCACCCTCAAAGTAAAGAAGTTCCTCCTCATGCTTTGATAGAAGTTCCTAGGTTCCAGTTTGTACCCGTTACCTCTTGTCCTGGATCATCTTTGATGATCCAGGACAAGAGGTAACGGGCACCAATTGGAACGTAGGAACTTGAACTTGAACTGGAAGGTAGGAACTTGAACTTGAACATAGGATTATCCTTGATGATTCAGGATAGCTGTGTGTCTGACCAGTCTGTCTTTCGAAGGAGGTCCTGGGCCAGCTCCAGCCATGCTGTGCTGAGCAGAGCCCCTGGCAGCAGCCCCACAGCTCACTCCCAGTGTGCCTGAATGGAAAAGGTACCAAAGTTGCTGCAACACTTTCTGAAAAACTCTATAGTGTTACCCCACAAGCGCAAAGCGACGGCAAAACCCGTGAAATGACACCGGTGCTTCCAGAAAATGTCAAGCTTCCTGCCCAAGGGTGACATGCCATGCGGTGGGGTCAGGGCCACGCGCTGAGCACCCGGTGCGCTGGGGTTGCCCCAGCGGTTCCTGAGCAGCTCCTGCAGTGCTGCCGCCGGTACCGTTCTGGCGGCTGTAGTTGTTTAAAAAGCCGTTGTTGTTTCCGGCGTAATCTGACGGCAGTTTTCTCGGGCATTTGGGCCTCTTCTAATAAGTGTGCTGTGAGTACATCTGCAAGCATTCACCTGTCGAGGTCAAATGACTGGTGGTGCTCATCTGCCCCCGTGCTACTGCTGCTGCCTCCCATGAATGCTCATGTGCCTGCGTGCCCCTGTACAGGCACAGATGCACGCGCGCAACACCTGATCCCGCATCCTAATTATTTTTCGCCCGGTTCTCGGAGTTGTTCTGCTTCCGGCTGATGAATGGGAAAGTGTAGTAGTGCTGTTTCATTTCACCAGCCTCTCAAGTGTGGAAATTATGGTAAATTTGAGAACAAGCCAGATTAGATTGATAGTTACACCTCCTCCTTTAATTAGCCAACCACAGGATCTGTGGAGGCAAAGGCCGGGGGGGTGTGTCGGTGTATATAACGTGTATTGTCTATGTGAAAGATGAATCAAAAGGAGTTGCTTGAGGTGGGAAGGCTTTTCCGGAGAGGTTCCACATGTTGTCAGGTAGTCCCTCTGAATGGCAGCTTCCGGTTCGGTCCCTTAGCTTTCGGAAGTGACATTTAGTCTGATATGTGCCAGCCGTGCAATCTACCTAGCCCTGCAAAGTGCAAATATTAACCTAAATGCATATTAAGATAGTGTGTGTTAGCTCCTGAACTGAAATAGAGAGCGGGTGTTCCAGCGGAGGCAAGCAAATCGTGTTGATTTAGAGTGGCTTGAGGATTTGGCCCATTACCGCTTCTTTATACACTTTTAAAAAGAAATGCCAACTCGATAGTTTAGGCTTTAACTGGAACATAGCAAGTAATTGTATGTTTTGGCGGACCCCTAGTAATGTTGCAGAATCTTTCTCAGAAGTTGTTCCATGGGATAGCCGATTCCTCAGGTAAGAGCTACTTGTTTGTTCAATCCTCCATCTTAGGCCTGCTCCTCAGGTGCATCCTCCTTCTCGCAGCGATTTCCTAGGAACAGATTTCGAAGAACAGCTCTGATCACAGAATCACAGATTGGTTAGGGTTGGAAAGGACCTCTGGAGATCATCCAGCCCAACCCCCCTGCCAGAGCAGGGTCACCTACAGCAGGTTGCACAGGATGAACTCCAGGCGGGTTTTGAATGTCTCTGGGGTGGGAGACTCTACCACCTCCCTGGGCAGCCTGTTCCAGCGCTCTGCCACCCTCAAAGTAAAGAAGTTCCTCCTCATGCTTTGATAGAAGTTCCTAGGTTCCAGTTTGTACCCGTTACCTCTTGTCCTGGATCATCTTTGATGATCCAGGACAAGAGGTAACGGGCACCAATTGGAACGTAGGAACTTGAACTTGAACTGGAAGGTAGGAACTTGAACTTGAACATAGGATTATCCTTGATGATTCAGGATAGCTGTGTGTCTGACCAGTCTGTCTTTCGAAGGAGGTCCTGGGCCAGCTCCAGCCATGCTGTGCTGAGCAGAGCCCCTGGCAGCAGCCCCACAGCTCACTCCCAGTGTGCCTGAATGGAAAAGGTACCAAAGTTGCTCCAACACTTTCTGAAAAACTCTATAGTGTTACCCCACAAGCGCAAAGCGACGGCAAAGCCCGTGAAATGACACCGGTGCTTCCAGAAAATGTCAAGCTTCCTGCCCAAGGGTGACATGCCATGCGGTGGGGTCAGGGCCACGCGCTGAGCACCCGGTGCGCTGGGGTTGCCCCAGCGGTTCCTGAGCAGCTCCTGCAGTGCTGCCGCCGGTACCGTTCTGGCGGCTGTAGTTGTTTAAAAAGCCGTTGTTGTTTCCGGCGTAATCTGACGGCAGTTTTCTCGGGCATTTGGGCCTCTTCTAATAAGTGTGCTGTGAGTACATCTGCAAGCATTCACCTGTCGAGGTCAAATGACTGGTGGTGCTCATCTGCCCCCGTGCTACTGCTGCTGCCTCCCGTGAATGCTCATGTGCCTGCGTGCCCCTGTACAGGCACAGATGCACGCGCGCAACACCTGATCCCGCATCCTAATTATTTTTCGCCCGGTTCTCGGAGTTGTTCTGCTTCCGGCTGATGAATGGGAAAGTGTAGTAGTGCTGTTTCATTTCACCAGCCTCTCAAGTGTGGAAATTATGGTAAATTTGAGAACAAGCGAGATTAGATTGATAGTTACACCTCCTCCTTTAATTAGCCAACCACAGGATCTGTGGAGGCAAAGGCCGGGGGGGTGTGTCGGTGTATATAACGTGTATTGTCTATGTGAAAGATTAATCAAAAGGAGTTGCTTGAGGTGGGAAGGCTTTTCCGGAGAGGTTCCACATGTTGTCAGGTAGTCCCTCTGAATGGCAGCTTCCGGTTCGGTCCCTTAGCTTTCGGAAGTGACATTTAGTCTGATATGTGCCAGCCGTGCAATCTACCTAGCCCTGCAAAGTGCAAATATTAACCTAAATGCATATTAAGATAGTGTGTGTTAGCTCCTGAACTGAAATAGAGAGCGGGTGTTCCAGCGGAGGCAAGCAAATCGTGTTGATTTACAGTGGCTTCAGGATTTGGCCCATTACCGCATCTTTATACACTTTTAAAAAGAAATGCCAACTCGATAGTTTAGGCTTTAACTGGAACATTGCAAGTAATTCTGTGTTTTGGCGGACCCCTAGTAATGTTGCAGAATCTTTCTCAGAAGTTGTTCCATGGGATAGCCGATTCCTCAGGTAAGAGCTACTTGTTTGTTCAATCCTCCATCTTAGGCCTGCTCCTCAGGTGCATCCTCCTTCTCGCAGCGATTTCCTAGGAACAGATTTCGAAGAACAGCTCTGATCACAGAATCACAGATTGGTTAGGGTTGGAAAGGAGCTCTGGAGATCATCCAGTCCAACCCCCTGCCAGAGCAGGGTCACCTACAGCAGGTTGCACAGGATGACCTCCAGGCGGGTTATGAATGTCTCTGGGGTGGGAGACTCTACTGCCTCCCTGGGCAGCCTGTTCCAGCGCTCTGCCACCCTCAAAGTAAAGAAGTTCCTCCTCATGCTTTGATAGAAGTTCCTAGGTTCCAGTTTGTACCCATTACCTCTTGTCCTGGATCATCTTTGATGATCCAGGACAAGAGGTAACGGGCACCAATTGGAATGTAGGAACTTGAACTTGAACTGGAACGTAGGAACTTGAACATAGGATTATCCTTGATGATTCAGGATAGCTGTGTGTCTGACCAGTCTGTCTTTCGAAGGAGGTCCTGGGCCAGCTCCAGCCATGCTGTGCTGAGCAGAGCCCCTGGCAGCAGCCCCACACCTCACTCCCAGTGTGCCTGAATGGAAAAGGTACCAAAGTTGCTGCAACACTTTCTGAAAAACTCTATAGTGTTACCCCACAAGCGCAAAGCGACGGCAAAGCCCGTGACATGACACCGGTGCTTCCAGAAAATGTCAAGCTTCCTGCCCAAGGGTGACATGCCATGCGGTGGGGTCAGGGCCACGCGCTGAGCACCCGGTGCGCTGGGGTTGCCCCAGCGGTTCCTGAGCAGCTCCTGCAGTGCTGCCGCCGGTACCGTTCTGGCGGCTGTAGTTGTTTAAAAAGCCGTTGTTGTTTCCGGCGTAATCTGACGGCAGTTTTCTCGGGCATTTGGGCCTCTTCTAATAAGTGTGCTGTGAGTACATCTGCAAGCATTCACCTGTCGAGGTCAAATGACTGGTGGTGCTCATCTGCCCCCGTGCTACTGCTGCTGCCTCCCGTGAATGCTCATGTGCCTGCGTGCCCCTGTACAGGCACAGATGCACGCGCGCAACACCTGATCCCGCATCCTAATTATTTTTCGCCCGGTTCTCGGAGTTGTTCTGCTTCCGGCTGATGAATGGGAAAGTGTAGTAGTGCTGTTTCATTTCACCAGCCTCTCAAGTGTGGAAATTATGGTAAATTTGAGAACAAGCCAGATTAGATTGATAGTTACACCTCCTCCTTTAATTAGCCAACCACAGGATCTGTGGAGGCAAAGGCCGGGGGGGTGTGTCGGTGTATATAACGTGTATTGTCTATGTGAAAGATTAATCAAAAGGAGTTGCTTGAGGTGGGAAGGCTTTTCCGGAGAGGTTCCACATGTTGTCAGGTAGTCCCTCTGAATGGCAGCTTCCGGTTCGGTCCCTTAGCTTTCGGAAGTGACATTTAGTCTGATATGTGCCAGCCGTGCAATCTACCTAGCCCTGCAAAGTGCAAATATTAACCTAAATGCATATTAAGATAGTGTGTGTTAGCTCCTGAACTGAAATAGAGAGCGGGTGTTCCAGCGGAGGCAAGCAAATCATGTTGATTTAGAGTGGCTTGAGGATTTGGCCCATTACCGCTTCTTTATACACTTTTAAAAAGAAATGCCAACTCGATAGTTTAGGCTTTAACTGGAACATGGCAAGTAATTCTGTGTTTTGGCGGACCCCTAGTAATGTTGCAGAATCTTTCTCAGAAGTTGTTCCATGGGATAGCCGATTCCTCAGGTAAGAGCTACTTGTTTGTTCAATCCTCCATCTTAGGCCTGCTCCTCAGGTGCATCCTCCTTCTCGCAGCGATTTCCTAGGAACAGATTTCGAAGAACAGCTCTGATCACAGAATCACAGATTGGTTAGGGTTGGAAAGGATCTCTGGAGATCATCCAGTCCAACCCCCTGCCAGAGCAGGGTCACCTACAGCAGGTTGCACAGGATGACCTCCAGGCGGGTTATGAATATCTCTGGGGTGGGAGACTCTACTGCCTCCCTGGGCAGCCTGTTCCAGCGCTCTGCCACCCTCAAAGTAAAGAAGTTCCTCCTCATGCTTTGATAGAAGTTCCTAGGTTCCAGTTTGTACCCGTTACCTCTTGTCCTGGATCATCTTTGATGATCCAGGACAAGAGGTAACGGGCACCAATTGGAACGTAGGAACTTGAACTTGAACTGGTACGTAGGAACTTGAACATAGGATTATCCTTGATGATTCAGGATAGCTGTGTGTCTGACCAGTCTGTCTTTCGAAGGAGGTCCTGGGCCAGCTCCAGCCATGCTGTGCTGAGCAGAGCCCCTGGCAGCAGCCCCACAGCTCACTCCCAGTGTGCCTGAATGGAAAAGGTACCAAAGTTGCTGCAACACTTTCTGAAAAACTCTATAGTGTTACCCCACAAGCGCAAAGCGACGGCAAAGCCCGTGACATGACACCGGTGCTTCCAGAAAATGTCAAGCTTCCTGCCCAAGGGTGACATGCCATGCGGTGGGGTCAGGGCCACGCGCTGAGCACCCGGTGCGCTGGGGTTGCCCCAGCGGTTCCTGAGCAGCTCCTGCAGTGCTGCCGCCGGTACCGTTCTGGCGGCTGTAGTTGTTTAAAAAGCCGTTGTTGTTTCCGGCGTAATCTGACGGCAGTTTTCTCGGGCATTTGGGCCTCTTCGAATAAGTGTGCTGTGAGTACATCTGCAAGCATTCACCTGTCGAGGTCAAATGACTGGTGGTGCTCATCTGCCCCCGTGCTACTGCTGCTGCCTCCCGTGAATGCTCATGTGCCTGCGTGCCCCTGTACAGGCACAGATGCACGCGCGCAACACCTGATCCCGCATCCTAATTATTTTTCGCCCGGTTCTCTGAGTTGTTCTGCTTCCGGCTGATGAATGGGAAAGTGTAGTAGTGCTGTTTCATTTCACCAGCCTCTCAAGTGTGGAAATTATGGTAAATTTGAGAACAAGCCAGATTAGATTGATAGTTACACCTCCTCCTTTAATTAGCCAACCACAGGATCTGTGGAGGCAAAGGCCGGGGGGGTGTGTCGGTGTATATAACGTGTATTGTCTATGTGAAAGATTAATCAAAAGGAGTTGCTTGAGGTGGGAAGGCTTTTCCGGAGAGGTTCCACATGTTGTCAGGTAGTCCCTCTGAATGGCAGCTTCCGGTTCGGTCCCTTAGCTTTCGGAAGTGACATTTAGTCTGATATGTGCCAGCCGTGCAATCTACCTAGCCCTGCAAAGTGCAAATATTAACCTAAATGCATATTAAGATAGTGTGTGTTAGCTCCTGAACTGAAATAGAGAGCGGGTGTTCCAGCGGAGGCAAGCAAATCATGTTGATTTAGAGTGGCTTGAGGATTTGGCCCATTACCGCTTCTTTATACACTTTTAAAAAGAAATGCCAACTCGATAGTTTAGGCTTTAACTGGAACATGGCAAGTAATTCTGTGTTTTGGCGGACCCCTAGTAATGTTGCAGAATCTTTCTCAGAAGTTGTTCCATGGGATAGCCGATTCCTCAGGTAAGAGCTACTTGTTTGTTCAATCCTCCATCTTAGGCCTGCTCCTCAGGTGCATCCTCCTTCTCGCAGCGATTTCCTAGGAACAGATTTCGAAGAACAGCTCTGATCACAGAATCACAGATTGGTTAGGGTTGGAAAGGAGCTCTGGAGATCATCCAGTCCAACCCCCCTGCCAGAGCAGGGTCACCTACAGCAGGTTGCACAGGATGACCTCCAGGCGGGTTTTGAATGTCTCTGGGGTGGGAGACTCTACCGCCTCCCTGGGCAGCCTGTTCCAGCGCTCTGCCACCCTCAAAGTAAAGAAGTTCCTCCTCATGCTTTGATAGAAGTTCCTACGTTCCAGTTTGTACCCGTTACCTCTTGTCCTGGATCATCTTTGATGATCCAGGACAACAGGTAACGGGCACCAATTGGAACGTAGGAACCTGAACTTGAACTGGAAGGTAGGAACTTGAACATAGGATTATCCTTGATGATTCAGGATAGCTGTGTGTCTGACCAGTCTGTCTTTCGAAGGAGGTCCTGGGCCAGCTCCAGCCATGCTGTGCTGAGCAGAGCCCCTGGCAGCAGCCCCACAGCTCACTCCCAGTGTGCCTGAATGGAAAAGGTACCAAAGTTGCTGCAACACTTTCTGAAAAACTCTATAGTGTTACCCCACAAGCGCAAAGCGACGGCAAAGCCCGTGACATGACACCGGTGCTTCCAGAAAATGTCAAGCTTCCTGCCCAAGGGTGACATGCCATGCGGTGGGGTCAGGGCCACGCGCTGAGCACCCGGTGCGCTGGGGTTGCCCCAGCGGTTCCTGAGCAGCTCCTGCAGTGCTGCCGCCGGTACCGTTCTGGCGGCTGTAGTTGTTTAAAAAGCCGTTGTTGTTTCCGGCGTAATCTGACGGCAGTTTTCTCGGGCATTTGGGCCTCTTCGAATAAGTGTGCTGTGAGTACATCTGCAAGCATTCACCTGTCGAGGTCAAATGACTGGTGGTGCTCATCTGCCCCCGTGCTACTGCTGCTGCCTCCCGTGAATGCTCATGTGCCTGCGTGCCCCTGTACAGGCACAGATGCACGCGCGCAACACCTGATCCCGCATCCTAATTATTTTTCGCCCGGTTCTCGGAGTTGTTCTGCTTCCGGCTGATGAATGGGAAAGTGTAGTAGTGCTGTTTCATTTCACCAGCCTCTCAAGTGTGGAAATTATGGTAAATTTGAGAACAAGCCAGATTAGATTGATAGTTACACCTCCTCCTTTAATTAGCCAACCACAGGATCTGTGGAGGCAAAGGCCGTGGGGGTGTGTCGGTGTATATAACGTGTATTGTCTATGTGAAAGATTAATCAAAAGGAGTTGCTTGAGGTGGGAAGGCTTTTCCGGAGAGGTTCCACATGTTGTCAGGTAGTCCCTCTGAATGGCAGCTTCCGGTTCGGTCCCTTAGCTTTCGGAAGTGACATTTAGTCTGATATGTGCCAGCCGTGCAATCTACCTAGCCCTGCAAAGTGCAAATATTAACCTAAATGCATATTAAGATAGTGTGTGTTAGCTCCTGAACTGAAATAGAGAGCGGGTGTTCCAGCGGAGGCAAGCAAATCATGTTGATTTAGAGTGGCTTGAGGATTTGGCCCATTACCGCTTCTTTATACACTTTTAAAAAGAAATGCCAACTCGATAGTTTAGGCTTTAACTGGAACATGGCAAGTAATTCTGTGTTTTGGCGGACCCCTAGTAATGTTGCAGAATCTTTCTCAGAAGTTGTTCCATGGGATAGCCGATTCCTCAGGTAAGAGCTACTTGTTTGTTCAATCCTCCATCTTAGGCCTGCTCCTCAGGTGCATCCTCCTTCTCGCAGCGATTTCCTAGGAACAGATTTCGAAGAACAGCTCTGATCACAGAATCACAGATTGGTTAGGGTTGGAAAGGAGCTCTGGAGATCATCCAGTCCAACCCCCCTGCCAGAGCAGGGTCACCTACAGCAGGTTGCACAGGATGACCTCCAGGCGGGTTTTGAATGTCTCTGGGGTGGGAGACTCTACCGCCTCCCTGGGCAGCCTGTTCCAGCGCTCTGCCACCCTCAAAGTAAAGAAGTTCCTCCTCATGCTTTGATAGAAGTTCCTAGGTTCCAGTTTGTACCCGTTACCTCTTGTCCTGGATCATCTTTGATGATCCAGGACAAGAGGTAACGGGCACCAATTGGAACGTAGGAACCTGAACTTGAACTGGAAGGTAGGAACTTGAACATAGGATTATCCTTGATGATTCAGGATAGCTGTGTGTCTGACCAGTCTGTCTTTCGAAGGAGGTCCTGGGCCAGCTCCAGCCATGCTGTGCTGAGCAGAGCCCCTGGCAGCAGCCCCACAGCTCACTCCCAGTGTGCCTGAATGGAAAAGGTACCAAAGTTGCTGCAACACTTTCTGAAAAACTCTATAGTGTTACCCCACAAGCGCAAAGCGACGGCAAAGCCCGTGACATGACACCGGTGCTTCCAGAAAATGTCAAGCTTCCTGCCCAAGGGTGACATGCCATGCGGTGGGGTCAGGGCCACGCGCTGAGCACCCGGTGCGCTGGGGTTGCCCCAGCGGTTCCTGAGCAGCTCCTGCAGTGCTGCCGCCGGTACCGTTCTGGCGGCTGTAGTTGTTTAAAAAGCCGTTGTTGTTTCCGGCGTAATCTGACGGCAGTTTTCTCGGGCATTTGGGCCTCTTCTAATAAGTGTGCTGTGAGTACATCTGCAAGCATTCACCTGTCGAGGTCAAATGACTGGTGGTGCTCATCTGCCCCCGTGCTACTGCTGCTGCCTCCCGTGAATGCTCATGTGCCTGCGTGCCCCTGTACAGGCACAGATGCACGCGCGCAACACCTGATCCCGCATCCTAATTATTTTTCGCCCGGTTCTCGGAGTTGTTCTGCTTCCGGCTGATGAATGGGAAAGTGTAGTAGTGCTGTTTCATTTCACCAGCCTCTCAAGTGTGGAAATTATGGTAAATTTGAGAACAAGCCAGATTAGATTGATAGTTACACCTCCTCCTTTAATTAGCCAACCACAGGATCTGTGGAGGCAAAGGCCGGGGGGGTGTGTCGGTGTATATAACGTGTATTGTCTATGTGAAAGATTAATCAAAAGGAGTTGCTTGAGGTGGGAAGGCTTTTCCGGAGAGGTTCCACATGTTGTCAGGTAGTCCCTCTGAATGGCAGCTTCCGGTTCGGTCCCTTAGCTTTCGGAAGTGACATTTAGTCTGATATGTGCCAGCCGTGCAATCTACCTAGCCCTGCAAAGTGCAAATATTAACCTAAATGCATATTAAGATACTGTGTGTTAGCTCCTGAACTGAAATAGAGAGCGGGTGTTCCAGCGGAGGCAAGCAAATCATGTTGATTTAGAGTGGCTTGAGGATTTGGCCCATTACCGCTTCTTTATACACTTTTAAAAAGAAATGCCAACTCGATAGTTTAGGCTTTAACTGGAACATGGCAAGTAATTCTGTGTTTTGGCGGACCCCTAGTAATGTTGCAGAATCTTTCTCAGAAGTTGTTCCATGGGATAGCCGATTCCTCAGGTAAGAGCTACTTGTTTGTTCAATCCTCCATCTTAGGCCTGCTCCTCAGGTGCATCCTCCTTCTCGCAGCGATTTCCTAGGAACAGATTTCGAAGAACAGCTCTGATCACAGAATCACAGATTGGTTAGGGTTGGAAAGGATCTCTGGAGATCATCCAGTCCAACCCCCTGCCAGAGCAGGGTCACCTACAGCAGGTTGCACAGGATGACCTCCAGGCGGGTTATGAATGTCTCTGGGGTGGGAGACTCTACTGCCTCCCTGGGCAGCCTGTTCCAGCGCTCTGCCACCCTCAAAGTAAAGAAGTTCCTCCTCATGCTTTGATAGAAGTTCCTAGGTTCCAGTTTGTACCCGTTACCTCTTGTCCTGGATCATCTTTGATGATCCAGGACAAGAGGTAACGGGCACCAATTGGAACGTAGGAACTTGAACTTGAACTGGTACGTAGGAACTTGAACATAGGATTATCCTTGATGATTCAGGATAGCTGTGTGTCTGACCAGTCTGTCTTTCGAAGGAGGTCCTGGGCCAGCTCCAGCCATGCTGTGCTGAGCAGAGCCCCTGGCAGCAGCCCCACAGCTCACTCCCAGTGTGCCTGAATGGAAAAGGTACCAAAGTTGCTCCAACACTTTCTGAAAAACTCTATAGTGTTACCCCACAAGCGCAAAGCGACGGCAAAGCCCGTGACATGACACCGGTGCTTCCAGAAAATGTCAAGCTTCCTGCCCAAGGGTGACATGCCATGCGGTGGGGTCAGGGCCACGCGCTGAGCACCCGGTGCGCTGGGGTTGCCCCAGCGGTTCCTGAGCAGCTCCTGCAGTGCTGCCGCCGGTACCGTTCTGGCGGCTGTAGTTGTTTAAAAAGCCGTTGTTGTTTCCGGCGTAATCTGACGGCAGTTTTCTCGGGCATTTGGGCCTCTTCGAATAAGTGTGCTGTGAGTACATCTGCAAGCATTCACCTGTCGAGGTCAAATGACTGGTGGTGCTCATCTGCCCCCGTGCTACTGCTGCTGCCTCCCGTGAATGCTCATGTGCCTGCGTGCCCCTGTACAGGCACAGATGCACGCGCGCAACACCTGATCCCGCATCCTAATTATTTTTCGCCCGGTTCTCTGAGTTGTTCTGCTTCCGGCTGATGAATGGGAAAGTGTAGTAGTGCTGTTTCATTTCACCAGCCTCTCAAGTGTGGAAATTATGGTAAATTTGAGAACAAGCCAGATTAGATTGATAGTTACACCTCCTCCTTTAATTAGCCAACCACAGGATCTGTGGAGGCAAAGGCCGGGGGGGTGTGTCGGTGTATATAACGTGTATTGTCTATGTGAAAGATTAATCAAAAGGAGTTGCTTGAGGTGGGAAGGCTTTTCCGGAGAGGTTCCACATGTTGTCAGGTAGTCCCTCTGAATGGCAGCTTCCGGTTCGGTCCCTTAGCTTTCGGAAGTGACATTTAGTCTGATATGTGCCAGCCGTGCAATCTACCTAGCCCTGCAAAGTGCAAATATTAACCTAAATGCATATTAAGATAGTGTGTGTTAGCTCCTGAACTGAAATAGAGAGCGGGTGTTCCAGCGGAGGCAAGCAAATCATGTTGATTTAGAGTGGCTTGAGGATTTGGCCCATTACCGCTTCTTTATACACTTTTAAAAAGAAATGCCAACTCGATAGTTTAGGCTTTAACTGGAACATGGCAAGTAATTCTGTGTTTTGGCGGACCCCTAGTAATGTTGCAGAATCTTTCTCAGAAGTTGTTCCATGGGATAGCCGATTCCTCAGGTAAGAGCTACTTGTTTGTTCAATCCTCCATCTTAGGCCTGCTCCTCAGGTGCATCCTCCTTCTCGCAGCGATTTCCTAGGAACAGATTTCGAAGAACAGCTCTGATCACAGAATCACAGATTGGTTAGGGTTGGAAAGGAGCTCTGGAGATCATCCAGTCCAACCCCCCTGCCAGAGCAGGGTCACCTACAGCAGGTTGCACAGGATGACCTCCAGGCGGGTTTTGAATGTCTCTGGGGTGGGAGACTCTACCGCCTCCCTGGGCAGCCTGTTCCAGCGCTCTGCCACCCTCAAAGTAAAGAAGTTCCTCCTCATGCTTTGATAGAAGTTCCTACGTTCCAGTTTGTACCCGTTACCTCTTGTCCTGGATCATCTTTGATGATCCAGGACAACAGGTAACGGGCACCAATTGGAACGTAGGAACCTGAACTTGAACTGGAAGGTAGGAACTTGAACATAGGATTATCCTTGATGATTCAGGATAGCTGTGTGTCTGACCAGTCTGTCTTTCGAAGGAGGTCCTGGGCCAGCTCCAGCCATGCTGTGCTGAGCAGAGCCCCTGGCAGCAGCCCCACAGCTCACTCCCAGTGTGCCTGAATGGAAAAGGTACCAAAGTTGCTGCAACACTTTCTGAAAAACTCTATAGTGTTACCCCACAAGCGCAAAGCGACGGCAAAGCCCGTGAAATGACACTGGTGCTTCCAGAAAATGTCAAGCTTCCTGCCCAAGGGTGACATGCCATGCGGTGGGGTCAGGGCCACGCGCTGAGCACCCGGTGCGCTGGGGTTGCCCCAGCGGTTCCTGAGCAGCTCCTGCAGTGCTGCCGCCGGTACCGTTCTGGCGGCTGTAGTTGTTTAAAAAGCCGTTGTTGTTTCCGGCGTAATCTGACGGCAGTTTTCTCGGGCATTTGGGCCTCTTCTAATAAGTGTGCTGTGAGTACATCTGCAAGCATTCACCTGTCGAGGTCAAATGACTGGTGGTGCTCATCTGCCCCCGTGCTACTGCTGCTGCCTCCCATGAATGCTCATGTGCCTGCGTGCCCCTGTACAGGCACAGATGCACGCGCGCAACACCTGATCCCGCATCCTAATTATTTTTCGCCCGGTTCTCTGAGTTGTTCTGCTTCCGGCTGATGAATGGGAAAGTGTAGTAGTGCTGTTTCCTTTCACCAGCCTCTCAAGTGTGGAAATTATGGTAAATTTGAGAACAAGCCAGATTAGATTGATAGTTACACCTCCTCCTTTAATTAGCCAACCACAGGATCTGTGGAGGCAAAGGCCGGGGGGGTGTGTCGGTGTATATAACGTGTATTGTCTATGTGAAAGATTAATCAAAAGGAGTTGCTTGAGGTGGGAAGGCTTTTCCGGAGAGGTTCCACATGTTGTCAGGTAGTCCCTCTGAATGGCAGCTTCCGGTTCGGTCCCTTAGCTTTCGGAAGTGACATTTAGTCTGATATGTGCCAGCCGTGCAATCTACCTAGCCCTGCAAAGTGCAAATATTAACCTAAATGCATATTAAGATACTGTGTGTTAGCTCCTGAACTGAAATAGAGAGCGGGTGTTCCAGCGGAGGCAAGCAAATCGTGTTGATTTACAGTGGCTTGAGGATTTGGCCCATTACCGCTTCTTTATACACTTTTAAAAAGAAATGCCAACTCGATAGTTTAGGCTTTAACTGGAACATGGCAAGTAATTGTATGTTTTGGCGGACCCCTAGTAATGTTGCAGAATCTTTCTCAGAAGTTGTTCCATGGGATAGCCGATTCCTCAGGTAAGAGCTACTTGTTTGTTCAATCCTCCATCTTAGGCCTGCTCCTCAGGTGCATCCTCCTTCTCGCAGCGATTTCCTAGGAACAGATTTCGAAGAACAGCTCTGATCACAGAATCACAGATTGGTTAGGGTTGGAAAGGACCTCTGGAGATCATGTAGTGCAACCCCCCTGCCAGAGCAGGGTCACCTACAGCAGGTTGCACAGGATGAACTCCAGGCGGGTTTTGAATGTCTCTGGGGTGGGAGACTCTACCACCTCCCTGGGCAGCCTGTTCCAGCGCTCTGCCACCCTCAAAGTAAAGAAGTTCCTCCTCATGCTTTGATAGAAGTTCCTAGGTTCCAGTTTGTACCCGTTACCTCTTGTCCTGGATCATCTTTGATGATCCAGGACAAGAGGTAACGGGCACCAATTGGAACGTAGGGACTTGAACTTGAACTGGAAGGTAGGAACTTGAACTTGAACATAGGATTATCCTTGATGATTCAGGATAGCTGTGTGTCTGACCAGTCTGTCTTTCGAAGGAGGTCCTGGGCCAGCTCCAGCCATGCTGTGCTGAGCAGAGCCCCTGGCAGCAGCCCCACAGCTCACTCCCAGTGTGCCTGAATGGAAAAGGTACCAAAGTTGCTCCAACACTTTCTGAAAAACTCTATAGTGTTACCCCACAAGCGCAAAGCGACGGCAAAGCCCGTGAAATGACACTGGTGCTTCCAGAAAATGTCAAGCTTCCTGCCCAAGGGTGACATGCCATGCGGTGGGGTCAGGGCCACGCGCTGAGCACCCGGTGCGCTGGGGTTGCCCCAGCGGTTCCTGAGCAGCTCCTGCAGTGCTGCCGCCGGTACCGTTCTGGCGGCTGTAGTTGTTTAAAAAGCCGTTGTTGTTTCCGGCGTAATCTGACGGCAGTTTTCTCGGGCATTTGGGCCTCTTCTAATAAGTGTGCTGTGAGTACATCTGCAAGCATTCACCTGTCGAGGTCAAATGACTGGTGGTGCTCATCTGCCCCCGTGCTACTGCTGCTGCCTCCCGTGAATGCTCATGTGCCTGCGTGCCCCTGTACAGGCACAGATGCACGCGCGCAACACCTGATCCCGCATCCTAATTACTTTTCGCCCGGTTCTCGGAGTTGTTCTGCTTCCGGCTGATGAATGGGAAAGTGTAGTAGTGCTGTTTCATTTCACCAGCCTCTCAAGTGTGGAAATTATGGTAAATTTGAGAACAAGCCAGATTAGATTGATAGTTACACCTCCTCCTTTAATTAGCCAACCACAGGATCTGTGGAGGCAAAGGCCGGGGGGGTGTGTCGGTGTATATAACGTGTATTGTCTATGTGAAAGATTAATCAAAAGGAGTTGCTTGAGGTGGGAAGGCTTTTCCGGAGAGGTTCCACATGTTGTCAGGTAGTCCCTCTGAATGGCAGCTTCCGGTTCGGTCCCTTAGCTTTCGGAAGTGACATTTAGTCTGATATGTGCCAGCCGTGCAATCTACCTAGCCCTGCAAAGTGCAAATATTAACCTAAATGCATATTAAGATAGTGTGTGTTAGCTCCTGAACTGAAATAGAGAGCGGGTGTTCCAGCGGAGGCAAGCAAATCGTGTTGATTTAGAGTGGCTTGAGGATTTGGCCCATTACCGCTTCTTTATACACTTTTAAAAAGAAATGCCAACTCGATAGTTTAGGCTTTAACTGGAACATGGCAAGTAATTCTGTGTTTTGGCGGACCCCTAGTAATGTTGCAGAATCTTTCTCAGAAGTTGTTCCATGGGATAGCCGATTCCTCAGGTAAGAGCTACTTGTTTGTTCAATCCTCCATCTTAGGCCTGCTCCTCAGGTGCATCCTCCTTCTCGCAGCGATTTCCTAGGAACAGATTTCGAAGAACAGCTCTGATCACAGAATCACAGATTGGTTAGGGTTGGAAAGGAGCTCTGGAGATCATCCAGTCCAACCCCCTGCCAGAGCAGGGTCACCTACAGCAGGTTGCACAGGATGACCTCCAGGCGGGTTATGAATGTCTCTGGGGTGGGAGACTCTACTGCCTCCCTGGGCAGCCTGTTCCAGCGCTCTACCACCCTCAAAGTAAAGAAGTTCCTCCTCATGCTTTGATAGAAGTTCCTAGGTTCCAGTTTGTACCCGTTACCTCTTGTCCTGGATCATCTTTGATGATCCAGGACAAGAGGTAACGGGCACCAATTGGAACGTAGGAACTTGAACTTGAACTGGAACGTAGGAACTTGAACATAGGATTATCCTTGATGATTCAGGATAGCTGTGTGTCTGACCAGTCTGTCTTTCGAAGGAGGTCCTGGGCCAGCTCCAGCCATGCTGTGCTGAGCAGAGCCCCTGGCAGCAGCCCCACACCTCACTCCCAGTGTGCCTGAATGGAAAAGGTACCAAAGTTGCTCCAACACTTTCTGAAAAACTCTATAGTGTTACCCCACAAGCGCAAAGCGACGGCAAAGCCCGTGAAATGACACCGGTGCTTCCAGAAAATGTCAAGCTTCCTGCCCAAGGGTGACATGCCATGCGGTGGGGTCAGGGCCACGCGCTGAGCACCCGGTGCGCTGGGGTTGCCCCAGCGGTTCCTGAGCAGCTCCTGCAGTGCTGCCGCCGGTACCGTTCTGGCGGCTGTAGTTGTTTAAAAAGCCGTTGTTGTTTCCGGCGTAATCTGACGGCAGTTTTCTCGGGCATTTGGGCCTCTTCTAATAAGTGTGCTGTGAGTACATCTGCAAGCATTCACCTGTCGAGGTCAAATGACTGGTGGTGCTCATCTGCCCCCGTGCTACTGCTGCTGCCTCCCGTGAATGCTCATGTGCCTGCGTGCCCCTGTACAGGCACAGATGCACGCGCGCAACACCTGATCCCGCATCCTAATTATTTTTCGCCCGGTTCTCTGAGTTGTTCTGCTTCCGGCTGATGAATGGGAAAGTGTAGTAGTGCTGTTTCATTTCACCAGCCTCTCAAGTGTGGAAATTATGGTAAATTTGAGAACAAGCGAGATTAGATTGATAGTTACACCTCCTCCTTTAATTAGCCAACCACAGGATCTGTGGAGGCAAAGGCCGGGGGGGTGTGTCGGTGTATATAACGTGTATTGTCTATGTGAAAGATTAATCAAAAGGAGTTGCTTGAGGTGGGAAGGCTTTTCCGGAGAGGTTCCACATGTTGTCAGGTAGTCCCTCTGAATGGCAGCTTCCGGTTCGGTCCCTTAGCTTTCGGAAGTGACATTTAGTCTGATATGTGCCAGCCGTGCAATCTACCTAGCCCTGCAAAGTGCAAATATTAACCTAAATGCATATTAAGATACTGTGTGTTAGCTCCTGAACTGAAATAGAGAGCGGGTGTTCCAGCGGAGGCAAGCAAATCGTGTTGATTTACAGTGGCTTGAGGATTTGGCCCATTACCGCTTCTTTATACACTTTTAAAAAGAAATGCCAACTCGATAGTTTAGGCTTTAACTGGAACATGGCAAGTAATTGTATGTTTTGGCGGACCCCTAGTAATGTTGCAGAATCTTTCTCAGAAGTTGTTCCATGGGATAGCCGATTCCTCAGGTAAGAGCTACTTGTTTGTTCAATCCTCCATCTTAGGCCTGCTCCTCAGGTGCATCCTCCTTCTCGCAGCGATTTCCTAGGAACAAATTTCGAAGAACAGCTCTGATCACAGAATCACAGATTGGTTAGGGTTGGAAAGGAGCTCTGGAGATCATCCAGTCCAACCCCCTGCCAGAGCAGGGTCACCTACAGCAGGTTGCACAGGATGACCTCCAGGCGGGTTATGAATATCTCTGGGGTCGGAGACTCTACTGCCTCCCTGGGCAGCCTGTTCCAGCGCTCTGCCACCCTCAAAGTAAAGAAGTTCCTCCTCATGCTTTGATAGAAGTTCCTACGTTCCAATTGGTGCCCGTTACCTCTTGTCCTGGATCATCTTTGATGATCCAGGACAAGAGGTAACGGGTACCAATTGGAACGTAGGAACTTGAACTTGAACTGGAACGTAGGAGCTTGAACATAGGATTATCCTTGATGATTCAGGATAGCTGTGTGTCTGACCAGTCTGTCTTTCGAGGGAGGTCCTGGACCAGCTCCAGCCATGCTGTGCTGAGCAGAGCCCCTGGCAGCAGCCCCACAGCTCACTCCCAGTGTGCCTGAATGGAAAAGGTACCAAAGTTGCTCCAACACTTTCCGAAAAACTCTATAGTGTTACCCCACAAGCGCAAAGCGACGGCAAAGCCCGTGAAATGACACCGGTGCTTCCAGAAAATGTCAAGCTTCCTGCCCAAGGGTGACATGCCATGCGGTGGGGTCAGGGCCACGCGCTGAGCACCCGGTGCGCTGGGGTTGCCCCAGCGGTTCCTGAGCAGCTCCTGCAGTGCTGCCGCCGGTACCGTTCTGGCGGCTGTAGTTGTTTAAAAAGCCGTTGTTGTTTCCGGCGTAATCTGACGGCAGTTTTCTCGGGCATTTGGGCCTCTTCTAATAAGTGTGCTGTGAGTACATCTGCAAGCATTCACCTGTCGAGGTCAAATGACTGGTGGTGCTCATCTGCCCCCGTGCTACTGCTGCTGCCTCCCGTGAATGCTCATGTGCCTGCGTGCCCCTGTACAGGCACAGATGCACGCGCGCAACACCTGATCCCGCATCCTAATTATTTTTCGCCCGGTTCTCGGAGTTGTTCTGCTTCCGGCTGATGAATGGGAAAGTGTAGTAGTGCTGTTTCATTTCACCAGCCTCTCAAGTGTGGAAATTATGGTAAATTTGAGAACAAGCGAGATTAGATTGATAGTTACACCTCCTCCTTTAATTAGCCAACCACAGGATCTGTGGAGGCAAAGGCTGGGGGGCGTGTCGGTGGGGGGGCATACGATTTTACCATGGCGAGATTGCTGGAGGTTCTTTCTTGTCTGTTCTTTCTTGTCTTGTAAATTGGTATGAGGTTCTGCCAGTCTTCCTCACGTAGCACAATCGCTCTTGATTTCTGGAGGTTGCTCACAGGGTAAGCTAATGTTTAACGTCAATAAGTGTTACCGAATCTTGTCCTTGAGAAGCAGGAGTCTGGAAGCTGTTGTCAATCCAACTGCTGTATTCCTGACCAGCAAGCCCGCTCGATTCAGGGTTAATTAACTGATTACTTAGAGCGGAAGTGTTGTGGAAGAGCCCGATCATTACCATTTCTATTCATTCTAATATGATGTATTTCAACTCCCCCTCCCTCACGCCTTCCAGAGAGTGATCTGGTGAAGGAGGATGACAAGTCTTTGTGAAACCATCTCGAGTTCTCCCAGATACTCGTAGTTGAAGTTGTCTAGCGGTGCGAGATTAGACACCGTGTGAAAGGCAATACTGCACAGGTTCTTTATTCCAGACCATTTTCTAAGTTCGCATGATACAAAACCTCACGGTTACTGGGCAGCTCTCCCACTTTTCACGTCAACCTTTGCTACCTCGCCTGCTGCAACGTGCAGGAAAGAAACATTGATTTGAATTGCGCCGTGGTGCCGTGCATCTTAATGACACTCTGGAGTGACTGGCAGTGTGTCTGGGTCCTGGGGTTGGACCCGGTCTAGCTGCCAGGAGGCAACATTGCAGAGAGGGGCTACAGCTGTGGTCTCTGAAGGGACCTGGCTACTCTATGTAGGCCTTCTCTCCCTGCGTCTCAGAGTGCTTGAAGATGCTAATTGGTTCACATTTTCCTCTGTTCGTTAAGGTATTCTGTCCTTAAAAATTCAGCTTTTTAAAATAGTAACGTGTATTGTCTATGTGAAAGATTAATCAAAAGGAGTTGCTTGAGGTGGGAAGGCTTTTCCGGAGAGGTTCCACATGTTGTCAGGTAGTCCCTCTGAATGGCAGCTTCCGGTTCGGTCCCTTAGCTTTTGGAAGTGACATTTAGTCTGATATGTGCCAGCCGTGCAATCTACCTAGCCCTGCAAAGTGCAAATATTAACCTAAATGCATATTAAGATACTGTGTGTTAGCTCCTGAACTGAAATAGAGAGCGGGTGTTCCAGCGGAGGCAAGCAAATCGTGTTGATTTACAGTGGCTTGCGGATTTGGCCCATTACCGCTTCTTTATACACTTTTAAAAAGAAATGCCAACTCGATAGTTTAGGCTTTAACTGGAACATGGCAAGTAATTGTATGTTTTGGCGGACCCCTAGTAATGTTGCAGAATCTTTCTCAGAAGTTGTTCCATGGGATAGCCGATTCCTCAGGTAAGAGCTACTTGTTTGTTCAATCCTCCATCTTAGGCCTGTTCCTCAGGTGCATCCTCCTTCTCGCAGCGATTTCCTAGGAACAGATTTCGAAGAACAGCTCTGATCACAGAATCACAGATTGGTTAGGGTTGGAAAGGACCTCTGGAGATCATCCAGCCCAACCCCCCTGCCAGAGCAGGGTCACCTACAGCAGGTTGCACAGGATGACCTCCAGGCGGGTTTTGAATGTCTCTGGGGTGGGAGACTCTACCGCCTCCCTGGGCAGCCTGTTCCAGCGCTCTGCCACCCTCAAAGTAAAGAAGTTCCTCCTCATGCTTTGATAGAAGTTCCTAGGTTCCAGTTTGTACCCGTTACCTCTTGTCCTGGATCATCTTTGATGATCCAGGACAAGAGGTAACGGGCACCAATTGGAACGTAGGAACTTGAACTTGAACTGGAAGGTAGGAACTTGAACATAGGATTATCCTTGATGATTCAGGATAGCTGTGTGTCTGACCAGTCTGTCTTTCGAAGGAGGTCCTGGGCCAGCTCCAGCCATGCTGTGCTGAGCAGAGCCCCTGGCAGCAGCCCCACAGCTCACTCCCAGTGTGCCTGAATGGAAAAGGTACCAAAGTTGCTCCAACACTTTCTGAAAAACTCTATAGTGTTACCCCACAAGCGCAAAGCGACGGCAAAGCCCGTGAAATGACACCGGTGCTTCCAGAAAATGTCAAGCTTCCTGCCCAAGGGTGACATGCCATGCGGTGGGGTCAGGGCCACACGCTGAGCACCCGGTGCGCTGGGATTGCCCCAGCGGTTCCTGAGCAGCTCCTGTAGTGCTGCCGCCGGTACCATTCTGGCAGCTGTAGTTGTTTAAAAAGCCGTTGTTGTTTCCGGCGTAATCTGACGGCAGTTTTCTCGGGCATTTGGGCCTCTTCTAATAAGTGTGCTGTGAGTACATCTGCAAGCATTCACCTGTCGAGGTCAAATGACTGGTGGTGCTCATCTGCCCCCGTGCTACTGCTGCTGCCTCCCGTGAATGCTCATGTGCCTGCGTGCCCCTGTACAGGCACAGATGCACGTGCGCAACACCTGATCCCGCATCCTAATTATTTTTCGCCCGGTTCTCTGAGTTGTTCTGCTTCCGGCTGATGAATGGGAAAGTGTAGTAGTGCTGTTTCATTTCACCAGCCTCTCAAGTGTGGAAATTATGGTAAATTTGAGAACAAGCGAGATTAGATTGATAGTTACACCTCCTCCTTTAATTAGCCAACCACAGGATCTGTGGAGGCAGAGGCCGGGGGGGTGTGTCGGTGTATATAACGTGTATTGTCTATGTGAAAGATTAATCAAAAGGAGTTGCTTGAGGTGGGAAGGCTTTTCCGGAGAGGTTCCACATGTTGTCAGGTAGTCCCTCTGAATGGCAGCTTCCGGTTCGGTCCCTTAGCTTTCGGAAGTGACATTTAGTCTGATATGTGCCAGCCGTGCAATCTACCTAGCCCCGCAAAGTGCAAATATTAACATAAATGCATATTAAGATACTGTGTGTTAGCTCCTGAACTGCAATAGAGAGCGGGTGTTGCAGCGGAGGCAAGCAAATCGTGTTGATTTAGAGTGGCTTGCGGATTTGGCCCATTACCGCTTCTTTATACACTTTTAAAAAGAAATGCCAACTCGATAGTTTAGGCTTTAACTGGAACATGGCAAGTAATTGTATGTTTTGGCGGACCCCTAGTAATGTTGCAGAATCTTTCTCAGAAGTTGTTCCATGGGATAGCCGATTCCTCAGGTAAGAGCTACTTGTTTGTTCAATCCTCCATCTTAGGCCTGCTCCTCAGGTGCATCCTCCTTCTCGCAGCGATTTCCTAGGAACAGATTTCGAAGAACAGCTCTGATCACAGAATCACAGATTGGTTAGGGTTGGAAAGGAGCTCTGGAGATCATCCAGCCCAACCCCCCTGCCAGAGCAGGGTCACCTACAGCAGGTTGCACAGGATGACCTCCAGGCGGGTTTTGAATGTTTCTGGGGTCGGAGACTCTACCGCCTCCCTGGGCAGCCTGTTCCAGCGCTCTGCCACCCTCAAAGTAAAGAAGTTCCTCCTCATGCTTTGATAGAAGTTCCTAGGTTCCAGTTTGTACCCGTTACCTCTTGTCCTGGATCATCTTTGATGATCCAGGACAAGAGGTAACGGGCACCAATTGGAACGTAGGAACTTGAACTTGAACTGGAACGTAGGAACTTGAACATAGGATTATCCTTGATGATTCAGGATAGCTGTGTGTCTGACCAGTCTGTCTTTCGAAGGAGGTCCTGGACCAGCTCCAGCCATGCTGTGCTGAGCAGAGCCCCTGGCAGCAGCCCCACAGCTCACTCCCAGTGTGCCTGAATGGAAAAGGTACCAAAGTTGCTCCAACACTTTCTGAAAAACTCTATAGTGTTACCCCACAAGCGCAAAGCGACGGCAAAGCCCGTGAAATGACACCGGTGCTTCCAGAAAATGTCAAGCTTCCTGCCCAAGGGTGACATGCCATGCGGTGGGGTCAGGGCCACGCGCTGAGCACCCGGTGCGCTGGGGTTGCCCCAGCGGTTCCTGAGCAGCTCCTGCAGTGCTGCCGCCGGTACCGTTCTGGCGGCTGTAGTTGTTTAAAAAGCCGTTGTTGTTTCCGGCGTAATCTGACGGCAGTTTTCTCGGGCATTTGGGCCTCTTCTAATAAGTGTGCTGTGAGTACATCTGCAAGCATTCACCTGTCGAGGTCAAATGACTGGTGGTGCTCATCTGCCCCCGTGCTACTGCTGCTGCCTCCCGTGAATGCTCATGTGCCTGCGTGCCCCTGTACAGGCACAGATGCACGCGCGCAACACCTGATCCCGCATCCTAATTATTTTTCGCCCGGTTCTCGGAGTTGTTCTGCTTCCGGCTGATGAATGGGAAAGTGTAGTAGTGCTGTTTCATTTCACCAGCCTCTCAAGTGTGGAAATTATGGTAAATTTGAGAACAAGCGAGATTAGATTGATAGTTACACCTCCTCCTTTAATTAGCCAACCACAGGATCTGTGGAGGCAAAGGCCGGGGGGTTGTGTCGGTGTATATAACGTGTATTGTCTATGTGAAAGATTAATCAAAAGGAGTTGCTTGAGGTGGGAAGGCTTTTCCGGAGAGGTTCCACATGTTGTCAGGTAGTCCCTCTGAATGGCAGCTTCCGGTTCGGTCCCTTAGCTTTCGGAAGTGACATTTAGTCTGATATGTGCCAGCCGTGCAATCTACCTAGCCCTGCAAAGTGCAAATATTAACCTAAATGCATATTAAGATACTGTGTGTTAGCTCCTGAACTGCAATAGAGAGCGGGTGTTCCAGCGGAGGCAAGCAAATCGTGTTGATTTACAGTGGCTTGCGGATTTGGCCCATTACCGCTTCTTTATACACTTTTAAAAAGAAATGCCAACTCGATAGTTTAGGCTTTAACTGGAACATGGCAAGTAATTGTATGTTTTGGCTGACCCCTAGTAATGTTGCAGAATCTTTCTCAGAAGATGTTCCATGGGTTAGCCGATTCCTCAGGTAAGAGCTACTTGTTTGTTCAATCCTCCATCTTAGGCCTGCTCCTCAGGTGCATCCTCCTTCTCGCAGCGATTTCCTAGGAACAGATTTCGAAGAACAGCTCTGATCACAGAATCACAGATTGGTTAGGGTTGGAAAGGAGCTCTGGAGATCATCCAGCCCAACCCACCTGCCAGAGCAGGGTCACCTACAGCAGGTTGCACAGGATGACCTCCAGGCGGGTTTTGAATGTTTCTGGGGTCGGAGACTCTACCGCCTCCCTGGGCAGCCTGTTCCAGCGCTCTGCCACCCTCAAAGTAAAGAAGTTCCTCCTCATGCTTTGATAGAAGTTCCTACGTTCCAGTTTGTACCCGTTACCTCTTGTCCTGGATCATCTTTGATGATCCAGGACAAGAGGTAACGGGCACCAATTGGAACGTAGGAACTTGAACTTGAACTGGAACGTAGGAACTTGAACATAGGATTATCCTTGATGATTCAGGATAGCTGTGTGTCTGACCAGTCTGTCTTTCGAAGGAGGTCCTGGACCAGCTCCAGCCATGCTGTGCTGAGCAGAGCCCCTGGCAGCAGCCCCACAGCTCACTCCCAGTGTGCCTGAATGGAAAAGGTACCAAAGTTGCTCCAACACTTTCTGAAAAACTCTATAGTGTTACCCCACAAGCGCAAAGCGACGGCAAAGCCCGTGAAATGACACCGGTGCTTCCAGAAAATCTCAAGCTTCCTGCCCAAGGGTGACATGCCATGCGGTGGGGTCAGGGCCACGCGCTGAGCACCCGGTGCGCTGGGGTTGCCCCAGCAGTTCCTGAGCAGCTCCTGCAGTGCTGCCGCCGGTACCGTTCTGGCGGCTGTAGTTGTTTAAAAAGCCGTTGTTGTTTCCGGCGTAATCTGACGGCAGTTTTCTCGGGCATTTGGGCCTCTTCTAATAAGTGTGCTGTGAGTACATCTGCAAGCATTCACCTGTCGAGGTCAAATGACTGGTGGTGCTCATCTGCCCCCGTGCTACTGCTGCTGCCTCCCGTGAATGCTCATGTGCCTGCGTGCCCCTGTACAGGCACAGATGCACGCGCGCAACACCTGATCCCGCATCCTAATTATTTTTCGCCCGGTTCTCTGAGTTGTTCTGCTTCCGGCTGATGAATGGGAAAGTGTAGTAGTGCTGTTTCATTTCACCAGCCTCTCAAGTGTGGAAATTATGGTAAATTTGAGAACAAGCGAGATTAGATTGATAGTTACACCTCCTCCTTTAATTAGCCAACCACAGGATCTGTGGAGGCAAAGGCCGGGGGGGTGTGTCGGTGTATATAACGTGTATTGTCTATGTGAAAGATTAATCAAAAGGAGTTGCTTGAGGTGGGAAGGCTTTTCCGGAGAGGTTCCACATGTTGTCAGGTAGTCCCTCTGAATGGCAGCTTCCGGTTCGGTCCCTTAGCTTTCGGAAGTGACATTTAGTCTGATATGTGCCAGCCGTGCAATCTACCTAGCCCTGCAAAGTGCAAATATTAACCTAAATGCATATTAAGATACTGTGTGTTAGCTCCTGAATTGAAATAGAGAGCGGGTGTTCCAGCGGAGGCAAGCAAATCGTGTTGATTTACAGTGGCTTGCGGATTTGGCCCATTACCGCTTCTTTATACACTTTTAAAAAGAAATGCCAACTCGATAGTTTAGGCTTTAACTGGAACATGGCAAGTAATTGTATGTTTTGGCTGACCCCTAGTAATGTTGCAGAATCTTTCTCAGAAGATGTTCCATGGGATAGCCGATTCCTCAGGTAAGAGCTACTTGTTTGTTCAATCCTCCATCTTAGGCCTGCTCCTCAGGTGCATCCTCCTTCTCGCAGCGATTTCCTAGGAACAGATTTCGAAGAACAGCTCTGATCACAGAATCACAGATTGGTTAGGGTTGGAAAGGACCTCTGGAGATCATCCAGCCCAACCCCCCTGCCAGAGCAGGGTCACCTACAGCAGGTTGCACAGGATGACCTCCAGGCGGGTTTTGAATGTTTCTGGGGTGGGAGACTCTACTGCCTCCCTGGGCAGCCTGTTCCAGCGCTCTGCCACCCTCAAAGTAAAGAAGTTCCTCCTCATGCTTTGATAGAAGTTCCTAGGTTCCAGTTTGTACCCGTTACCTCTTGTCCTGGATCATCTTTGATGATCCAGGACAAGAGGTAACGGGCACCAATTGGAACGTAGGAACTTGAACTTGAACTGGAACGTAGGAACTTGAACATAGGATTATCCTTGATGATTCAGGATAGCTGTGTGTCTGACCAGTCTGTCTTTCGAAGGAGGTCCTGGACCAGCTCCAGCCATGCCGTGCTGAGCAGAGCCCCTGGCAGCAGCCCCACAGCTCACTCCCAGTGTGCCTGAATGGAAAAGGTACCAAAGTTGCTCCAACACTTTCTGAAAAACTCTATAGTGTTACCCCACAAGCGCAAAGCGACGGCAAAGCCCGTGAAATGACACCGGTGCTTCCAGAAAATCTCAAGCTTCCTGCCCAAGGGTGACATGCCATGCGGTGGGGTCAGGGCCACGCGCTGAGCACCCGGTGCGCTGGGGTTGCCCCAGCAGTTCCTGAGCAGCTCCTGCAGTGCTGCCGCCGGTACCGTTCTGGCGGCTGTAGTTGTTTAAAAAGCCGTTGTTGTTTCCGGCGTAATCTGACGGCAGTTTTCTCGGGCATTTGGGCCTCTTCTAATAAGTGTGCTGTGAGTACATCTGCAAGCATTCACCTGTCGAGGTCAAATGACTGGTGGTGCTCATCTGCCCCCGTGCTACTGCTGCTGCCTCCCGTGAATGCTCATGTGCCTGCGTGCCCCTGTACAGGCACAGATGCACGCGCGCAACACCTGATCCCGCATCCGAATTATTTTTCGCCCGGTTCTCGGAGTTGTTCTGCTTCCGGCTGATGAATGTGAAAGTGTAGTAGTGCTGTTTCATTTCACCAGCCTCTCAAGTGTGGAAATTATGGTAAATTTGAGAACAAGCGAGATTAGATTGATAGTTACACCTCCTCCTTTAATTAGCCAACCACAGGATCTGTGGAGGCAAAGGCCGGGGGGGTGTGTCGGTGTATATAACGTGTATTGTCTATGTGAAAGATTAATCAAAAGGAGTTGCTTGAGGTGGGAAGGCTTTTCCGGAGAGGTTCCACATGTTGTCAGGTAGTCCCTCTGAATGGCAGCTTCCGGTTCGGTCCCTTAGCTTTCGGAAGTGACATTTAGTCTGATATGTGCCAGCCGTGCAATCTACCTAGCCCTGCAAAGTGCAAATATTAACCTAAATGCATATTAAGATACTGTGTGTTAGCTCCTGAACTGCAATAGAGAGCGGGTGTTCCAGCGGAGGCAAGCAAATCGTGTTGATTTACAGTGGCTTGCGGATTTGGCCCATTACCGCTTCTTTATACACTTTTAAAAAGAAATGCCAACTCGATAGTTTAGGCTTTAACTGGAACATGGCAAGTAATTGTATGTTTTGGCTGACCCCTAGTAATGTTGCAGAATCTTTCTCAGAAGATGTTCCATGGGATAGCCGATTCCTCAGGTAAGAGCTACTTGTTTGTTCAATCCTCCATCTTAGGCCTGCTCCTCAGGTGCATCCTCCTTCTCGCAGCGATTTCCTAGGAACAGATTTCGAAGAACAGCTCTGATCACAGAATCACAGATTGGTTAGGGTTGGAAAGGACCTCTGGAGATCATCCAGCCCAACCCCCCTGCCAGAGCAGGGTCACCTACAGCAGGTTGCACAGGATGACCTCCAGGCGGGTTTTGAATGTTTCTGGGGTGGGAGACTCTACTGCCTCCCTGGGCAGCCTGTTCCAGCGCTCTGCCACCCTCAAAGTAAAGAAGTTCCTCCTCATGCTTTGATAGAAGTTCCTAGGTTCCAGTTTGTACCCGTTACCTCTTGTCCTGGATCATCTTTGATGATCCAGGACAAGAGGTAACGGGCACCAATTGGAACGTAGGAACTTGAACTTGAACTGGAACGTAGGAACTTGAACATAGGATTATCCTTGATGATTCAGGATAGCTGTGTGTCTGACCAGTCTGTCTTTCGAAGGAGGTCCTGGACCAGCTCCAGCCATGCCGTGCTGAGCAGAGCCCCTGGCAGCAGCCCCACAGCTCACTCCCAGTGTGCCTGAATGGAAAAGGTACCAAAGTTGCTCCAACACTTTCTGAAAAACTCTATAGTGTTACCCCACAAGCGCAAAGCGACGGCAAAGCCCGTGAAATGACACCGGTGCTTCCAGAAAATGCCAAGCTTCCTGCCCAAGGGTGACATGCCATGCGGTGGGGTCAGGGCCACGCGCTGAGCACCCGGTGCGCTGGGGTTGCCCCAGCGGTTCCTGAGCAGCTCCTGCAGTGCTGCCGCCGGTACCGTTCTGGCGGCTGTAGTTGTTTAAAAAGTTGTTGTTGTTTCCGGCGTAATCTGACGGCAGTTTTCTCGGGCATTTGGGCCTCTTCTAATAAGTGTGCTGTGAGTACATCTGCAAGCATTCACCTGTCGAGGTCAAATGACTGGTGGTGCTCATCTCCCCCCGTGCTACTGCTGCTGCCTCCCATGAATGCTCATGTGCCTGCGTGCCCCTGTACAGGCACAGATGCACGCGCGCAACACCTGATCCCGCATCCTAATTATTTTTCGCCCGGTTCTCTGAGTTGTTCTGCTTCCGGCTGATGAATGGGAAAGTGTAGTAGTGCTGTTTCATTTCACCAGCCTCTCAAGTGTGGAAATTATGGTAAATTTGAGAACAAGCCAGATTAGATTGATAGTTACACCTCCTCCTTTAATTAGCCAACCACAGGATCTGTGGAGGCAAAGGCCGGGGGGGTGTGTCGGTGTATATAAGGTGTATTGTCTATGTGAAAGATTAATCAAAAGGAGTTGCTTGAGGTGGGAAGGCTTTTCCGGAGAGGTTCCACATGTTGTCAGGTAGTCCCTCTGAATGGCAGCTTCCGGTTCGGTCCCTTAGCTTTCGGAAGTGACATTTAGTCTGATATGTGCCAGCCGTGCAATCTACCTAGCCCTGCAAAGTGCAAATATTAACCTAAATGCATATTAAGATACTGTGTGTTAGCTCCTGAACTGAAATAGAGAGCGGGTGTTCCAGCGGAGGCAAGCAAATCGTGTTGATTTAGAGTGGCTTGAGGATTTGGCCCATTACCGCTTCTTTATACACTTTTAAAAAGAAATGCCAACTCGATAGTTTAGGCTTTAACTGGAACATGGCAAGTAATTGTATGTTTTGGCGGACCCCTAGTAATGTTGCAGAATCTTTCTCAGAAGTTGTTCCGTGGGATAGCCGATTCCTCAGGTAAGAGCTACTTGTTTGTTCAATCCTCCATCTTAGGCCTGCTCCTCAGGTGCATCCTCCTTCTCGCAGCGATTTCCTAGGAACAGATTTCGAAGAACAGCTCTGATCACAGAATCACAGATTGGTTAGGGTTGGAAAGGACCTCTGGAGATCATCCAGCCCAACCCCCCTGCCAGAGCAGGGTCACCTACAGCAGGTTGCACAGGATGACCTCCAGGCGGGTTTTGAATGTCTCTGGAGTGGGAGACTCTACCGCCTCCCTGGGCAGCCTGTTCCAGCGCTCTGCCACCCTCAAAGTAAAGAAGTTCCTCCTCATGCTTTGATAGAAGTTCCTAGGTTCCAGTTTGTACCCGTTACCTCTTGTCCTGGATCATCTTTGATGATCCAGGACAAGAGGTAACGAGCACCAATTGGAACGTAGGAACTTGAACTTGAACTGGAACGTAGGAACTTGAACATAGGATTATCCTTGATGATTCAGGATAGCTGTGTGTCTGACCAGTCTGTCTTTCGAAGGAGGTCCTGGGCCAGCTCCAGCCATGCTGTGCTGAGCAGAGCCCCTGGCAGCAGCCCCACAGCTCACTCCCAGTGTGCCTGAATGGAAAAGGTACCAAAGTTGCTCCAACACTTTCTGAAAAACTCTATAGTGTTACCCCACAAGCGCAAAGCGACGGCAAAGCCCGTGAAATGACACCGGTGCTTCCAGAAAATGTCAAGCTTCCTGCCCAAGGGTGACATGCCATGCGGTGGGGTCAGGGCCACGCGCTGAGCACCCGGTGCGCTGGGGTTGCCCCAGCGGTTCCTGAGCAGCTCCTGCAGTGCTGCCGCCGGTACCGTTCTGGCGGCTGTAGTTGTTTAAAAAGCCGTTGTTGTTTCCGGCGTAATCTGACGGCAGTTTTCTCGGGCATTTGGGCCTCTTCTAATAAGTGTGCTGTGAGTACATCTGCAAGCATTCACCTGTCGAGGTCAAATGACTGGTGGTGCTCATCTGCCCCCGTGCTACTGCTGCTGCCTCCCGTGAATGCTCATGTGCCTGCGTGCCCCTGTACAGGCACAGATGCACGCGCGCAACACCTGATCCCGCATCCTAATTATTTTTCGCCCGGTTCTCGGAGTTGTTCTGCTTCCGGCTGATGAATGGGAAAGTGTAGTAGTGCTGTTTCATTTCACCAGCCTCTCAAGTGTGGAAATTATGGTAAATTTGAGAACAAGCCAGATTAGATTGATAGTTACACCTCCTCCTTTAATTAGCCAACCACAGGATCTGTGGAGGCAAAGGCCGGGGGGGTGTGTCGGTGTATATAAGGTGTATTGTCTATGTGAAAGATTAATCAAAAGGAGTTGCTTGAGGTGGGAAGGCTTTTCCGGAGAGGTTCCACATGTTGTCAGGTAGTCCCTCTGAATGGCAGCTTCCGGTTCGGTCCCTTAGCTTTCGGAAGTGACATTTAGTCTGATATGTGCCAGCCGTGCAATCTACCTAGCCCCGCAAAGTGCAAATATTAACCTAAATGCATATTAAGATACTGTGTGTTAGCTCCTGAACTGAAATAGAGAGCGGGTGTTCCAGCGGAGGCAAGCAAATCGTGTTGATTTAGAGTGGCTTGAGGATTTGGCCCATTACCGCTTCTTTATACACTTTTAAAAAGAAATGCCAACTCGATAGTTTAGGCTTTAACTGGAACATGGCAAGTAATTGTATGTTTTGGCGGACCCCTAGTAATGTTGCAGAATCTTTCTCAGAAGTTGTTCCATGGGATAGCCGATTCCTCAGGTAAGAGCTACTTGTTTGTTCAATCCTCCATCTTAGGCCTGCTCCTCAGGTGCATCCTCCTTCTCGCAGCGATTTCCTAGGAACAGATTTCGAAGAACAGCTCTGATCACAGAATCACAGATTGGTTAGGGTTGGAAAGGAGCTCTGGAGATCATCCAGCCCAACCCCCCTGCCAGAGCAGGGTCACCTACAGCAGGTTGCACAGGATGACCTCCAGGCGGGTTTTGAATGTCTCTGGGGTCGGAGACTCTACCGCCTCCCCGGGAAGCCTGTTCCAGCGCTCTGCCACCCTCAAAGTAAAGAAGTTCCTCCTCATGCTTTGATAGAAGTTCCTAGGTTCCAGTTTGTACCCGTTACCTCTTGTCCTGGATCATCTTTGATGATCATCATCTTTGATGATCCAGGTCAAGAGGTAACGGGCACCAATTGGAACGTAGGAACTTGAACTTGAACTGGAATGTAGAAACTTGAACTTGAACTGGAAGGTAGGAACTTGAACTTGAACATAGGATTATCCTTGATGATTCAGGATAGCTGTGTGTCTGACCAGTCTGTCTTTCGAAGGAGGTCCTGGGCCAGCTCCAGCCATGCTGTGCTGAGCAGAGCCCCTGGCAGCAGCCCCACAGCTCACTCCCAGTGTGCCTGAATGGAAAAGGTACCAAAGTTGCTCCAACACTTTGTGAAAAACTCTATAGTGTTACCCCACAAGCGCAAAGCGACGGCAAAGCCCGTGAAATGACACCGGTGCTTCCAGAAAATGTCAAGCTTCCTGCCCAAGGGTGACATGCCATGCGGTGGGGTCAGGGCCACGCGCTGAGCACCCGGTGCGCTGGGGTTGCCCCAGCGGTTCCTGAGCAGCTCCTGCAGTGCTGCCGCCGGTACCGTTCTGGCGGCTGTAGTTGTTTAAAAAGCCGTTGTTGTTTCCGGCGTAATCTGACGGCAGTTTTCTCGGGCATTTGGGCCTCTTCTAATAAGTGTGCTGTGAGTACATCTGCAAGCATTCACCTGTCGAGGTCAAATGACTGGTGGTGCTCATCTGCCCCCGTGCTACTGCTGCTGCCTCCCGTGAATGCTCATGTGCCTGCGTGCCCCTGTACAGGCACAGATGCACGCGCGCAACACCTGATCCCGCATCCTAATTATTTTTCGCCCGGTTCTCGGAGTTGTTCTGCTTCCGGCTGATGAATGGGAAAGTGTAGTGGTGCTGTTTCATTTCACCAGCCTCTCAAGTGTAGAAATTATGGTAAATTTGAGAACAAGCCAGATTAGATTGATAGTTACACCTCCTCCTTTAATTAGCCAACCACAGGATCTGTGGAGGCAAAGGCCGGGGGGGTGTGTCGGTGTATATAAGGTGTATTGTCTATGTGAAAGATTAATCAAAAGGAGTTGCTTGAGGTGGGAAGGCTTTTCCGGAGAGGTTCCACATGTTGTCAGGTAGTCCCTCTGAATGGCAGCTTCCGGTTCGGTCCCTTAGCTTTCGGAAGTGACATTTAGTCTGATATGTGCCAGCCGTGCAATCTACCTAGCCCTGCAAAGTGCAAATATTAACCTAAATGCATATTAAGATACTGTGTGTTAGCTCCTGAACTGAAATAGAGAGCGGGTGTTCCAGCAGAGGCAAGCAAATCGTGTTTATTTACAGTGGCTTGAGGATTTGGCCCATTACCGCTTCTTTATACACTTTTAAAAAGAAATGCCAACTCGATAGTTTAGGCTTTAACTGGAACATGGCAAGTAATTGTATGCTTTGGCGGACCCCTAGTAATGTTGCAGAATCTTTCTCAGAAGTTGTTCCATGGGATAGCCGATTCCTCAGGTAAGAGCTACTTGTTTGTTCAATCCTCCATCTTAGGCCTGCTCCTCAGGTGCATCCTCCTTCTCGCAGCGATTTCCTAGGAACAGATTTCGAAGAACAGCTCTGATCACAGAATCACAGATTGGTTAGGGTTGGAAAGGAGCTCTGGAGATCATCCAGTCCAACCCCCCTGACAGAGCAGGGTCACTTACAGCAGGTTGCACAGGATGACCTCCAGGCGGGTTTTGAATGTTTCTGGAGTCGGAGACTCTACCGCCTCCCTGGGCAGCCTGTTCCAGCGCTCTGCCACCCTCAAAGTAAAGAAGTTCCTCTTCATGCTTTGATAGAAGTTCCTAGGTTCCAGTTTGTACCCGTTACCTCTTGTCCTGGATCATCTTTGATGATCCAGGACAAGAGGTAACGGGCACCAATTGGAACGTAGGAACTTGAACTTGAACTGGAACGTAGGAACTTGAACATAGGATTATCCTTGATGATTCAGGATAGCTGTGTGTCTGACCAGTCTGTCTTTCGAAGGAGGTCCTTGACCAGCTCCAGCCATGCTGTGCTGAGCAGAGCCCCTGGCAGCAGCCCCACAGCTCACTCCCAGTGTGCCTGAATGGAAAAGGTACCAAAGTTGCTCCAACACTTTCTGAAAAACTCGATAGTGTTACCCCACAAGCGCAAAGCGACGGCAAAGCCCGTGAAATGACACCGGTGCTTCCAGAAAATGCCAAGCTTCCTGCCCAAGGGTGACATGCCATGCGGTGGGGTCAGGGCCACGCGCTGAGCACCCGGTGCGCTGGGGTTGCCCCAGCGGTTCCTGAGCAGCTCCTGCAGTGCTGCCGCCGGTACCGTTCTGGCGGCTGTAGTTGTTTAAAAAGCCGTTGTTGTTTCCGGCGTAATCTGACGGCAGTTTTCTCGGGCATTTGGGCCTCTTCTAATAAGTGTGCTGTGAGTACATCTGCAAGCATTCACCTGTCGAGGTCAAATGACTGGTGGTGCTCATCTGCCCCCGTGCTACTGCTGCTGCCTCCCGTGAATGCTCATGTGCCTGCGTGCCCCTGTACAGGCACAGATGCACGCGCGCAACACCTGATCCCGCATCCTAATTATTTTTCGCCCGGTTCTCGGAGTTGTTCTGCTTCCGGCTGATGAATGGGAAAGTGTAGTAGTGCTGTTTCATTTCACCAGCCTCTCAAGTGTGGAAATTATGGTAAATTTGAGAACAAGCCAGATTAGATTGATAGTTACACCTCCTCCTTTAATTAGCCAACCACAGGATCTGTGGAGGCAAAGGCCGGGGGGGTGTGTCGGTGTATATAACGTGTATTGTCTATGTGAAAGATTAATCAAAAGGAGTTGCTTGAGGTGGGAAGGCTTTTCCGGAGAGGTTCCACATGTTGTCAGGTAGTCCCTCTGAATGGCAGCTTCCGGTTCGTTCCCTTAGCTTTCGGAAGTGACATTTAGTCTGATATGTGCCAGCCGTGCAATCTACCTAGCCCTGCAAAGTGCAAATATTAACCTAAATGCATATTAAGATACTGTGTGTTAGCTCCTGAACTGAAATAGAGAGCGGGTGTTCCAGCGGAGGCAAGCAAATCGTGTTGATTTACAGTGGCTTGAGGATTTGGCCCATTACCGCTTCTTTATACACTTTTAAAAAGAAATGCCAACTCGATAGTTTAGGCTTTAACTGGAACATGGCAAGTAATTGTATGTTTTGGCGGACCCCTAGTAATGTTGCAGAATCTTTCTCAGAAGTTGTTCCATGGGATAGCCGATTCCTCAGGTAAGAGCTACTTGTTTGTTCAATCCTCCATCTTAGGCCTGATCCTCAGGTGCATCCTCCTTCTCGCAGCGATTTCCTAGGAACAGATTTCGAAGAACAGCTCTGATCACAGAATCACAGATTGGTTAGGGTTGGAAAGGACCTCTGGAGATCATCCAGCCCAACCCCCCTGCCAGAGCAGGGTCACCTACAGCAGGTTGCACAGGATGACCTCCAGGCGGGTTTTGAATGTCTCTGGGGTGGGAGACTCTACCGCCTCCCTGGGCAGCCTGTTCCAGCGCTCTGCCACCCTCAAAGTAAAGAAGTTCCTCCTCATGCTTTGATAGAAGTTCCTAGGTTCCAGTTTGTACCCGTTACCTCTTGTCCTGGATCATCTTTGATGATCCAGGACAAGAGGTAACGGGCACCAATTGGAACGTAGGAACTTGAACTTGAACTGGAAGGTAGGAACTTGAACTTGAACATAGGATTATCCTTGATGATTCAGGATAGCTGTGTGTCTGACCAGTCAATCTTTCGAAGGAGGTCCTGGGCCAGCTCCAGCCATGCTGTGCTGAGCAGAGCCCCTGGCAGCAGCCCCACAGCTCACTCCCAGTGTGCCTGAATGGAAAAGGTACCAAAGTTGCTCCAACACTTTCTGAAAAACTCTATAGTGTTACCCCACAAGCGCAAAGCGACGGCAAAGCCCGTGAAATGACACCGGTGCTTCCAGAAAATCTCAAGCTTCCTGCCCAAGGGTGACATGCCATGCGGTGGGGTCAGGGCCACGCGCTGAGCACCCGGTGCGCTGGGGTTGCCCCAGCGGTTCCTGAGCAGCTCCTGCAGTGCTGCCGCCGGTACCGTTCTGGCGGCTGTAGTTGTTTAAAAAGCCGTTGTTGTTTCCGGCGTAATCTGACGGCAGTTTTCTCGGGCATTTGGGCCTCTTCTAATAAGTGTGCTGTGAGTACATCTGCAAGCATTCACCTGTCGAGGTCAAATGACTGGTGGTGCTCATCTGCCCCCGTGCTACTTCTGCTGCCTCCCGTGAATGCTCATGTGCCTGCGTGCCCCTGTACAGGCACAGATGCACGCGCGCAACACCTGATCCCGCATCCTAATTATTTTTTGCCCGGTTCTCTGAGTTGTTCTGCTTCCGGCTGATGAATGGGAAAGTGTAGTAGTGCTGTTTCATTTCACCAGCCTCTCAAGTGTGGAAATTATGGTAAATTTGAGAACAAGCGAGATTAGATTGATAGTTACACCTCCTCCTTTAATTAGCCAACCACAGGATCTGTGGAGGCAAAGGCCGGGGGGGTGTGTCGGTGTATATAAGGTGTATTGTCTATGTGAAAGATTAATCAAAAGGAGTTGCTTGAGGTGGGAAGGCTTTTCCGGAGAGGTTCCACATGTTGTCAGGTAGTCCCTCTGAATGGCAGCTTCCGGTTCGGTCCCTTAGCTTTCGGAAGTGACATTTAGTCTGATATGTGCCAGCCGTGCAATCTACCTAGCCCTGCAAAGTGCAAATATTAACCTAAATGCATATTAAGATACTGTGTGTTAGCTCCTGAACTGAAATAGAGAGCGGGTGTTCCAGCGGAGGCAAGCAAATCGTGTTGATTTACAGTGGCTTGCGGATTTGGCCCATTACCGCTTCTTTATACACTTTTAAAAAGAAATGCCAACTCGATAGTTTAGGCTTTAACTGGAACATGGCAAGAAATTGTATGTTTTGGCGGACCCCTAGTAATGTTGCAGAAACTTTCTCAGAAGTTGTTCCATGGGATAGCCGATTCCTCAGGTAAGAGCTACTTGTTTGTTCAATCCTCCATCTTCGGCCTGCTCCTCAGGTGCATCCTCCTTCTCGCAGCGATTTCCTAGGAACAGATTTCGAAGAACAGCTCTGATCACAGAATCACAGATTGGTTAGGGTTGGAAAGGGGCTCTGGAGATCATCTAGTCCAACCCCCCTGCCAGAGCAGGGTCACCTACAGCAGGTTGCACAGGATGACCTCCAGGCGGGTTTTGAATGTCTCTGGGGTCGGAGACTCTACCGCCTCCCCGGGAAGCCTGTTCCAGCGCTCTGCCACCCTCAAAGTAAAGAAGTTCCTCCTCATGCTTTGATAGAAGTTCCTAGGTTCCAGTTTGTACCCGTTACCTCTTGTCCTGGATCATCTTTGATGATCATCATCTTTGATGATCCAGGCCAAGAGGTAACGGGCACCAATTGGAACGTAGGAACTTGAACTTGAACTGGAAGGTAGGAACTTGAACTTGAACTGGAAGGTAGGAACTTGAACTTGAACATAGGATTATCCTTGATGATTCAGGATAGCTGTGTGTCTGACCAGTCTGTCTTTCGAAGGAGGTCCTGGGCCAGCTCCAGCCATGCTGTGCTGAGCAGAGCCCCTGGCAGCAGCCCCACAGCTCACTCCCAGTGTGCCTGAATGGAAAAGGTACCAAAGTTGCTCCAACACTTTCTGAAAAACTCTATAGTGTTACCCCACAAGCGCAAAGCGACGGCAAAGCCCGTGAAATGACACCGGTGCTTCCAGAAAATGTCAAGCTTCCTGCCCAAGGGTGACATGCCATGCGGTGGGGTCAGGGCCACGCGCTGAGCACCCGGTGCGCTGGGGTTGCCCCAGCGGTTCCTGAGCAGCTCCTGCAGTGCTGCCGCCGGTACCGTTCTGGCGGCTGTAGTTGTTTAAAAAGCCGTTGTTGTTTCCGGCGTAATCTGACGGCAGTTTTCTCGGGCATTTGGGCCTCTTCTAATAAGTGTGCTGTGAGTACATCTGCAAGCATTCACCTGTCGAGGTCAAATGACTGGTGGTGCTCATCTGCCCCCGTGCTACTGCTGCTGCCTCCCGTGAATGCTCATGTGCCTGCGTGCCCCTGTACAGGCACAGATGCACGCGCGCAACACCTGATCCCGCATCCTAATTATTTTTCGCCCGGTTCTCGGAGTTGTTCTGCTTCCGGCTGATGAATGGGAAAGTGTAGTAGTGCTGTTTCATTTCACCAGCCTCTCAAGTGTGGAAATTATGGTAAATTTGAGAACAAGCCAGATTAGATTGATAGTTACACCTCCTCCTTTAATTAGCCAACCACAGGATCTGTGGAGGCAAAGGCCGGGGGGGTGTGTCGGTGTATATAACGTGTATTGTCTATGTGAAAGATTAATCAAAAGGAGTTGCTTGAGGTGGGAAGGCTTTTCCGGAGAGGTTCCACATGTTGTCAGGTAGTCCCTCTGAATGGCAGCTTCCGGTTCGGTCCCTTAGCTTTCGGAAGTGACATTTAGTCTGATATGTGCCAGCCGTGCAATCTACCTAGCCCCGCAAAGTGCAAATATTAACCTAAATGCATATTAAGATACTGTGTGTTAGCTCCTGAACTGCAATAGAGAGCGGGTGTTCCAGCGGAGGCAAGCAAATCGTGTTGATTTACAGTGGCTTGCGGATTTGGCCCATTACCGCTTCTTTATACACTTTTAAAAAGAAATGCCAACTCGATAGTTTAGGCTTTAACTGGAACATGGCAAGTAATTGTATGTTTTGGCGGACCCCTAGTAATGTTGCAGAATCTTTCTCAGAAGTTGTTCCATGGGATAGCCGATTCCTCAGGTAAGAGCTACTTGTTTGTTCAATCCTCCATCTTAGGCCTGCTCCTCAGGTGCATCCTCCTTCTCGCAGCGATTTCCTAGGAACAGATTTCGAAGAACAGCTCTGATCACAGAATCACAGATTGGTTAGGGTTGGAAAGGAGCTCTGGAGATCATCCAGCCCAACCCCCCTGCCAGAGCAGGGTCACCTACAGCAGGTTGCACAGGATGACCTCCAGGCGGGTTTTGAATGTCTCTGGGGTCGGAGACTCTACCGCCTCCCCGGGAAGCCTGTTCCAGCGCTCTGCCACCCTCAAAGTAAAGAAGTTCCTCCTCATGCTTTGATAGAAGTTCCTAGGTTCCAGTTTGTACCCGTTACCTCTTGTCCTGGATCATCAAAAATCATCTTTGATGATCCAGGACAAGAGGTAACGGGCACCAATTGGAACGTAGGAACTTGAACTTGAACTGGAAGGTAGGAACTTGAACTTGAACATAGGATTATCCTTGATGATTCAGGATAGCTGTGTGTCTGACCAGTCTGTCTTTCGAAGGAGGTCCTGGGCCAGCTCCAGCCATGCTGTGCTGAGCAGAGCCCCTGGCAGCAGCCCCACACCTCACTCCCAGTGTGCCTGAATGGAAAAGGTACCAAAGTTGCTCCAACACTTTCTGAAAAACTCTATAGTGTTACCCCACAAGCGCAAAGCGACGGCAAAGCCCGTGAAATGACACCGGTGCTTCCAGAAAATGTCAAGCTTCCTGCCCAAGGGTGACATGCCATGCGGTGGGGTCAGGGCCACGTGCTGAGCACCCGGTGCGCTGGGGTTGCCCCAGCGGTTCCTGAGCAGCTCCTGCAGTGCTGCCGCCGGTACCGTTCTGGCGGCTGTAGTTGTTTAAAAAGCCGTTGTTGTTTCCGGCGTAATCTGACGGCAGTTTTCTCGGGCATTTGGGCCTCTTCTAATAAGTGTGCTGTGAGTACATCTGCAAGCATTCACCTGTCGAGGTCAAATGACTGGTGGTGCTCATCTGCCCCCGTGCTACTTCTGCTGCCTCCCGTGAATGCTCATGTGCCTGCGTGCCCCTGTACAGGCACAGATGCACGCGCGCAACACCTGATCCCGCATCCTAATTATTTTTTGCCCGGTTCTCTGAGTTGTTCTGCTTCCGGCTGATGAATGGGAATATGTAGTAGTGCTGTTTCATTTCACCAGCCTCTCAAGTGTGGAAATTATGGTAAATTTGAGAACGAGCGAGATTAGATTGATAGTTACACCTCCTCCTTTAATTAGCCAACCACAGGATCTGTGGAGGCAAAGGCCGGGGGGGTGTGTCGGTGTATATAACGTGTATTGTCTATGTGAAAGATTAATCAAAAGGAGTTGCTTGAGGTGGGAAGGCTTTTCCGGAGAGGTTCCACATGTTGTCAGGTAGTCCCTCTGAATGGCAGCTTCCGGTTCGGTCCCTTAGCTTTCGGAAGTGACATTTAGTCTGATATGTGCCAGCCGTGCAATCTACCTAGCCCTGCAAAGTGCAAATATTAACCTAAATGCATATTAAGATACTGTGTGTTAGCTCCTGAACTGAAATAGAGAGCGGGTGTTCCAGCGGAGGCAAGCAAATCGTGTTGATTTACAGTGGCTTGCGGATTTGGCCCATTACCGCTTCTTTATACACTTTTAAAAAGAAATGCCAACTCGATAGTTTAGGCTTTAACTGGAACATGGCAAGAAATTGTATGTTTTGGCGGACCCCTAGTAATGTTGCAGAATCTTTCTCAGAAGTTGTTCCATGGGATAGCCGATTCCTCAGGTAAGAGCTACTTGTTTGTTCAATCCTCCATCTTAGGCCTGCTCCTCAGGTGCATCCTCCTTCTCGCAGCGATTTCCTAGGAACAGATTTCGAAGAACAGCTCTGATCACAGAATCACAGATTGGTTAGGGTTGGAAAGGGGCTCTGGAGATCATCTAGTCCAACCCCCCTGCCAGAGCAGGGTCACCTACAGCAGGTTGCACAGGATGACCTCCAGGCGGGTTTTGAATGTCTCTGGGGTCGGAGACTCTACCGCCTCCCCGGGAAGCCTGTTCCAGCGCTCTGCCACCCTCAAAGTAAAGAAGTTCCTCCTCATGCTTTGATAGAAGTTCCTAGGTTCCAGTTTGTACCCGTTACCTCTTGTCCTGGATCATCTTTGATGATCATCATCTTTGATGATCCAGGCCAAGAGGTAACGGGCACCAATTGGAACGTAGGAACTTGAACTTGAACTGGAAGGTAGGAACTTGAACTTGAACTGGAAGGTAGGAACTTGAACTTGAACATAGGATTATCCTTGATGATTCAGGATAGCTGTGTGTCTGACCAGTCTGTCTTTCGAAGGAGGTCCTGGGCCAGCTCCAGCCATGCTGTGCTGAGCAGAGCCCCTGGCAGCAGCCCCACACCTCACTCCCAGTGTGCCTGAATGGAAAAGGTACCAAAGTTGCTCCAACACTTTCTGAAAAACTCTATAGTGTTACCCCACAAGCGCAAAGCGACGGCAAAGCCCGTGAAATGACACCGGTGCTTCCAGAAAATGTCAAGCTTCCTGCCCAAGGGTGACATGCCATGCGGTGGGGTCAGGGCCACGCGCTGAGCACCCGGTGCGCTGGGGTTGCCCCAGCGGTTCCTGAGCAGCTCCTGCAGTGCTGCCGCCGGTACCGTTCTGGCGGCTGTAGTTGTTTAAAAAGCCGTTGTTGTTTCCGGCATAATCTGACGGCAGTTTTCTCGGGCATTTGGGCCTCTTCTAATAAGTGTGCTGTGAGTACATCTGCAAGCATTCACCTGTCGAGGTCAAATGACTGGTGGTGCTCATCTGCCCCCGTGCTACTGCTGCTGCCTCCCGTGAATGCTCATGTGCCTGCGTGCCCCTGTACAGGCACAGATGCACGCGCGCAACACCTGATCCCGCATCCTAATTATTTTTTGCCCGGTTCTCGGAGTTGTTCTGCTTCCGGCTGATGAATGGGAAAGTGTAGTAGTGCTGTTTCATTTCACCAGCCTCTCAAGTGTGGAAATTATGGTAAATTTGAGAACGAGCGAGATTAGATTGATAGTTACACCTCCTCCTTTAATTAGCCAACCACAGGATCTGTGGAGGCAAAGGCCGGAAGGGTGTGTCGGTGTATATAACGTGTATTGTCTATGTGAAAGATTAATCAAAAGGAGTTGCTTGAGGTGGGAAGGCTTTTCCGGAGAGGTTCCACATGTTGTCAGGTAGTCCCTCTGAATGGCAGCTTCCGGTTCGGTCCCTTAGCTTTCGGAAGTGACATTTAGTCTGATATGTGCCAGCCGTGCAATCTACCTAGCCCTGCAAAGTGCAAATATTAACCTAAATGCATATTAAGATACTGTGTGTTAGCTCCTGAACTAAAATAGAGAGCGGGTGTTCCAGCGGAGGCAAGCAAATCGTGTTGATTTACAGTGGCTTGAGGATTTGGCCCATTACCGCTTCTTTATACACTTTTAAAAAGAAATGCCAACTCGATAGTTTAGGCTTTAACTGGAACATGGCAAGAAATTGTATGTTTTGGCGGACCCCTAGTAATGTTGCAGAAACTTTCTCAGAAGTTGTTCCATGGGATAGCCGATTCCTCAGGTAAGAGCTACTTGTTTGTTCAATCCTCCATCTTAGGCCTGCTCCTCAGGTGCATCCTCCTTCTCGCAGCGATTTCCTAGGAACAGATTTCGAAGAACAGCTCTGATCACAGAATCACAGATTGGTTAGGGTTGGAAAGGAGCTCTGGAGATCATCTAGTCCAACCCCCCTGCCAGAGCAGGGTCACCTACAGCAGGTTGCACAGGATGACCTCCAGGCGGGTTTTGAATGTCTCTGGGGTCGGAGACTCTACCGCCTCCCCGGGAAGCCTGTTCCAGCGCTCTGCCACCCTCAAAGTAAAGAAGTTCCTCCTCATGCTTTGATAGAAGTTCCTAGGTTCCAGTTTGTACCCGTTACCTCTTGTCCTGGATCATCTTTGATGATCATCATCTTTGATGATCCAGGCCAAGAGGTAACGGGCACCAATTGGAACGTAGGAACTTGAACTTGAACTGGAAGGTAGGAACTTGAACTTGAACTGGAAGGTAGGAACTTGAACTTGAACATAGGATTATCCTTGATGATTCAGGATAGCTGTGTGTCTGACCAGTCTGTCTTTCGAAGGAGGTCCTGGGCCAGCTCCAGCCATGCTGTGCTGAGCAGAGCCCCTGGCAGCAGCCCCACACCTCACTCCCAGTGTGCCTGAATGGAAAAGGTACCAAAGTTGCTCCAACACTTTCTGAAAAACTCTATAGTGTTACCCCACAAGCGCAAAGCGACGGCAAAGCCCGTGAAATGACACCGGTGCTTCCAGAAAATGTCAAGCTTCCTGCCCAAGGGTGACATGCCATGCGGTGGGGTCAGGGCCACGCGCTGAGCACCCGGTGCGCTGGGGTTGCCCCAGCGGTTCCTGAGCAGCTCCTGCAGTGCTGCCGCCGGTACCGTTCTGGCGGCTGTAGTTGTTTAAAAAGCCGTTGTTGTTTCCGGCGTAATCTGACGGCAGTTTTCTCGGGCATTTGGGCCTCTTCTAATAAGTGTGCTGTGAGTACATCTGCAAGCATTCACCTGTCGAGGTCAAATGACTGGTGGTGCTCATCTGCCCCCGTGCTACTGCTGCTGCCTCCCGTGAATGCTCATGTGCCTGCGTGCCCCTGTACAGGCACAGATGCACGCGCGCAACACCTGATCCCGCATCCTAATTATTTTTTGCCCGGTTCTCTGAGTTGTTCTGCTTCCGGCTGATGAATGGGAAAGTGTAGTAGTGCTGTTTCATTTCACCAGCCTCTCAAGTGTGGAAATTATGGTAAATTTGAGAACAAGCCAGATTAGATTGATAGTTACACCTCCTCCTTTAATTAGCCAACCACAGGATCTGTGGAGGCAAAGGCCGGTGGGGTGTGTTGGTGTATATAACGTGTATTGTCTATGTGAAAGATTAATCAAAAGGAGTTGCTTGAGGTGGGAAGGCTTTTCCGGAGAGGTTCCACATGTTGTCAGGTAGTCCATATGAATGGCAGCTTCCGGTTCGGTCCCTTAGCTTTCGGAAGTGACATTTAGTCTGATATGTGCCAGCCGTGCAATCTACCTAGCCCCGCAAAGTGCAAATATTAACATAAATGCATATTAAGATACTGTGTGTTAGCTCCTGAACTGAAATAGAGAGCGGGTGTTCCAGCGGAGGCAAGCAAATCGTGTTGATTTACAGTGGCTTGCAGATTTGGCCCATTACCGCTTCTTTATACACTTTTAAAAAGAAATGCCAACTCGATAGTTTAGGCTTTAACTGGAACATGGCAAGTAATTGTATGTTTTGGCGGACCCCTAGTAATGTTGCAGAATCTTTCTCAGAAGTTGTTCCATGGGATAGCCGATTCCTCAGGTAAGAGCTACTTGTTTGTTCAATCCTCCATCTTAGGCCTGCTCCTCAGGTGCATCCTCCTTGCAGCGATTTCCTAGGAACAGATTTCGAAGAACAGCTCTGATCACAGAATCACAGATTGGTTAGGGTTGGAAAGGACCTCTGGAGATCATGTAGTCCAACCCCCCTGCCAGAGCAGGGTCACCTACAGCAGGTTGCACAGGATGACCTCCAGGCGGGTTTTGAATGTCTCTGGGGTGGGAGACTCTACCGCCTCCCTGGGCAGCCTGTTCCAGCGCTCTGCCACCCTCAAAGTAAAGAAGTTCCTCCTCATGCTTTGATAGAAGTTCCTAGGTTCCAGTTTGTACCCGTTACCTCTTGTCCTGGATCATCAAAAATCATCTTTGATGATCCAGGCCAAGAGGTAACGGGCACCAATTGGAACGTAGGAACTTGAACTTGAACTGGAAGGTAGGAACTTGAACTTGAACATAGGATTATCCTTGATGATTCAGGATAGCTGTGTGTCTGACCAGTCTGTCTTTCGAAGGAGGTCCTGGGCCAGCTCCAGCCATGCTGTGCTGAGCAGAGCCCCTGGCAGCAGCCCCACAGCTCACTCCCAGTGTGCCTGAATGGAAAAGGTACAAAAGTTGCTCCAACACTTTCTGAAAAACTCTATAGTGTTACCCCACAAGCGCAAAGCGACGGCAAAGCCCGTGAAATGACACCGGTGCTTCCAGAAAATGTCAAGCTTCCTGCCCAAGGGTGACATGCCATGCGGTGGGGTCAGGGCCACGCGCTGAGCACCCGGTGCGCTGGGGTTGCCCCAGCGGTTCCTGAGCAGCTCCTGCAGTGCTGCCGCCGGTACCGTTCTGGCGGCTGTAGTTGTTTAAAAAGTTGTTGTTGTTTCCGGCGTAATCTGACGGCAGTTTTCTCGGGCATTTGGGCCTCTTCTAATAAGTGTGCTGTGAGTACATCTGCAAGCATTCACCTGTCGAGGTCAAATGACTGGTGGTGCTCATCTGCCCCCGTGCTACTGCTGCTGCCTCCCATGAATGCTCATGTGCCTGCGTGCCCCTGTACAGGCACAGATGCACGCGCGCAACACCTGATCCCGCATCCGAATTATTTTTCGCCCGGTTCTCGGAGTTGTTCTGCTTTCGGCTGATGAATGGGAAAGTGTAGTAGTGCTGTTTCATTTCACCAGCCTCTCAAGTGTGGAAATTATGGTAAATTTGAGAACAAGCCAGATTAGATTGATAGTTACACCTCCTCCTTTAATTAGCCAACCGCAGGGTCTGTGGAGGCAAAGGCCGGGGGGGTGTGTCGGTGTATATAACGTGTATTGTCTATGTGAAAGATTAATCAAAAGGAGTTGCTTGAGGTGGGAAGGCTTTTCCGGAGAGGTTCCACATGTTGTCAGGTAGTCCCTCTGAATGGCAGCTTCCGGTTCGGTCCCTTAGCTTTCGGAAGTGACATTTAGTCTGATATGTGCCAGCCGTGCAATCTACCTAGCCCTGCAAAGTGCAAATATTAACCTAAATGCATATTAAGATACTGTGTGTTAGCTCCTGAACTGAAATAGAGAGCGGGTGTTCCAGCGGAGGCAAGCAAATCGTGTTGATTTAGAGTGGCTTGAGGATTTGGCCCATTACCGCTTCTTTATACACTTTTAAAAAGAAATGCCAACTCGATAGTTTAGGCTTTAACTGGAACATGGCAAGTAATTGTATGTTTTGGCGGACCCCTAGTAATGTTGCAGAATCTTTCTCAGAAGTTGTTCCATGGGATAGCCGATTCCTCAGGTAAGAGCTACTTGTTTGTTCAATCCTCCATCTTAGGCCTGCTCCTCAGGTGCATCCTCCTTCTCGCAGCGATTTCCTAGGAACAGATTTCGAAGAACAGCTCTGATCACAGAATCACAGATTGGTTAGGGTTGGAAAGGAGCTCTGGAGATCATCCAGTCCAACCCCCTGCCAGAGCAGGGTCACCTACAGCAGGTTGCACAGGATGACCTCCAGGCGGGTTTTGAATGTCTCTGGGGTGGGAGACTCTACCGCCTCCCTGGGCAGCCTGTTCCAGCGCTCTGCCACCCTCAAAGTAAAGAAGTTCCTCCTCATGCTTTGATAGAAGTTCCTAGGTTCCAGTTTGTACCCGTTACCTCTTGTCCTGGATCATCTTTGATGATCCAGGACAAGAGGTAACGGGCACCAATTGGAAGGTAGGAACTTGAACTTGAACTGGAACGTAGGAACTTGAACATAGGATTATCCTTGATGATTCAGGATAGCTGTGTGTCTGACCAGTCTGTCTTTCGAAGGAGGTCCTGGGCCAGCTCCAGCCATGCTGTGCTGAGCAGAGCCCCTGGCAGCAGCCCCACACCTCACTCCCAGTGTGCCTGAATGGAAAAGGTACCAAAGTTGCTCCAACACTTTCTGAAAAACTCTATAGTGTTACCCCACAAGCGCAAAGCGACGGCAAAGCCCGTGAAATGACACCGGTGCTTCCAGAAAATGCCAAGCTTCCTGCCCAAGGGTGACATGCCATGCGGTGGGGTCAGGGCCACGCGCTGAGCACCCGGTGCGCTGGGGTTGCCCCAGCGATTCCTGAGCAGCTCCTGCAGTGCTGCCGCCGGTACCGTTCTGGCGGCTGTAGTTGTTTAAAAAGTTGTTGTTGTTTCCGGCGTAATCTGACGGCAGTTTTCTCGGGCATTTGGGCCTCTTCTAATAAGTGTGCTGTGAGTACATCTGCAAGCATTCACCTGTCGAGGTCAAATGACTGGTGGTGCTCATCTCCCCCCGTGCTACTGCTGCTGCCTCCCATGAATGCTCATGTGCCTGCGTGCCCCTGTACAGGCACAGATGCACGCGCGCAACACCTGATCCCGCATCCTAATTATTTTTCGCCCGGTTCTCGGAGTTGTTCTGCTTCCGGCTGATGAATGGGAAAGTGTAGTAGTGCTGTTTCATTTCACCAGCCTCTCAAGTGTGGAAATTATGGTAAATTTGAGAACAAGCCAGATTAGATTGATAGTTACACCTCCTCCTTTAATTAGCCAACCGCAGGGTCTGTGGAGGCAAAGGCCGGGGGGGTGTGTCGGTATATATAACGTGTATTGTCTATGTGAAAGATTAATCAAAAGGAGTTGCTTGAGGTGGGAAGGCTTTTCCGGAGAGGTTCCACATGTTGTCAGGTAGTCCCTCTGAATGGCAGCTTCCGGTTCGGTCCCTTAGCTTTCGGAAGTGACATTTAGTCTGATATGTGCCAGCCGTGCAATCTACCTAGCCCTGCAAAGTGCAAATATTAACTTAAATGCATATTAAGATACTGTGTGTTAGCTCCTGAACTGAAATAGAGAGCGGGTGTTCCAGCGGAGGCAAGCAAATCGTGTTGATTTAGAGTGGCTTGAGGATTTGGCCCATTACCGCTTCTTTATACACTTTTAAAAAGAAATGCCAACTCGATAGTTTAGGCTTTAACTGGAACATGGCAAGTAATTGTATGTTTTGGCGGACCCCTAGTAATGTTGCAGAATCTTTCTCAGAAGTTGTTCCATGGCATAGCCGATTCCTCAGGTAAGAGCTACTTGTTTGTTCAATCCTCCATCTTAGGCCTGCTCCTCAGGTGCATCCTCCTTCTCGCAGCGATTTCCTAGGAACAGATTTCGAAGAACAGCTCTGATCACAGAATCACAGATTGGTTAGGGTTGGAAAGGAGCTCTGGAGATCATCCAGTCCAACCCCCTGCCAGAGCAGGGTCACCTACAGCAGGTTGCACAGGATGACCTCCAGGCGGGTTTTGAATGTCTCTGGGGTCGGAGACTCTACTGCCTCCCTGGGCAGCCTGTTCCAGCGCTCTGCCACCCTCAAAGTAAAGAAGTTCCTCCTCATGCTTTGATAGAAGTTCCTAGGTTCCAGTTTGTACCCGTTACCTCTTGTCCTGGATCATCTTTGATGATCCAGGACAAGAGGTAACGGGCACCAATTGGAACGTAGGAACTTGAACTTGAACTGGAACGTAGGAACTTGAACATAGGATTATCCTTGATGATTCAGGATAGCTGTGTGTCTGACCAGTCTGTCTTTCGAAGGAGGTCCTGGGCCAGCTCCAGCCATGCTGTGCTGAGCAGAGCCCCTGGCAGCAGCCCCACAGCTCACTCCCAGTGTGCCTGAATGGAAAAGGTACAAAAGTTGCTCCAACACTTTCTGAAAAACTCTATAGTGTTACCCCACAAGCGCAAAGCGACGGCAAAGCCCGTGAAATGACACCGGTGCTTCCAGAAAATGCCAAGCTTCCTGCCCAAGGGTGACATGCCATGCGGTGGGGTCAGGGCCACGCGCTGAGCACCCGGTGCGCTGGGGTTGCCCCAGTGGTTCCTGAGCAGCTCCTGCAGTGCTGCCGCCGGTACCGTTCTGGCGGCTGTAGTTGTTTAAAAAGTTGTTGTTGTTTCCGGCGTAATCTGACGGCAGTTTTCTCGGGCATTTGGGCCTCTTCTAATAAGTGTGCTGTGAGTACATCTGCAAGCATTCACCTGTCGAGGTCAAATGACTGGTGGTGCTCATCTGCCCCCGTGCTACTGCTGCTGCCTCCCATGAATGCTCATGTGCCTGCGTGCCCCTGTACAGGCACAGATGCACGCGCGCAACACCTGATCCCGCATCCTAATTATTTTTCGCCCGGTTCTCGGAGTTGTTCTGCTTTCGGCTGATGAATGGGAAAGTGTAGTAGTGCTGTTTCATTTCACCAGCCTCTTAAGTGTGGAAATTATGGTAAATTTGAGAACAAGCCAGATTAGATTGATAGTTACACCTCCTCCTTTAATTAGCCAACCGCAGGGTCTGTGGAGGCAAAGGCCGGGGGGGTGTGTCGGTATATATAACGTGTATTGTCTATGTGAAAGATTAATCAAAAGGAGTTGCTTGAGGTGGGAAGGCTTTTCCGGAGAGGTTCCACATGTTGTCAGGTAGTCCCTCTGAATGGCAGCTTCCGGTTCGGTCCCTTAGCTTTCGGAAGTGACATTTAGTCTGATATGTGCCAGCCGTGCAATCTACCTAGCCCTGCAAAGTGCAAATATTAACCTAAATGCATATTAAGATACTGTGTGTTAGCTCCTGAACTGAAATAGAGAGCGGGTGTTCCAGCGGAGGCAAGCAAATCGTGTTGATTTACAGTGGCTTGAGGATTTGGCCCATTACAGCTTCTTTATACACTTTTAAAAAGAAATGCCAACTTGATAGTTTAGGCTTTAACTGGAACATGGCAAGTAATTGTATGTTTTGGCGGACCCCTAGTAATGTTGCAGAATCTTTCTCAGAAGTTGTTCCATGGGATAGCCGATTCCTCAGGTAAGAGCTACTTGTTTGTTCAATCCTCCATCTTAGGCCTGCTCCTCAGGTGCATCCTCCTTCTCGCAGCGATTTCCTAGGAACAGATTTCGAAGAACAGCTCTGATCACAGAATCACAGATTGGTTAGGGTTGGAAAGGAGCTCTGGAGATCATCCAGTCCAACCCCCTGCCAGAGCAGGGTCACCTACAGCAGGTTGCACAGGATGACCTCCAGGCGGGTTTTGAATGTCTCTGGGGTGGGAGACTCTACTGCCTCCCTGGGCAGCCTGTTCCAGCGCTCTGCCACCCTCAAAGTAAAGAAGTTCCTCCTCATGCTTTGATAGAAGTTCCTAGGTTCCAGTTTGTACCCGTTACCTCTTGTCCTGGATCATCTTTGATGATCCAGGACAAGAGGTAACGGGCACCAATTGGAACGTAGGAACTTGAACTTGAACTGGAACGTAGGAACTTGAACATAGGATTATCCTTGATGATTCAGGATAGCTGTGTGTCTGACCAGTCTGTCTTTCGAAGGAGGTCCTGGGCCAGCTCCAGCCATGCTGTGCTGAGCAGAGCCCCTGGCAGCAGCCCCTGAGCAGCTCCTGCAGTGCTGCCGCCGGTACCGTTCTGGCGGCTGTAGTTGTTTAAAAAGCCGTTGTTGTTTCCGGCGTAATCTGACGGCAGTTTTCTCGGGCATATGGGCCTCTTCTAATAAGTGTGCTGTGAGTACATCTGCAAGCATTCACCTGTCGAGGTCAAATGACTGGTGGTGCTCATCTGCCCCCGTGCTACTGCTGCTGCCTCCCGTGAATGCTCATGTGCCTGCGTGCCCCTGTACAGGCACAGATGCACGCGCGCAACACCTGATCCCGCATCCTAATTATTTTTCGCCCGGTTCTCGGAGTTGTTCTGCTTCCGGCTGATGAATGGGAAAGTGTAGTAGTGCTGTTTCATTTCACCAGCCTCTCAAGTGTGGAAATTATGGTAAATTTGAGAACAAGCCAGATTAGATTGATAGTTACACCTCCTCCTTTAATTAGCCAACCACAGGATCTGTGGAGGCAAAGGCCGGGGGGGTGTGTCGTTGTATATAACGTGTATTTTCTATGTGAAAGATGAATCAAAAGGAGTTGCTTGAGGTGGGAAGGCTTTTCCGGAGAGGTTCCACATGTTGTCAGGTAGTCCCTCTGAATGGCAGCTTCCGGTTCGGTCCCTTAGCTTTCGGAAGTGACATTTAGTCTGATATGTGCCAGCCGTGCAATCTACCTAGCCCTGCAAAGTGCAAATATTAACCTAAATGCATATTAAGATACTGTGTGTTAGCTCCTGAACTGAAATAGAGAGCGGGTGTTCCAGCGGAGGCAAGCAAATCGTGTTGATTTACAGTGGCTTGAGGATTTGGCCCATTACCGCTTCTTTATACACTTTTAAAAAGAAATGCCAACTCGATAGTTTAGGCTTTAACTGGAACATGGCAAGTAATTGTATGTTTTGGCGGACCCCTAGTAATGTTGCAGAATCTTTCTCAGAAGTTGTTCCATGGGATAGCCGATTCCTCAGGTAAGAGCTACTTGTTTGTTCAATCCTCCATCTTAGGCCTGCTCCTCAGGTGCGTCCTCCTTCTCGCAGCGATTTCATAGGAACAGATTTCGAAGAACAGCTCTGATCACAGAATCACAGATTGGTTAGGGTTGGAAAGGAGCTCTGGAGATCATGTAGTGCAACCCCCCTGCCAGAGCAGGGTCACCTACAGCAGGTTGCACAGGATGACCTCCAGGCGGGTTTTGAATGTCTCTGGGGTGGGAGACTCTACCGCCTCCCTGGGCAGCCTGTTCCAGCGCTCTGCCACCCTCAAAGTAAAGAAGTTCCTCCTCATGCTTTGATAGAAGTTCCTAGGTTCCAGTTTGTACCCGTTACCTCTTGTCCTGGATCATCTTTGATGATCCAGGACAAGAGGTAACGGGCACCAATTGGAACGTAGGAACTTGAACTTGAACTGGAACGTAGGAGTTTGAATATAGGATTATCCTTGATGATTCAGGATAGCTGTGTGTCTGACCAGTCTGTCTTTTGAAGGAGGTCCTGGGCCAGCTCCAGCCATGCTGTGCTGAGCAGAGCCCCTGGCAGCAGCCCCACAGCTCACTCCCAGTGTGCCTGAATGGAAAAGGTACCAAAGTTGCTCCAACACTTTCCGAAAAACTCTATAGTGTTACCCCACAAGCGCAAAGCGACGGCAAAGCCCGTGAAATGACACCGGTGCTTCCAGAAAATGTCAAGCTTCCTGCCCAAGGGTGACATGCCATGCGGTGGGGTCAGGGCCACGCGCTGAGCACCCGGTGCGCTGGGGTTGCCCCAGCGGTTCCTGAGCAGCTCCTGCAGTGCTGCCGCCGGTACCGTTCTGGCGGCTGTAGTTGTTTAAAAAGCCGTTGTTGTTTCCGGCGTAATCTGACGGCAGTTTTCTCGGGCATTTGGGCCTCTTCTAATAAGTGTGCTGTGAGTACATCTGCAAGCATTCACCTGTCGAGGTCAAATGACTGGTGGTGCTCATCTGCCCCCGTGCTACTGCTGCTGCCTCCCGTGAATGCTCATGTGCCTGCGTGCCCCTGTACAGGCACAGATGCACGCGCGCAACAACTGATCCCGCATCCTAATTATTTTTCGCCCGGTTCTCTGAGTTGTTCTGCTTCCGGCTGATGAATGGGAAAGTGTAGTAGTGCTGTTTCATTTCACCAGCCTCTCAAGTGTGGAAATTATGGTAAATTTGAGAACAAGCCAGATTAGATTGATAGTTACACCTCCTCCTTTAATTAGCCAACCACAGGATCTGTGGAGGCAAAGGCCGGGGGGGTGTGTCGGTGTATATAACGTGTATTGTCTATGTGAAAGATTAATCAAAAGGAGTTGCTTGAGGTGGGAAGGCTTTTCCGGAGAGGTTCCACATGTTGTCAGGTAGTCCCTCTGAATGGCAGCTTCCGGTTCGGTCCCTTAGCTTTCGGAAGTGACATTTAGTCTGATATGTGCCAGCCGTGCAATCTACCTAGCCCTGCAAAGTGCAAATATTAACCTAAATGCATATTAAGATACTGTGTGTTAGCTCCTGAACTGAAATAGAGAGCGGGTGTTCCAGCGGAGGCAAGCAAATCGTGTTGATTTACAGTGGCTTGAGTCTTTGGCCCATTACCGCTTCTTTATACACTTTTAAAAAGAAATGCCAACTCGATAGTTTAGGCTTTAACTGGAACATGGCAAGTAATTGTATGTTTTGGCGGACCCCTAGTAATGTTGCAGAATCTTTCTCAGAAGTTGTTCCATGGGATAGCCGATTCCTCAGGTAAGAGCTACTTGTTTGTTCAATCCTCCATCTTAGGCCTGCTCCTCAGGTGCGTCCTCCTTCTCGCAGCGATTTCCTAGGAACAGATTTCGAAGAACAGCTCTGATCACAGAATCACAGATTGGTTAGGGTTGGAAAGGAGCTCTGGAGATCATCCAGTCCAACCCCCCTGCCAGAGCAGGGTCACCTACAGCAGGTTGCACAGGATGACCTCCAGGCGGGTTTTGAATGTCTCTGGGGTGGGAGACTCTACCGCCTCCCTGGGCAGCCTGTTCCAGCGCTCTGCCACCCTCAAAGTAAAGAAGTTCCTCCTCATGCTTTGATAGAAGTTCCTACGTTCCAGTTTGTACCCGTTACCTCTTGTCCTGGATCATCTTTGATGATCCAGGACAAGAGGTAACGGGCACCAATTGGAACGTAGGAACTTGAACTTGAACTGGAACGTAGGAGCTTGAACATAGGATTATCCTTGATGATTCAGGATAGCTGTGTGTCTGACCAGTCTGTCTTTCGAAGGAGGTCCTGGGCCAGCTCCAGCCATGCTGTGCTGAGCAGAGCCCCTGGCAGCAGCCCCACAGCTCACTCCCAGTGTGCCTGAATGGAAAAGGTACCAAAGTTGCTCCAACACTTTCCGAAAAACTCTATAGTGTTACCCCACAAGCGCAAAGCGACGGCAAAGGCCGTGAAATGACACCGGTGCTTCCAGAAAATGTCAAGCTTCCTGCCCAAGGGTGACATGCCATGCGGTGGGGTCAGGGCCACGCGCTGAGCACCCGGTGCGCTGGGGTTGCCCCAGCGGTTCCTGAGCAGCTCCTGCAGTGCTGCCGCCGGTACCGTTCTGGCGGCTGTAGTTGTTTAAAAAGCCGTTGTTGTTTCCGGCGTAATCTGACGGCAGTTTTCTCGGGCATTTGGGCCTCTTCTAATAAGTGTGCTGTGAGTACATCTGCAAGCATTCACCTGTCGAGGTCAAATGACTGGTGGTGCTCATCTGCCCCCGTGCTACTGCTGCTGCCTCCCGTGAATGCTCATGTGCCTGCGTGCCCCTGTACAGGCACAGATGCACGCGCGCAACACCTGATCCCGCATCCTAATTATTTTTCGCCCGGTTCTCGGAGTTGTTCTGCTTCCGGCTGATGAATGGGAAAGTGTAGTAGTGCTGTTTCATTTCACCAGCCTCTCAAGTGTGGAAATGATGGTAAATTTGAGAACAAGCGAGATTAGATCGATAGTTACACCTCCTCCTTTAATTAGCCAACCACAGGATCTGTGGAGGCAAAGGCCGGAGGTGTGTGTCGGTGTATATAACGTGTATTGTCTATGTGAAAGATTAATCAAAAGGAGTTGCTTGAGGTGGGAAGGCTTTTCCGGAGAGGTTCCACATGTTGTCAGGTAGTCCCTCTGAATGGCAGCTTCCGGTTCGGTCCCTTAGCTTTCGGAAGTGACATTTAGTCTGATATGTGCCAGCCGTGCAATCTACCTAGCCCTGCAAAGTGCAAATATTAACCTAAATGCATATTAAGATACTGTGTGTTAGCTCCTGAACTGAAATAGAGAGCGGGTGTTCCAGCGGAGGCAAGCAAATCCTGTTGATTTACAGTGGCTTGAGGATATGGCCCATTACCACTTCTTTATACACTTTTAAAAAGAAATGCCAACTCGATAGTTTAGGCTTTAACTGGAACATGGCAAGTAATTGTATGTTTTGGCGGACCCCTAGTAATGTTGCAGAATCTTTCTCAGAAGTTGTTCCATGGGATAGCCGATTCCTCAGGTAAGAGCTACTTGTTTGTTCAATCCTCCATCTTAGGCCTGCTCCTCAGGTGCATCCTCCTTCTCGCAGCGATTTCCTAGGAACAGATTTCGAAGAACAGCTCTGATCACAGAATCACAGATTGGTTAGGGTTGGAAAGGAGCTCTGGAGATCATGTAGTGCAACCCCCCTGCCAGAGCAGGGTCACCTACAGCAGGTTGCACAGGATGACCTCCAGGCGGGTTTTGAATGTCTCTGGGGTGGGAGACTCTACCGCCTCCCTGGGCAGCCTGTTCCAGCACTCTGCCACCCTCAAAGTAAAGAAGTTCCTCCTCATGCTTTGATAGAAGTTCCTAGGTTCCAGTTTGTACCCGTTACCTCTTGTCCTGGATCATCTTTGATGATCCAGGACAAGAGGTAACGGGCACCAATTGGAACGTAGGAACTTGAACTTGAACTGGAACGTAGGAGCTTGAACATAGGATTATCCTTGATGATTCAGGATAGCTGTGTGTCTGACCAGTCTGTCTTTCGAAGGAGGTCCTGGGCCAGCTCCAGCCATGCTGTGCTGAGCAGAGCCCCTGGCAGCAGCCCCACAGCTCACTCCCAGTGTGCCTGAATGGAAAAGGTACCAAAGTTGCTCCAACACTTTCCGAAAAACTCTATAGTGTTACCCCACAAGCGCAAAGCGACGGCAAAGCCCGTGAAATGACACCGGTGCTTCCAGAAAATGTCAAGCTTCCTGCCCAAGGGTGACATGCCATGCGGTGGGGTCAGGGCCACGCGCTGAGCACCCGGTGCGCTGGGGTTGCCCCAGCGGTTCCTGAGCAGCTCCTGCAGTGCTGCCGCCGGTACCGTTCTGGCGGCTGTAGTTGTTTAAAAAGCCGTTGTTGTTTCCGGCGTAATCTGACGGCAGTTTTCTCGGGCATTTGGGCCTCTTCTAATAAGTGTGCTGTGAGTACATCTGCAAGCATTCACCTGTCGAGGTCAAATGACTGGTGGTGCTCATCTGCCCCCGTGCTACTGCTGCTGCCTCCCGTGAATGCTCATGTGCCTGCGTGCCCCTGTACAGGCACAGATGCACGCGCGCAACACCTGATCCCGCATCCTAATTATTTTTCGCCCGGTTCTCGGAGTTGTTCTGCTTCCGGCTGATGAATGGGAAAGTGTAGTAGTGCTGTTTCATTTCACCAGCCTCTCAAGTGTGGAAATGATGGTAAATTTGAGAACAAGCGAGATTAGATCGATAGTTACACCTCCTCCTTTAATTAGCCAACCACAGGATCTGTGGAGGCAAAGGCCGGAGGTGTGTGTCGGTGTATATAACGTGTATTGTCTATGTGAAAGATTAATCAAAAGGAGTTGCTTGAGGTGGGAAGGCTTTTCCGGAGAGGTTCCACATGTTGTCAGGTAGTCCCTCTGAATGGCAGCTTCCGGTTCGGTCCCTTAGCTTTCGGAAGTGACATTTAGTCTGATATGTGCCAGCCGTGCAATCTACCTAGCCCTGCAAAGTGCAAATATTAACCTAAATGCATATTAAGATACTGTGTGTTAGCTCCTGAACTGAAATAGAGAGCGGGTGTTCCAGCGGAGGCAAGCAAATCCTGTTGATTTACAGTGGCTTGAGGATATGGCCCATTACCACTTCTTTATACACTTTTAAAAAGAAATGCCAACTCGATAGTTTAGGCTTTAACTGGAACATGGCAAGTAATTGTATGTTTTGGCGGACCCCTAGTAATGTTGCAGAATCTTTCTCAGAAGTTGTTCCATGGGATAGCCGATTCCTCAGGTAAGAGCTACTTGTTTGTTCAATCCTCCATCTTAGGCCTGCTCCTCAGGTGCATCCTCCTTCTCGCAGCGATTTCCTAGGAACAGATTTCGAAGAACAGCTCTGATCACAGAATCACAGATTGGTTAGGGTTGGAAAGGAGCTCTGGAGATCATGTAGTGCAACCCCCCTGCCAGAGCAGGGTCACCTACAGCAGGTTGCACAGGATGACCTCCAGGCGGGTTTTGAATGTCTCTGGGGTGGGAGACTCTACCGCCTCCCTGGGCAGCCTGTTCCAGCACTCTGCCACCCTCAAAGTAAAGAAGTTCCTCCTCATGCTTTGATAGAAGTTCCTAGGTTCCAGTTTGTACCCGTTACCTCTTGTCCTGGATCATCTTTGATGATCCAGGACAAGAGGTAACGGGCACCAATTGGAACGTAGGAACTTGAACTTGAACTGGAACGTAGGAGCTTGAACATAGGATTATCCTTGATGATTCAGGATAGCTGTGTGTCTGACCAGTCTGTCTTTCGAAGGAGGTCCTGGGCCAGCTCCAGCCATGCTGTGCTGAGCAGAGCCCCTGGCAGCAGCCCCACAGCTCACTCCCAGTGTGCCTGAATGGAAAAGGTACCAAAGTTGCTCCAACACTTTCCGAAAAACTCTATAGTGTTACCCCACAAGCGCAAAGCGACGGCAAAGCCCGTGAAATGACACCGGTGCTTCCAGAAAATGTCAAGCTTCCTGCCCAAGGGTGACATGCCATGCGGTGGGGTCAGGGCCACGCGCTGAGCACCCGGTGCGCTGGGGTTGCCCCAGCGGTTCCTGAGCAGCTCCTGCAGTGCTGCCGCCGGTACCGTTCTGGCGGCTGTAGTTGTTTAAAAAGCCGTTGTTGTTTCCGGCGTAATCTGACGGCAGTTTTCTCGGGCATTTGGGCCTCTTCTAATAAGTGTGCTGTGAGTACATCTGCAAGCATTCACCTGTCGAGGTCAAATGACTGGTGGTGCTCATCTGCCCCCGTGCTACTGCTGCTGCCTCCCGTGAATGCTCATGTGCCTGCGTGCCCCTGTACAGGCACAGATGCATGCGCGCAACACCTGATCCCGCATCCTAATTATTTTTCGCCCGGTTCTCGGAGTTGTTCTGCTTCCGGCTGATGAATGGGAAAGTGTAGTAGTGCTGTTTCATTTCACCAGCCTCTCAAGTGTGGAAATTATGGTAAATTTGAGAACAAGCCAGATTAGATTGATAGTTACACCTCCTCCTTTAATTAGCCAACCACAGGATCTGTGGAGGCAAAGGCCGGGGGTGTGTGTCGGTGTATACAACGTGTATTGTCTATGTGAAAGATTAACGTGTATTGTCTATGTGAAAGATTAATCAAAAGGAGTTGCTTGAGGTGGGAAGGCTTTTCCAGAGAGGTTCCACATGTTGTCAGGTAGTCCCTCTGAATGGCAGCTTCCGGTTCGGTCCCTTAGCTTTCGGAAGTGACATTTAGTCTGATATGTGCCAGCCGTGCAATCTACCTAGCCCTGCAAAGTGCAAATATTAACCTAAATGCATATTAAGATACTGTGTGTTAGCTCCTGAACTGAAATAGAGAGCGGGTGTTCCAGCGGAGGCAAGCAAATCGTGTTGATTTAGAGTGGCTTGAGGATTTGGCCCATTACCGCTTCTTTATACACTTTTAAAAAGAAATGCCAACTCGATAGTTTAGGCTTTAACTGGAACATGGCAAGTAATTGTATGTTTTGGCGGACCCCTAGTAATGTTGCAGAATCTTTCTCAGAAGTTGTTCCATGGGATAGCCGATTCCTCAGGTAAGAGCTACTTGTTTGTTCAATCCTCCATCTTAGGCCTGCTCCTCAGGTGCGTCCTCCTTCTCGCAGCGATTTCCTAGGAACAGATTTCGAAGAACAGCTCTGATCACAGAATCACAGATTGGTTAGGGTTGGAAAGGAGCTCTGGAGATCATCCAGTCCAACCCCCCTGCCAGAGCAGGGTCACCTACAGCAGGTTGCACAGGATGACCTCCAGGCGGGTTTTGAATGTCTCTGGGGTGGGAGACTCTACCGCCTCCCTGGGCAGCCTGTTCCAGCGCTCTGCCACCCTCAAAGTAAAGAAGTTCCTCCTCATGCTTTGATAGAAGTTCCTACGTTCCAGTTTGTACCCGTTACCTCTTGTCCTGGATCATCTTTGATGATCCAGGACAAGAGGTAACGGGCACCAATTGGAACGTAGGAACTTGAACTTGAACTGGAACGTAGGAGCTTGAACATAGGATTATCCTTGATGATTCAGGATAGCTGTGTGTCTGACCAGTCTGTCTTTCGAAGGAGGTCCTGGGCCAGCTCCAGCCATGCTGTGCTGAGCAGAGCCCCTGGCAGCAGCCCCAGAGCTCACTCCCAGTGTGCCTGAATGGAAAAGGTACCAAAGTTGCTCCAACACTTTCTGAAAAACTCTATAGTGTTACCCCACAAGCGCAAAGCGACGGCAAAGCCCGTGAAATGACACCGGTGCTTCCAGAAAATGTCAAGCTTCCTGCCCAAGGGTGACATGCCATGCGGTGGGGTCAGGGCCACGCGCTGAGCACCCGGTGCGCTGGGGTTGCCCCAGCGGTTCCTGAGCAGCTCCTGCAGTGCTGCCGCCGGTACCGTTCTGGCGGCTGTAGTTGTTTAAAAAGCCGTTGTTGTTTCCGGCGTAATCTGACGGCAGTTTTCTCGGGCATTTGGGCCTCTTCTAATAAGTGTGCTGTGAGTACATCTGCAAGCATTCACCTGTCGAGGTCAAATGACTGGTGGTGCTCATCTGCCCCCGTGCTACTGCTGCTGCCTCCCGTGAATGCTCATGTGCCTGCGTGCCCCTGTACAGGCACAGATGCACGCGCGCAACACCTGATCCCGCATCCTAATTATTTTTCGCCCGGTTCTCGGAGTTGTTCTGCTTCCGGCTGATGAATGGGAAAGTGTAGTAGTGCTGTTTCATTTCACCAGCCTCTCAAGTGTGGAAATGATGGTAAATTTGAGAACAAGCGAGATTAGATCGATAGTTACACCTCCTCCTTTAATTAGCCAACCACAGGATCTGTGGAGGCAAAGGCCGGAGGTGTGTGTCGGTGTATATAACGTGTATTGTCTATGTGAAAGATTAATCAAAAGGAGTTGCTTGAGGTGGGAAGGCTTTTCCGGAGAGGTTCCACATGTTGTCAGGTAGTCCCTCTGAATGGCAGCTTCCGGTTCGGTCCCTTAGCTTTCGGAAGTGACATTTAGTCTGATATGTGCCAGCCGTGCAATCTACCTAGCCCTGCAAAGTGCAAATATTAACCTAAATGCATATTAAGATACTGTGTGTTAGCTCCTGAACTGAAATAGAGAGCGGGTGTTCCAGCGGAGGCAAGCAAATCGTGTTGATTTACAGTGGCTTGAGGATATGGCCCATTACCACTTCTTTATACACTTTTAAAAAGAAATGCCAACTCGATAGTTTAGGCTTTAACTGGAACATGGCAAGTAATTGTATGTTTTGGCGGACCCCTAGTAATGTTGCAGAATCTTTCTCAGAAGTTGTTCCATGGGATAGCCGATTCCTCAGGTAAGAGCTACTTGTTTGTTCAATCCTCCATCTTAGGCCTGCTCCTCAGGTGCATCCTCCTTCTCGCAGCGATTTCCTAGGAACAGATTTCAAAGAACAGCTCTGATCACAGAATCACAGATTGGTTAGGGTTGGAAAGGACCTCTGGAGATCATGTAGTGCAACCCCCCTGCCAGAGCAGGGTCACCTACAGCAGGTTGCACAGGATGACCTCCAGGCGGGTTTTGAATGTCTCTGGGGTGGGAGACTCTACCGCCTCCCTGGGCAGCCTGTTCCAGCACTCTGCCACCCTCAAAGTAAAGAAGTTCCTCCTCATGCTTTGATAGAAGTTCCTAGGTTCCAGTTTGTACCCGTTACCTCTTGTCCTGGATCATCTTTGATGATCCAGGACAAGAGGTAACGGGCACCAATTGGAACGTAGGAACTTGAACTTGAACTGGAACGTAGGAGCTTGAACATAGGATTATCCTTGATGATTCAGGATAGCTGTGTGTCTGACCAGTCTGTCTTTCGAAGGAGGTCCTGGGCCAGCTCCAGCCATGCTGTGCTGAGCAGAGCCCCTGGCAGCAGCCCCACAGCTCACTCCCAGTGTGCCTGAATGGAAAAGGTACCAAAGTTGCTCCAACACTTTCCGAAAAACTCTATAGTGTTACCCCACAAGCGCAAAGCGACGGCAAAGCCCGTGAAATGACACCGGTGCTTCCAGAAAATGTCAAGCTTCCTGCCCAAGGGTGACATGCCATGCGGTGGGGTCAGGGCCACGCGCTGAGCACCCGGTGCGCTGGGGTTGCCCCAGCGGTTCCTGAGCAGCTCCTGCAGTGCTGCCGCCGGTACCGTTCTGGCGGCTGTAGTTGTTTAAAAAGCCGTTGTTGTTTCCGGCGTAATCTGACGGCAGTTTTCTCGGGCATTTGGGCCTCTTCTAATAAGTGTGCTGTGAGTACATCTGCAAGCATTCACCTGTCGAGGTCAAATGACTGGTGGTGCTCATCTGCCCCCGTGCTACTGCTGCTGCCTCCCGTGAATGCTCATGTGCCTGCGTGCCCCTGTACAGGCACAGATGCATGCGCGCAACACCTGATCCCGCATCCTAATTATTTTTCGCCCGGTTCTCGGAGTTGTTCTGCTTCCGGCTGATGAATGGGAAAGTGTAGTAGTGCTGTTTCATTTCACCAGCCTCTCAAGTGTGGAAATTATGGTAAATTTGAGAACAAGCCAGATTAGATTGATAGTTACACCTCCTCCTTTAATTAGCCAACCACAGGATCTGTGGAGGCAAAGGCCGGGGGTGTGTGTCGGTGTATACAACGTGTATTGTCTATGTGAAAGATTAACGTGTATTGTCTATGTGAAAGATTAATCAAAAGGAGTTGCTTGAGGTGGGAAGGCTTTTCCAGAGAGGTTCCACATGTTGTCAGGTAGTCCCTCTGAATGGCAGCTTCCGGTTCGGTCCCTTAGCTTTCGGAAGTGACATTTAGTCTGATATGTGCCAGCCGTGCAATCTACCTAGCCCTGCAAAGTGCAAATATTAACATAAATGCATATTAAGATACTGTGTGTTAGCTCCTGAACTGAAATAGAGAGCGGGTGTTCCAGCGGAGGCAAGCAAATCGTGTTGATTTAGAGTGGCTTGAGGATTTGGCCCATTACCGCTTCTTTATACACTTTTAAAAAGAAATGCCAACTCGATAGTTTAGGCTTTAACTGGAACATGGCAAGTAATTGTATGTTTTGGCGGACCCCTAGTAATGTTGCAGAATCTTTCTCAGAAGTTGTTCCATGGGATAGCCGATTCCTCAGGTAAGAGCTACTTGTTTGTTCAATCCTCCATCTTAGGCCTGCTCCTCAGGTGCATCCTCCTTCTCGCAGCGATTTCCTAGGAACAGATTTCGAAGAACAGCTCTGATCACAGAATCACAGATTGGTTAGGGTTGGAAAGGAGCTCTGGAGATCATGTAGTGCAACCCCCCTGCCAGAGCAGGGTCACCTACAGCAGGTTGCACAGGATGACCTCCAGGCGGGTTTTGAATGTCTCTGGGGTGGGAGACTCTACCACCTCCCTGGGCAGCCTGTTCCAGCGCTCTGCCACCCTCAAAGTAAAGAAGTTCCTCCTCATGCTTTGATAGAAGTTCCTAGGTTCCAGTTTGTACCCGTTACCTCTTGTCCTGGATCATCTTTGATGATCCAGGACAAGAGGTAACGGGCACCAATTGGAACGTAGGAACTTGAACTTGAACTGGAACGTAGGAACTTGAACTTGAACATAGGATTATCCTTGATGATTCAGGATAGCTGTGTGTCTGACCAGTCTGTCTTTCGAAGGAGGTCCTGGGCCAGCTCCAGCCATGCTGTGCTGAGCAGAGCCCCTGGCAGCAGCCCCACAGCTCACTCCCAGTATGCCTGAATGGAAAAGGTACCAAAGTTGCTCCAACACTCTCTGAAAAACTTTATAGTGTTACCCCACAAACGCAAAGCGACGGCAAAGCCCGTGAAATGACACCGGTGCTTCCAGAAAATTTCAAGCTTCCTGCCCAAGGGTGACATGCCATGCGGTGGGGTCAGGGCCACACGCTGAGCACCCGGTGCGCTGGGGTTGCCCCAGCGGTTCCTGAGCAGCTCCTGCAGTGCTGCCGCCGGTACCGTTCTGGCGGCTGTAGTTGTTTAAAAAGCCGTTGTTGTTTCCGGCGTAATCTGACGGCAGTTTTCTCGGGCATTTGGGCCTCTTCTAATAAGTGTGCTGTGAGTACATCTGCAAGCATTCACCTGTCGAGGTCAAATGACTGGTGGTGCTCATCTCCCCCCGTGCTACTGCTGCTGCTGCCTCCCGTGAATGCTCATGTGCCTGCGTGCCCCTGTACAGGCACAGAAGCACGCGCGCAACACCTGATCCCGCATCCTAATTATTTTTCGCCCGGTTCTCTGAGTTGTTCTGCTTCTGGCTGATGAATGGGAAAGTGTAGTAGTGCTGTTTCATTTCACCAGCCTCTCAAGTGTGGAAATTATGGTAAATTTGAGAACAAGCCAGATTAGATTGATAGTTACACCTCCTCCTTTAATTAGCCAACCACAGGATCTGTGGAGGCAAAGGCCGGGGGGGTGTGTCGGTGTATATAACGTGTATTGTCTATGTGAAAGATTAATCAAAAGGAGTTGCTTGAGGTGGGAAGGCTTTTCCGGAGAGGTTCCACATATTGTCAGGTAGTCCCTCTGAATAGCAGCTTCCGGTTCGGTCCCTTAGCTTTCAGAAGTGACATTTAGTCTGATATGTGCCAGCCGTGCAATCTACCTAGCCCTGCAAAGTGCAAATATTAACCTAAATGCATATTAAGATACTGTGTGTTAGCTCCTGAACTGAAATAGAGAGCGGGTGTTCCAGCGGAGGCAAGCAAATCGTGTTGATTTACAGTGGCTTGCGGATTTGGCCCATTACCGCTTCTTTATACACTTTTAAAAAGAAATGCCAACTCGATAGTTTAGGCTTTAACTGGAACATGGCAAGTAATTGTATGTTTTGGCGGACCCCTAGTAATGTTGCAGAATCTTTCTCAGAAGTTGTTCCATGGGATAGCCGATTCCTCAGGTAAGAGCTACTTGTTTGTTCAATCCTCCATCTTAGGCCTGCTCCTCAGGTGCATCCTCCTTCTCGCAGCGATTTCCTAGGAACAGATTTTGAAGAACAGCTCTGATCACAGAATCACAGATTGGTTAGGGTTGGAAAGGAGCTCTGGAGATCATGTAGTGCAACCCCCCTGCCAGAGCAGGGTCACCTACAGCAGGTTGCACAGGATGACCTCCAGGCGGGTTTTGAATGTCTCTGGGGTGGGAGACTCTACCACCTCCCTGGGCAGCCTGTTCCAGCGCTCTGCCACCCTCAAAGTAAAGAAGTTCCTCCTCATGCTTTGATAGAAGTTCCTAGGTTCCAGTTTGTACCCGTTACCTCTTGTCCTGGATCATCTTTGATGATCCAGGACAAGAGGTAACGGGCACCAATTGGAACGTAGGAACTTGAACTTGAACTGGAAGGTAGGAACTTGAACTTGAACATAGGATTATCCTTGATGATTCAGGATAGCTGTGTGTCTGACCAGTCTGTCTTTCGAAGGAGGTCCTGGGCCAGCTCCAGCCATGCTGTGCTGAGCAGAGCCCCTGGCAGCAGCCCCACAGCTCACTCCCAGTATGCCTGAATGGAAAAGGTACCAAAGTTGCTCCAACACTCTCTGAAAAACTCTATAGTGTTACCCCACAAACGCAAAGCGACGGCAAAACCCGTGAAATGACACCGGTGCTTCCAGAAAATGTCAAGCTTCCTGCCCAAGGGTGACATGCCATGCGGTGGGGTCAGGGCCACGCGCTGAGCACCCGGTGCGCTGGGGTTGCCCCAGCGGTTCCTGAGCAGCTCCTGCAGTGCTGCCGCCGGTACCGTTCTGGCGGCTGTAGTTGTTTAAAAAGCCGTTGTTGTTTCCGGCGTAATCTGACGGCAGTTTTCTCGGGCATTTGGGCCTCTTCTAATAAGTGTGCTGTGAGTACATCTGCAAGCATTCACCTGTCGAGGTCAAATGACTGGTGGTGCTCATCTGCCCCCGTGCTACTGCTGCTGCCTCCCATGAATGCTCATGTGCCTGCGTGCCCCTGTACAGGCACAGATGCACGCGCGCAACACCTGATCCCGCATCCTAATTATTTTTCGCCCAGTTCTCGGAGTTGTTCTGCTTCCGGCTGATGAATGGGAAAGTGTAGTAGTGCTGTTTCATTTCACCAGCCTCTCAAGTGTGGAAATTATGGTAAATTTGAGAACAAGCCAGATTAGATTGATAGTTACACCTCCTCCTTTAATTAGCCAACCACAGGATCTGTGGAGGCAAAGGCCGGGGGGGTGTGTCGGTGTATATAACGTGTATTGTCTATGTGAAAGATTAATCAAAAGGAGTTGCTTGAGGTGGGAAGGCTTTTCCGGAGAGGTTCCACATGTTGTCAGGTAGTCCCTCTGAATGGCAGCTTCCGGTTCGGTCCCTTAGCTTTCGGAAGTGACATTTAGTCTGATATGTGCCAGCCGTGCAATCTACCTAGCCCTGCAAAGTGCAAATATTAACCTAAATGCATATTAAGATACTGTGTGTTAGCTCCTGAACTGAAATAGAGAGCGGGTGTTCCAGCGGAGGCAAGCAAATCGTGTTGATTTAGAGTGGCTTGAGGATTTGGCCCATTACCGCTTCTTTATACACTTTTAAAAAGAAATGCCAACTCGATAGTTTAGGCTTTAACTGGAACATGGCAAGTAATTCTGTGTTTTGGCGGACCCCTAGTAATGTTGCAGAATCTTTCTCAGAAGTTGTTCCATGGGATAGCCGATTCCTCAGGTAAGAGCTACTTGTTTGTTCAATCCTCCATCTTAGGCCTGCTCCTCAGGTGCATCCTCCTTCTCGCAGCGATTTCCTAGGAACAGATTTCGAAGAACAGCTCTGATCACAGAATCACAGATTGGTTAGGGTTGGAAAGGAGCTCTGGAGATCATCCAGTCCAACCCCCCTGCCAGAGCAGGGTCACCTACAGCAGGTTGCACCGGATGACCTCCAGGCGGGTTTTGAATGTCTCTGGGGTGGGAGACTCTACCGCCTCCCTGGGCAGCCTGTTCCAGCGCTCTGCCACCCTCAAAGTAAAGAAGTTCCTCCTCATGCTTTGACAGAAGTTCCTAGGTTCCAGTTTGTACCCGTTACCTCTTGTCCTGGATCATCTTTGATGATCCAGGACAAGAGGTAACGGGCACCAATTGGAACGTAGGAACTTGAACTTGAACTGGAACGTAGGAACTTGAACATAGGATTATCCTTGATGATTCAGGATAGCTGTGTGTCTGACCAGTCTGTCTTTCGAAGGAGGTCCTGGGCCAGCTCCAGCCATGCTGTGCTGAGCAGAGCCCCTGGCAGCAGCCCCACAGCTCACTCCCAGTGTGCCTGAATGGAAAAGGTACCAAAGTTGCTCCAACACTTTCTGAAAAACTCTATAGTGTTACCCCACAAGCGCAAAGCGACGGCAAAGCCCGTGAAATGACACCGGTGCTTCCAGAAAATTTCAAGCTTCCTGCCCAAGGGTGACATGCCATGCGGTGGGGTCAGGGCCACGCGCTGAGCACCCGGTGCGCTGGGGTTGCCCCAGCGGTTCCTGAGCAGCTCCTGCAGTGCTGCCGCCGGTACCGTTCTGGCGGCTGTAGTTGTTTAAAAAGCCATTGTTGTTTCCGGCGTAATCTGACGGCAGTTTTCTCGGGCATTTGGGCCTCTTCTAATAAGTGTGCTGTGAGTACATCTGCAAGCATTCACCTGTCGAGGTCAAATGACTGGTGGTGCTCATCTGCCCCCGTGCTACTGCTGCTGCCTCCCGTGAATGCTCATGTGCCTGCGTGCCCCTGTACAGGCACAGATGCACGCGCGCAACACCTGATCCCGCATCCTAATTATTTTTCGCCCGGTTCTCTGAGTTGTTCTGCTTCCGGCTGATGAATGGGAAAGTGTAGTAGTGCTGTTTCATTTCACCAGCCTCTCAAGTGTGGAAATTATGGTAAATTTGAGAACAAGCCAGATTAGATTGATAGTTACACCTCCTCCTTTAATCAGCCAACCACAGGATCTGTGGAGGCAAAGGCCGGGGGGGTGTGTCGGTGTATATAACGTGTATTGTCTATGTGAAAGATTAACGTGTATTGTCTATGTGAAAGATTAATCAAAAGGAGTTGCTTGAGGTGGGAAGGCTTTTCCGGAGAGGTTCCACATGTTGTCAGGTAGTCCCTCTGAATGGCAGCTTCCGGTTCGGTCCCTTAGCTTTCGGAAGTGACATTTAGTCTGATATGTGCCAGCCGTGCAATCTACCTAGCCCTGCAAAGTGCAAATATTAACCTAAATGCATATTAAGATACTGTGTGTTAGCTCCTGAACTGAAATAGAGAGCGGGTGTTCCAGCGGAGGCAAGCAAATCGTGTTGATTTAGAGTGGCTTGAGGATTTGGCCCATTACCGCTTCTTTATACACTTTTAAAAAGAAATGCCAACTCGATAGTTTAGGCTTTAACTGGAACATGGCAAGTAATTCTGTGTTTTGGCGGACCCCTAGTAATGTTGCAGAATCTTTCTCAGAAGTTGTTCCATGGGATAGCCGATTCCTCAGGTAAGAGCTACTTGTTTGTTCAATCCTCCATCTTAGGCCTGCTCCTCAGGTGCATCCTCCTTCTCGCAGCGATTTCCTAGGAACAGATTTCGAAGAACAGCTCTGATCACAGAATCACAGATTGGTTAGGGTTGGAAAGGAGCTCTGGAGATCATCCAGTCCAACCCCCCTGCCAGAGCAGGGTCACCTACAGCAGGTTGCACCGGATGACCTCCAGGCGGGTTTTGAATGTCTCTGGGGTGGGAGACTCTACCGCCTCCCTGGGCAGCCTGTTCCAGCGCTCTGCCACCCTCAAAGTAAAGAAGTTCCTCCTCATGCTTTGACAGAAGTTCCTAGGTTCCAGTTTGTACCCGTTACCTCTTGTCCTGGATCATCTTTGATGATCCAGGACAAGAGGTAACGGGCACCAATTGGAACGTAGGAACTTGAACTTGAACTGGAACGTAGGAACTTGAACATAGGATTATCCTTGATGATTCAGGATAGCTGTGTGTCTGACCAGTCTGTCTTTCGAAGGAGGTCCTGGGCCAGCTCCAGCCATGCTGTGCTGAGCAGAGCCCCTGGCAGCAGCCCCACAGCTCACTCCCAGTGTGCCTGAATGGAAAAGGTACCAAAGTTGCTCCAACACTTTCTGAAAAACTCTATAGTGTTACCCCACAAGCGCAAAGCGACGGCAAAGCCCGTGAAATGACACCGGTGCTTCCAGAAAATTTCAAGCTTCCTGCCCAAGGGTGACATGCCATGCGGTGGGGTCAGGGCCACGCGCTGAGCACCCGGTGCGCTGGGGTTGCCCCAGCGGTTCCTGAGCAGCTCCTGCAGTGCTGCCGCCGGTACCGTTCTGGCGGCTGTAGTTGTTTAAAAAGCCATTGTTGTTTCCGGCGTAATCTGACGGCAGTTTTCTCGGGCATTTGGGCCTCTTCTAATAAGTGTGCTGTGAGTACATCTGCAAGCATTCACCTGTCGAGGTCAAATGACTGGTGGTGCTCATCTGCCCCCGTGCTACTGCTGCTGCCTCCCGTGAATGCTCATGTGCCTGCGTGCCCCTGTACAGGCACAGATGCACGCGCGCAACACCTGATCCCGCATCCTAATTATTTTTCGCCCGGTTCTCTGAGTTGTTCTGCTTCCGGCTGATGAATGGGAAAGTGTAGTAGTGCTGTTTCATTTCACCAGCCTCTCAAGTGTGGAAATTATGGTAAATTTGAGAACAAGCCAGATTAGATTGATAGTTACACCTCCTCCTTTAATCAGCCAACCACAGGATCTGTGGAGGCAAAGGCCGGGGGGGTGTGTCGGTGTATATAACGTGTATTGTCTATGTGAAAGATTAACGTGTAATGTCTATGTGAAAGATTAATCAAAAGGAGTTGCTTGAGGTGGGAAGGCTTTTCCGGAGAGGTTCCACATGTTGTCAGGTAGTCCCTCTGAATGGCAGCTTCCGGTTCGGTCCCTTAGCTTTCGGAAGTGACATTTAGTCTGATATGTGCCAGCCGTGCAATCTACCTAGCCCCACAAAGTGCAAATATTAACATAAATGCATATTAAGATACTGTGTGTTAGCTCCTGAACTGAAATAGAGAGCGGGTGTTCCAGCGGAGGCAAGCAAATCGTGTTGATTTACAGTGGCTTGCGGATTTGGCCCATTACCGCTTCTTTATACACTTTTAAAAAGAAATGCCAACTCGATAGTTTAGGCTTTAACTGGAACATGGCAAGTAATTGTATGTTTTGGCGGACCCCTAGTAATGTTGCAGAATCTTTCTCAGAAGTTGTTCCATGGGATAGCCGATTCCTCAGGTAAGAGCTACTTGTTTGTTCAATCCTCCATCTTAGGCCTGCTCCTCAGGTGCATCCTCCTTCTCGCAGCGATTTCCTAGGAACAGATTTCGAAGAACAGCTCTGATCACAGAATCACAGATTGGTTAGGGTTGGAAAGGACCTCTGGAGATCATCCAGCCCAACCCCCCTGCCAGAGCAGGGTCACCTACAGCAGGTTGCACAGGATGACCTCCAGGCGGGTTTTGAATGTTTCTGGGGTCGGAGACTCTACCGCCTCCCTGGGCAGCCTGTTCCAGCGCTCTGCCACCCTCAAAGTAAAGAAGTTCCTCCTCATGCTTTGATAGAAGTTCCTAGGTTCCAGTTTGTACCCGTTACCTCTTGTCCTGGATCATCTTTGATGATCCAGGACAAGAGGTAACGGGCACCAATTGGAACGTAGGAACTTGAACTTGAAGTGGAACGTAGGAACTTGAACTTGAACATAGGATTATCCTTGATGATTCAGGATAGCTGTGTGTCTGACCAGTCTGTCTTTCGAAGGAGGTCCTGGGCCAGCTCCAGCCATGCTGTGCTGAGCAGAGCCCCTGGCAGCAGCCCCACACCTCACTCCCAGTGTGCCTGAATGGAAAAGGTACCAAAGTTGCTCCAACACTTTCTGAAAAACTCTATAGTGTTACCCCACAAGCGCAAAGCGACGGCAAAGCCCGTGAAATGACACCGGTGCTTCCAGAAAATGTCAAGCTTCCTGCCCAAGGGTGACATGCCATGCGGTGGGGTCAGGGCCACGCGCTGAGCACCCGGTGCGCTGGGGTTGCCCCAGCGGTTCCTGAGCAGCTCCTGCAGTGCTGCCGCCGGTACCGTTCTGGCGGCTGTAGTTGTTTAAAAAGCCGTTGTTGTTTCCGGCGTAATCTGACGGCAGTTTTCTCGGGCATTTGGGCCTCTTCTAATAAGTGTGCTGTGAGTACATCTGCAAGCATTCACCTGTCGAGGTCAAATGACTGGTGGTGCTCATCTGCCCCCGTGCTACTGCTGCTGCCTCCCGTGAATGCTCATGTGCCTGCGTGCCCCTGTACAGGCACAGATGCACGCGCGCAACACCTGATCCCGCATCCTAATTATTTTTCGCCCGGTTCTCGGAGTTGTTCTGCTTCCGGCTGATGAATGGGAAAGTGTAGTAGTGCTGTTTCATTTCACCAGCCTCTCAAGTGTGGAAATTATGGTAAATTTGAGAACAAGCCAGATTAGATTAATAGTTACACCTCCTCCTTTAATTAGCCAACCACAGGATCTGTGGAGGCAAAGGCCGGGGGGGTGTGTCGGTGTATATAACGTGTATTGTCTATGTGAAAGATTAATCAAAAGGAGTTGCTTGAGGTGGGAAGGCTTTTCCGGAGAGGTTCCACATGTTGTCAGGTAGTCCCTCTGAATGGCAGCTTCCGGTTCGGTCCCTTAGCTTTCGGAAGTGACATTTAGTCTGATATGTGCCAGCCGTGCAATCTACCTAGCCCCGCAAAGTGCAAATATTAACATAAATGCATATTAAGATACTGTGTGTTAGCTCCTGAACTGAAATAGAGAGCGGGTGTTCCAGCGGAGGCAAGCAAATCGTGTTGATTTAGAGTGGCTTGCGGATTTGGCCCATTACCGCTTCTTTATACACTTTTAAAAAGAAATGCCAACTCGATAGTTTAGGCTTTAACTGGAACATGGCAAGTAATTGTATGTTTTGGCGGACCCCTAGTAATGTTGCAGAATCTTTCTCAGAAGTTGTTCCATGGGATAGTCGATTCCTCAGGTAAGAGCTACTTGTTTGTTCAATCCTCCATCTTAGGCCTGCTCCTCAGGTGCATCCTCCTTCTCGCAGCGATTTCCTAGGAACAGATTTCGAAGAACAGCTCTGATCACAGAATCACAGATTGGTTAGGGTTGGAAAGGAGCTCTGGAGATCATCCAGTCCAACCCCCTGCCAGAGCAGGGTCACCTACAGCAGGTTGCACAGGATGACCTCCAGGCGGGTTTTGAATGTCTCTGGGGTGGGAGACTCTACCGCCTCCCTGGGCAGCCTGTTCCAGCGCTCTGCCACCCTCAAAGTAAAGAAGTTCCTCCTCATGCTTTGATAGAAGTTCCTAGGTTCCAGTTTGTACCCGTTACCTCTTGTCCTGGATCATCTTTGATGATCCAGGACAAGAGGTAACGGGCACCAATTGGAACGTAGGAACTTGAACTTGAACTGGAAGGTAGGAACTTGAACATAGGATTATCCTTGATGATTCAGGATAGCTGTGTGTCTGACCAGTCTGTCTTTCGAAGGAGGTCCTGGGCCAGCTCCAGCCATGCTGTGCTGAGCAGAGCCCCTGGCAGCAGCCCCCCAGCTCACTCCCAGTGTGCCTGAATGGAAAAGGTACCAAAGTTGCTCCAACACTTTCTGAAAAACTCTATAGTGTTACCCCACAAGCGCAAAGCGACGGCAAAGCCCGTGAAATGACACCGGTGCTTCCAGAAAATGTCAAGCTTCCTGCCCAAGGGTGACATGCCATGCGGTGGGGTCAGGGCCACGCGCTGAGCACCCGGTGCGCTGGGGTTGCCCCAGCGGTTCCTGAGCAGCTCCTGCAGTGCTGCCGCCGGTACCGTTCTGGCGGCTGTAGTTGTTTAAGAAGCCGTTGTTGTTTCCGGCGTAATCTGACAGCAGTTTTCTCGGGCATTTGGGCCTCTTCTAATAAGTGTGCTGTGAGTACATCTGCAAGCATTCACCTGTCGAGGTCAAATGACTGGTGGTGCTCATCTGCCCCCGTGCTACTGCTGCTGCCTCCCGTGAATGCTCATGTGCCTGCGTGCCCCTGTACAGGCACAGATGCACGCGCGCAACACCTGATCCCGCATCCTAATTATTTTTCGCCCGGTTCTCGGAGTTGTTCTGCTTCCGGCTGATGAATGGGAAAGTGTAGTAGTGCTGTTTCATTTCACCAGCCTCTCAAGTGTGGAAATTATGGTAAATTTGAGAACAAGCCAGATTAGATTAATAGTTACACCTCCTCCTTTAATTAGCCAACCACAGGATCTGTGGAGGCAAAGGCCGGGGGGGTGTGTCGGTGTATATAACGTGTATTGTCTATGTGAAAGATTAATCAAAAGGAGTTGCTTGAGGTGGGAAGGCTTTTCCGGAGAGGTTCCACATGTTGTCAGGTAGTCCCTCTGAATGGCAGCTTCCGGTTCGGTCCCTTAGCTTTCGGAAGTGACATTTAGTCTGATATGTGCCAGCCGTGCAATCTACCTAGCCCCACAAAGTGCAAATATTAACATAAATGCATATTAAGATACTGTGTGTTAGCTCCTGAACTGAAATAGAGAGCGGGTGTTCCAGCGGAGGCAAGCAAATCGTGTTGATTTACAGTGGCTTGCGGATTTGGCCCATTACCGCTTCTTTATACACTTTTAAAAAGAAATGCCAACTCGATAGTTTAGGCTTTAACTGGAACATGGCAAGTAATTGTATGTTTTGGCGGACCCCTAGTAATGTTGCAGAATCTTTCTCAGAAGTTGTTCCATGGGATAGCCGATTCCTCAGGTAAGAGCTACTTGTTTGTTCAATCCTCCATCTTAGGCCTGCTCCTCAGGTGCATCCTCCTTCTCGCAGCGATTTCCTAGGAACAGATTTCGAAGAACAGCTCTGATCACAGAATCACAGATTGGTTAGGGTTGGAAAGGACCTCTGGAGATCATGTAGTCCAACCCCCCTGCCAGAGCAGGGTCACCTACAGCAGGTTGCACAGGATGACCTCCAGGCGGGTTTTGAATGTTTCTGGGGTCGGAGACTCTACCGCCTCCCTGGGCAGCCTGTTCCAGCGCTCTGCCACCCTCAAAGTAAAGAAGTTCCTCCTCATGCTTTGATAGAAGTTCCTAGGTTCCAGTTTGTACCCGTTACCTCTTGTCCTGGATCATCTTTGATGATCCAGGACAAGAGGTAACGGGCACCAATTGGAACGTAGGAACTTGAACTTGAACTGGAAGGTAGGAACTTGAACATAGGATTATCCTTGATGATTCAGGATAGCTGTGTGTCTGACCAGTCTGTCTTTCGAAGGAGGTCCTGGGCCAGCTCCAGCCATGCTGTGCTGAGCAGAGCCCCTGGCAGCAGCCCCACACCTCACTCCCAGTGTGCCTGAATGGAAAAGGTACCAAAGTTGCTCCAACACTTTCTGAAAAACTCTATAGTGTTACCCCACAAGCGCAAAGCGACGGCAAAGCCCGTGAAATGACACCGGTGCTTCCAGAAAATGTCAAGCTTCCTGCCCAAGGGTGACATGCCATGCGGTGGGGTCAGGGCCACGCGCTGAGCACCCGGTGCGCTGGGGTTGCCCCAGCGGTTCCTGAGCAGCTCCTGCAGTGCTGCCGCCGGTACCGTTCTGGCGGCTGTAGTTGTTTAAGAAGCCGTTGTTGTTTCCGGCGTAATCTGACAGCAGTTTTCTCGGGCATTTGGGCCTCTTCTAATAAGTGTGCTGTGAGTACATCTGCAAGCATTCACCTGTCGAGGTCAAATGACTGGTGGTGCTCATCTGCCCCCGTGCTACTGCTGCTGCCTCCCGTGAATGCTCATGTGCCTGCGTGCCCCTGTACAGGCACAGATGCACGCGCGCAACACCTGATCCCGCATCCTAATTATTTTTCGCCCGGTTCTCGGAGTTGTTCTGCTTCCGGCTGATGAATGGGAAAGTGTAGTAGTGCTGTTTCATTTCACCAGCCTCTCAAGTGTGGAAATTATGGTAAATTTGAGAACAAGCCAGATTAGATTAATAGTTACACCTCCTCCTTTAATTAGCCAACCACAGGATCTGTGGAGGCAAAGGCCGGGGGGGTGTGTCGGTGTATATAACGTGTATTGTCTATGTGAAAGATTAATCAAAAGGAGTTGCTTGAGGTGGGAAGGCTTTTCCGGAGAGGTTCCACATGTTGTCAGGTAGTCCCTCTGAATGGCAGCTTCCGGTTCGGTCCCTTAGCTTTCGGAAGTGACATTTAGTCTGATATGTGCCAGCCGTGCAATCTACCTAGCCCCGCAAAGTGCAAATATTAACATAAATGCATATTAAGATACTGTGTGTTAGCTCCTGAACTGAAATAGAGAGCGGGTGTTCCAGCGGAGGCAAGCAAATCGTGTTGATTTAGAGTGGCTTGCGGATTTGGCCCATTACCGCTTCTTTATACACTTTTAAAAAGAAATGCCAACTCGATAGTTTAGGCTTTAACTGGAACATGGCAAGTAATTGTATGTTTTGGCGGACCCCTAGTAATGTTGCAGAATCTTTCTCAGAAGTTGTTCCATGGGATAGCCGATTCCTCAGGTAAGAGCTACTTGTTTGTTCAATCCTCCATCTTAGGCCTGCTCCTCAGGTGCATCCTCCTTCTCGCAGCGATTTCCTAGGAACAGATTTCGAAGAACAGCTCTGATCACAGAATCACAGATTGGTTAGGGTTGGAAAGGAGCTCTGGAGATCATCCAGTCCAACCCCCTGCCAGAGCAGGGTCACCTACAGCAGGTTGCACAGGATGACCTCCAGGCGGGTTTTGAATGTCTCTGGGGTGGGAGACTCTACCGCCTCCCTGGGCAGCCTGTTCCAGCGCTCTGCCACCCTCAAAGTAAAGAAGTTCCTCCTCATGCTTTGATAGAAGTTCCTAGGTTCCAGTTTGTACCCGTTACCTCTTGTCCTGGATCATCTTTGATGATCCAGGACAAGAGGTAACGGGCACCAATTGGAACGTAGGAACTTGAACTTGAACTGGAAGGTAGGAACTTGAACTTGAACTGGAAGGTAGGAACTTGAACTTGAACATAGGATTATCCTTGATGATTCAGGATAGCTGTGTGTCTGACCAGTCTGTCTTTCGAAGGAGGTCCTGGGCCAGCTCCAGCCATGCTGTGCTGAGCAGAGCCCCTGGCAGCAGCCCCACACCTCACTCCCAGTGTGCCTGAATGGAAAAGGTACCAAAGTTGCTCCAACACTTTCTGAAAAACTCTATAGTGTTACCCCACAAGCGCAAAGCGACGGCAAAGCCCGTGAAATGACACCGGTGCTTCCAGAAAATGTCAAGCTTCCTGCCCAAGGGTGACATGCCATGCGGTGGGGTCAGGGCCACGCGCTGAGCACCCGGTGCGCTGGGGTTGCCCAGCGGTTCCTGAGCAGCTCCTGCAGTGCTGCCGCCGGTACCGTTCTGGCGGCTGTAGTTGTTTAAAAAGCCGTTGTTGTTTCCGGCGTAATCTGACGGCAGTTTTCTCGGGCATTTGGGCCTCTTCTAATAAGTGTGCTGTGAGTACATCTGCAAGCATTCACCTGTCGAGGTCAAATGACTGGTGGTGCTCATCTGCCCCCGTGCTACTGCTGCTGCCTCCCGTGAATGCTCATGTGCCTGCGTGCCCCTGTACAGGCACAGATGCACGCGCGCAACACCTGATCCCGCATCCTAATTATTTTTCGCCCGGTTCTCGGAGTTGTTCTGCTTCCGGCTGATGAATGGGAAAGTGTAGTAGTGCTGTTTCATTTCACCAGCCTCTCAAGTGTGGAAATTATGGTAAATTTGAGAACAAGCCAGATTAGATTAATAGTTACACCTCCTCCTTTAATTAGCCAACCACAGGATCTGTGGAGGCAAAGGCCGGGGGGGTGTGTCGGTGTATATAACGTGTATTGTCTATGTGAAAGATTAATCAAAAGGAGTTGCTTGAGGTGGGAAGGCTTTTCCGGAGAGGTTCCACATGTTGTCAGGTAGTCCCTCTGAATGGCAGCTTCCGGTTCGGTCCCTTAGCTTTCGGAAGTGACATTTAGTCTGATATGTGCCAGCCGTGCAATCTACCTAGCCCCGCAAAGTGCAAATATTAACATAAATGCATATTAAGATACTGTGTGTTAGCTCCTGAACTGAAATAGAGAGCGGGTGTTCCAGCGGAGGCAAGCAAATCGTGTTGATTTACAGTGGCTTGAGGATTTGGCCCATTACCGCTTCTTTATACACTTTTAAAAAGAAATGCCAACTCGATAGTTTAGGCTTTAACTGGAACATGGCAAGTAATTGTATGTTTTGGCGGACCCCTAGTAATGTTGCAGAATCTTTCTCAGAAGTTGTTCCATGGGATAGCCGATTCCTCAGGTAAGAGCTACTTGTTTGTTCAATCCTCCATCTTAGGCCTGCTCCTCAGGTGCATCCTCCTTCTCGCAGCGATTTCCTAGGAACAGATTTCGAAGAACAGCTCTGATCACAGAATCACAGATTGGTTAGGGTTGGAAAGGAGCTCTGGAGATCATCCAGCCCAACCCCCCTGCCAGAGCAGGGTCACCTACAGCAGGTTGCACAGGATGACCTCCAGGCGGGTTTTGAATGTCTCTGGGGTCGGAGACTCTACCGCCTCCCCGGGCAGCCTGTTCCAGCGCTCTGCCACCCTCAAAGTAAAGAAGTTCCTCCTCATGCTTTGATAGAAGTTCCTACGTTCCAATTGGTGCCCGTTACCTCTTGTCCTGGATCATCAAAGATGATCCAGGACAAGAGGTAACGGGTACAAACTGGAACGTAGGAACTTGAACTTGAACTGGAAGGTAGGAACTTGAACTTGAACTGGAAGGTAGGAACTTGAACTTGAACATAGGATTATCCTTGATGATTCAGGATAGCTGTGTGTCTGACCAGTCTGTCTTTCGAAGGAGGTCCTGGGCCAGCTCCAGCCATGCTGTGCTGAGCAGAGCCCCTGGCAGCAGCCCCACAGCTCACTCCCAGTGTGCCTGAATGGAAAAGGTACCAAAGTTGCTCCAACACTTTCTGAAAAACTCTATAGTGTTACCCCACAAGCGCAAAGCGACGGCAAAGCCCGTGAAATGACACCGGTGCTTCCAGAAAATGTCAAGCTTCCTGCCCAAGGGTGACATGCCATGCGGTGGGGTCAGGGCCACGCGCTGAGCACCCGGTGCGCTGGGGTTGCCCCAGCGGTTCCTGAGCAGCTCCTGCAGTGCTGCCGCCGGTACCGTTCTGGCGGCTGTAGTTGTTTAAAAAGCCGTTGTTGTTTCCGGCGTAATCTGACGGCAGTTTTCTCGGGCATTTGGGCCTCTTCTAATAAGTGTGCTGTGAGTACATCTGCAAGCATTCACCTGTCGAGGTCAAATGACTGGTGGTGCTCATCTGCCCCCGTGCTACTGCTGCTGCCTCCCGTGAATGCTCATGTGCCTGCGTGCCCCTGTACAGGCACAGATGCACGCGCGCAACACCTGATCCCGCATCCTAATTATTTTTCGCCCGGTTCTCGGAGTTGTTCTGCTTCCGGCTGATGAATGGGAAAGTGTAGTAGTGCTGTTTCATTTCACCAGCCTCTCAAGTGTGGAAATTATGGTAAATTTGAGAACAAGCCAGATTAGATTAATAGTTACACCTCCTCCTTTAATTAGCCAACCACAGGATCTGTGGAGGCAAAGGCCGGGGGGGTGTGTCGGTGTATATAACGTGTATTGTCTATGTGAAAGATTAATCAAAAGGAGTTGCTTGAGGTGGGAAGGCTTTTCCGGAGAGGTTCCACATGTTGTCAGGTAGTCCCTCTGAATGGCAGCTTCCGGTTCGGTCCCTTAGCTTTCGGAAGTGACATTTAGTCTGATATGTGCCAGCCATGCAATCTACCTAGCCCTGCAAAGTGCAAATATTAACATAAATGCATATTAAGATACTGTGTGTTAGCTCCTGAACTGAAATAGAGAGCGGGTGTTCCAGCGGAGGCAAGCAAATCGTGTTGATTTACAGTGGCTTGAGGATTTGGCCCATTACCGCTTCTTTATACACTTTTAAAAAGAAATGCCAACTCGATAGTTTAGGCTTTAACTGGAACATGGCAAGTAATGGTATGTTTTGGCGGACCCCTAGTAATGTTGCAGAATCTTTCTCAGAAGTTGTTCCATGGGATAGCCGATTCCTCAGGTAAGAGCTACTTGTTTGTTCAATCCTCCATCTTAGGCCTGCTCCTCAGGTGCATCCTCCTTCTCGCAGCGATTTCCTAGGAACAGATTTCGAAGAACAGCTCTGATCACAGAATCACAGATTGGTTAGGGTTGGAAAGGAGCTCTGGAGATCATCCAGCCCAACCCCCCTGCCAGAGCAGGGTCACCTACAGCAGGTTGCACAGGATGACCTCCAGGCGGGTTTTGAATGTCTCTGGGGTCGGAGACTCTACCGCCTCCCCGGGCAGCCTGTTCCAGCGCTCTGCCACCCTCAAAGTAAAGAAGTTCCTCCTCATGCTTTGATAGAAGTTCCTACGTTCCAATTGGTGCCCGTTACCTCTTGTCCTGGATCATCAAAGATGATCCAGGACAAGAGGTAACGGGTACAAACTGGAACGTAGGAACTTGAACTTGAACTGGAAGGTAGGAACTTGAACTTGAACATAGGATTATCCTTGATGATTCAGGATAGCTGTGTGTCTGACCAGTCTGTCTTTCGAAGGAGGTCCTGGGCCAGCTCCAGCCATGCTGTGCTGAGCAGAGCCCCTGGCAGCAGCCCCACACCTCACTCCCAGTGTGCCTGAATGGAAAAGGTACAAAAGTTGCTCCAACACTTTCTGAAAAACTCTATAGTGTTACCCCACAAGCGCAAAGCGACGGCAAAGCCCGTGAAATGACACCGGTGCTTCCAGAAAATGTCAAGCTTCCTGCCCAAGGGTGACATGCCATGCGGTGGGGTCAGGGCCACGCGCTGAGCACCCGGTGCGCTGGGGTTGCCCCAGCGGTTCCTGAGCAGCTCCTGCAGTGCTGCCGCCGGTACTGTTCTGGCGGCTGTAGTTGTTTAAAAAGCCGTTGTTGTTTCCGGCGTAATCTGACGGCAGTTTTCTCGGGCATTTGGGCCTCTTCTAATAAGTGTGCTGTGAGTACATCTGCAAGCATTCACCTGTCGAGGTCAAATGACTGGTGGTGCTCATCTGCCCCCGTGCTGCTGCTGCTGCCTCCCGTGAATGCTCATGTGCCTGCGTGCCCCTGTACAGGCACAGATGCACGCGCGCAACACCTGATCCCGCATCCTAATTATTTTTCGCCCGGTTCTCGGAGTTGTTCTGCTTCCGGCTGATGAATGGGAAAGTGTAGTAGTGCTGTTTCATTTCACCAACCTCTCAAGTGTGGAAATTATGGTAAATTTGAGAACAAGCGAGATTAGATTGATAGTTACACCTCCTCCTTTAATTAGCCAACCACAGGATCTGTGGAGGCAATGGCCGGGGGGCGTGTCGGTGGGGGGGCATACGATTTTACCATGGCGAGATTGCTGGAGGTTCTTTCTTGTCTGTTCTTTCTTGTCTTGTAAATTGGTATGAGGTTCTGCCAGTCTTCCTCACGTAGCACAATCGCTCTTGATTTCTGGAGGTTGCTCACAGGGTAAGCTAATGTTTAACATCAATAAGGGTTACCGAATCTTGTCCTTGAGAAGCAGGAGTCTGGAAGCTGTTGTCAATCCAACTGCTGTATTCCTGACCAGCAAGCCCGCTCGATTCAGGGTTAATTAACTGATTACTTAGAGCGGAAGTGTTGTGGAAGAGCCCGATCATTACCATTTCTATTCATTCTAATATGATGTATTTCAACTCCCCCTCCCTCACGCCTTCCAGAGAGTGATCTGGTGAAGGAGGATGACAAGTCTTTGTGAAACCATCTCGAGTTCTCCCAGATACTCGTAGTTGAAGTTGTCTAGCGGTGCGAGATTAGACACCGTGTGAAAGGCAATACTGCACAGATTCTTTATTCCAGACCATTTTGTAAGTTCGCATGATACAAAACCTCACGGTTACTGGGCAGCTCTCCCACTTTTCACGTCAACCTTTGCTACCTCGCCCGCTGCAACGTGCAGGAAAGAAACATTGATTTGAATTGCGCCGTGGTGCCGTGCATCTTAATGACACTCTGGAGTGACTGGCAGTGTGTCTGGGTCCTGGGGTTGGACCCGGTCTAGCTGCCAGGAGGCAACATTGCAGAGAGGGGCTACAGCTGTGGTCTCTGAAGGGACATGGCTACTCTATGTAGGCCTTCTCTCCCTGCGTCTCAGAGTGCTTGAAGATGCTAATTGGTTCACATTTTCCTCTGTTCGTTAAGGTATTCTGTCCTTAAAAATTCAGCTTTTTAAAATAGTAACGTGCATTGTCTATGTGAAAGATGAATCAAAAGGAGTTGCTTGAGGTGGGAAGGCTTTTCCGGAGAGGTTCCACATGTTGTCAGGTAGTCCCTCTGAATGGCAGCTTCCGGTTCGGTCCCTTAGCTTTCGGAAGTGACATTTAGTCTGATATGTGCCAGCCGTGCAATCTACCTAGCCCCGCAAAGTGCAAATATTAACATAAATGCATATTAAGATACTGTGTGTTAGCTCCTGAACTGCAATAGAGAGCGGGTGTTCCAGCGGAGGCAAGCAAATCGTGTTGATTTACAGTGGCTTGCGGATTTGGCCCATTACCGCTTCTTTATACACTTTTAAAAAGAAATGCCAACTCGATAGTTTAGGCTTTAACTGGAACATGGCAAGTAATTGTATGTTTTGGCGGACCCCTAGTAATGTTGCAGAATCTTTCTCAGAAGTTGTTCCATGGGATAGCCGATTCCTCAGGTAAGAGCTACTTGTTTGTTCAATACTCCATCTTAGGCCTGCTCCTCAGGTGCATCCTCCTTCTCGCAGCGATTTCCTACGAACAGATTTCGAAGAACAGCTCTGATCACAGAATCACAGATTGGTTAGGGTTGGAAAGGAGCTCTGGAGATCATCCAGCCCAACCCCCCTGCCAGAGCAGGGTCACCTACAGCAGGTTGCACAGGATGACCTCCAGGCGGGTTTTGAATGTCTCTGGGGTCGGAGACTCTACCGCCTCCCCGGGCAGCCTGTTCCAGCGCTCTGCCACCCTCAAAGTAAAGAAGTTCCTCCTCATGCTTTGATAGAAGTTCCTACGTTCCAGTTTGTACCCGTTACCTCTTGTCCTGGATCATATTTGATGATCCAGGCCAAGAGGTAACGGGCACCAATTGGAACGTAGGAACTTGAACTTCAATTGGAACGTAGGAACTTGAACATAGGATTATCCTTGATGATTCAGGATAGCTGTGTGTCTGACCAGCCTGTCTTTCGAAGGAGGTCCTGGGCCAGCTCCAGCCATGCTGTGCTGAGCAGAGCCCCTGGCAGCAGCCCCACAGCTCACTCCCAGTGTGCCTGAATGGAAAAGGTACCAAAGTTGCTCCAACACTTTCTGAAAAACTCTATAGTGTTACCCCACAAGCGCAAAGCGACGGCAAAGCCCGTGAAATGACACCGGTGCTTCCAGAAAATGTCAAGCTTCCTGCCCAAGGGTGACATGCCATGCGGTGGGGTCAGGGCCACGCGCTGAGCACCCGGTGCGCTGGGGTTGCCCCAGCGGTTCCTGAGCAGCTCCTGCAGTGCTGCCGCCGGTACCGTTCTGGCGGCTGTAGTTGTTTAAAAAGCCGTTGTTGTTTCCGGCGTAATCTGACGGCAGTTTTCTCGGGCATTTGGGCCTCTTCTAATAAGTGTGCTGTGAGTACATCTGCAAGCATTCACCTGTCGAGGTCAAATGACTGGTGGTGCTCATCTGCCCCCGTGCTACTGCTGCTGCCTCCCGTGAATGCTCATGTGCCTGCGTGCCCCTGTACAGGCACAGATGCACGCGCGCAACACCTGATCCCGCATCCTAATTATTTTTCGCCCGGTTCTCGGAGTTGTTCTGCTTCCGGCTGATGAATGGGAAAGTGTAGTAGTGCTGTTTCATTTCACCAGCCTCTCAAGTGTGGAAATTATGGTAAATTTGAGAACAAGCCAGATTAGATTGATTGTTACACCTCCTCCTTTAATTAGCCAACCACAGGATCTGTGGAGGCAAAGGCCGGGGGGGTGTGTCGGTGTATATAACGTGTATTGTCTATGTGAAAGATTAATCAAAAGGAGTTGCTTGAGGTGGGAAGGCTTTTCCGGAGAGGTTCCACATGTTGTCAGGTAGTCCCTCTGAATGGCAGCTTCCGGTTCGGTCCCTTAGCTTTCGGAAGTGACATTTAGTCTGATATGTGCCAGCCGTGCAATCTACCTAGCCCTGCAAAGTGCAAATATTAACCTAAATGCATATTAAGATACTGTGTGTTAGCTCCTGAACTGAAATAGAGAGCGGGTGTTCCAGCGGAGGCAAGCAAATCGTGTTGATTTACAGTGGCTTGCGGATTTGGCCCATTACCGCTTCTTTATACACTTTTAAAAAGAAATGCCAACTCGATAGTTTAGGCTTTAACTGGAACATGGCAAGAAATTGTATGTTTTGGCGGACCCCTAGTAATGTTGCAGAATCTTTCTCAGAAGTTGTTCCATGGGATAGCCGATTCCTCAGGTAAGAGCTACTTGTTTGTTCAATCCTCCATCTTAGGCCTGCTCCTCAGGTGCATCCTCCTTCTCGCAGCGATTTCCTAGGAACAGATTTCGAAGAACAGCTCTGATCACAGAATCACAGATTGGTTAGGGTTGGAAAGGAGCTCTGGAGATCATCCAGCCCAACCCCCCTGCCAGAGCAGGGTCACCTACAGCAGGTTGCACAGGATGACCTCCAGGCGGGTTTTGAATGTCTCTGGGGTCGGAGACTCTACCGCCTCCCCGGGCAGCCTGTTCCAGCGCTCTGCCACCCTCAAAGTAAAGAAGTTCCTCCTCATGCTTTGATAGAAGTTCCTACGTTCCAATTGGTGCCCGTTACCTCTTGTCCTGGATCATCAAAGATGATCCAGGACAAGAGGTAACGGGTACAAACTGGAACGTAGGAACTTGAACTTGAACTGGAAGGTAGGAACTTGAACTTGAACTGGAAGGTAGGAACTTGAACTTGAACATAGGATTATCCTTGATGATTCAGGATAGCTGTGTGTCTGACCAGTCTGTCTTTCGAAGGAGGTCCTGGGCCAGCTCCAGCCATGCTGTGCTGAGCAGAGCCCCTGGCAGCAGCCCCACAGCTCACTCCCAGTGTGCCTGAATGGAAAAGGTACCAAAGTTGCTCCAACACTTTCTGAAAAACTCTATAGTGTTACCCCACAAGCGCAAAGCGACGGCAAAGCCCGTGAAATGACACCGGTGCTTCCAGAAAATGTCAAGCTTCCTGCCCAAGGGTGACATGCCATGCGGTGGGGTCAGGGCCACGCGCTGAGCACCCGGTGCGCTGGGGTTGCCCCAGCGGTTCCTGAGCAGCTCCTGCAGTGCTGCCGCCGGTACCGTTCTGGCGGCTGTAGTTGTTTAAAAAGCCGTTGTTGTTTCCGGCGTAATCTGACGGCAGTTTTCTCGGGCATTTGGGCCTCTTCTAATAAGTGTGCTGTGAGTACATCTGCAAGCATTCACCTGTCGAGGTCAAATGACTGGTGGTGCTCATCTGCCCCCGTGCTACTGCTGCTGCCTCCCGTGAATGCTCATGTGCCTGCGTGCCCCTGTACAGGCACAGATGCACGCGCGCAACACCTGATCCCGCATCCTAATTATTTTTCGCCCGGTTCTCGGAGTTGTTCTGCTTCCGGCTGATGAATGGGAAAGTGTAGTAGTGCTGTTTCATTTCACCAGCCTCTCAAGTGTGGAAATTATGGTAAATTTGAGAACAAGCCAGATTAGATTAATAGTTACACCTCCTCCTTTAATTAGCCAACCACAGGATCTGTGGAGGCAAAGGCCGGGGGGGTGTGTCGGTGTATATAACGTGTATTGTCTATGTGAAAGATTAATCAAAAGGAGTTGCTTGAGGTGGGAAGGCTTTTCCGGAGAGGTTCCACATGTTGTCAGGTAGTCCCTCTGAATGGCAGCTTCCGGTTCGGTCCCTTAGCTTTCGGAAGTGACATTTAGTCTGATATGTGCCAGCCATGCAATCTACCTAGCCCTGCAAAGTGCAAATATTAACATAAATGCATATTAAGATACTGTGTGTTAGCTCCTGAACTGAAATAGAGAGCGGGTGTTCCAGCGGAGGCAAGCAAATCGTGTTGATTTACAGTGGCTTGAGGATTTGGCCCATTACCGCTTCTTTATACACTTTTAAAAAGAAATGCCAACTCGATAGTTTAGGCTTTAACTGGAACATGGCAAGTAATGGTATGTTTTGGCGGACCCCTAGTAATGTTGCAGAATCTTTCTCAGAAGTTGTTCCATGGGATAGCCGATTCCTCAGGTAAGAGCTACTTGTTTGTTCAATCCTCCATCTTAGGCCTGCTCCTCAGGTGCATCCTCCTTCTCGCAGCGATTTCCTAGGAACAGATTTCGAAGAACAGCTCTGATCACAGAATCACAGATTGGTTAGGGTTGGAAAGGAGCTCTGGAGATCATCCAGCCCAACCCCCCTGCCAGAGCAGGGTCACCTACAGCAGGTTGCACAGGATGACCTCCAGGCGGGTTTTGAATGTCTCTGGGGTCGGAGACTCTACCGCCTCCCCGGGCAGCCTGTTCCAGCGCTCTGCCACCCTCAAAGTAAAGAAGTTCCTCCTCATGCTTTGATAGAAGTTCCTACGTTCCAATTGGTGCCCGTTACCTCTTGTCCTGGATCATCAAAGATGATCCAGGACAAGAGGTAACGGGTACAAACTGGAACGTAGGAACTTGAACTTGAACTGGAAGGTAGGAACTTGAACTTGAACATAGGATTATCCTTGATGATTCAGGATAGCTGTGTGTCTGACCAGTCTGTCTTTCGAAGGAGGTCCTGGGCCAGCTCCAGCCATGCTGTGCTGAGCAGAGCCCCTGGCAGCAGCCCCACAGCTCACTCCCAGTGTGCCTGAATGGAAAAGGTACAAAAGTTGCTCCAACACTTTCTGAAAAACTCTATAGTGTTACCCCACAAGCGCAAAGCGACGGCAAAGCCCGTGAAATGACACCGGTGCTTCCAGAAAATGTCAAGCTTCCTGCCCAAGGGTGACATGCCATGCGGTGGGGTCAGGGCCACGCGCTGAGCACCCGGTGCGCTGGGGTTGCCCCAGCGGTTCCTGAGCAGCTCCTGCAGTGCTGCCGCCGGTACTGTTCTGGCGGCTGTAGTTGTTTAAAAAGCCGTTGTTGTTTCCGGCGTAATCTGACGGCAGTTTTCTCGGGCATTTGGGCCTCTTCTAATAAGTGTGCTGTGAGTACATCTGCAAGCATTCACCTGTCGAGGTCAAATGACTGGTGGTGCTCATCTGCCCCCGTGCTGCTGCTGCTGCCTCCCGTGAATGCTCATGTGCCTGCGTGCCCCTGTACAGGCACAGATGCACGCGCGCAACACCTGATCCCGCATCCTAATTATTTTTCGCCCGGTTCTCGGAGTTGTTCTGCTTCCGGCTGATGAATGGGAAAGTGTAGTAGTGCTGTTTCATTTCACCAACCTCTCAAGTGTGGAAATTATGGTAAATTTGAGAACAAGCGAGATTAGATTGATAGTTACACCTCCTCCTTTAATTAGCCAACCACAGGATCTGTGGAGGCAATGGCCGGGGGGCGTGTCGGTGGGGGGGCATACGATTTTACCATGGCGAGATTGCTGGAGGTTCTTTCTTGTCTGTTCTTTCTTGTCTTGTAAATTGGTATGAGGTTCTGCCAGTCTTCCTCACGTAGCACAATCGCTCTTGATTTCTGGAGGTTGCTCACAGGGTAAGCTAATGTTTAACATCAATAAGGGTTACCGAATCTTGTCCTTGAGAAGCAGGAGTCTGGAAGCTGTTGTCAATCCAACTGCTGTATTCCTGACCAGCAAGCCCGCTCGATTCAGGGTTAATTAACTGATTACTTAGAGCGGAAGTGTTGTGGAAGAGCCCGATCATTACCATTTCTATTCATTCTAATATGATGTATTTCAACTCCCCCTCCCTCACGCCTTCCAGAGAGTGATCTGGTGAAGGAGGATGACAAGTCTTTGTGAAACCATCTCGAGTTCTCCCAGATACTCGTAGTTGAAGTTGTCTAGCGGTGCGAGATTAGACACCGTGTGAAAGGCAATACTGCACAGATTCTTTATTCCAGACCATTTTGTAAGTTCGCATGATACAAAACCTCACGGTTACTGGGCAGCTCTCCCACTTTTCACGTCAACCTTTGCTACCTCGCCCGCTGCAACGTGCAGGAAAGAAACATTGATTTGAATTGCGCCGTGGTGCCGTGCATCTTAATGACACTCTGGAGTGACTGGCAGTGTGTCTGGGTCCTGGGGTTGGACCCGGTCTAGCTGCCAGGAGGCAACATTGCAGAGAGGGGCTACAGCTGTGGTCTCTGAAGGGACATGGCTACTCTATGTAGGCCTTCTCTCCCTGCGTCTCAGAGTGCTTGAAGATGCTAATTGGTTCACATTTTCCTCTGTTCGTTAAGGTATTCTGTCCTTAAAAATTCAGCTTTTTAAAATAGTAACGTGCATTGTCTATGTGAAAGATGAATCAAAAGGAGTTGCTTGAGGTGGGAAGGCTTTTCCGGAGAGGTTCCACATGTTGTCAGGTAGTCCCTCTGAATGGCAGCTTCCGGTTCGGTCCCTTAGCTTTCGGAAGTGACATTTAGTCTGATATGTGCCAGCCGTGCAATCTACCTAGCCCCGCAAAGTGCAAATATTAACATAAATGCATATTAAGATACTGTGTGTTAGCTCCTGAACTGCAATAGAGAGCGGGTGTTCCAGTGGAGGCAAGCAAATCGTGTTGATTTACAGTGGCTTGCGGATTTGGCCCATTACCGCTTCTTTATACACTTTTAAAAAGAAATGCCAACTCGATAGTTTAGGCTTTAACTGGAACATGGCAAGTAATTGTATGTTTTGGCGGACCCCTAGTAATGTTGCAGAATCTTTCTCAGAAGTTGTTCCATGGGATAGCCGATTCCTCAGGTAAGAGCTACTTGTTTGTTCAATCCTCCATCTTAGGCCTGCTCCTCAGGTGCATCCTCCTTCTCGCAGCGATTTCCTACGAACAGATTTCGAAGAACAGCTCTGATCACAGAATCACAGATTGGTTAGGGTTGGAAAGGAGCTCTGGAGATCATCCAGCCCAACCCCCCTGCCAGAGCAGGGTCACCTACAGCAGGTTGCACAGGATGACCTCCAGGCGGGTTTTGAATGTCTCTGGGGTCGGAGACTCTACCGCCTCCCCGGGCAGCCTGTTCCAGCGCTCTGCCACCCTCAAAGTAAAGAAGTTCCTCCTCATGCTTTGATAGAAGTTCCTACGTTCCAGTTTGTACCCGTTACCTCTTGTCCTGGATCATATTTGATGATCCAGGCCAAGAGGTAACGGGCACCAATTGGAACGTAGGAACTTGAACTTCAATTGGAACGTAGGAACTTGAACATAGGATTATCCTTGATGATTCAGGATAGCTGTGTGTCTGACCAGCCTGTCTTTCGAAGGAGGTCCTGGGCCAGCTCCAGCCATGCTGTGCTGAGCAGAGCCCCTGGCAGCAGCCCCACAGCTCACTCCCAGTGTGCCTGAATGGAAAAGGTACCAAAGTTGCTCCAACACTTTCTGAAAAACTCTATAGTGTTACCCCACAAGCGCAAAGCGACGGCAAAGCCCGTGAAATGACACCGGTGCTTCCAGAAAATGTCAAGCTTCCTGCCCAAGGGTGACATGCCATGCGGTGGGGTCAGGGCCACGCGCTGAGCACCCGGTGCGCTGGGGTTGCCCCAGCGGTTCCTGAGCAGCTCCTGCAGTGCTGCCGCCGGTACCGTTCTGGCGGCTGTAGTTGTTTAAAAAGCCGTTGTTGTTTCCGGCGTAATCTGACGGCAGTTTTCTCGGGCATTTGGGCCTCTTCTAATAAGTGTGCTGTGAGTACATCTGCAAGCATTCACCTGTCGAGGTCAAATGACTGGTGGTGCTCATCTGCCCCCGTGCTACTGCTGCTGCCTCCCGTGAATGCTCATGTGCCTGCGTGCCCCTGTACAGGCACAGATGCACGCGCGCAACACCTGATCCCGCATCCTAATTATTTTTCGCCCGGTTCTCGGAGTTGTTCTGCTTCCGGCTGATGAATGGGAAAGTGTAGTAGTGCTGTTTCATTTCACCAGCCTCTCAAGTGTGGAAATTATGGTAAATTTGAGAACAAGCCAGATTAGATTGATAGTTACACCTCCTCCTTTAATTAGCCAACCACAGGATCTGTGGAGGCAAAGGCCGGGGGGGTGTGTCGGTGTATATAACGTGTATTGTCTATGTGAAAGATTAATCAAAAGGAGTTGCTTGAGGTGGGAAGGCTTTTCCGGAGAGGTTCCACATGTTGTCAGGTAGTCCCTCTGAATGGCAGCTTCCGGTTCGGTCCCTTAGCTTTCGGAAGTGACATTTAGTCTGATATGTGCCAGCCGTGCAATCTACCTAGCCCTGCAAAGTGCAAATATTAACCTAAATGCATATTAAGATACTGTGTGTTAGCTCCTGAACTGAAATAGAGAGCGGGTGTTCCAGCGGAGGCAAGCAAATCGTGTTGATTTACAGTGGCTTGCGGATTTGGCCCATTACCGCTTCTTTATACACTTTTAAAAAGAAATGCCAACTCGATAGTTTAGGCTTTAACTGGAACATGGCAAGAAATTGTATGTTTTGGCGGACCCCTAGTAATGTTGCAGAATCTTTCTCAGAAGTTGTTCCATGGGATAGCCGATTCCTCAGGTAAGAGCTACTTGTTTGTTCAATCCTCCATCTTAGGCCTGCTCCTCAGGTGCATCCTCCTTCTCGCAGCGATTTCCTAGGAACAGATTTCGAAGAACAGCTCTGATCACAGAATCACAGATTAGTTAGGGTTGGAAAGGAGCTCTGGAGATCATCCAGCCCAACCCCCCTGACAGAGCAGGGTCACCTACAGCAGGTTGCACAGGATGACCTCCAGGCGGGTTTTGAATGTCTCTGGGGTGGGAGACTCTACCGCCTCCCCGGGCAGCCTGTTCCAGCGCTCTGCCACCCTCAAAGTAAAGAAGTTCCTCCTCATGCTTTGATAGAAGTTCCTACGTTCCAGTTTGTACCCGTTACCTCTTGTCCTGGATCATCTTTGATGATCCAGGACAAGAGGTAACGGGCACCAATTGGAACGTAGGAACTTGAACTTGAACTGGAACGTAGGAACTTGAACATAGGATTATCCTTGATGATTCAGGATAGCTGTGTGTCTGACCAGTCTGTCTTTCGAAGGAGGTCCTGGACCAGCTCCAGCCATGCTGTGCTGAGCAGAGCCCCTGGCAGCAGCCCCACACCTCACTCCCAGTGTGCCTGAATGGAAAAGGTACCAAAGTTGCTCCAACACTTTCTGAAAAACTCTATAGTGTTACCCCACAAGCGCAAAGCGACGGCAAAGCCCGTGAAATGACACCGGTGCTTCCAGAAAATGTCAAGCTTCCTGCCCAAGGGTGACATGCCATGCGGTGGGGTCAGGGCCACGCGCTGAGCACCCGGTGCGCTGGGGTTGCCCCAGCGGTTCCTGAGCAGCTCCTGCAGTGCTGCCGCCGGTACCGTTCTGGCGGCTGTAGTTGTTTAAAAAGCCGTTGTTGTTTCCGGCGTAAGCTGACGGCAGTTTTCTCGGGCATTTGGGCCTCTTCTAATAAGTGTGCTGTGAGTACATCTGCAAGCATTCACCTGTCGAGGTCAAATGACTGGTGGTGCTCATCTGCCCCCGTGCTACTGCTGCTGCCTCCCGTGAATGCTCATGTGCCTGCGTGCCCCTGTACAGGCACAGATGCACGCGCGCAACACCTGATCCCGCATCCTAATTATTTTTCGCCCGGTTCTCTGAGTTGTTCTGCTTCCGGCTGATGAATGGGAAAGTGTAGTAGTGCTGTTTCATTTCACCAGCCTCTCAAGTGTGGAAATTATGGTAAATTTGAGAACAAGCCAGATTAGATTGATAGTTACACCTCCTCCTTTAATCAGCCAACCACAGGATCTGTGGAGGCAAAGGCCGGGGGGGTGTGTCGGTGTATATAACGTGTATTGTCTATGTGAAAGATTAACGTGTATTGTCTATGTGAAAGATTAATCAAAAGGAGTTGCTTGAGGTGGGAAGGCTTTTCCGGAGAGGTTCCACATGTTGTCAGGTAGTCCCTCTGAATGGCAGCTTCCGGTTCGGTCCCTTAGCTTTCGGAAGTGACATTTAGTCTGATATGTGCCAGCCGTGCAATCTACCTAGCCCTGCAAAGTGCAAATATTAACCTAAATGCATATTAAGATACTGTGTGTTAGCTCCTGAACTGAAATAGAGAGCGGGTGTTCCAGCGGAGGCAAGCAAATCGTGTTGATTTACAGTGGCTTGAGGATTTGGCCCATTACCGCTTCTTTATACACTTTTAAAAAGAAATGCCAACTCGATAGTTTAGGCTTTAACTGGAACATGGCAAGTAATTGTATGTTTTGGCGGACCCCTAGTAATGTTGCAGAATCTTTCTCAGAAGTTGTTCCATGGGATAGCCGATTCCTCAGGTAAGAGCTACTTGTTTGTTCAATCCTCCATCTTAGGCCTGCTCCTCAGGTGCATCCTCCTTCTCGCAGCGATTTCCTAGGAACAGATTTCGAAGAACAGCTCTGATCACAGAATCACAGATTGGTTAGGGTTGGAAAGGAGCTCTGGAGATCATCCAGTCCAACCCCCCTGCCAGAGCAGGGTCACCTACAGCAGGTTGCACAGGATGACCTCCAGGCGGGTTTTGAATGTTTCTGGGGTCGGAGACTCTACCGCCTCCCTGGGCAGCCTGTTCCAGCGCTCTGCCACCCTCAAAGTAAAGAAGTTCCTCCTCATGCTTTGATAGAAGTTCCTAGGTTCCAGTTTGTACCCGTTACCTCTTGTCCTGGATCATCTTTGATGATCCAGGACAAGAGGTAACGGGCACCAATTGGAACGTAGGAACTTGAACTTGAACTGGAACGTAGGAGTTTGAATATAGGATTATCCTTGATGATTCAGGATAGCTGTGTGTCTGACCAGTCTGTCTTTCGAAGGAGGTCCTGGGCCAGCTCCAGCCATGCTGTGCTGAGCAGAGCCCCTGGCAGCAGCCCCACAGCTCACTCCCAGTGTGCCTGAATGGAAAAGGCACCAAAGTTGCTCCAACACTTTCCGAAAAACTCTATAGTGTTACCCCACAAGCGCAAAGCGACGGCAAAGCCCGTGAAATGACACCGGTGCTTCCAGAAAATGTCAAGCTTCCTGCCCAAGGGTGACATGCCATGCGGTGGGGTCAGGGCCACGCGCTGAGCACCCGGTGCGCTGGGGTTGCCCCAGCGGTTCCTGAGCAGCTCCTGCAGTGCTGCCGCCGGTACCGTTCTGGCGGCTGTAGTTGTTTAAAAAGCCGTTGTTGTTTCCGGCGTAAGCTGACGGCAGTTTTCTCGGGCATTTGGGCCTCTTCTAATAAGTGTGCTGTGAGTACATCTGCAAGCATTCACCTGTCGAGGTCAAATGACTGGTGGTGCTCATCTGCCCCCGTGCTACTGCTGCTGCCTCCCGTGAATGCTCATGTGCCTGTGTGCCCCTGTACAGGCACAGATGCACGCGCGCAACACCTGATCCTGCATCCTAATTATTTTTCGCCCGGTTCTCGGAGTTGTTCTGCTTCCGGCTGATGAATGGGAAAGTGTAGTAGTGCTGTTTCATTTCACCAGCCTCTCAAGTGTGGAAATTATGGTAAATTTGAGAACAAGCCAGATTAGATTGATAGTTACACCTCCTCCTTTAATTAGCCAACCACAGGATCTGTGGAGGCAAAGGCCGGGGGGGTGTGTCGGTGTATATAACGTGTATTGTCTATGTGAAAGATTAATCAAAAAGGAGTTGCTTGAGGTGGGAAGGCTTTTCCGGAGAGGTTCCACATGTTGTCAGGTAGTCCCTCTGAATGGCAGCTTCCGGTTCGGTCCCTTAGCTTTCGGAAGTGACATTTAGTCTGATATGTGCCAGCCGTGCAATCTACCTAGCCCTGCAAAGTGCAAATATTAACCTAAATGCATATTAAGATAGTGTGTGTTAGCTCCTGAACTGAAATAGAGAGCGGGTGTTCCAGCGGAGGCAAGCAAATCGTGTTGATTTAGAGTGGCTTGAGGATTTGGCCCATTACCGCTTCTTTATACACTTTTAAAAAGAAATGCCAACTCGATAGTTTAGGCTTTAACTGGAACATGGCAAGTAATTGTATGTTTTGGCGGACCCCTAGTAATGTTGCAGAATCTTTCTCAGAAGTTGTTCCATGGGATAGCCGATTCCTCAGGTAAGAGCTACTTGTTTGTTCAATCCTCCATCTTAGGCCTGCTCCTCAGGTGCGTCCTCCTTCTCGCAGCGATTTCCTAGGAACAGATTTCGAAGAACAGCTCTGATCACAGAATCACAGATTGCTTTGGGTTGGAAAGGAGGTCTGGAGATCATCCAGCCCAACCCCCCTGCCAGAGCAGGGTCACCTACAGCAGGTTGCACAGGATGACCTCCAGGCGGGTTTTGAATGTCTCTGGGGTGGGAGACTCTACTGCCTCCCTGGGCAGCCTGTTCCAGCGCTCTGCCACCCTCAAAGTAAAGAAGTTCCTCCTCATGCTTTGATAGAAGTTCCTACGTTCCAGTTTGTACCCGTTACCTCTTGTCCTGGATCATCTTTGATGATCCAGGACAAGAGGTAACGGGCACCAATTGGAACGTAGGAACTTGAACTTGAACTGGAAGGTAGGAACTTGAACTTGAACATAGGATTATCCTTGATGATTCAGGATAGCTGTGTGTCTGACCAGTCTGTCTTTCGAAGGAGGTCCCGGACCAGCTCCAGCCATGCTATGCTGAGCAGAGCCCCTGGCAGTAGCCCCACAGCTCACTCCCAGTGTGCCTGAATGGAAAAGGTACCAAAGTTGCTCCAACACTTTCTGAAAAACTCTATAGTGTTACCCCACAAGCGCAAAGCGACGGCAAAGCCCGTGAAATGACACCGGTGCTTCCAGAAAATGTCAAGCTTCCTGCCCAAGGGTGACATGCCATGCGGTGGGGTCAGGGCCACGCGCTGAGCACCCGGTGCGCTGGGGTTGCCCCAGCGGTTCCTGAGCAGCTCCTGCAGTGCTGCCGCCGGTACCGTTCTGGCGGCTGTAGTTGTTTAAAAAGCCGTTGTTGTTTCCGGTGTAATCTGACGGCAGTTTTCTCGGGCATTTGGGCCTCTTCTAATAAGTGTGCTGTGAGTACATCTGCAAGCATTCACCTGTCGAGGTCAAATGACTGGTGGTGCTCATCTGCCCCCGTGCTACTGCTGCTGCCTCCCGTGAATGCTCATGTGCCTGCGTGCCCCTGTACAGGCACAGATGCACGCGCGCAACACCTGATCCCGCATCCTAATTATTTTTCGCCCGGTTCTCGGAGTTGTTCTGCTTCCGGCTGATGAATGGGAAAGTGTAGTAGTGCTGTTTCATTTCACCAGCCTCTCAAGTGTGGAAATTATGGTAAATTTGAGAACAAGCCAGATTAGATTGATAGTTACACCTCCTCCTTTAATTAGCCAACCACAGGATCTGTGGAGGCAAAGGCCGGGGGGGTGTGTCGGTGTATATAACGTGTATTGTCTATGTGAAAGATTAATCAAAAGGAGTTGCTTGAGGTGGGAAGGCTTTTCCGGAGAGGTTCCACATGTTGTCAGGTAGTCCCTCTGAATGGCAGCTTCCGGTTCGGTCCCTTAGCTTTCGGAAGTGACATTTAGTCTGATATGTGCCAGCCGTGCAATCTACCTAGCCCCGCAAAGTGCAAATATTAACATAAATGCATATTAAGATACTGTGTGTTAGCTCCTGAACTGAAATAGAGAGCGGGTGTTCCAGCGGAGGCAAGCAAATCGTGTTGATTTAGAGTGGCTTGAGGATTTGGCCCATTACCGCTTCTTTATACACTTTTAAAAAGAAATGCCAACTCGATAGTTTAGGCTTTAACTGGAACATGGCAAGTAATTGTATGTTTTGGCGGACCCCTAGTAATGTTGCAGAAACTTTCTCAGAAGTTGTTCCATGGGATAGCCGATTCCTCAGGTAAGAGCTACTTGTTTGTTCAATCCTCCATCTTAGGCCTGCTCCTCAGGTGCATCCTCCTTCTCGCAGCGATTTCCTAGGAACAGATTTCGAAGAACAGCTCTGATCACAGAATCACAGATTGGTTAGGGTTGGAAAGGACCTCTGGAGATCATCCAGCCCAACCCCCCTGCCAGAGCAGGGTCACCTACAGCAGGTTGCACAGGATGACCTCCAGGCGGGTTTTGAATGTTTCTGGGGTCGGAGACTCTACCGCCTCCCTGGGCAGCCTGTTCCAGCGCTCTGCCACCCTCAAAGTAAAGAAGTTCCTCCTCATGCTTTGATAGAAGTTCCTAGGTTCCAGTTTGTACCCGTTACCTCTTGTCCTGGATCATCTTTGATGATCCAGGACAAGAGGTAACGGGCACCAATTGGAACGTAGGAACTTGAACTTGAACTGGAACGTAGGAACTTGAACATAGGATTATCCTTGATGATTCAGGATAGCTGTGTGTCTGACCAGTCTGTCTTTCGAAGGAGGTCCTGGACCAGCTCCAGCCATGCTGTGCTGAGCAGAGCCCCTGGCAGCAGCCCCACAGCTCAATCCCAGTGTGCCTGAATGGAAAAGGTACCAAAGTTGCTCCAACACTTTCTGAAAAACTCTATAGTGTTACCCCACAAGCGCAAAGCGACGGCAAAGCCCGTGAAATGACACCGGTGCTTCCAGAAAATGTCAAGCTTCCTGCCCAAGGGTGACATGCCATGCGGTGGGGTCAGGGCCACGCGCTGAGCACCCGGTGCGCTGGGGTTGCCCCAGCGGTTCCTGAGCAGCTCCTGCAGTGCTGCCGCCGGTACCGTTCTGGCGGCTGTAGTTGTTTAAAAAGCGTTGTTGTTTCCGGCGTAATCTGACGGCAGTTTTCTCGGGCATTTGGGCCTCTTCTAATAAGTGTGCTGTGAGTACATCTGCAAGCATTCACCTGTCGAGGTCAAATGACTGGTGGTGCTCATCTCCCCCCGTGCTACTGCTGCTGCCTCCCGTGAATGCTCATGTGCCTGCGTGCCCCTGTACAGGCACAGATGCACGTGCGCAACACCTGATCCCGCATCCTAATTATTTTTCGCCCGGTTCTCTGAGTTGTTCTGCTTCCGGCTGATGAATGGGAAAGTGTAGTAGTGCTGTTTCATTTCACCAGCCTCTCAAGTGTGGAAATTATGGTAAATTTGAGAACAAGCCAGATTAGATTGATAGTTACACCTCCTCCTTTAATTAGCCAACCACAGGATCTGTGGAGGCAAAGGCCGGGGGGGTGTGTCGGTGTATATAACGTGTATTGTCTATGTGAAAGATGAATCAAAAGGAGTTGCTTGAGGTGGGAAGGCTTTTCCGGAGAGGTTCCACATGTTGTCAGGTAGTCCCTCTGAATGGCAGCTTCCGGTTCGGTCCCTTAGCTTTCGGAAGTGACATTTAGTCTGATATGTGCCAGCCATGCAATCTACCTAGCCCTGCAAAGTGCAAATATTAAACTAAATGCATATTAAGATACTGTGTGTTAGCTCCTGAACTGCAATAGAGAGCGGGTGTTCCAGCGGAGGCAAGCAAATCGTGTTGACTTACAGTGGCTTGAGGATTTGGCCCATTACCGCTTCTTTATACACTTTTAAAAAGAAATGCCAACTTGATAGTTTAGGCTTTAACTGGAACATGGCAAGTAATTGTATGTTTTGGCGGACCCCTAGTAATGTTGCAGAATCTTTCTCAGAAGTTGTTCCATGGGATAGCCGATTCCTCAGGTAAGAGCTACTTGTTTGTTCAATCCTCCATCTTAGGCCTGCTCCTCAGGTGCATCCTCCTTCTCGCAGCGATTTCCTAGGAACAGATTTCGAAGAACAGCTCTGATCACAGAATCACAGATTGCTTTGGGTTGGAAAGGAGGTCTGGAGATCATCCAGTCCAACCACCCTGCCAGAGCAGGGTCACCTACAGCAGGTTGCACAGGATGACCTCCAGGCGGGTTTTGAATGTCTCTGGGGTGGGAGACTCTACTGCCTCCCTGGGCAGCCTGTTCCAGCGCTCTGCCACCCTCAAAGTAAAGAAGTTCCTCCTCATGCTTTGATAGAAGTTCCTAGGTTCCAGTTTGTACCCGTTACCTCTTGTCCTGGATCATCTTTGATGATCCAGGACAAGAGGTAACGGGCACCAATTGGAACGTAGGAACTTGAACTTGAACTGGAACGTAGGAACTTGAACATAGGATTATCCTTGATGATTCAGGATAGCTGTGTGTCTGACCAGTCTGTCTTTCGAAGGAGGTCCTGGGCCAGCTCCAGCCATGCTGTGTTGAGCAGAGCCCCTGGCAGAAGCCGCACAGCTCACTCCCAGTGTGCCTGAATGGAAAAGGTACCAAAGTTGCTCCAACACTTTCTGAAAAACTCTATAGTGTTACCCCACAAGCGCAAAGCGACGGCAAAGCCCGTGAAATGACACCGGTGCTTCCAGAAAATGTCAAGCTTCCTGCCCAAGGGTGACATGCCATGCGGTGGGGTCAGGGCCACGCGCTGAGCACCCGGTGCGCTGGGGTTGCCCCAGCGGTCCCTGAGCAGCTCCTGCAGTGCTGCCGCCGGTACCGTTCTGGCGGCTGTAGTTGTTTAAAAAGCCGTTGTTGTTTCCGGCGTAATCTGACGGCAGTTTTCTCGGGCATTTGGGCCTCTTCTAATAAGTGTGCTGTGAGTACATCTGCAAGCATTCACCTGTCGAGGTCAAATGACTGGTGGTGCTCATCTGCCCCCGTGCTACTGCTGCTGCCTCCCGTGAATGCTCATGTGCCTGCGTGCCCCTGTACAGGCACAGACGCACGCGCGCAACACCTGATCCCGCATCCTAATTATTTTTCGCCCGGTTCTCTGAGTTGTTCTGCTTCCGGCTGATGAATGGGAAAGTGTAGTAGTGCTGTTTCATTTCACCAGCCTCTCAAGTGTGGAAATTATGGTAAATTTGAGAACAAGCCAGATTAGATTGATAGTTACACCTCCTCCTTTAATTAGCCAACCACAGGATCTGTGGAGGCAAAGGCCGGGGGGGTGTGTCGGTGTATATAACGTGTATTGTCTATGTGAAAGATTAATCAAAAGGAGTTGCTTGAGGTGGGAAGGCTTTTCCGGAGAGGTTCCACATGTTGTCAGGTAGTCCCTCTGAATGGCAGCTTCCGGTTCGGTCCCTTAGCTTTCGGAAGTGACATTTAGTCTGATATGTGCCAGCCGTGCAATCTACCTAGCCCTGCAAAGTGCAAATATTAACCTAAATGCATATTAAGATACTGTGTGTTAGCTCCTGAACTGAAATAGAGAGCGGGTGTTCCAGCGGAGGCAAGCAAATCGTGTTGATTTACAGTGGCTGGCGGATTTGGCCCATTACCGCTTCTTTATACACTTTTAAAAAGAAATGCCAACTTGATAGTTTAGGCTTTAACTGGAACATGGCAAGTAATTGTATGTTTTGGCGGACCCCTAGTAATGTTGCAGAATCTTTCTCAGAAGTTGTTCCATGGGATAGCCGATTCCTCAGGTAAGAGCTACTTGTTTGTTCAATCCTCCATCTTAGGCCTGCTCCTCAGGTGCATCCTCCTTCTCGCAGCGATTTCCTAGGAACAGATTTCGAAGAACAGCTCTGATCACAGAATCACAGATTGGTTAGGGTTGGAAAGGACCTCTGGAGATCATCCAGCCCAACCCCCCTGCCAGAGCAGGGTCACCTACAGCAGGTTGCACAGGATGACCTCCAGGCGGGTTTTGAATGTCTCTGGGGTCGGAGACTCTACCGCCTCCCTGGGCAGCCTGTTCCAGCGCTCTGCCACCCTCAAAGTAAAGAAGTTCCTCCTCATGCTTTGATAGAAGTTCCTAGGTTCCAGTTTGTACCCGTTACCTCTTGTCCTGGATCATCTTTGATGATCCAGGACAAGAGGTAACGGGCACCAATTGGAACGTAGGAACTTGAACTTGAACTGGAACGTAGGAACTTGAACATAGGATTATCCTTGATGATTCAGGATAGCTGTGTGTCTGACCAGTCTGTCTTTCGAAGGAGGTCCTGGACCAGCTCCAGCCATGCTGTGCTGAGCAGAGCCCCTGGCAGCAGCCCCACAGCTCACTCCCAGTGTGCCTGAATGGAAAAGGTACCAAAGTTGCTCCAACACTTTCTGAAAAACTCTATAGTGTTACCCCACAAGCGCAAAGCGACGGCAAAGCCCGTGAAATGACACCGGTGCTTCCAGAAAATGTCAAGCTTCCTGCCCAAGGGTGACATGCCATGCGGTGGGGTCAGGGCCACGCGCTGAGCACCCGGTGCGCTGGGGTTGCCCCAGCGGTTCCTGAGCAGCTCCTGCAGTGCTGCCGCCGGTACCGTTCTGGCGGCTGTAGTTGTTTAAAAAGCCGTTGTTGTTTCCGGCGTAATCTGACGGCAGTTTTCTCGGGCATTTGGGCCTCTTCAAATAAGTTTGCTGTGAGTACATCTGCAAGCATTCACCTGTCGAGGTCAAATGACTGGTGGTGCTCATCTGCCCCCTTGCTACTGCTGCTGCCTCCCGTGAATGCTCATGTGCCTGCGTGCCCCTGTACAGGCACAGATGCACGCGCGCAACACCTGATCCCGCATCCTAATTATTTTTCGCCCGGTTCTCGGAGTTGTTCTGCTTCCGGCTGATGAATGGGAAAGTGTAGTAGTGCTGTTTCATTTCACCAGCCTCTCAAGTGTGGAAATTATGGTAAATTTGAGAACAAGCCAGATTAGATTGATAGTTACACCTCCTCCTTTAATTAGCCAACCACAGGATCTGTGGAGGCAAAGGCCGGGGGGGTGTGTCGGTGTATATAACATGTATTGTCTATGTGAAAGATTAATCAAAAGGAGTTGCTTGAGGTGGGAAGGCTTTTCCGGAGAGGTTCCACATGTTGTCAGGTAGTCCCTCTGAATGGCAGCTTCCGGTTCGGTCCCTTAGCTTTCGGAAGTGACATTTAGTCTGATATGTGCCAGCCGTGCAATCTACCTAGCCCTGCAAAGTGCAAATATTAACCTAAATGCATATTAAGATACTGTGTGTTAGCTCCTGAACTGAAATAGAGAGCGGGTGTTCCAGCGGAGGCAAGCAAATCGTGTTGATTTACAGTGGCTTGAGGATTTGGCCCATTACCGCTTCTTTATACACTTTTAAAAAGAAATGCCAACTCGATAGTTTAGGCTTTAACTGGAACATGGCAAGTAATTGTATGTTTTGGCGGACCCCTAGTAATGTTGCAGAAACTTTCTCAGAAGTTGTTCCATGGGATAGCCGATTCCTCAGGTAAGAGCTACTTGTTTGTTCAATCCTCCATCTTAGGCCTGCTCCTCAGGTGCATCCTCCTTCTCGCAGCGATTTCCTAGGAACAGATTTCGAAGAACAGCTCTGATCACAGAATCACAGATTGGTTAGGGTTGGAAAGGAGCTCTGGAGATCATCCAGTCCAACCCCCTGCCAGAGCAGGGTCACCTACAGCAGGTTGCACAGGATGACCTCCAGGCGGGTTATGAATGTCTCTGGGGTGGGAGACTCTACCGCCTCCCTGGGCAGCCTGTTCCAGCGCTCTGCCACCCTCAAAGTAAAGAAGTTCCTCCGCATGCTTTGATAGAAGTTCCTAGGTTCCATTTTGTACCCGTTACCTCTTGTCCTGGATCATCTTTGATGATCCAGGACAAGAGGTAACGGGCACCGATTGGAACGTAGGAACTTGAACTTGAACTGGAAGGTAGGAACTTGAACTTGAACATAGGATTATCCTTGATGATTCAGGATAGCTGTGTGTCTGACCAGTCTGTCTTTCGAAGGAGGTCCTGGGCCAGCTCCAGCCATGCTGTGCTGAGCAGAGCCCCTGGCAGCAGCCCCACAGCTCACTCCCAGTGTGCCTGAATGGAAAAGGTACCAAAGTTGCTCCAACACTTTCTGAAAAACTCTATAGTGTTACCCCACAAGCGCAAAGCGACGGCAAAGCCCGTGAAATGACACCGGTGCTTCCAGAAAATGTCAAGCTTCCTGCCCAAGGGTGACATGCCATGCGGTGGGGTCAGGGCCACGCGCTGAGCACCCGGTGCGCTGGGGTTGCCCCAGCGGTTCCTGAGCAGCTCCTGCAGTGCTGCCGCCGGTACTGTTCTGGCGGCTGTAGTTGTTTAAAAAGCCGTTGTTGTTTCCGGCGTAATCTGACGGCAGTTTTCTCGGGCATTTGGGCCTCTTCTAATAAGTGTGCTGTGAGTACATCTGCAAGCATTCACCTGTCGAGGTCAAATGACTGGCGGTGCTCATCTCCCCCCGTGCTACTGCTGCTGCCTCCCGTGAATGCTCATGTGCCTGCGTGCCCCTGTACAGGCACAGATGCACGCGCGCAACACCTGATCCCGCATCCTAATTATTTTTCGCCCGGTTCTCGGAGTTGTTCTGCTTCCGGCTGATGAATGGGAAAGTGTAGTAGTGCTGTTTCATTTCACCAGCCTCTCAAGTGTGGAAATTATGGTAAATTTGAGAACAAGCCAGATTAGATTGATAGTTACACCTCCTCCTTTAATTAGCCAACCACAGGATCTGTGGAGGCAAAGGCCGGGGGGGTGTGTCGGTGTATATAAGGTGTATTGTCTATGTGAAAGATTAATCAAAAGGAGTTGCTTGAGGTGGGAAGGCTTTTCCGGAGAGGTTCCACATGTTGTCAGGTAGTCCCTCTGAATGGCAGCTTCCGGTTCGGTCCCTTAGCTTTCGGAAGTGACATTTAGTCTGATATGTGCCAGCCGTGCAATCTACCTAGCCCTGCAAAGTGCAAATATTAACCTAAATGCATATTAAGATACTGTGTGTTAGCTCCTGAACTGAAATAGAGAGCGGGTGTTCCAGCGGAGGCAAGCAAATCGTGTTGATTTACAGTGGCTTGAGGATTTGGCCCATTACCGCTTCTTTATACACTTTTAAAAAGAAATGCCAACTCGATAGTTTAGGCTTTAACTGGAACATGGCAAGTAATTGTATGTTTTGGCGGACCCCTAGTAATGTTGCAGAATCTTTCTCAGAAGTTGTTCCATGGGATAGCCGATTCCTCAGGTAAGAGCTACTTGTTTGTTCAATCCTCCATCTTAGGCCTGCTCCTCAGGTGCATCCTCCTTCTCGCAGCGATTTCCTAGGAACAGATTTCGAAGAACAGCTCTGATCACAGAATCACAGATTGGTTAGGGTTGGAAAGGAGCTCTGGAGATCATCCAGTCCAACCCCCCTGCCAGAGCAGGGTCACCTTCAGCAGGTTGCACAGGATGACCTCCAGGCGGGTTTTGAATGTCTCTGGGGTGGGAGACTCTACCGCCTCCCTGGGCAGCCTGTTCCAGCGCTCTGCCACCCTCAAAGTAAAGAAGTTCCTCCTCATGCTTTGATAGAAGTTCCTACGTTCCAGTTTGTACCCGTTACCTCTTGTCCTGGATCATCAAAAATCATCTTTGATGATCCAGGCCAAGAGGTAACGGGCACCAATTGGAACGTAGGAACTTGAACTTGAACTGGAAGGTAGGAACTTGAACTTGAACATAGGATTATCCTTGATGATTCAGGATAGCTGTGTGTCTGACCAGTCTGTCTTTCGAAGGAGGTCCTGGGCCAGCTCCAGCCATGCTGTGCTGAGCAGAGCCCCTGGCAGCAGCCCCACAGCTCACTCCCAGTGTGCCTGAATGGAAAAGGTACCAAAGTTGCTCCAACACTTTCTGAAAAACTCTATAGTGTTACCCCACAAGCGCAAAGCGACGGCAAAGCCCGTGAAATGTCACCGGTGCTTCCAGAAAATGTCAAGCTTCCTGCCCAAGGGTGACACGCCATGCGGTGGGGTCAGGGCCACGCGCTGAGCACCCGGTGCGCTGGGGTTGCCCCAGCGGTTCCTGAGCAGCTCCTGCAGTGCTGCCGCCGGTACCGTTCTGGCGGCTGTAGTTGTTTAAAAAGCCGTTGTTGTTTCCGGCGTAAGCTGACGGCAGTTTTCTCGGGCATTTGGGCCTCTTCTAATAAGTGTGCTGTGAGTACATCTGCAAGCATTCACCTGTCGAGGTCAAATGACTGGTGGTGCTCATCTGCCCCCGTGCTACTGCTGCTGCCTCCCGTGAATGCTCATGTGCCTGCGTGCCCCTGTACAGGCACAGATGCACGCGCGCAACACCTGATCCCGCATCCTAATTATTTTTCGCCCGGTTCTCGGAGTTGTTCTGCTTCCGGCTGATGAATGGGAAAGTGTAGTAGTGCTGTTTCATTTCACCAGCCTCTCAAGTGTGGAAATTATGGTAAATTTGAGAACAAGCCAGATTAGATTGATAGTTACACCTCCTCCTTTAATTAGCCAACCACAGGATCTGTGGAGGCAAAGGCCGGGGGGGTGTGTCGGTGTATATAGCGTGTATTGTCTATGTGAAAGATGAATCAAAAGGAGTTGCTTGAGGTGGGAAGGCTTTTCCGGAGAGGTTCCACATGTTGTCAGGTAGTCCCTCTGAATGGCAGCTTCCGGTTCGGTCCCTTAGCTTTCGGAAGTGACATTTAGTCTGATATGTGCCAGCCGTGCAATCTACCTAGCCCTGCAAAGTGCAAATATTAACATAAATGCATATTAAGATACTGTGTGTTAGCTCCTGAACTGAAATAGAGAGCGGGTGTTCCAGCGGAGGCAAGCAAATCGTGTTGATTTACAGTGGCTTGAGGATTTGGCCCATTACCGCTTCTTTATACACTTTTAAAAAGAAATGCCAACTCGATAGTTTAGGCTTTAACTGGAACATGGCAAGTAATTGTATGTTTTGGCGGACCCCTAGTAATGTTGCAGAATCTTTCTCAGAAGTTGTTCCATGGGATAGCCGATTCCTCAGGTAAGAGCTACTTGTTTGTTCAATCCTCCATCTTAGGCCTGCTCCTCAGGTGCGTCCTCCTTGTCGCAGCGATTTCCTAGGAACAGATTTCGAAGAACAGCTCTGATCACAGAATCACAGATTGGTTAGGGTTGGAAAGGAGCTCTGGAGATCATCCAGTCCAACCCCCCTGCCAGAGCAGGGTCACCTACAGCAGGTTGCACAGGATGACCTCCAGGCGGGTTTTGAATGTCTCTGGGGTCGGAGACTCTACCGCCTCCCTGGGCAGCCTGTTCCAGCGCTCTGCCACCCTCAAAGTAAAGAAGTTCCTCCTCATGCTTTGATAGAAGTTCCTAGGTTCCAGTTTGTACCCGTTACCTCTTGTCCTGGATCATCTTTGATGATCCAGGACAAGAGGTAACGGGCACCAATTGGAACGTAGGAACTTGAACTTGAACTGGAACGTAGGAACTTGAACATAGGATTATCCTTGATGATTCAGGATAGCTGTGTGTCTGACCAGTCTGTCTTTCGAAGGAGGTCCTGGGCCAGCTCCAGCCATGCTGTGCTGAGCAGAGCCCCTGGCAGCAGCCCCACAGCTCACTCCCAGTGTGCCTGAATGGAAAAGGTACCAAAAGTTGCTCCAACACTTTCTGAAAAACTCTATAGTGTTACCCCACAAGCGCAAAGCGACGGCAAAGCCCGTGAAATGACACCGGTGCTTCCAGAAAATGTCAAGCTTCCTGCCCAAGGGTGACACGCCATGCGGTGGGGTCAGGGCCACGCGCTGAGCACCCGGTGAGCTGGGGTTGCCCCAGCGGTTCCTGAGCAGCTCCTGCAGTGCTGCCGCCGGTACCGTTCTGGCGGCTGTAGTTGCTTAAAAAGCCGTTGTTGTTTCCGGCGTAATCTGACGGCAGTTTTCTCGGGCATTTGGGCCTCTTCTAATAAGTGTGCTGTGAGTACATCTGCAAGCATTCACCTGTCGAGGTCAAATGACTGGTGGTGCTCATCTGCCCCCGTGCTACTGCTGCTGCCTCCCGTGAATGCTCATGTGCCTGCGTGCCCCTGTACAGGCACAGATGCACGCGCGCAACACCTGATCCCGCATCCTAATTATTTTTCGCCCGGTTCTCGGAGTTGTTCTGCTTCCGGCTGATGAATGGGAAAGTGTAGTAGTGCTGTTTCATTTCACCAGCCTCTCAAGTGTGGAAATTATGGTAAATTTGAGAACAAGCCAGATTAGATTGATAGTTACACCTCCTCCTTTAATTAGCCAACCACAGGATCTGTGGAGGCAAAGGCCGGGGGGGTGTGTCGGTGTATATAGCGTGTATTGTCTATGTGAAAGATGAATCAAAAGGAGTTGCTTGAGGTGGGAAGGCTTTTCCGGAGAGGTTCCACATGTTGTCAGGTAGTCCCTCTGAATGGCAGCTTCCGGTTCGGTCCCTTAGCTTTCGGAAGTGACATTTAGTCTGATATGTGCCAGCCGTGCAATCTACCTAGCCCTGCAAAGTGCAAATATTAACATAAATGCATATTAAGATACTGTGTGTTAGCTCCTGAACTGAAATAGAGAGCGGGTGTTCCAGCGGAGGCAAGCAAATCGTGTTGATTTACAGTGGCTTGAGGATTTGGCCCATTACCGCTTCTTTATACACTTTTAAAAAGAAATGCCAACTCGATAGTTTAGGCTTTAACTGGAACATGGCAAGTAATTGTATGTTTTGGCGGACCCCTAGTAATGTTGCAGAATCTTTCTCAGAAGTTGTTCCATGGGATAGCCGATTCCTCAGGTAAGAGCTACTTGTTTGTTCAATCCTCCATCTTAGGCCTGCTCCTCAGGTGCGTCCTCCTTCTCGCAGCGATTTCCTAGGAACAGATTTCGAAGAACAGCTCTGATCACAGAATCACAGATTGGTTAGGGTTGGAAAGGAGCTCTGGAGATCATCCAGTCCAACCCCCCTGCCAGAGCAGGGTCACCTACAGCAGGTTGCACAGGATGACCTCCAGGCGGGTTTTGAATGTCTCTGGGGTCGGAGACTCTACCGCCTCCCCGGGCAGCCTGTTCCAGCGCTCTGCCACCCTCAAAGTAAAGAAGTTCCTCCTCATGATTTGATAGAAGTTCTTAGGTTCCAGTTTGTACCCGTTACCTCTTGTCCTGGATCATCTTTGATGATCCAGGCCAAGAGGTAACGGGCACCAATTGGAACGTAGGAACTTGAACTTTAACTGGAAGGTAGGAACTTGAACTTGAACATAGGATTATCCTTGATGATTCAGGATAGCTGTGTGTCTGACCAGTCTGTCTTTCGAAGGAGGTCCTGGGCCAGCTCCAGCCATGCTGTGCTGAGCAGAGCCCCTGGCAGCAGCCCCACAGCTCACTCCCAGTGTGCCTGAATGGAAAAGGTACCAAAGTTGCTCCAACACTTTCTGAAAAACTCTATAGTGTTACCCCACAAGCGCAAAGCGACGGCAAAGCCCGTGAAATGACACCGGTGCTTCCAGAAAATGTCAAGCTTCCTGCCCAAGGGTGACACGCCATGCGGTGGGGTCAGGGCCACGCGCTGAGCACCCGGTGCGCTGGGGTTGCCCCAGCGGTTCCTGAGCAGCTCCTGCAGTGCTGCCGCCGGTACCGTTCTGGCGGCTGTAGTTGTTTAAAAAGCCGTTGTTGTTTCCGGCGTAAGCTGACGGCAGTTTTCTCGGGCATTTGGGCCTCTTCTAATAAGTGTGCTGTGAGTACATCTGCAAGCATTCACCTGTCGAGGTCAAATGACTGGTGGTGCTCATCTGCCCCCGTGCTACTGCTGCTGCCTCCCGTGAATGCTCATGTGCCTGCGTGCCCCTGTACAGGCACAGATGCACGCGCGCAACACCTGATCCCGCATCCTAATTATTTTTCGCCCGGTTCTCGGAGTTGTTCTGCTTCCGGCTGATGAATGGGAAAGTGTAGTAGTGCTGTTTCATTTCACCAGCCTCTCAAGTGTGGAAATTATGGTAAATTTGAGAACAAGCCAGATTAGATTGATAGTTACACCTCCTCCTTTAATTAGCCAACCACAGGATCTGTGGAGGCAAAGGCCGGGGGGGTGTGTCGGTGTATATAGCGTGTATTGTCTATGTGAAAGATGAATCAAAAGGAGTTGCTTGAGGTGGGAAGGCTTTTCCGGAGAGGTTCCACATGTTGTCAGGTAGTCCCTCTGAATGGCAGCTTCCGGTTCGGTCCCTTAGCTTTCGGAAGTGACATTTAGTCTGATATGTGCCAGCCGTGCAATCTACCTAGCCCTGCAAAGTGCAAATATTAACATAAATGCATATTAAGATACTGTGTGTTAGCTCCTGAACTGAAATAGAGAGCGGGTGTTCCAGCGGAGGCAAGCAAATCGTGTTGATTTACAGTGGCTTGAGGATTTGGCCCATTACCGCTTCTTTATACACTTTTAAAAAGAAATGCCAACTCGATAGTTTAGGCTTTAACTGGAACATGGCAAGTAATTGTATGTTTTGGCGGACCCCTAGTAATGTTGCAGAATCTTTCTCAGAAGTTGTTCCATGGGATAGCCGATTCCTCAGGTAAGAGCTACTTGTTTGTTCAATCCTCCATCTTAGGCCTGCTCCTCAGGTGCGTCCTCCTTCTCGCAGCGATTTCCTAGGAACAGATTTCGAAGAACAGCTCTGATCACAGAATCACAGATTGGTTAGGGTTGGAAAGGAGCTCTGGAGATCATCCAGTCCAACCCCCCTGCCAGAGCAGGGTCACCTACAGCAGGTTGCACAGGATGACCTCCAGGCGGGTTTTGAATGTCTCTGGGGTCGGAGACTCTACCGCCTCCCTGGGCAGCCTGTTCCAGCGCTCTGCCACCCTCAAAGTAAAGAAGTTCCTCCTCATGCTTTGATAGAAGTTCCTAGGTTCCAGTTTGTACCCGTTACCTCTTGTCCTGGATCATCTTTGATGATCCAGGACAAGAGGTAACGGGCACCAATTGGAACGTAGGAACTTGAACTTGAACTGGAACGTAGGAACTTGAACATAGGATTATCCTTGATGATTCAGGATAGCTGTGTGTCTGACCAGTCTGTCTTTCGAAGGAGGTCCTGGGCCAGCTCCAGCCATGCTGTGCTGAGCAGAGCCCCTGGCAGCAGCCCCACAGCTCACTCCCAGTGTGCCTGAATGGAAAAGGTACCAAAGTTGCTCCAACACTTTCTGAAAAACTCTATAGTGTTACCCCACAAGCGCAAAGCGATGGCAAAGCCCGTGAAATGACACCGGTGCTTCCAGAAAATGTCAAGCTTCCTGCCCAAGGGTGACACGCCATGCGGTGGGGTCAGGGCCACGCGCTGAGCACCCGGTGAGCTGGGGTTGCCCCAGCGGTTCCTGAGCAGCTCCTGCAGTGCTGCCGCCGGTACCGTTCTGGCGGCTGTAGTTGCTTAAAAAGCCGTTGTTGTTTCCGGCGTAATCTGACGGCAGTTTTCTCGGGCATTTGGGCCTCTTCTAATAAGTGTGCTGTGAGTACATCTGCAAGCATTCACCTGTCGAGGTCAAATGACTGGTGGTGCTCATCTGCCCCCGTGCTACTGCTGCTGCCTCCCGTGAATGCTCATGTGCCTGCGTGCCCCTGTACAGGCACAGATGCACGCGCGCAACAACTGATCCCGCATCCTAATTATTTTTCGCCCGGTTCTCGGAGTTGTTCTGCTTCCGGCTGATGAATGGGAAAGTGTAGTAGTGCTGTTTCATTTCACCAGCCTCTCAAGTGTGGAAATTATGGTAAATTTGAGAACAAGCCAGATTAGATTGATAGTTACACCTCCTCCTTTAATTAGCCAACCACAGGATCTGTGGAGGCAAAGGCCGGGGGGGTGTGTCGGTGTATATAGCGTGTATTGTCTATGTGAAAGATGAATCAAAAGGAGTTGCTTGAGGTGGGAAGGCTTTTCCGGAGAGGTTCCACATGTTGTCAGGTAGTCCCTCTGAATGGCAGCTTCCGGTTCGGTCCCTTAGCTTTCGGAAGTGACATTTAGTCTGATATGTGCCAGCCGTGCAATCTACCTAGCCCTGCAAAGTGCAAATATTAACATAAATGCATATTAAGATACTGTGTGTTAGCTCCTGAACTGAAATAGAGAGCGGGTGTTCCAGCGGAGGCAAGCAAATCGTGTTGATTTACAGTGGCTTGAGGATTTGGCCCATTACCGCTTCTTTATACACTTTTAAAAAGAAATGCCAACTCGATAGTTTAGGCTTTAACTGGAACATGGCAAGTAATTGTATGTTTTGGCGGACCCCTAGTAATGTTGCAGAATCTTTCTCAGAAGTTGTTCCATGGGATAGCCGATTCCTCAGGTAAGAGCTACTTGTTTGTTCAATCCTCCATCTTAGGCCTGCTCCTCAGGTGCGTCCTCCTTGTCGCAGCGATTTCCTAGGAACAGATTTCGAAGAACAGCTCTGATCACAGAATCACAGATTGGTTAGGGTTGGAAAGGAGCTCTGGAGATCATCCAGTCCAACCCCCCTGCCAGAGCAGGGTCACCTACAGCAGGTTGCACAGGATGACCTCCAGGCGGGTTTTGAATGTCTCTGGGGTCGGAGACTCTACCGCCTCCCTGGGCAGCCTGTTCCAGCGCTCTGCCACCCTCAAAGTAAAGAAGTTCCTCCTCATGCTTTGATAGAAGTTCCTAGGTTCCAGTTTGTACCCGTTACCTCTTGTCCTGGATCATCTTTGATGATCCAGGACAAGAGGTAACGGGCACCAATTGGAACGTAGGAACTTGAACTTGAACTGGAACGTAGGAACTTGAACATAGGATTATCCTTGATGATTCAGGATAGCTGTGTGTCTGACCAGTCTGTCTTTCGAAGGAGGTCCTGGGCCAGCTCCAGCCATGCTGTGCTGAGCAGAGCCCCTGGCAGCAGCCCCACAGCTCACTCCCAGTGTGCCTGAATGGAAAAGGTACCAAAGTTGCTCCAACACTTTCTGAAAAACTCTATAGTGTTACCCCACAAGCGCAAAGCGATGGCAAAGCCCGTGAAATGACACCGGTGCTTCCAGAAAATGTCAAGCTTCCTGCCCAAGGGTGACATGCCATGCGGTGGGGTCAGGGCCACGCGCTGAGCACCCGGTGCGCTGGGGTTGCCCCAGCGGTTCCTGAGCAGCTCCTGCAGTGCTGCTGCCGGTACCGTTCTGGCGGCTGTAGTTGTTTAAAAAGCCGTTGTTGTTTCCGGCGTAATCTGACGGCAGTTTTCTCGGGCATTTGGGCCTCTTCTAATAAGTGTGCTGTGAGTACATCTGCAAGCATTCACCTGTCGAGGTCAAATGACTGGTGGTGCTCATCTGCCCCCGTGCTACTGCTGCTGCCTCCCGTGAATGCTCATGTGCCTGCGTGCCCCTGTACAGGCACAGATGCACGCGCGCAACAACTGATCCCGCATCCTAATTATTTTTCGCCCGGTTCTCGGAGTTGTTCTGCTTCCGGCTGATGAATGGGAAAGTGTAGTAGTGCTGTTTCATTTCACCAGCCTCTCAAGTGTGGAAATTATGGTAAATTTGAGAACAAGCCAGATTAGATTGATAGTTACACCTCCTCCTTTAATTAGCCAACCACAGGATCTGTGGAGGCAAAGGCCGGGGGGGTGTGTCGGTGTATATAACGTGTATTGTCTATGTGAAAGATTAATCAAAAGGAGTTGCTTGAGGTGGGAAGGCTTTTCCGGAGAGGTTCCACATGTTGTCAGGTAGTCCCTCTGAATGGCAGCTTCCGGTTCGGTCCCTTAGCTTTCGGAAGTGACATTTAGTCTGATATGTGCCAGCCGTGCAATCTACCTAGCCCTGCAAAGTGCAAATATTAACCTAAATGCATATTAAGATACTGTGTGTTAGCTCCTGAACTGCAATAGAGAGCGGGTGTTCCAGCGGAGGCAAGCAAATCGTGTTGATTTACAGTGGCTTGCGGATTTGGCCCATTACCGCTTCTTTATACACTTTTAAAAAGAAATGCCAACTCGATAGTTTAGGCTTTAACTGGAACATGGCAAGTAATTGTATGTTTTGGCGGACCCCTAGTAATGTTGCAGAATCTTTCTCAGAAGTTGTTCCATGGGATAGCCGATTCCTCAGGTAAGAGCTACTTGTTTGTTCAATCCTCCATCTTAGGCCTGCTCCTCAGGTGCATCCTCCTTCTCGCAGCGATTTCCTAGGAACAGATTTCGAAGAACAGCTCTGATCACAGAATCACAGATTGGTTAGGGTTGGAAAGGAGCTCTGGAGATCATCCAGTCCAACCCCCCTGCCAGAGCAGGGTCACCTACAGCAGGTTGCACAGGATGACCTCCAGGCGGGTTTTGAATGTCTCTGGGGTGGGAGACTCTACCGCCTCCCTGGGCAGCCTGTTCCAGCGCTCTGCCACCCTCAAAGTAAAGAAGTTCCTCCTCATGCTTTGATAGAAGTTCCTAGGTTCCAGTTTGTACCCGTTACCTCTTGTCCTGGATCATCTTTGATGATCCAGGACAAGAGGTAACGGGCACCAATTGGAACGTAGGAACTTGAACTTGAACTGGAAGGTAGGAACTTGAACTTGAACATAGGATTATCCTTGATGATTCAGGATAGCTGTGTGTCTGACCAGTCTGTCTTTCGAAGGAGGTCCTGGGCCAGCTCCAGCCATGCTGTGCTGAGCAGAGCCCCTGGCAGCAGCCCCACAGCTCACTCCCAGTGTGCCTGAATGGAAAAGGTACCAAAGTTGCTCCAACACTTTCTGAAAAACTCTATAGTGTTACCCCACAAGCGCAAAGCGACGGCAAAGCCCGTGAAATGACACCGGTGCTTCCAGAAAATGTCAAGCTTCCTGCCCAAGGGTGACATGCCATGCGGTGGGGTCAGGGCCACGCGCTGAGCACCCGGTGCGCTGGGGTTGCCCCAGCGGTTCCTGAGCAGCTCCTGCAGTGCTGCCGCCGGTACCGTTCTGGCGGCTGTAGTTGTTTAAAAAGCCGTTGTTGTTTCCGGCGTAATCTGACGGCAGTTTTCTCGGGCATTTGGGCCTCTTCTAATAAGTGTGCTGTGAGTACATCTGCAAGCATTCACCTGTCGAGGTCAAATGACTGGTGGTGCTCATCTGCCCCCGTGCTACTGCTGCTGCCTCCCGTGAATGCTCATGTGCCTGCGTGCCCCTGTACAGGCACAGATGCACGCGCGCAACACCTGATCCCGCATCCTAATTATTTTTCGCCCGGTTCTTGAGTTGTTCTGCTTCCGGCTGATGAATGGGAAAGTGTAGTAGTGCTGTTTCATTTCACCAGCCTCTCAAGTGTGGAAATTATGGTAAATTTGAGAACAAGCCAGATTAGATTGATAGTTACACCTCCTCCTTTAATTAGCCAACCACAGGATCTGTGGAGGCAAAGGCCGGGGGGGTGTGTCGGTGTATATAACGTGTATTGTCTATGTGAAAGATTAATCAAAAGGAGTTGCTTGAGGTGGGAAGGCTTTTCCGGAGAGGTTCCACATGTTGTCAGGTAGTCCCTCTGAATGGCAGCTTCCGGTTCGGTCCCTTAGCTTTCGGAAGTGACATTTAGTCTGATATGTGCCAGCCGTGCAATCTACCTAGCCCTGCAAAGTGCAAATATTAACCTAAATGCATATTAAGATAGTGTGTGTTAGCTCCTGAACTGAAATAGAGAGCGGGTGTTCCAGCGGAGGCAAGCAAATCGTGTTGATTTACAGTGGCTTGAGGATTTGGCCCATTACCGCTTCTTTATACACTTTTAAAAAGAAATGCCAACTCGATAGTTTAGGCTTTAACTGGAACATGGCAAGTAATTGTATGTTTTGGCGGACCCCTAGTAATGTTGCAGAATCTTTCTCAGAAGTTGTTCCATGGGATAGCCGATTCCTCAGGTAAGAGCTACTTGTTTGTTCAATCCTCCATCTTAGGCCTGCTCCTCAGGTGCATCCTCCTTCTCGCAGCGATTTCCTAGGAACAGATTTCGAAGAACAGCTCTGATCACAGAATCACAGATTGGTTAGGGTTGGAAAGGAGCTCTGGAGATCATCCAGTCCAACCCCCCTGCCAGAGCAGGGTCACCTACAGCAGGTTGCACAGGATGACCTCCAGGCGGGTTTTGAATGTCTCTGGGGTGGGAGACTCTACCGCCTCCCTGGGCAGCCTGTTCCAGCGCTCTGCCACCCTCAAAGTAAAGAAGTTCCTCCTCATGCTTTGATAGAAGTTCCTAGGTTCCAGTTTGTACCCGTTACCTCTTGTCCTGGATCATCTTTGATGATCCAGGACAAGAGGTAACGGGCACCAATTGGAACGTAGGAACTTGAGCTTGAACTGGAAGGTAGGAACTTGAACTTGAATATAGGATTATCCTTGATGATTCAGGATAGCTGTGTGTCTGACCAGTCCGTCTTTCGAAGGAGGTCCTGGGCCAGCTCCAGCCATGCTGTGCTGAGCAGAGCCCCTGGCAGCAGCCCCACAGCTCACTCCCAGTGTGCCTGAATGGAAAAGGTACCAAAGTTGCTCCAACACTTTCTGAAAAACTCTACAGTGTAACCCCACAAGCGCAAAGCGACGGCAAAGCCCGTGAAATGACACCGGTGCTTCCAGAAAATGTCAAGCTTCCTGCCCAAGGGTGACATGCCATGCGGTGGGGTCAGGGCCACGCGCTGAGCACCCGGTGCGCTGGGGTTGCCCCAGCGGTTCCTGAGCAGCTCCTGCAGTGCTGCCGCCGGTACCGTTCTGGCGGCTGTAGTTGTTTAAAAAGCCGTTGTTGTTTCCGGCGTAATCTGACGGCAGTTTTCTCGGGCATTTGGGCCTCTTCTAATAAGTGTGCTGTGAGTACATCTGCAAGCATTCACCTGTCGAGGTCAAATGACTGGTGGTGCTCATCTGCCCCCGTGCTACTGCTGCTGCCTCCCGTGAATGCTCATGTGCCTGCGTGCCCCTGTACAGGCACAGATGCACGCGCGCAACACCTGATCCCGCATCCTAATTATTTTTCGCCCGGTTCTCGGAGTTGTTCTGCTTCCGGCTGATGAATGGGAAAGTGTAGTAGTGCTGTTTCATTTCACCAGCCTCTCAAGTGTGGAAATTATGGTAAATTTGAGAACAAGCCAGATTAGATTGATAGTTACACCTCCTCCTTTAATTAGCCAACCACAGGATCTGTGGAGGCAAAGGCCGGGGGGGTGTGTCGGTGTATATAACGTGTATTGTCTATGTGAAAGATTAATCAAAAGGAGTTGCTTGAGGTGGGAAGGCTTTTCCGGAGAGGTTCCACATGTTGTCAGGTAGTCCCTCTGAATGGCAGCTTCCGGTTCGGTCCCTTAGCTTTCGGAAGTGACATTTAGTCTGATATGTGCCAGCCGTGCAATCTACCTAGCCCTGCAAAGTGCAAATATTAACCTAAATGCATATTAAGATACTGTGTGTTAGCTCCTGAACTGCAATAGAGAGCGGGTGTTCCAGCGGAGGCAAGCAAATCGTGTTGATTTAGAGTGGCTTGAGGATTTGGCCCATTACCGCTTCTTTATACACTTTTAAAAAGAAATGCCAACTCGATAGTTTAGGCTTTAACTGGAACATGGCAAGTAATTCTGTGTTTTGGCGGACCCCTAGTAATGTTGCAGAATCTTTCTCAGAAGTTGTTCCATGGGATAGCCGATTCCTCAGGTAAGAGCTACTTGTTTGTTCAATCCTCCATCTTAGGCCTGCTCCTCAGGTGCATCCTCCTTCTCGCAGCGATTTCCTAGGAACAGATTTCGAAGAACAGCTCTGATCACAGAATCACAGATTGGTTAGGGTTGGAAAGGAGCTCCGGAGATCATCCAGTCCAACCCCCCTGCCAGAGCAGGGTCACCTACAGCAGGTTGCACAGGATGACCTCCAGGCAGGTTTTGAATGTCTCTGGGGTGGGAGACTCTACCGCCTCCCTGGGCAGCCTGTTCCAGCGCTCTGCCACCCTCAAAGTAAAGAAGTCCCTCCTCATGCTTTGATAGAAGTTCCTACGTTCCAGTTTGTACCCGTTACCTCTTGTCCTGGATCATCTTTGATGATCCAGGACAAGAGGTAACGGGCACCAATTGGAACGTAGGAACTTGAGCTTGAACTGGAAGGTAGGAACTTGAACTTGAATATAGGATTATCCTTGATGATTCAGGATAGCTGTGTGTCTGACCAGTCCGTCTTTCGAAGGAGGTCCTGGGCCAGCTCCAGCCATGCTGTGCTGAGCAGAGCCCCTGGCAGCAGCCCCACAGCTCACTCCCAGTGTGCCTGAATGGAAAAGGTACCAAAGTTGCTCCAACACTTTCTGAAAAACTCTATAGTGTTACCCCACAAGCGCAAAGCGACGGCAAAGCCCGTGAAATGACACCGGTGCTTCCAGAAAATGTCAAGCTTCCTGCCCAAGGGTGACATGCCATGCGGTGGGGTCAGGGCCACGCGCTGAGCACCCGGTGCGCTGGGGTTGCCCCAGCGGTTCCTGAGCAGCTCCTGCAGTGCTGCCGCCGGTACCGTTCTGGCGGCTGTAGTTGTTTAAAAAGCCGTTGTTGTTTCCGGCGTAATCTGACGGCAGTTTTCTCGGGCATTTGGGCCTCTTCTAATAAGTGTGCTGTGAGTACATCTGCAAGCGTTCACCTGTCGAGGTCAAATGACTGGTGGTGCTCATCTGCCCCCGTGCTACTGCTGCTGCCTCCCGTGAATGCTCATGTGCCTGCGTGCCCCTGTACAGGCACAGATGCACGCGCGCAACACCTGATCCCGCATCCTAATTATTTTTCGCCCGGTTCTCGGAGTTGTTCTGCTTCCGGCTGATGAATGGGAAAGTGTAGTAGTGCTGTTTCATTTCACCAGCCTCTCAAGTGTGGAAATTATGGTAAATTTGAGAACAAGCCAGATTAGATTGATAGTTACACCTCCTCCTTTAATTAGCCAACCACAGGATCTGTGGAGGCAAAGGCCGGGGGTGTGTGTCGGTGTATATAAGGTGTATTGTCTATGTGAAAGATGAATCAAAAGGAGTTGCTTGAGGTGGGAAGGCTTTTCCGGAGAGGTTCCACATGTTGTCAGGTAGTCCCTCTGAATGGCAGCTTCCGGTTCGGTCCCTTAGCTTTCGGAAGTGACATTTAGTCTGATATGTGCCAGCCGTGCAATCTACCTAGCCCTGCAAAGTGCAAATATTAACCTAAATGCATATTAAGATACTGTGTGTTAGCTCCTGAACTGCAATAGAGAGCGGGTGTTCCAGCGGAGGCAAGCAAATCGTGTTGATTTACAGTGGCTTGCGGATTTGGCCCATTACCGCTTCTTTATACACTTTTAAAAAGAAATGCCAACTCGATAGTTTAGGCTTTAACTGGAACATGGCAAGTAATTCTGTGTTTTGGCGGACCCCTAGTAATGTTGCAGAATCTTTCTCAGAAGTTGTTCCATGGGATAGCCGATTCCTCAGGTAAGAGCTACTTGTTTGTTCAATCCTCCATCTTAGGCCTGCTCCTCAGGTGCATCCTCCTTCTCGCAGCGATTTCCTAGGAACAGATTTCGAAGAACAGCTCTGATCACAGAATCACAGATTGGTTAGGCTTGGAAAGGACCTCTGGAGATCATCCAGTCCAACCCCCCTGCCAGAGCAGGGTCACCTACAGCAGGTTGCACAGGATGACCTCCAGGCGGGTTTTGAATGTCTCTGGGGTGGAAGACTCTACCGCCTCACTGGGCAGCCTGTTCCAGCGCTCTGCCACCCTCAAAGTAAAGAAGTTCCTCCTCATGCTTTGATAGAAGTTCCTAGGTTCCAGTTTGTACCCGTTACCTCTTGTCCTGGATCATCTTTGATGATCCAGGACAAGAGGTAACGGGCACCAATTGGAACGTAGGAACTTTAACTTGAACTGGAACGTAGGAACTTGAACTTGAACATAGGATTATCCTTGATGATTCAGGATAGCTGTGTGTCTGACCAGTCTGTCTTTCGAAGGAGGTCCTGGGCCAGCTCCAGCCATGCTGTGCTGAGCAGAGCCCCTGGCAGCAGCCCCACAGCTCACTCCCAGTGTGCCTGAATGGAAAAGGTACCAAAGTTGCTCCAACACTTTCTGAAAAACTCTATAGTGTTACCCCACAAGCGCAAAGCGACGGCAAAGCCCGTGAAATGACACCGGTGCTTCCAGAAAATGTCAAGCTTCCTGCCCAAGGGTGACACGCCATGCGGTGGGGTCAGGGCCACGCGCTGAGCACCCGGTGCGCTGGGGTTGCCCCAGCGGTTCCTGAGCAGCTCCTGCAGTGCTGCCGCCGGTACCGTTCTGGCGGCTGTAGTTGTTTAAAAAGCCGTTGTTGTTTCCGGCGTAATCTGACGGCAGTTTTCTCGGGCATTTGGGCCTCTTCGAATAAGTGTGCTGTGAGTACATCTGCAAGCATTCACCTGTCGAGGTCAAATGACTGGTGGTGCTCATCTGCCCCCGTGCTACTGCTGCTGCCTCCCGTGAATGCTCATGTGCCTGCGTGCCCCTGTACAGGCACAGATGCACGCGCGCAACACCTGATCCCGCATCCTAATTATTTTTCGCCCGGTTCTCGGAGTTGTTCTGCTTCCGGCTGATGAATGGGAAAGTGTAGTGGTGCTGTTTCATTTCACCAGCCTCTCAAGTGTGGAAATTATGGTAAATTTGAGAACAAGCCAGATTAGATTGATAGTTACACCTCCTCCTTTAATTAGCCAACCACAGGATCTGTGGAGGCAAAGGCCGGGGGGGTGTGTCGGTGTATATAACGTGTATTGTCTATGTGAAAGATTAATCAAAAGGAGTTGCTTGAGGTGGGAAGGCTTTTCCGGAGAGGTTCCACATGTTGTCAGGTAGTCCCTCTGAATGGCAGCTTCCGGTTCGGTCCCTTAGCTTTCGGAAGTGACATTTAGTCTGATATGTGCCAGCCGTGCAATCTACCTAGCCCTGCAAAGTGCAAATATTAACCTAAATGCATATTAAGATAGTGTGTGTTAGCTCCTGAACTGAAATAGAGAGCGGGTGTTCCAGCGGAGGCAAGCAAATCGTGTTGATTTACAGTGGCTTGAGGATTTGGCCCATTACCGCTTCTTTATACACTTTTAAAAAGAAATGCCAACTCGATAGTTTAGGCTTTAACTGGAACATGGCAAGTAATTGTATGTTTTGGCGGACCCCTAGTAATGTTGCAGAATCTTTCTCAGAAGTTGTTCCATGGGATAGCCGATTCCTCAGGTAAGAGCTACTTGTTTGTTCAATCCTCCATCTTAGGCCTGCTCCTCAGGTGCATCCTCCTTCTCGCAGCGATTTCCTAGGAACAGATTTCGAAGAACAGCTCTGATCACAGAATCACAGATTGGTTAGGGTTGGAAAGGAGCTCTGGAGATCATCCAGCCCAACCCCCCTGCCAGAGCAGGGTCACCTACAGCAGGTTGCACAGGATGACCTCCAGGCGGGTTTTGAATGTCTCTGGGGTGGGAGACTCTACCGCCTCCCCGGGCAGCCTGTTCCAGCGCTCTGCCACCCTCAAAGTAAAGAAGTTCCTCCTCATGCTTTGATAGAAGTTCCTAGGTTCCAGTTTGTACCCGTTACCTCTTGTCCTGGATCATCTTTGATGATCCAGGACAAGAGGTAACGGGCACCAATTGGAACGTAGGAACTTGAACTTGAACTGGAAGGTAGGAACTTGAACTTGAACATAGGATTATCCTTGATGATTCAGGATAGCTGTGTGTCTGACCAGTCTGTCTTTCAAAGGAGGTCCTGGGCCAGCTCCAGCTATGCTGTGCTGAGCAGAGCCCCTGGCAGCAGCCCCACAGCTCACTCCCAGTGTGCCTGAATGGAAAAGGTACCAAAGTTGCTCCAACACTTTCTGAAAAACTCTATAGTGTTACCCCACAAGCGCAAAGCGACGGCAAAGCCCGTGAAATGACACCGGTGCTTCCAGAAAATGTCAAGCTTCCTGCCCAAGGGTGACATGCCATGCGGTGGGGTCAGGGCCACGCGCTGAGCACCCGGTGCGCTGGGGTTGCCCCAGCGGTTCCTGAGCAGCTCCTGCAGTGCTGCCGCCGGTACCGTTCTGGCGGCTGTAGTTGTTTAAAAAGCCGTTGTTGTTTCCGGCGTAAGCTGACGGCAGTTTTCTCGGGCATTTGGGCCTCTTCTAATAAGTGTGCTGTGAGTACATCTGCAAGCATTCACCTGTCGAGGTCAAATGACTGGTGGTGCTCATCTGCCCCCGTGCTACTGCTGCTGCCTCCCGTGAATGCTCATGTGCCTGCGTGCCCCTGTACAGGCACAGATGCACGCGCGCAACACCTGATCCCGCATCCTAATTATTTTTCGCCCGGTTCTCGGAGTTGTTCTGCTTCCGGCTGATGAATGGGAAAGTGTAGTAGTGCTGTTTCATTTCACCAGCCTCTCAAGTGTGGAAATTATGGTAAATTTGAGAACAAGCCAGATTAGATTGATAGTTACACCTCCTCCTTTAATTAGCCAACCACAGGATCTGTGGAGGCAAAGGCCGGGGGGGTGTGTCGGTGTATATAAGGTGTATTGTCTATGTGAAAGATTAATCAAAAGGAGTTGCTTGAGGTGGGAAGGCTTTTCCGGAGAGGTTCCACATGTTGTCAGGTAGTCCCTCTGAATGGCAGCTTCCGGTTCGGTCCCTTAGCTTTCGGAAGTGACATTTAGTCTGATATGTGCCAGCCGTGCAATCTACCTAGCCCTGCAAAGTGCAAATATTAACCTAAATGCATATTAAGATACTGTGTGTTAGCTCCTGAACTGAAATAGAGAGCGGGTGTTCCAGCGGAGGCAAGCAAATCGTGTTGATTTAGAGTGGCTTGAGGATTTGGCCCATTACCGCTTCTTTATACACTTTTAAAAAGAAATGCCAACTCGATAGTTTAGGCTTTAACTGGAACATGGCAAGTAATTCTGTGTTTTGGCGGACCCCTAGTAATGTTGCAGAATCTTTCTCAGAAGTTGTTCCATGGGATAGCCGATTCCTCAGGTAAGAGCTACTTGTTTGTTCAATCCTCCATCTTAGGCCTGCTCCTCAGGTGCATCCTCCTTCTCGCAGCGATTTCCTAGGAACAGATTTCGAAGAACAGCTCTGATCACAGAATCACAGATTGGTTAGGGTTTGAAAGGACCTCTGGAGATCATGTAGTGCAACCCCCCTGCCAGAGCAGGGTCACCTACAGCAGGTTGCACAGGATGACCTCCAGGCGGGTTTTGAATGTCTCTGGGGTGGGAGACTCTACCACCTCCCTGGGCAGCCTGTTCCAGCGCTCTGCCACCCTCAAAGTAAAGAAGTTCCTCCTCATGCTTTGATAGAAGTTCCTAGGTTCCAGTTTGTACCCGTTACCTCTTGTCCTGGATCATCTTTGATGATCCAGGACAAGAGGTAACGGGCACCAATTGGAACGTAGGAACTTGAACTTGAACTTGAAGGTAGGAACTTGAACTTGAACATAGGATTATCCTTGATGATTCAGGATAGCTGTGTGTCTGACCAGTCTGTCTTTCGAAGGAGGTCCTGGACCAGCTCCAGCCATGCTGTGCTGAGCAGAGCCCCTGGCAGCAGCCCCACAGCTCACTCCCAGTGTGCCTGAATGGAAAAGGTACCAAAGTTGCTCCAACACTTTCTGAAAAACTCTATAGTGTTACCCCACAAGCGCAAAGCGACGGCAAAGCCCGTGAAATGACACCGGTGCTTCCAGAAAATGTCAAGCTTCCTGCCCAAGGGTGACATGCCATGCGGTGGGGTCAGGGCCACGCGCTGAGCACCCGGTGCGCTGGGGTTGCCCCAGCGGTTCCTGAGCAGCTCCTGCAGTGCTGCCGCCGGTACCGTTCTGGCGGCTGTAGTTGTTTAAAAAGCCGTTGTTGTTTCCGGCGTAATCTGACGGCAGTTTTCTCGGGCATTTGGGCCTCTTCTAATAAGTGTGCTGTGAGTACATCTGCAAGCATTCACCTGTCGAGGTCAAATGACTGGTGGTGCTCATCTGCCCCCGTGCTACTGCTGCTGCCTCCCGTGAATGCTCATGTGCCTGCGTGCCCCTGTACAGGCACAGATGCACGCGCGCAACACCTGATCCCGCATCCTAATTATTTTTCGCCCGGTTCTCGGAGTTGTTCTGCTTCCGGCTGATGAATGGGAAAGTGTAGTGGTGCTGTTTCATTTCACCAGCCTCTCAAGTGTGGAAATTATGGTAAATTTGAGAACAAGCCAGATTAGATTGATAGTTACACCTCCTCCTTTAATTAGCCAACCACAGGATCTGTGGAGGCAAAGGCCGGGGGGGTGTGTCGGTGTATATAACGTGTATTGTCTATGTGAAAGATTAATCAAAAGGAGTTGCTTGAGGTGGGAAGGCTTTTCCGGAGAGGTTCCACATGTTGTCAGGTAGTCCCTCTGAATGGCAGCTTCCGGTTCGGTCCCTTAGCTTTCGGAAGTGACATTTAGTCTGATATGTGCCAGCCGTGCAATCTACCTAGCCCTGCAAAGTGCAAATATTAACCTAAATGCATATTAAGATACTGTGTGTTAGCTCCTGAACTGAAATAGAGAGCGGGTGTTCCAGCGGAGGCAAGCAAATCGTGTTGATTTACAGGGGCTTGAGGATTTGGCCCATTACCGCTTCTTTATACACATTTAAAAAGAAATGCCAACTCGATAGTTTAGGCTTTAACTGGAACATGGCAAGTAATTGTATGTTTTGGCGGACCCCTAGTAATGTTGCAGAATCTTTCTCTAAAGTTGTTCCATGGGATAGCCGATTCCTCAGGTAAGAGCTACTTGTTTGTTCAATCCTCCATCTTAGGCCTGCTCCTCAGGTGCATCCTCCTTCTCGCAGCGATTTCCTAGGAACAGATTTCGAAGAACAGCTCTGATCACAGAATCACAGATTGGTTAGGGTTGGAAAGGAGCTCTGGAGATCATCCAGCCCAACCCCCCTGCCAGAGCAGGGTCACCTACAGCAGGTTGCACAGGATGACCTCCAGGCGGGTTTTGAATGTCTCTGGGGTGGGAGACTCTACCGCCTCCCCGGGCAGCCTGTTCCAGCGCTCTGCCACCCTCAAAGTAAAGAAGTTCCTCCTCATGCTTTGATAGAAGTTCCTAGGTTCCAGTTTGTACCCGTTACCTCTTGTCCTGGATCATCTTTGATGATCCAGGACAAGAGGTAACGGGCACCAATTGGAACGTAGGAACTTGAACTTGAACTGGAACGTAGGAACTTGAACTTGAACATAGGATTATCCTTGATGATTCAGGATAGCTGTGTGTCTGACCAGTCTGTCTTTCGAAGGAGGTCCTGGGCCAGCTCCAGCCATGCTGTGCTGAGCAGAGCCCCTGGCAGCAGCCCCACAGCTCACTCCCAGTGTGCCTGAATGGAAAAGGTACCAAAGTTGCTCCAACACTTTCTGAAAAACTCTATAGTGTTACCCCACAAGCGCAAAGCGACGGCAAAGCCCGTGAAATGACACCGGTGCTTCCAGAAAATGTCAAGCTTCCTGCCCAAGGGTGACATGCCATGCGGTGGGGTCAGGGCCACGCGCTGAGCACCCGGTGCGCTGGGGTTGCCCCAGCGGTTCCTGAGCAGCTCCTGCAGTGCTGCCGCCGGTACCGTTCTGGCGGCTGTAGTTGTTTAAAAAGCCGTTGTTGTTTCCGGCGTAATCTGACGGCAGTTTTCTCGGGCATTTGGGCCTCTTCTAATAAGTGTGCTGTGAGTACATCTGCAAGCATTCACCTGTCGAGGTCAAATGACTGGTGGTGCTCATCTGCCCCCGTGCTACTGCTGCTGCCTCCCGTGAATGCTCATGTGCCTGCGTGCCCCTGTACAGGCACAGATGCACGCGCGCAACACCTGATCCCGCATCCTAATTATTTTTCGCCCGGTTCTCGGAGTTGTTCTGCTTCCGGCTGATGAATGGGAAAGTGTAGTAGTGCTGTTTCATTTCACCAGCCTCTCAAGTGTGGAAATTATGGTAAATTTGAGAACAAGCCAGATTAGATTGATAGTTACACCTCCTCCTTTAATTAGCCAACCACAGGATCTGTGGAGGCAAAGGCCGGGGGGGTGTGTCGGTGTATATAACGTGTATTTTCTATGTGAAAGATGAATCAAAAGGAGTTGCTTGAGGTGGGAAGGCTTTTCCGGAGAGGTTCCACATGTTGTCAGGTAGTCCCTCTGAATGGCAGCTTCCGGTTCGGTCCCTTAGCTTTCGGAAGTGACATTTAGTCTGATATGTGCCAGCCGTGCAATCTACCTAGCCCTGCAAAGTGCAAATATTAACCTAAATGCATATTAAGATAGTGTGTGTTAGCTCCTGAACTGAAATAGAGAGCGGGTGTTCCAGCGGAGGCAAGCAAATCGTGTTGATTTAGAGTGGCTTGAGGATTTGGCCCATTACCGCTTCTTTATACACTTTTAAAAAGAAATGCCAACTCGATAGTTTAGGCTTTAACTGGAACATGGCAAGTAATTGTATGTTTTGGCGGACCCCTAGTAATGTTGCAGAATCTTTCTCAGAAGTTGTTCCATGGGATAGCCGATTCCTCAGGTAAGAGCTACTTGTTTGTTCAATCCTCCATCTTAGGCCTGCTCCTCAGGTGCATCCTCCTTCTCGCAGCGATTTCCTAGGAACAGATTTCGAAGGACAGCTCTGATCACAGAATCACAGATTGGTTAGGGTTGGAAAGGACCTCTGGAGATCATGTAGTGCAACCCCCCTGCCAGAGCAGGGTCACCTACAGCAGGTTGCACAGGATGACCTCCAGGCGGGTTTTGAATGTCTCTGGGGTGGGAGACTCTACCACCTCCCTGGGCAGCCTGTTCCAGCGCTCTGCCACCCTCAAAGTAAAGAAGTTCCTCCTCATGCTTTGATAGAAGTTCCTAGGTTCCAGTTTGTACCCGTTACCTCTTGTCCTGGATCATCTTTGATGATCCAGGACAAGAGGTAACGGGCACCAATTGGAACGTAGGAACTTGAACTTGAACTTGAAGGTAGGAACTTGAACTTGAACATAGGATTATCCTTGATGATTCAGGATAGCTGTGTGTCTGACCAGTCTGTCTTTCGAAGGAGGTCCTGGACCAGCTCCAGCCATGCTGTGCTGAGCAGAGCCCCTGGCAGCAGCCCCACAGCTCACTCCCAGTGTGCCTGAATGGAAAAGGTACCAAAGTTGCTCCAACACTTTCTGAAAAACTCTATAGTGTTACCCCACAAGCGCAAAGCGACGGCAAAGCCCGTGAAATGACACCGGTGCTTCCAGAAAATGTCAAGCTTCCTGCCCAAGGGTGACATGCCATGCGGTGGGGTCAGGGCCACGCGCTGAGCACCCGGTGCGCTGGGGTTGCCCCAGCGGTTCCTGAGCAGCTCCTGCAGTGCTGCCGCCGGTACCGTTCTGGCGGCTGTAGTTGTTTAAAAAGCCGTTGTTGTTTCCGGCGTAATCTGACGGCAGTTTTCTCGGGCATTTGGGCCTCTTCTAATAAGTGTGCTGTGAGTACATCTGCAAGCATTCACCTGTCGAGGTCAAATGACTGGTGGTGCTCATCTGCCCCCGTGCTACTGCTGCTGCCTCCCGTGAATGCTCATGTGCCTGCGTGCCCCTGTACAGGCACAGATGCACGCGCGCAACACCTGATCCCGCATCCTAATTATTTTTCGCCCGGTTCTCGGAGTTGTTCTGCTTCCGGCTGATGAATGGGAAAGTGTAGTAGTGCTGTTTCATTTCACCAGCCTCTCAAGTGTGGAAATTATGGTAAATTTGAGAACAAGCCAGATTAGATTGATAGTTACACCTCCTCCTTTAATTAGCCAACCACAGGATCTGTGGAGGCAAAGGCCGGGGGGGTGTGTCGGTGTATATAACGTGTATTGTCTATGTGAAAGATTAATCAAAAGGAGTTGCTTGAGGTGGGAAGGCTTTTCCGGAGAGGTTCCACATGTTGTCAGGTAGTCCCTCTGAATGGCAGCTTCCGGTTCGGTCCCTTAGCTTTCGGAAGTGACATTTAGTCTGATATGTGCCAGCCGTGCAATCTACCTAGCCCTGCAAAGTGCAAATATTAACCTAAATGCATATTAAGATACTGTGTGTTAGCTCCTGAACTGAAATAGAGAGCGGGTGTTCCAGCGGAGGCAAGCAAATCGTGTTGATTTACAGGGGCTTGAGGATTTGGCCCATTACCGCTTCTTTATACACTTCTAAAAAGAAATGCCAACTCGATAGTTTAGGCTTTAACTGGAACATGGCAAGTAATTGTATGTTTTGGCGGACCCCTAGTAATGTTGCAGAATCTTTCTCTAAAGTTGTTCCATGGGATAGCCGATTCCTCAGGTAAGAGCTACTTGTTTGTTCAATCCTCCATCTTAGGCCTGCTCCTCAGGTGCATCCTCCTTCTCGCAGCGATTTCCTAGGAACAGATTTCGAAGAACAGCTCTGATCACAGAATCACAGATTGGTTAGGGTTGGAAAGGACCTCTGGAGATCATGTAGTGCAACCCCCCTGCCAGAGCAGGGTCACCTACAGCAGGTTGCACAGGATGACCTCCAGGCGGGTTTTGAATGTTTCTGGAGTCGGAGACTCTACCGCCTCCCTGGGCAGCCTGTTCCAGCGCTCTGCCACCCTCAAAGTAAAGAAGTTCCTCCTCATGCTTTGATAGAAGTTCCTAGGTTCCAGTTTGTACCCGTTACCTCTTGTCCTGGATCATCTTTGATGATCCAGGACAAGAGGTAACGGGCACCAATTGGAACGTAGGAACTTGAACTTGAACTGGAACGTAGGAACTTGAACATAGGATTATCCTTGATGATTCAGGATAGCTGTGTGTCTGACCAGTCTGTCTTTCGAAGGAGGTCCTGGACCAGCTCCAGCCATGCTGTGCTGAGCAGAGCCCCTGGCAGCAGCCCCACAGCTCACTCCCAGTGTGCCTGAATGGAAAAGGTACCAAAGTTGCTCCAACACTTTCTGAAAAACTCTATAGTGTTACCCCACAAGCGCAAAGCGACGGCAAAGCCCGTGAAATGACACCGGTGCTTCCAGAAAACGTCAAGCTTCCTGCCCAAGGGTGACATGCCATGCGGTGGGGTCAGGGCCACGCGCTGAGCACCCGGTGCGCTGGGGTTGCCCCAGCGGTTCCTGAGCAGCTCCTGCAGTGCTGCCGCCGGTACCGTTCTGGCGGCTGTAGTTGTTTAAAAAGCCGTTGTTGTTTCCGGCGTAATCTGACGGCAGTTTTCTCGGGCATTTGGGCCTCTTCTAATAAGTGTGCTGTGAGTACATCTGCAAGCATTCACCTGTCGAGGTCAAATGACTGGTGGTGCTCATCTCCCCCCGTGCTACTGCTGCTGCCTCCCGTGAATGCTCATGTGCCTGCGTGCCCCTGTACAGGCACAGATGCACGCGCGCAACACCTGATCCCGCATCCTAATTATTTTTCGCCCGGTTCTCGGAGTTGTTCTGCTTCCGGCTGATGAATGGGAAAGTGTAGTAGTGCTGTTTCATTTCACCAGCCTCTCAAGTGTGGAAATTATGGTAAATTTGAGAACAAGCCAGATTAGATTGATAGTTACACCTCCTCCTTTAATTAGCCAACCACAGGATCTGTGGAGGCAAAGGCCGGGGGGGTGTGTCGGTGTATATAACGTGTATTGTCTATGTGAAAGATTAATCAAAAGGAGTTGCTTGAGGTGGGAAGGCTTTTCCGGAGAGGTTCCACATGTTGTCAGGTAGTCCCTCTGAATGGCAGCTTCCGGTTCGGTCCCTTAGCTTTCGGAAGTGACATTTAGTCTGATATGTGCCAGCCGTGCAATCTACCTAGCCCTGCAAAGTGCAAATATTAACCTAAATGCATATTAAGATACTGTGTGTTAGCTCCTGAACTGAAATAGAGAGCGGGTGTTCCAGCGGAGGCAAGCAAATCGTGTTGATTTACAGGGGCTTGAGGATTTGGCCCATTACCGCTTCTTTATACACTTTTAAAAAGAAATGCCAACTCGATAGTTTAGGCTTTAACTGGAACATGGCAAGTAATTGTATGTTTTGGCGGACCCCTAGTAATGTTGCAGAATCTTTCTCTAAAGTTGTTCCATGGGATAGCCGATTCCTCAGGTAAGAGCTACTTGTTTGTTCAATCCTCCATCTTAGGCCTGCTCCTCAGGTGCATCCTCCTTCTCGCAGCGATTTCCTAGGAACAGATTTCGAAGAACAGCTCTGATCACAGAATCACAGATTAGTTAGGGTTGGAAAGGAGCTCTGGAGATCATCCAGCCCAACCCCCCTGCCAGAGCAGGGTCACCTACAGCAGGTTGCACAGGATGACCTCCAGGCGGGTTTTGAATGTCTCTGGGGTCGGAGACTCTACCGCCTCCCTGGGCAGCCTGTTCCAGCGCTCTGCCACCCTCAAAGTAAAGAAGTTCCTCCTCATGCTTTGATAGAAGTTCCTAGGTTCCAGTTTGTACCCGTTACCTCTTGTCCTGGATCATCTTTGATGATCCAGGACAAGAGGTAACGGGCACCAATTCGAACGTAGGAACTTGAACTTGAACTGGAACGTAGGAACTTGAACATAGGATTATCCTTGATGATTCAGGATAGCTGTGTGTCTGACCAGTCTGTCTTTCGAAGGAGGTCCTGGACCAGCTCCAGCCATGCTGTGCTGAGCAGAGCCCCTGGCAGCAGCCCCACAGCTCACTCCCAGTGTGCCTGAATGGAAAAGGTACCAAAGTTGCTCCAACACTTTCTGAAAAACTCTATAGTGTTACCCCACAAGCGCAAAGCGACGGCAAAGCCCGTGAAATGACACCGGTGCTTCCAGAAAACGTCAAGCTTCCTGCCCAAGGGTGACATGCCATGCGGTGGGGTCAGGGCCACGCGCTGAGCACCCGGTGCGCTGGGGTTGCCCCAGCGGTTCCTGAGCAGCTCCTGCAGTGCTGCCGCCGGTACCGTTCTGGCGGCTGTAGTTGTTTAAAAAGCCGTTGTTGTTTCCGGCGTAATCTGACGGCAGTTTTCTCGGGCATTTGGGCCTCTTCTAATAAGTGTGCTGTGAGTACATCTGCAAGCATTCACCTGTCGAGGTCAAATGACTGGTGGTGCTCATCTCCCCCCGTGCTACTGCTGCTGCCTCCCGTGAATGCTCATGTGCCTGCGTGCCCCTGTACAGGCACAGATGCACGCGCGCAACACCTGATCCCGCATCCTAATTATTTTTCGCCCGGTTCTCGGAGTTGTTCTGCTTCCGGCTGATGAATGGGAAAGTGTAGTAGTGCTGTTTCATTTCACCAGCCTCTCAAGTGTGGAAATTATGGTAAATTTGAGAACAAGCCAGATTAGATTGATAGTTACACCTCCTCCTTTAATTAGCCAACCACAGGATCTGTGGAGGCAAAGGCCGGGGGGGTGTGTCGGTGTATATAACGTGTATTGTCTATGTGAAAGATTAATCAAAAGGAGTTGCTTGAGGTGGGAAGGCTTTTCCGGAGAGGTTCCACATGTTGTCAGGTAGTCCCTCTGAATGGCAGCTTCCGGTTCGGTCCCTTAGCTTTCGGAAGTGACATTTAGTCTGATATGTGCCAGCCGTGCAATCTACCTAGCCCTGCAAAGTGCAAATATTAACCTAAATGCATATTAAGATACTGTGTGTTAGCTCCTGAACTGAAATAGAGAGCGGGTGTTCCAGCGGAGGCAAGCAAATCGTGTTGATTTACAGGGGCTTGAGGATTTGGCCCATTACCGCTTCTTTATACACTTTTAAAAAGAAATGCCAACTCGATAGTTTAGGCTTTAACTGGAACATGGCAAGTAATTGTATGTTTTGGCGGACCCCTAGTAATGTTGCAGAATCTTTCTCTAAAGTTGTTCCATGGGATAGCCGATTCCTCAGGTAAGAGCTACTTGTTTGTTCAATCCTCCATCTTAGGCCTGCTCCTCAGGTGCATCCTCCTTCTCGCAGCGATTTCCTAGGAACAGATTTCGAAGAACAGCTCTGATCACAGAATCACAGATTAGTTAGGGTTGGAAAGGAGCTCTGGAGATCATCCAGCCCAACCCCCCTGCCAGAGCAGGGTCACCTACAGCAGGTTGCACAGGATGACCTCCAGGCGGGTTTTGAATGTCTCTGGGGTCGGAGACTCTACCGCCTCCCTGGGCAGCCTGTTCCAGCGCTCTGCCACCCTCAAAGTAAAGAAGTTCCTCCTCATGCTTTGATAGAAGTTCCTAGGTTCCAGTTTGTACCCGTTACCTCTTGTCCTGGATCATCTTTGATGATCCAGGACAAGAGGTAACGGGCACCAATTCGAACGTAGGAACTTGAACTTGAACTGGAACGTAGGAACTTGAACATAGGATTATCCTTGATGATTCAGGATAGCTGTGTGTCTGACCAGTCTGTCTTTCGAAGGAGGTCCTGGACCAGCTCCAGCCATGCTGTGCTGAGCAGAGCCCCTGGCAGCAGCCCCACAGCTCACTCCCAGTGTGCCTGAATGGAAAAGGTACCAAAGTTGCTCCAACACTTTCTGAAAAACTCTATAGTGTTACCCCACAAGCGCAAAGCGACGGCAAAGCCCGTGAAATGACACCGGTGCTTCCAGAAAACGTCAAGCTTCCTGCCCAAGGGTGACATGCCATGCGGTGGGGTCAGGGCCACGCGCTGAGCACCCGGTGCGCTGGGGTTGCCCCAGCGGTTCCTGAGCAGCTCCTGCAGTGCTGCCGCCGGTACCGTTCTGGCGGCTGTAGTTGTTTAAAAAGCCGTTGTTGTTTCCGGCGTAATCTGACGGCAGTTTTCTCGGGCATTTGGGCCTCTTCTAATAAGTGTGCTGTGAGTACATCTGCAAGCATTCACCTGTCGAGGTCAAATGACTGGTGGTGCTCATCTCCCCCCGTGCTACTGCTGCTGCCTCCCGTGAATGCTCATGTGCCTGCGTGCCCCTGTACAGGCACAGATGCACGCGCGCAACACCTGATCCCGCATCCTAATTATTTTTCGCCCGGTTCTCGGAGTTGTTCTGCTTCCGGCTGATGAATGGGAAAGTGTAGTAGTGCTGTTTCATTTCACCAGCCTCTCAAGTGTGGAAATTATGGTAAATTTGAGAACAAGCCAGATTAGATTGATAGTTACACCTCCTCCTTTAATTAGCCAACCACAGGATCTGTGGAGGCAAAGGCCGGGGGGGTGTGTCGGTGTATATAACGTGTATTGTCTATGTGAAAGATTAATCAAAAGGAGTTGCTTGAGGTGGGAAGGCTTTTCCGGAGAGGTTCCACATGTTGTCAGGTAGTCCCTCTGAATGGCAGCTTCCGGTTCGGTCCCTTAGCTTTCGGAAGTGACATTTAGTCTGATATGTGCCAGCCGTGCAATCTACCTAGCCCTGCAAAGTGCAAATATTAACCTAAATGCATATTAAGATACTGTGTGTTAGCTCCTGAACTGAAATAGAGAGCGGGTGTTCCAGCGGAGGCAAGCAAATCGTGTTGATTTACAGGGGCTTGAGGATTTGGCCCATTACCGCTTCTTTATACACTTTTAAAAAGAAATGCCAACTCGATAGTTTAGGCTTTAACTGGAACATGGCAAGTAATTGTATGTTTTGGCGGACCCCTAGTAATGTTGCAGAATCTTTCTCTAAAGTTGTTCCATGGGATAGCCGATTCCTCAGGTAAGAGCTACTTGTTTGTTCAATCCTCCATCTTAGGCCTGCTCCTCAGGTGCATCCTCCTTCTCGCAGCGATTTCCTAGGAACAGATTTCGAAGAACAGCTCTGATCACAGAATCACAGATTAGTTAGGGTTGGAAAGGAGCTCTGGAGATCATCCAGCCCAACCCCCCTGCCAGAGCAGGGTCACCTACAGCAGGTTGCACAGGATGACCTCCAGGCGGGTTTTGAATGTCTCTGGGGTCGGAGACTCTACCGCCTCCCTGGGCAGCCTGTTCCAGCGCTCTGCCACCCTCAAAGTAAAGAAGTTCCTCCTCATGCTTTGATAGAAGTTCCTAGGTTCCAGTTTGTACCCGTTACCTCTTGTCCTGGATCATCTTTGATGATCCAGGACAAGAGGTAACGGGCACCAATTCGAACGTAGGAACTTGAACTTGAACTGGAACGTAGGAACTTGAACATAGGATTATCCTTGATGATTCAGGATAGCTGTGTGTCTGACCAGTCTGTCTTTCGAAGGAGGTCCTGGACCAGCTCCAGCCATGCTGTGCTGAGCAGAGCCCCTGGCAGCAGCCCCACACCTCACTCCCAGTGTGCCTGAATGGAAAAGGTACCAAAGTTGCTGCAACACTTTCTGAAAAACTCTATAGTGTTACCCCACAAGCGCAAAGCGACGGCAAAGCCCGTGAAATGACACCGGTGCTTCCAGAAAATGTCAAGCTTCCTGCCCAAGGGTGACATGCCATGCGGTGGGGTCAGGGCCACGCGCTGAGCACCCGGTGCGCTGGGGTTGCCCCAGCGGTTCCTGAGCAGCTCCTGCAGTGCTGCCGCCGGTACCGTTCTGGCGGCTGTAGTTGTTTAAAAAGCCGTTGTTGTTTCCGGCGTAATCTGACGGCAGTTTTCTCGGGCATTTGGGCCTCTTCTAATAAGTGTGCTGTGAGTACATCTGCAAGCATTCACCTGTCGAGGTCAAATGACTGGTGGTGCTCATCTGCCCCCGTGCTACTGCTGCTGCCTCCCGTGAATGCTCATGTGCCTGCGTGCCCCTGTACAGGCACAGATGCACGCGCGCAACACCTGATCCCGCATCCTAATTATTTTTCGCCCGGTTCTCGGAGTTGTTCTGCTTCCGGCTGATGAATGGGAAAGTGTAGTAGTGCTGTTTCATTTCACCAGCCTCTCAAGTGTGGAAATTATGGTAAATTTGAGAACAAGCCAGATTAGATTGATAGTTACACCTCCTCCTTTAATTAGCCAACCACAGGATCTGTGGAGGCAAAGGCCGGGGGGGTGTGTCGGTGTATATAACGTGTATTGTCTATGTGAAAGATGAATCAAAAGGAGTTGCTTGAGGTGGGAAGGCTTTTCCGGAGAGGTTCCACATGTTGTCAGGTAGTCCCTCTGAATGGCAGCTTCCGGTTCGGTCCCTTAGCTTTCGGAAGTGACATTTAGTCTGATATGTGCCAGCCGTGCAATCTACCTAGCCCTGCAAAGTGCAAATATTAACCTAAATGCATATTAAGATACTGTGTGTTAGCTCCTGAACTGAAATAGAGAGCGGGTGTTCCAGCGGAGGCAAGCAAATCGTGTTGATTTACAGTGGCTTGAGGATTTGGCCCATTACCGCTTCTTTATACACTTTTAAAAAGAAATGCCAACTCGATAGTTTAGGCTTTAACTGGAACATGGCAAGTAATTGTATGTTTTGGCGGACCCCTAGTAATGTTGCAGAATCTTTCTCTAAAGTTGTTCCATGGGATAGCCGATTCCTCAGGTAAGAGCTACTTGTTTGTTCAATCCTCCATCTTAGGCCTGCTCCTCAGGTGCATCCTCCTTCTCGCAGCGATTTCCTAGGAACAGATTTCGAAGAACAGCTCTGATCACAGAATCACAGATTGGTTAGGGTTGGAAAGGACCTCTGGAGATCATGTAGTGCAACCCCCCTGCCAGAGCAGGGTCACCTACAGCAGGTTGCACAGGATGACCTCCAGGCGGGTTTTGAATGTCTCTGGGGTGGGAGACTCTACCGCCTCCCTGGGCAGCCTGTTCCAGCGCTCTGCCACCCTCAAAGTAAAGAAGTTCCTCCTCATGCTTTGATAGAAGTTCCTAGGTTCCAGTTTGTACCCGTTACCTCTTGTCCTGGATCATCTTTGATGATCCAGGACAAGAGGTAACGGGCACCAATTGGAACGTAGGAACTTGAACTTGAACTGGAAGGTAGGAACTTGAACTTGAACATAGGATTATCCTTGATGATTCAGGATAGCTGTGTGTCTGACCAGTCTGTCTTTCGAAGGAGGTCCTGGGCCAGCTCCAGCTATGCTGTGCTGAGCAGAGCCCCTGGCAGCAGCCCCACAGCTCACTCCCAGTGTGCCTGAATGGAAAAGGTACCAAAGTTGCTCCAACACTTTCTGAAAAACTCTATAGTGTTACCCCACAAGCGCAAAGCGACGGCAAAGCCCGTGAAATGACACCGGTGCTTCCAGAAAATGTCAAGCTTCCTGCCCAAGGGTGACATGCCATGCGGTGGGGTCAGGGCCACGCGCTGAGCACCCGGTGCGCTGGGGTTGCCCCAGCGGTTCCTGAGCAGCTCCTGCAGTGCTGCCGCCGGTACCGTTCTGGCGGCTGTAGTTGTTTAAAAAGCCGTTGTTGTTTCAGGCGTAATCTGACGGCAGTTTTCTCGGGCATTTGGGCCTCTTCTAATAAGTGTGCTGTGAGTACATCTGCAAGCATTCACCTGTCGAGGTCAAATGACTGGTGGTGCTCATCTGCCCCCGTGCTACTGCTGCTGCCTCCCGTGAATGCTCATGTGCCTGCGTGCCCCTGTACAGGCACAGATGCACGCGCGCAACACCTGATCCCGCATCCTAATTATTTTTCGCCCGGTTCTCGGAGTTGTTCTGCTTCCGGCTGATGAATGGGAAAGTGTAGTAGTGCTGTTTCATTTCACCAGCCTCTCAAGTGTGGAAATTATGGTAAATTTGAGAACAAGCCAGATTAGATTGATAGTTACACCTCCTCCTTTAATTAGCCAACCACAGGATCTGTGGAGGCAAAGGCCGGGGGGGTGTGTCGGTGTATATAACGTGTATTGTCTATGTGAAAGATGAATCAAAAGGAGTTGCTTGAGGTGGGAAGGCTTTTCCGGAGAGGTTCCACATGTTGTCAGGTAGTCCCTCTGAATGGCAGCTTCCGGTTCGGTCCCTTAGCTTTCGGAAGTGACATTTAGTCTGATATGTGCCAGCCGTGCAATCTACCTAGCCCTGCAAAGTGCAAATATTAACCTAAATGCATATTAAGATAGTGTGTGTTAGCTCCTGAACTGAAATAGAGAGCGGGTGTTCCAGCGGAGGCAAGCAAATCGTGTTGATTTACAGTGGCTTGAGGATTTGGCCCATTACCGCTTCTTTATACACTTTTAAAAAGAAATGCCAACTCGATAGTTTAGGCTTTAACTGGAACATGGCAAGTAATTGTATGTTTTGGCGGACCCCTAGTAATGTTGCAGAATCTTTCTCAGAAGTTGTTCCATGGGATAGCCGATTCCTCAGGTAAGAGCTACTTGTTTGTTCAATCCTCCATCTTAGGCCTGCTCCTCAGGTGCATCCTCCTTCTCGCAGCGATTTCCTAGGAACAGATTTCGAAGGACAGCTCTGATCACAGAATCACAGATTGGTTAGGGTTGGAAAGGACCTCTGGAGATCATGTAGTGCAACCCCCCTGCCAGAGCAGGGTCACCTACAGCAGGTTGCACAGGATGACCTCCAGGCGGGTTTTGAATGTCTCTGGGGTGGGAGACTCTACCACCTCCCTGGGCAGCCTGTTCCAGCGCTCTGCCACCCTCAAAGTAAAGAAGTTCCTCCTCATGCTTTGATAGAAGTTCCTAGGTTCCAGTTTGTACCCGTTACCTCTTGTCCTGGATCATCTTTGATGATCCAGGACAAGAGGTAACGGGCACCAATTGGAACGTAGGAACTTGAACTTGAACTGGAAGGTAGGAACTTGAACTTGAACATAGGATTATCCTTGATGATTCAGGATAGCTGTGTGTCTGACCAGTCTGTCTTTCGAAGGAGGTCCTGGACCAGCTCCAGCCATGCTGTGCTGAGCAGAGCCCCTGGCAGCAGCCCCACAGCTCACTCCCAGTGTGCCTGAATGGAAAAGGTACCAAAGTTGCTCCAACACTTTCTGAAAAACTCTATAGTGTTACCCCACAAGCGCAAAGCGACGGCAAAGCCCGTGAAATGACACCGGTGCTTCCAGAAAATGTCAAGCTTCCTGCCCAAGGGTGACATGCCATGCGGTGGGGTCAGGGCCACGCGCTGAGCACCCGGTGCGCTGGGGTTGCCCCAGCGGTTCCTGAGCAGCTCCTGCAGTGCTGCCGCCGGTACCGTTCTGGCGGCTGTAGTTGTTTAAAAAGCCGTTGTTGTTTCCGGCGTAATCTGACGGCAGTTTTCTCGGGCATTTGGGCCTCTTCTAATAAGTGTGCTGTGAGTACATCTGCAAGCATTCACCTGTCGAGGTCAAATGACTGGTGGTGCTCATCTCCCCCCGTGCTACTGCTGCTGCCTCCCGTGAATGCTCATGTGCCTGCGTGCCCCTGTACAGGCACAGATGCACGCGCGCAACACCTGATCCCGCATCCTAATTATTTTTCGCCCGGTTCTCGGAGTTGTTCTGCTTCCGGCTGATGAATGGGAAAGTGTAGTAGTGCTGTTTCATTTCACCAGCCTCTCAAGTGTGGAAATTATGGTAAATTTGGGAACAAGCGAGATTAGATTGATAGTTACACCTCCTCCTTTAATTAGCCAACCACAGGATCTGTGGAGGCAAAGGCCGGGGGGCGTGTCGGTGGGGGGGCATACGATTTTACCATGGCGAGATTGCTGGAGGTTCTTTCTTGTCTGTTCTTTCTTGTCTTGTAAATTGGTATGAGGTTCTGCCAGTCTTCCTCACGTAGCACAATCGCTCTTGATTTCTGGAGGTTGCTCACAGGGTAAGCTAATGTTTAACATCAATAAGGGTTACCGAATCTTGTCCTTGAGAAGCAGGAGTCTGGAAGCTGTTGTCAATCCAACTGCTGTATTCCTGACCAGCAAGCCCGCTCGATTCAGGGTTAATTAACTGATTACTTAGAGCGGAAGTGTTGTGGAAGAGCCCGATCATTACCATTTCTATTCATTCTAATATGATGTATTTCAACTCCCCCTCCCTCACGCCTTCCAGAGAGTGATCTGGTGAAGGAGGATGACAAGTTTTTGTGAAACCATCTCGAGTTCTCCCAGATACTCGTAGTTGAAGTTGTCTAGCGGTGCGAGATTAGACACCGTGTGAAAGGCAATACTGCACAGATTCTTTATTCCAGACCATTTTGTAAGTTCGCATGATACAAAACCTCACGGTTACTGGGCAGCTCTCCCACTTTTCACGTCAACCTTTGCTACCTCGCCTGCTGCAACGTGCAGGAAAGAAACATTGATTTGAATTGCGCCGTGGTGCCGTGCATCTTAATGACACTCTGGAGTGACTGGCAGTGTGTCTGGGTCCTGGGGTTGGACCCGGTCTAGCTGCCAGGAGGCAACATTGCAGAGAGGGGCTACAGCTGTGGTCTCTGAAGGGAACTGGCTACTCTATGTAGGCCTTCTCTCCCTGCGTCTCAGAGTGCTTGAAGATGCTAATTGGTTCACATTTTCCTCTGTTCGTTAAGGTATTCTGTCCTTAAAAATTCAGCTTTTTAAAATAGTAACGTGTATTGTCTATGTGAAAGATTAATCAAAAGGAGTTGCTTGAGGTGGGAAGGCTTTTCCGGAGAGGTTCCACATGTTGTCAGGTAGTCCCTCTGAATGGCAGCTTCCGGTTCGGTCCCTTAGCTTTCGGAAGTGACATTTAGTCTGATATGTGCCAGCCGTACAATCTACCTAGCCCCGCAAAGTGCAAATATTAACATAAATGCATATTAAGATACTGTGTGTTAGCTCCTGAACTGAAATAGAGAGCGGGTGTTCCAGCGGAGGCAAGCAAATCGTGTTGACTTACAGTGGCTTGAGGATTTGGCCCATTACCGCTTCTTTATACACTTTTAAAAAGAAATGCCAACTCGATAGTTTAGGCTTTAACTGGAACATGGCAAGTAATTGTATGTTTTGGCGGACCCCTAGTAATGTTGCAGAATCTTTCTCAGAAGTTGTTCCATGGGATAGCCGATTCCTCAGGTAAGAGCTACTTGTTTGTTCAATCCTCCATCTTAGGCCTGCTCCTCAGGTGCATCCTCCTTCTCGCAGCGATTTCCTAGGAACAGATTTCGAAGAACAGCTCTGATCACAGAATCACAGATTGGTTAGGGTTGGAAAGGAGCTCTGGAGATCATCCAGCCCAACCCCCCTGCCAGAGCAGGGTCACCTACAGCAGGTTGCACAGGATGACCTCCAGGCGGGTTTTGAATGTCTCTGGGGTGGGAGACTCTACCGCCTCCCCGGGCAGCCTGTTCCAGCGCTCTGCCACCCTCAAAGTAAAGAAGTTCCTCCTCATGCTTTGATAGAAGTTCCTAGGTTCCAGTTTGTACCCGTTACCTCTTGTCCTGGATCATCTTTGATGTCCTGGATCTTTGATGATCCAGGACAAGAGGTAACGGGCACCAATTGGAACGTAGGAACTTGAACTTGAACTGGAAGGTAGGAACTTGAACTTGAACATAGGATTATCCTTGATGATTCAGGATAGCTGTGTGTCTGACCAGTCTGTCTTTCGAAGGAGGTCCTGGGCCAGCTCCAGCCATGCTGTGCTGAGCAGAGCCCCTGGCAGCAGCCCCACAGCTCACTCCCAGTGTGCCTGAATGGAAAAGGTACCAAAGTTGCTCCAACACTTTCTGAAAAACTCTATAGTGTTACCCCACAAGCGCAAAGCGACGGCAAAGCCCGTGAAATGACACCGGTGCTTCCAGAAAACGTCAAGCTTCCTGCCCAAGGGTGACATGCCATGCGGTGGGGTCAGGGCCACGCGCTGAGCACCCGGTGCGCTGGGGTTGCCCCAGCGGTTCCTGAGCAGCTCCTGCAGTGCTGCCGCCGGTACCGTTCTGGCGGCTGTAGTTGTTTAAAAAGCCGTTGTTGTTTCCGGCGTAATCTGACGGCAGTTTTCTCGGGCATTTGGGCCTCTTCTAATAAGTGTGCTGTGAGTACATCTGCAAGCATTCACCTGTCGAGGTCAAATGACTGGTGGTGCTCATCTGCCCCCGTGCTACTGCTGCTGCCTCCCGTGAATGCTCATGTGCCTGCGTGCCCCTGTACAGGCACAGATGCACGCGCGCAACACCTGATCCCGCATCCTAATTATTTTTCGCCCGGTTCTCTGAGTTGTTCTGCTTCCGGCTGATGAATGGGAAAGTGTAGTAGTGCTGTTTCATTTCACCAGCCTCTCAAGTGTGGAAATTATGGTAAATTTGAGAACAAGCCAGATTAGATTGATAGTTACACCTCCTCCTTTAATTAGCCAACCACAGGATCTGTGGAGGCAAAGGCCGGGGGGCGTGTCGGTGGGGGGGCATACGATTTTACCATGGCGAGATTGCTGGAGGTTCTTTCTTGTCTGTTCTTTCTTGTCTTGTAAATTGGTATGAGGTTCTGCCAGTCTTCCTCACGTAGCACAATCGCTCTTGATTTCTGGAGGTTGCTCACAGGGTAAGCTAATGTTTAACATCAATAAGGGTTACCGAATCTTGTCCTTGAGAAGCAGGAGTCTGGAAGCTGTTGTCAATCCAACTGCTGTATTCCTGACCAGCAAGCCCGCTCGATTCAGGGTTAATTAACTGATTACTTAGAGCGGAAGTGTTGTGGAAGAGCCCGATCATTACCATTTCTATTCATTCTAATATGATGTATTTCAACTCCCCCTCCCTCACGCCTTCCAGAGAGTGATCTGGTGAAGGAAAATGACAAGTCTTTGTGAAACCATCTCGAGTTCTCCCAGATACTCGTAGTTGAAGTTGTCTAGCGGTGCGAGATTAGACACCGTGTGAAAGGCAATACTGCACAGATTCTTTTATCCAGACCATTTTGTAAGTTCGCATGATACAAAACCTCACGGTTACTGGGCAGCTCTCCCACTTTTCACGTCAACCTTTGCTACCTCGCCTGCTGCAACGTGCAGGAAAGAAACATTGATTTGAATTGCGCCGTGGTGCCGTGCATCTTAATGACACTCTGGAGTGACTGGCAGTGTGTCTGGGTCCTGGGGTTGGACCCGGTCTAGCTGCCAGGAGGCAACATTGCAGAGAGGGGCTACAGCTGTGGTCTCTGAAGGGACCTGGCTACTCTATGTAGGCCTTCTCTCCCTGCGTCTCAGAGTGCTTGAAGATGCTAATTGGTTCACATTTTCCTCTGTTCGTTAAGGTATTCTGTCCTTAAAAATTCAGCTTTTTAAAATAGTAACGTGTATTGTCTATGTGAAAGATTAATCAAAAGGAGTTGCTTGAGGTGGGAAGGCTTTTCCGGAGAGGTTCCACATGTTGTCAGGTAGTCCCTCTGAATGGCAGCTTCCGGTTCGGTCCCTTAGCTTTCGGAAGTGACATTTAGTCTGATATGTGCCAGCCGTGCAATCTACCTAGCCCCGCAAAGTGCAAATATTAACATAAATGCATATTAAGATACTGTGTGTTAGCTCCTGAACTGAAATAGAGAGCGGGTGTTCCAGCGGAGGCAAGCAAATCGTGTTGATTTACAGTGGCTTGCGGATTTGGCCCATTACCGCTTCTTTATACACTTTTAAAAAGAAATGCCAACTCGATAGTTTAGGCTTTAACTGGAACATGGCAAGTAATTGTATGTTTTGGCGGACCCCTAGTAATGTTGCAGAATCTTTCTCAGAAGTTGTTCCATGGGATAGCCGATTCCTCAGGTAAGAGCTACTTGTTTGTTCAATCCTCCATCTTAGGCCTGCTCCTCAGGTGCATCCTCCTTCTCGCAGCGATTTCCTAGGAACAGATTTCGAAGAACAGCTCTGATCACAGAATCACAGATTGGTTAGGGTTGGAAAGGAGCTCTGGAGATCATCCAGCCCAACCCCCCTGCCAGAGCAGGGTCACCTACAGCAGGTTGCACAGGATGACCTCCAGGCGGGTTTTGAATGTCTCTGGGGTCGGAGACTCTACCGCCTCCCCGGGCAGCCTGTTCCAGCGCTCTGCCACCCTCAAAGTAAAGAAGTTCCTCCTCATGCTTTGATAGAAGTTCCTAGGTTCCAGTTTGTACCCGTTACCTCTTGTCCTGGATCATCTTTGATGATCCAGGACAAGAGGTAACGGGCACCAATTGGAACGTAGGAACTTGAACTTGAACTGGAACGTAGGAACTTGAACATAGGATTATCCTTGATGATTCAGGATAGCTGTGTGTCTGACCAGTCTGTCTTTCGAAGGAGGTCCTGGGCCAGCTCCAGCCATGCTGTGCTGAGCAGAGCCCCTGGCAGCAGCCCCACACCTCACTCCCAGTGTGCCTGAATGGAAAAGGTACCAAAGTTGCTCCAACACTTTCTGAAAAACTCTATATTGTTACCCCACAAGCGCAAAGCGACGGCAAAGCCCGTGAAATGACACCGGTGCTTCCAGAAAATATCAAGCTTCCTGCCCAAGGGTGACATGCTATGCGGTGGGGTCAGGGCCACGCGCTGAGCACCCGGTGCGCTGGGGTTGCCCCAGCGGTTCCTGAGCAGCTCCTGCAGTGCTGCCGCCGGTACCGTTCTGGCGGCTGTAGTTGTTTAAAAAGCCGTTGTTGTTTCCGGCGTAATCTGACGGCAGTTTTCTCGGGCATTTGGGCCTCTTCTAATAAGTGTGCTGTGAGTACATCTGCAAGCATTCACCTGTCGAGGTCAAATGACTGGTGGTGCTCATCTGCCCCCGTGCTACTGCTGCTGCCTCCCGTGAATGCTCATGTGCCTGCGTGCCCCTGTACAGGCACAGATGCACGCGCGCAACACCTGATCCCGCATCCTAATTATTTTTCGCCCGGTTCTCGGAGTTGTTCTGCTTCCGGCTGATGAATGGGAAAGTGTAGTAGTGCTGTTTCATTTCACCAGCCTCTCAAGTGTGGAAATTATGGTAAATTTGAGAACAAGCCAGATTAGATTAATAGTTACACCTCCTCCTTTAATTAGCTAACCACAGGATCTGTGGAGGCAAAGGCCGGGGGGGTGTGTCGGTGTATATAACGTGTATTGTCTATGTGAAAGATTAATCAAAAGGAGTTGCTTGAGGTGGGAACGCTTTTCCGGAGAGGTTCCACATGTTGTCAGGTAGTCCCTCTGAATGGCAGCTTCCGGTTCGGTCCCTTAGCTTTCGGAAGTGACATTTAGTCTGATATGTGCCAGCCGTGCAATCTACCTAGCCCCGCAAAGTGCAAATATTAACATAAATGCATATTAAGATACTGTGTGTTAGCTCCTGAACTGAAATAGAGAGCGGGTGTTCCAGCGGAGGCAAGCAAATCGTGTTGATTTACAGTGGCTTGCGGATTTTGCCCATTACCGCTTCTTTATACACTTTTAAAAAGAAATGCCAACTCGATAGTTTAGGCTTTAACTGGAACATGGCAAGTAATTGTATGTTTTGGCGGACCCCTAGTAATGTTGCAGAATCTTTCTCAGAAGTTGTTCCATGGGATAGCCGATTCCTCAGGTAAGAGCTACTTGTTTGTTCAATCCTCCATCTTAGGCCTGCTCCTCAGGTGCATCCTCCTTCTCGCAGCGATTTCCTAGGAACAGATTTCGAAGAACAGCTCTGATCACAGAATCACAGATTGGTTAGGGTTGGAAAGGAGCTCTGGAGATCATCCAGCCCAACCCCCCTGCCAGAGCAGGGTCACCTACAGCAGGTTGCACAGGATGACCTCCAGGCGGGTTTTGAATGTCTCTGGGGTCGGAGACTCTACCGCCTCCCCGGGCAGCCTGTTCCAGCGCTCTGCCACCCTCAAAGTAAAGAAGTTCCTCCTCATGCTTTGATAGAAGTTCCTAGGTTCCAGTTTGTACCCGTTACCTCTTGTCCTGGATCATCTTTGATGATCCAGGACAAGAGGTAACGGGCACCAATTGGAACGTAGGAACTTGAACTTCAATTGGAACGTAGGAACTTGAACATAGGATTATCCTTGATGATTCAGGATAGCTGTGTGTCTGACCAGTTTGTCTTTCGAAGGAGGTCCTGGGCCAGCTCCAGCCATGCTGTGCTGAGCAGAGCCCCTGGCAGCAGCCCCACAGCTCACTCCCAGTGTGCCTGAATGGAAAAGGTACCAAAGTTGCTCCAACACTTTCTGAAAAACTCTATAGTGTTACCCCACAAGCGCAAAGCGACGGCAAAGCCCGTGAAATGACACCGGTGCTTCCAGAAAATGTCAAGCTTCCTGCCCAAGGGTGACATGCCATGCGGTGGGGTCAGGGCCACGCGCTGAGCACCCGGTGCGCTGGGGTTGCCCCAGCGGTTCCTGAGCAGCTCCTGCAGTGCTGCCGCCGGTACCGTTCTGGCGGCTGTAGTTGTTTAAAAAGCCGTTGTTGTTTCCGGCGTAATCTGACGGCAGTTTTCTCGGGCATTTGGGCCTCTTCTAATAAGTGTGCTGTGAGTACATCTGCAAGCATTCACCTGTCGAGGTCAAATGACTGGTGGTGCTCATCTGCCCCCGTGCTACTGCTGCTGCCTCCCGTGAATGCTCATGTGCCTGCGTGCCCCTGTACAGGCACAGATGCACGCGCGCAACACCTGATCCCGCATCCTAATTATTTTTCGCCCGGTTCTCGGAGTTGTTCTGCTTCCGGCTGATGAATGGGAAAGTGTAGTAGTGCTGTTTCATTTCACCAGCCTCTCAAGTGTGGAAATTATGGTAAATTTGAGAACAAGCCAGATTAGATTGATAGTTACACCTCCTCCTTTAATTAGCCAACCACAGGATCTGTGGAGGCAAAGGCCGGGGGGGTGTGTCGGTGTATATAACGTGTATTGTCTATGTGAAAGATTAATCAAAAGGAGTTGCTTGAGGTGGGAAGGCTTTTCCGGAGAGGTTCCACATGTTGTCAGGTAGTCCCTCTGAATGGCAGCTTCCGGTTCGGTCCCTTAGCTTTCGGAAGTGACATTTAGTCTGATATGTGCCAGCCGTGCAATCTACCTAGCCCCGCAAAGTGCAAATATTAACATAAATGCATATTAAGATACTGTGTGTTAGCTCCTGAACTGAAATAGAGAGCGGGTGTTCCAGCGGAGGCAAGCAAATCGTGTTGATTTACAGTGGCTTGAGGATTTGGCCCATTACCGCTTCTTTATACACTTTTAAAAAGAAATACCAACTCGATAGTTTAGGCTTTAACTGGAACATGGCAAGTAATTGTATGTTTTGGCGGACCCCTAGTAATGTTGCAGAATCTTTCTCAGAAGTTGTTCCATGGGATAGCCGATTCCTCAGGTAAGAGCTACTTGTTTGTTCAATCCTCCATCTTAGGCCTGCTCCTCAGGTGCATCCTCCTTCTCGCAGCGATTTCCTAGGAACAGATTTCGAAGAACAGCTCTGATCACAGAATCACAGATTGGTTAGGGTTGGAAAGGAGCTCTGGAGATCATCCAGCCCAACCCCCCTGCCAGAGCAGGGTCACCTACAGCAGGTTGCACAGGAGGACCTCCAGGCGGGTTTTGAATGTCTCTGGGGTCGGAGACTCTACCGCCTCCCCGGGCAGCCTGTTCCAGCGCTCTGCCACCCTCAAAGTAAAGAAGTTCCTCCTCATGCTTTGATAGAAGTTCCTAGGTTCCAGTTTGTACCCGTTACCTCTTGTCCTGGATCATCTTTGATGATCCAGGACAAGAGGTAACGGGCACCAATTGGAACGTAGGAACTTGAACTTCAATTGGAACGTAGGAACTTGAACATAGGATTATCCTTGATGATTTAGGATAGCTGTGTGTCTGACCAGTCTGTCTTTCGAAGGAGGTCCTGGGCCAGCTCCAGCCATGCTGTGCTGAGCAGAGCCCCTGGCAGCAGCCCCACAGCTCACTCCCAGTGTGCCTGAATGGAAAAGGTACCAAAGTTGCTCCAACACTTTCTGAAAAACTCTATAGTGTTACCCCACAAGCGCAAAGCGACGGCAAAGCCCGTGAAATGACACCGGTGCTTCCAGAAAATGTCAAGCTTCCTGCCCAAGGGTGACATGCCATGCGGTGGGGTCAGGGCCACGCGCTGAGCACCCGGTGCGCTGGGGTTGCCCCAGCGGTTCCTGAGCAGCTCCTGCAGTGCTGCCGCCGGTACCGTTCTGGCGGCTGTAGTTGTTTAAAAAGCCGTTGTTGTTTCCGGCGTAATCTGACGGCAGTTTTCTCGGGCATTTGGGCCTCTTCTAATAAGTGTGCTGTGAGTACATCTGCAAGCATTCACCTGTCGAGGTCAAATGACTGGTGGTGCTCATCTGCCCCCGTGCTACTGCTGCTGCCTCCCGTGAATGCTCATGTGCCTGCGTGCCCCTGTACAGGCACAGATGCACGCGCGCAACACCTGATCCCGCATCCTAATTATTTTTCGCCCGGTTCTCGGAGTTGTTCTGCTTCCGGCTGATGAATGGGAAAGTGTAGTAGTGCTGTTTCATTTCACCAGCCTCTCAAGTGTGGAAATTATGGTAAATTTGAGAACAAGCCAGATTAGATTGATAGTTACACCTCCTCCTTTAATTAGCCAACCACAGGATCTGTGGAGGCAAAGGCCGGGGGGGTGTGTCGGTGTAGATAACGTGTATTGTCTATGTGAAAGATTAATCAAAAGGAGTTGCTTGAGGTGGGAAGGCTTTTCCGGAGAGGTTCCACATGTTGTCAGGTAGTCCCTCTGAATGGCAGCTTCCGGTTCGGTCCCTTAGCTTTCGGAAGTGACATTTAGTCTGATATGTGCCAGCCGTGCAATCTACCTAGCCCTGCAAAGTGCAAATATTAACCTAAATGCATATTAAGATACTGTGTGTTAGCTCCTGAACTGAAATAGAGAGCGGGTGTTCCAGCGGAGGCAAGCAAATCGTGTTGATTTACAGTGGCTTGAGGATTTGGCCCATTACCGCTTCTTTATACACTTTTAAAAAGAAATGCCAACTTGATAGTTTAGGCTTTAACTGGAACATGGCAAGAAATTGTATGTTTTGGCGGACCCCTAGTAATGTTGCAGAAACTTTCTCAGAAGTTGTTCCATGGGATAGCCGATTCCTCAGGTAAGAGCTACTTGTTTGTTCAATCCTCCATCTTAGGCCTGCTCCTCAGGTGCATCCTCCTTCTCGCAGCGATTTCCTAGGAACAGATTTCGAAGAACAGCTCTGATCACAGAATCACAGATTGGTTAGGGTTGGAAAGGACCTCTGGAGATCATCCAGCCCAACCCCCCTGCCAGAGCAGGGTCACCTACAGCAGGTTGCACAGGATGACCTCCAGGCGGGTTTTGAATGTTTCTGGGGTCGGAGACTCTACCGCCTCCCTGGGCAGCCTGTTCCAGCGCTCTGCCACCCTCAAAGTAAAGAAGTTCCTCCTCATGCTTTGATAGAAGTTCCTACGTTCCAGTTTGTACCCGTTACCTCTTGTCCTGGATCATCTTTGATGATCCAGGACAAGAGGTAACGGGCACCAATTGGAACGTAGGAACTTGAACTTGAACTGGAACGTAGGAACTTGAACATAGGATTATCCTTGATGATTCAGGATAGCTGTGTGTCTGACCAGTCTGTCTTTCGAAGGAGGTCCTGGGCCAGCTCCAGCCATGCTGTGCTGAGCAGAGCCCCTGGCAGCAGCCCCACAGCTCACTCCCAGTGTGCCTGAATGGAAAAGGTACCAAAGTTGCTCCAACACTTTCTGAAAAACTCTATAGTGTTACCCCACAAGCGCAAAGCGACGGCAAAGCCCGTGAAATGACACCGGTGCTTCCAGAAAATGTCAAGCTTCCTGCCCAAGGGTGACATGCCATGCGGTGGGGTCAGGGCCACGCGCTGAGCACCCGGTGCGCTGGGGTTGCCCCAGCGGTTCCTGAGCAGCTCCTGCAGTGCTGCCGCCGGTACCGTTCTGGCGGCTGTAGTTGTTTAAAAAGCCGTTGTTGTTTCCGGCGTAATCTGACGGCAGTTTTCTCGGGCATTTGGGCCTCTTCTAATAAGTGTGCTGTGAGTACATCTGCAAGCATTCACCTGTCGAGGTCAAATGACTGGTGGTGCTCATCTGCCCCCGTGCTACTGCTGCTGCCTCCCGTGAATGCTCATGTGCCTGCGTGCCCCTGTACAGGCACAGATGCACGCGCGCAACACCTGATCCCGCATCCTAATTATTTTTCGCCCGGTTCTCGGAGTTGTTCTGCTTCCGGCTGATGAATGGGAAAGTGTAGTAGTGCTGTTTCATTTCACCAGCCTCTCAAGTGTGGAAATTATGGTAAATTTGAGAACAAGCCAGATTAGATTGATAGTTACACCTCCTCCTTTAAATAGCCAACCACAGGATCTGTGGAGGCAAAGGCCGGGGGGGTGTGTCGGTGTAGATAACGTGTATTGTCTATGTGAAAGATTAATCAAAAGGAGTTGCTTGAGGTGGGAAGGCTTTTCCGGAGAGGTTCCACATGTTGTCAGGTAGTCCCTCTGAATGGCAGCTTCCGGTTCGGTCCCTTAGCTTTCGGAAGTGACATTTAGTCTGATATGTGCCAGCCGTGCAATCTACCTAGCCCTGCAAAGTGCAAATATTAACCTAAATGCATATTAAGATACTGTGTGTTAGCTCCTGAACTGAAATAGAGAGCGGGTGTTCCAGCGGAGGCAAGCAAATCGTGTTGATTTACAGTGGCTTGAGGATTTGGCCCATTACCGCTTCTTTATACACTTTTAAAAAGAAATGCCAACTCGATAGTTTAGGCTTTAACTGGAACATGGAAAGAAATTGTATGTTTTGGTGGACCCCTAGTAATGTTGCAGAAACTTTCTCAGAAGTTGTTCCATGGGATAGCCGATTCCTCAGGTAAGAGCTACTTGTTTGTTCAATCCTCCATCTTAGGCCTGCTCCTCAGGTGCATCCTCCTTCTCGCAGCGATTTCCTAGGAACAGATTTCGAAGAACAGCTCTGATCACAGAATCACAGATTGGTTAGGGTTGGAAAGGACCTCTGGAGATCATCCAGCCCAACCCCCCTGCCAGAGCAGGGTCACCTACAGCAGGTTGCACAGGATGACCTCCAGGCGGGTTTTGAATGTTTCTGAGGTCGGAGACTCTACCGCCTCCCTGGGCAGCCTGTTCCAGCGCTCTGCCACCCTCAAAGTAAAGAAGTTCCTCCTCATGCTTTGATAGAAGTTCCTAGGTTCCAGTTTGTACCCGTTACCTCTTGTCCTGGATCATCTTTGATGATCCAGGACAAGAGGTAACGGGCACCAATTGGAACGTAGGAACTTGAACTTGAACTGGAACGTAGGAACTTGAACATAGGATTATCCTTGATGATTCAGGATAGCTGTGTGTCTGACCAGTCTGTCTTTCGAAGGAGGTCCTGGGCCAGCTCCAGCCATGCTGTGCTGAGCAGAGCCCCTGGCAGCAGCCCCACAGCTCACTCCCAGTGTGCCTGAATGGAAAAGGTACCAAAGTTGCTCCAACACTTTCTGAAAAACTCTATAGTGTTACCCCACAAGCGCAAAGCGACGGCAAAGCCCGTGAAATGACACCGGTGCTTCCAGAAAATGTCAAGCTTCCTGCCCAAGGGTGACATGCCATGCGGTGGGGTCAGGGCCACGCGCTGAGCACCCGGTGCGCTGGGGTTGCCCCAGCGGTTCCTGAGCAGCTCCTGCAGTGCTGCCGCCGGTACCGTTCTGGCGGCTGTAGTTGTTTAAAAAGCCGTTGTTGTTTCCGGCGTAATCTGACGGCAGTTTTCTCGGGCATTTGGGCCTCTTCTAATAAGTGTGCTGTGAGTACATCTGCAAGCATTCACCTGTCGAGGTCAAATGACTGGTGGTGCTCATCTCCCCCCGTGCTACTGCTGCTGCCTCCCGTGAATGCTCATGTGCCTGCGTGCCCCTGTACAGGCACAGATGCACGCGCGCAACACCTGATCCCGCATCCTAATTATTTTTCGCCCGGTTCTCGGAGTTGTTCTGCTTCCGGCTGATGAATGGGAAAGTGTAGTAGTGCTGTTTCATTTCACCAGCCTCTCAAGTGTGGAAATTATGGTAAATTTGAGAACAAGCCAGATTAGATTGATAGTTACACCTCCTCCTTTAATTAGCCAACCACAGGATCTGTGGAGGCAAAGGCCGGGAGGGTGTGTCGGTGTATATAACGTGTATTGTCTATGTGAAAGATTAATCAAAAGGAGTTGCTTGAGGTGGGAAGGCTTTTCCGGAGAGGTTCCACATGTTGTCAGGTAGTCCCTCTGAATGGCAGCTTCCGGTTCGGTCCCTTAGCTTTCGGAAGTGACATTTAGTCTGATATGTGCCAGCCGTGCAATCTACCTAGCCCTGCAAAGTGCAAATATTAACCTAAATGCATATTAAGATAGTGTGTGTTAGCTCCTGAACTGAAATAGAGAGCGGGTGTTCCAGCGGAGGCAAGCAAATCGTGTTGATTTACAGTGGCTGGCGGATTTGGCCCATTACCGCTTCTTTATACACTTTTAAAAAGAAATGCCAACTCGATAGTTTAGGCTTTAACTGGAACATGGCAAGTAATTGTATGTTTTGGCGGACCCCTAGTAATGTTGCAGAATCTTTCTCAGAAGTTGTTCCATGGGATAGCCGATTCCTCAGGTAAGAGCTACTTGTTTGTTCAATCCTCCATCTTAGGCCTGCTCCTCAGGTGAATCCTCCTTCTCGCAGCGATTTCCTAGGAACAGATTTCGAAGAACAGCTCTGATCACAGAATCACAGATTGGTTAGGGTTGGAAAGGAGCTCTGGAGATCATCCAGTCCAACCCCCCTGCCAGAGCAGGGTCACCTACAGCAGGTTGCACAGGATGACCTCCAGGCGGGTTTTGAATGTCTCTGGGGTCGGAGACTCTACTGCCTCCCTGGGCAGCCTGTTCCAGCGCTCTGCCACCCTCAAAGTAAAGAAGTTCCTCCTCATGCTTTGATAGAAGTTCCTACGTTCCAGTTTGTACCCGTTACCTCTTGTCCTGGATCATCTTTGATGATCCAGGACAAGAGGTAACGGGCACCAATTGGAACGTAGGAACTTGAACTTGAACTGGAACGTAGGAACTTGAACATAGGATTATCCTTGATGATTCAGGATAGCTGTGTGTCTGACCAGTCTGTCTTTCGAAGGAGGTCCTGGACCAGCTCCAGCCATGCTGTGCTGAGCAGAGCCCCTGGCAGCAGCCCCACAGCTCACTCCCAGTGTGCCTGAATGGAAAAGGTACCAAAGTTGCTCCAACACTTTCTGAAAAACTCTATAGTGTTACCCCACAAGCGCAAAGCGACGGCAAAGCCCGTGAAATGACACCGGTGCTTCCAGAAAATGTCAAGCTTCCTGCCCAAGGGTGACATGCCATGCGGTGGGGTCAGGGCCACGCGCTGAGCACCCGGTGCGCTGGGGTTGCCCCAGCGGTTCCTGAGCAGCTCCTGCAGTGCTGCCGCCGGTACCGTTCTGGCGGCTGTAGTTGTTTAAAAAGCCGTTGTTGTTTCCGGCGTAATCTGACGGCAGTTTTCTCGGGCATTTGGGCCTCTTCTAATAAGTGTGCTGTGAGTACATCTGCAAGCATTCACCTGTCGAGGTCAAATGACTGGTGGTGCTCATCTGCCCCCGTGCTACTGCTGCTGCCTCCCGTGAATGCTCATGTGCCTGCGTGCCCCTGTACAGGCACAGATGCACGCGCGCAACACCTGATCCCGCATCCTAATTATTTTTCGCCCGGTTCTCGGAGTTGTTCTGCTTCCGGCTGATGAATGGGAAAGTGTAGTAGTGCTGTTTCATTTCACCAGCCTCTCAAGTGTGGAAATTATGGTAAATTTGAGAACAAGCCAGATTAGATTGATAGTTACACCTCCTCCTTTAATTAGCCAACCACAGGATCTGTGGAGGCAAAGGCCGGGGGGGTGTGTCGGTGTATATAACGTGTATTGTCTATGTGAAAGATTAATCAAAAGGAGTTGCTTGAGGTGGGAAGGCTTTTCCGGAGAGGTTCCACATGTTGTCAGGTAGTCCCTCTGAATGGCAGCTTCCGGTTCGGTCCCTTAGCTTTCGGAAGTGACATTTAGTCTGATATGTGCCAGCCGTGCAATCTACCTAGCCCTGCAAAGTGCAAATATTAACCTAAATGCATATTAAGATACTGTGTGTTAGCTCCTGAACTGAAATAGAGAGCGGGTGTTCCAGCGGAGGCAAGCAAATCGTGTTGATTTACAGTGGCTTGAGGATTTGGCCCATTACCGCTTCTTTATACACTTTTAAAAAGAAATGCCAACTCGATAGTTTAGGCTTTAACTGGAACATGGCAAGTAATTGTATGTTTTGGCGGACCCCTAGTAATGTTGCAGAATCTTTCTCAGAAGTTGTTCCATGGGATAGCCGATTCCTCAGGTAAGAGCTACTTGTTTGTTCAATCCTCCATCTTAGGCCTGCTCCTCAGGTGCATCCTCCTTCTCGCAGCGATTTCCTACGAACAGATTTCGAAGAACAGCTCTGATCACAGAATCACAGATTGGTTAGGGTTGGAAAGGAGCTCTGGAGATCATCCAGTCCAACCCCCTGCCAGAGCAGGGTCACCTACAGCAGGTTGCACAGGATGACGTCCAGGCGGGTTTTGAATGTCTCTGGGGTGGGAGACTCTACCGCCTCCCTGGGCAGCCTGTTCCAGCGCTCTGCCACCCTCAAAGTAAAGAAGTTCCTCCTCATGCTTTGATAGAAGTTCCTAGGTTCCAGTTTGTACCCGTTACCTCTTGTCCTGGATCATCTTTGATGATCCAGGACAAGAGGTAACGGGCACCAATTGGAACGTAGGAACTTGAACTTGAACTGGAAGGTAGGAACTTGAACTTGAACATAGGATTATCCTTGATGATTCAGGATAGCTGTGTGTCTGACCAGTCTGTCTTTCGAAGGAGGTCCTGGGCCAGCTCCAGCCATGCTGTGCTGAGCAGAGCCCCTGACAGCAGCCCCACAGCTCACTCCCAGTGTGCCTGAATGGAAAAGGTACCAAAGTTGCTCCAACACTTTCTGAAAAACTCTATAGTGTTACCCCACAAGCGCAAAGCAACGGCAAAGCCCGTGAAATGACACCGGTGCTTCCAGAAAATGTCAAGCTTCCTGCCCAAGGGTGACATGCCATGCGGTGGGGTCAGGGCCACGCGCTGAGCACCCGGTGCGCTGGGGTTGCCCCAGCGTTTCCTGAGCAGCTCCTGCAGTGCTGCCGCCGGTACCGTTCTGGCGGCTGTAGTTGTTTAAAAAGCCGTTGTTGTTTCCGGCGTAATCTGACGGCAGTTTTCTCGGGCGTTTGGGCCTCTTCTAATAAGTGTGCTGTGAGTACATCTGCAAGCATTCACATGTCGAGGTCAAATGACTGGTGGTGCTCATCTGCCCCCGTGCTACTGCTGCTGCCTCCCGTGAATGCTCATGTGCCTGCGTGCCCCTGTACAGGCACAGATGCACGCGCGCAACACCTGATCCCACATCCTAATTATTTTTCGCCCGGTTCTCGGAGTTGTTCTGCTTCCGGCTGATGAATGTGAAAGTGTAGTAGTGCTGTTTCATTTCACCAGCCTCTCAAGTGTGGAAATTATGGTAAATTTGAGAACAAGCCAGATTAGATTGATAGTTACACCTCCTCCTTTAACTAGCCAACCACAGGATCTGTGGAGGCAAAGGCCGGGGGGGTGTGTCGGTGTATATAACGTGTATTGTCTATGTGAAAGATTAATCAAAAGGAGTTGCTTGAGGTGGGAAGGCTTTTCCGGAGAGGTTCCACATGTTGTCAGGTAGTCCCTCTGAATGGCAGCTTCCGGTTCGGTCCCTTAGCTTTCGGAAGTGACATTTAGTCTGATATGTGCCAGCCGTGCAATCTACCTAGCCCTGCAAAGTGCAAATATTAACATAAATGCATATTAAGATACTGTGTGTTAGCTCCTGAACTGAAATAGAGAGCGGGTGTTCCAGCGGAGGCAAGCAAATCGTGTTGATTTAGAGTGGCTTGAGGATTTGGCCCATTACCGCTTCTTTATACACTTTTAAAAAGAAATGCCAACTCGATAGTTTAGGCTTTAACTGGAACATGGCAAGTAATTGTATGTTTTGGCGGACCCCTAGTAATGTTGCAGAATCTTTCTCAGAAGTTGTTCCATGGGATAGCCGATTCCTCAGGTAAGAGCTACTTGTTTGTTCAATCCTCCATCTTAGGCCTGCTCCTCAGGTGCATCCTCCTTCTCGCAGCGATTTCCTAGGAACAGATTTCGAAGAACAGCTCTGATCACAGAATCACAGATTGGTTAGGGTTGGAAAGGAGCTCTAGAGATCATCCAGTCCAACCCCCTGCCAGAGCAGGGTCACCTACAGCAGGTTGCACAGGATGACCTCCAGGCGGGTTATGAATGTCTCTGGGGTGGGAGACTCTACCGCCTCCCTGGGCAGCCTGTTCCAGCGCTCTGCCACCCTCAAAGTAAAGATGTTCCTCCTCATGCTTTGATAGAAGTTCCTAGGTTCCAGTTTGTACCCGTTACCTCTTGTCCTGGATCATCTTTGATGATCCAGGACAAGAGGTAACGGGCACCAATTGGAACGTAGGAACTTGAACTTGAACTGGAAGGTAGGAACTTGAACTTGAACATAGGATTATCCTTGATGATTCAGGATAGCTGTGTGTCTGACCAGTCTGTCTTTCGAAGGAGGTCCTGGGCCAGCTCCAGCCATGCTGTGCTGAGCAGAGCCCCTGGCAGCAGCCCCACACCTCACTCCCAGTGTGCCTGAATGGAAAAGGTACCAAAGTTGCTCCAACACTTTCTGAAAAACTCTATAGTATTACCCCACAAGCGCAAAGCGACGGCAAAGCCCGTGAAATGACACCGGTGCTTCCAGAAAATGTCAAGCTTCCTGCCCAAGGGTGACATGCCATGCGGTGGGGTCAGGGCCACGCGCTGAGCACCCGGTGCGCTGGAGTTGCCCCAGCGGTTCCTGAGCAGCTCCTGCAGTGCTGCCGCCGGTACCGTTCTGGCGGCTGTAGTTGTTTAAAAAGCCGTTGTTGTTTCCGGCGTAATCTGACGGCAGTTTTCTCGGGCATTTGGGCCTCTTCTAATAAGTGTGCTGTGAGTACATCTGCAAGCATTCACCTGTCGAGGTCAAATGACTGGTGGTGCTCATCTGCCCCCGTGCTACTGCTGCTGCCTCCCGTGAATGCTCATGTGCCTGCGTGCCCCTGTACAGGCACAGATGCACGCGCGCAACACCTGATCCCGCATCCTAATTATTTTTCGCCCGGTTCTCGGAGTTGTTCTGCTTCCGGCTGATGAATGGGAAAGTGTAGTAGTGCTGTTTCATTTCACCAGCCTCTCAAGTGTGGAAATTATGGTAAATTTGAGAACAAGCCAGATTAGATTGATAGTTACACCTCCTCCTTTAATTAGCCAACCACAGGATCTGTGGAGGCAAAGGCCGGGGGGGTGTGTCGGTGTATATAACGTGTATTGTCTATGTGAAAGATTAATCAAAAGGAGTTGCTTGAGGTGGGAAGGCTTTTCCGGAGAGGTTCCACATGTTGTCAGGTAGTCCCTCTGAATGGCAGCTTCCGGTTCGGTCCCTTAGCTTTCGGAAGTGACATTTAGTCTGATATGTGCCAGCCGTGCAATCTACCTAGCCCTGCAAAGTGCAAATATTAACCTAAATGCATATTAAGATACTGTGTGTTAGCTCCTGAACTGAAATAGAGAGCGGGTGTTCCAGCGGAGGCAAGCAAATCATGTTGATTTACAGTGGCTTGAGGATTTGGCCCATTACCGCTTCTTTATACACTTTTAAAAAGAAATGCCAACTCGATAGTTTAGGCTTTAACTGGAACATGGCAAGTAATTCTGTGTTTTGGCGGACCCCTAGTTATGTTGCAGAATCTTTCTCAGAAGTTGTTCCATGGGATAGCCGATTCCTCAGGTAAGAGCTACTTGTTTGTTCAATCCTCCATCTTAGGCCTGCTCCTCAGGTGCATCCTCCTTCTCGCAGCGATTTCCTAGGAACACATTTCGAAGAACAGCTCTGATCACAGAATCACAGATTGGTTAGGGTTGGAAAGGAGCTCTGGAGATCATCCAGTCCAACCCCCTGCCAGAGCAGGGTCACCTACAGCAGGTTGCACAGGATGACCTCCAGGCGGGTTATGAATGTCTCTGGGGTCGGAGACTCTACCGCCTCCCTGGGCAGCCTGTTCCAGCGCTCTGCCACCCTCAAAGTAAAGAAGTTCCTCCTCATGCTTTGATAGAAGTTCCTAGGTTCCAGTTTGTACCCGTTACCTCTTGTCCTGGATCATCTTTGATGATCCAGGACAAGAGGTAATGGGCACCAATTGGAACGTAGGAACTTGAACTTGAACTGGAACATAGGAACTTGAACTTGAACATAGGATTATCCTTGATGATTCAGGATAGCTGTGTGTCTGACCAGTCTGTCTTTCGAAGGAGGTCCTGGGCCAGCTCCAGCCATGCTGTGCTGAGCAGAGCCCCTGGCAGCAGCCCCACAGCTCACTCCCAGTGTGCCTGAATGGAAAAGGTACCAAAGTTGCTCCAACACTTTCTGAAAAACTCTATAGTGTTACCCCACAAGCGCAAAGCGACGGCAAAGCCCGTGAAATGACACCGGTGCTTCCAGAAAATGTCAAGCTTCCTGCCCAAGGGTGACATGCCATGCGGTGGGGTCAGGGCCACGCGCTGAGCACCCGGTGCGCTGGAGTTGCCCCAGCGTTTCCTGAGCAGCTCCTGCAGTGCTGCCGCCGGTACCGTTCTGGCGGCTGTAGTTGTTTAAAAAGCCGTTGTTGTTTCCGGCGTAATCTGACGGCAGTTTTCTCGGGCATTTGGGCCTCTTCTAATAAGTGTGCTGTGAGTACATCTGCAAGCATTCACCTGTCGAGGTCAAATGACTGGTGGTGCTCATCTGCCCCCGTGCTACTGCTGCTGCCTCCCGTGAATGCTCATGTGCCTGCGTGCCCCTGTACAGGCACAGATGCACGCGCGCAACACCTGATCCCGCATCCTAATTATTTTTCGCCCGGTTCTCTGAGTTGTTCTGCTTCCGGCTGATGAATGGGAAAGTGTAGTAGTGCTGTTTCATTTCACCAGCCTCTCAAGTGTGGAAATTATGGTAAATTTGAGAACAAGCCAGATTAGATTGATAGTTACACCTCCTCCTTTAATTAGCCAACCACAGGATCTGTGGAGGCAAAGGCCGGGGGGGTGTGTCGGTGTATATAACGTGTATTGTCTATGTGAAAGATTAATCAAAAGGAGTTGCTTGAGGTGGGAAGGCTTTTCCGGAGAGGTTCCACATGTTGTCAGGTAGTCCCTCTGAATGGCAGCTTCCGGTTCGGTCCCTTAGCTTTCGGAAGTGACATTTAGTCTGATATGTGCCAGCCGTGCAATCTACCTAGCCCTGCAAAGTGCAAATATTAACCTAAATGCATATTAAGATACTGTGTGTTAGCTCCTGAACTGAAATAGAGAGCGGGTGTTCCAGCGGAGGCAAGCAAATCGTGTTGATTTAGAGTGGCTTGAGGATTTGGCCCATTACCGCTTCTTTATACACTTTTAAAAAGAAATGCCAACTCGATAGTTTAGGCTTTAACTGGAACATGGCAAGTAATTGTATGTTTTGGCGGACCCCTAGTAATGTTGCAGAATCTTTCTCAGAAGTTGTTCCATGGGATAGCCGATTCCTCAGGTAAGAGCTACTTGTTTGTTCAATCCTCCATCTTAGGCCTGCTCCTCAGGTGCATCCTCCTTCTCGCAGCGATTTCCTAGGAACAGATTTCGAAGAACAGCTCTGATCACAGAATCACAGATTGGTTAGGGTTGGAAAGGAGCTCTAGAGATCATCCAGTCCAACCCCCTGCCAGAGCAGGGTCACCTACAGCAGGTTGCACAGGATGACCTCCAGGCGGGTTATGAATGTCTCTGGGGTGGGAGACTCTACCGCCTCCCTGGGCAGCCTGTTCCAGCGCTCTGCCACCCTCAAAGTAAAGATGTTCCTCCTCATGCTTTGATAGAAGTTCCTAGGTTCCAGTTTGTACCCGTTACCTCTTGTCCTGGATCATCTTTGATGATCCAGGACAAGAGGTAACGGGCACCAATTGGAACGTAGGAACTTGAACTTGAACTGGAACGTAGGAACTTGAACATAGGATTATCCTTGATGATTCAGGATAGCTGTGTGTCTGACCAGTCTGTCTTTCGAAGGAGGTCCTGGGCCAGCTCCAGCCATGCTGTGCTGAGCAGAGCCCCTGGCAGCAGCCCCACAGCTCACTCCCAGTGTGCCTGAATGGAAAAGGTACCAAAGTTGCTCCAACACTTTCTGAAAAACTCTATAGTGTTACCCCACAAGCGCAAAGCGACGGCAAAGCCCGTGAAATGACACCGGTGCTTCCAGAAAATGCCAAGCTTCCTGCCCAAGGGTGACATGCCATGCGGTGGGGTCAGGGCCACGCGCTGAGCACCCGGTGCGCTGGGGTTGCCCCAGCGGTTCCTGAGCAGCTCCTGCAGTGCTGCCGCCGGTACCGTTCTGGCGGCTGTAGTTGTTTAAAAAGCCGTTGTTGTTTCCGGCGTAATCTGACGGCAGTTTTCTCGGGCATTTGGGCCTCTTCTAATAAGTGTGCTGTGAGTACATCTGCAAGCATTCACCTGTCGAGGTCAAATGACTGGTGGTGCTCATCTGCCCCCGTGCTACTGCTGCTGCCTCCCGTGAATGCTCATGTGCCTGCGTGCCCCTGTACAGGCACAGATGCACGCGCGCAACACCTGATCCCGCATCCTAATTATTTTTCGCCCGGTTCTCGGAGTTGTTCTGCTTCCGGCTGATGAATGGGAAAGTGTAGTAGTGCTGTTTCATTTCACCAGCCTCTCAAGTGTGGAAATTATGGTAAATTTGAGAACAAGCCAGATTAGATTGATAGTTACACCTCCTCCTTTAATAAGCCAACCACAGGATCAGTGGAGGCAAAGGCCGGGGGGGTGTGTCGGTGTATATAAGGTGTATTGTCTATGTGAAAGATGAATCAAAAGGAGTTGCTCGAGGTGGGAAGGCTTTTCCGGAGAGGTTCCACATGTTGTCAGGTAGTCCCTCTGAATGGCAGCTTCCGGTTCGGTCCCTTAGCTTTCGGAAGTGACATTTAGTCTGATATGTGCCAGCCGTGCAATCTACCTAGCCCTGCAAAGTGCAAATATTAACCTAAATGCATATTAAGATACTGTGTGTTAGCTCCTGAACTGAAATAGAGAGCGGGTGTTCCAGCGGAGGCAAGCAAATCATGTTGATTTACAGTGGCTTGAGGATTTGGCCCATTACCGCTTCTTTATACACTTTTAAAAAGAAATGCCAACTCGATAGTTTAGGCTTTAACTGGAACATGGCAAGTAATTCTGTGTTTTGGCGGACCCCTAGTTATGTTGCAGAATCTTTCTCAGAAGTTGTTCCATGGGATAGCCGATTCCTCAGGTAAGAGCTACTTGTTTGTTCAATCCTCCATCTTAGGCCTGCTCCTCAGGTGCATCCTCCTTCTCGCAGCGATTTCCTAGGAACAGATTTCGAAGAACAGCTCTGATCACAGAATCACAGATTGGTTAGGGTTGGAAAGGACCTCTGGAGATCATCCAGCCCAACCCCCCTGCCAGAGCAGGGTCACCTACAGCAGGTTGCACAGGATGACCTCCAGGCGGGTTTTGAATGTTTCTGGGGTGGGAGACTCTACCGCCTCCCTGGGCAGCCTGTTCCAGCGCTCTGCCACCCTCAAAGTAAAGAATTCCTCCTCATGCTTTGATAGAAGTTCCTAGGTTCCAGTTTGTACCCGTTACCTCTTGTCCTGGATCATCTTTGATGATCCAGGACAAGAGGTAACGGGCACCAATTGGAACGTAGGAACTTGAACTTGAACTGGAAGGTAGGAACTTGAACTTGAACATAGGATTATCCTTGATGATTCAGGATAGCTGTGTGTCTGACCAGTCTGTCTTTCGAAGGAGGTCCTGGGCCAGCTCCAGCCATGCTGTGCTGAGCAGAGCCCCTGGCAGCAGCCCCACACCTCACTCCCAGTGTGCCTGAATGGAAAAGGTACCAAAGTTGCTGCAACACTTTCTGAAAAACTCTATAGTGTTACCCCACAAGCGCAAAGCGACGGCAAAGCCCGTGAAATGACACCGGTGCTTCCAGAAAATGCCAAGCTTCCTGCCCAAGGGTGACATGCCATGCGGTGGGGTCAGGGCCACGCGCTGAGCACCCGGTACGCTGGGGTTGCCCCAGCGGTTCCTGAGCAGCTCCTGCAGTGCTGCCGCCGGTACCGTTCTGGCGGCTGTAGTTGTTTAAAAAGCCGTTGTTGTTTCCGGCGTAATCTGACGGCAGTTTTCTCGGGCATTTGGGCCTCTTCTAATAAGTGTGCTGTGAGTACATCTGCAAGCATTCACCTGTCGAGGTCAAATGACTGGTGGTGCTCATCTGCCCCCGTGCTACTGCTGCTGCCTCCCGTGAATGCTCATGTGCCTGCGTGCCCCTGTACAGGCACAGATGCACGCGCGCAACACCTGATCCCGCATCCTAATTATTTTTCGCCCGGTTCTCGGAGTTGTTCTGCTTCCGGCTGATGAATGGGAAAGTGTAGTAGTGCTGTTTCATTTCACCAGCCTCTCAAGTGTGGAAATTATGGTAAATTTGAGAACAAGCGAGATTAGATTGATAGTTACACCTCCTCCTTTAATTAGCCAACCACAGGATCTGTGGAGGCAAAGGCCGGGGGGGTGTGTCGGTGTATATAACGTGTATTGTCTATGTGAAAGATTAATCAAAAGGAGTTGCTTGAGGTGGGAAGGCTTTTCCGGAGAGGTTCCACACGTTGTCAGGTAGTCCCTCTGAATGGCAGCTTCCGGTTCGGTCCCTTAGCTTTCGGAAGTGACATTTAGTCTGATATGTGCCAGCCGTGCAATCTACCTAGCCCTGCAAAGTGCAAATATTAACCTAAATGCATATTAAGATACTGTGTGTTAGCTCCTGAACTGAAATAGAGAGCGGGTGTTCCAGCGGAGGCAAGCAAATCGTGTTGATTTACAGTGGCTTGAGGATTTGGCCCATTACCGCTTCTTTATACACTTTTCAAAAGAAATGCCAACTCGATAGTTTAGGCTTTAACTGGAACATGGCAAGTAATTGTATGTTTTGGCGGACCCCTAGTAATGTTGCAGAATCTTTCTCAGAAGTTGTTACGTGGGATAGCCGATTCCTCAGGTAAGAGCTACTTGTTTGTTCAATCCTCCATCTTAGGCCTGCTCCTCAGGTGCATCCTCCTTCTCGCAGCGATTTCCTAGGAACAGATTTCGAAGAACAGCTCTGATCACAGAATCACAGATTGGTTAGGGTTGGAAAGGAGCTCTGGAGATCATCCAGTCCAACCCCCCTGCCAGAGCAGGGTCACCTACAGCAGGTTGCACAGGATGACCTCCAGGCGGGTTTTGAATGTCTCTGGGGTCGGAGACTCTACCGCCTCCCTGGGCAGCCTGTTCCAGCGCTCTGCCAACCTCAAAGTAAAGAAGTTCCTCCTCATGCTTTGATAGAAGTTCCTAGGTTCCAGTTTGTACCCGTTACCTCTTGTCCTGGATCATCTTTGATGATCCAGGACAAGAGGTAACGGGCACCAATTGGAACGTAGGAACTTGAACTTGAACTGGAAGGTAGGAACTTGAACTTGAACATAGGATTATCCTTGATGATTCAGGATAGCTGTGTGTCTGACCAGTCTGTCTTTCGAAGTAGGTCCTGGGCCAGCTCCAGCCATGCTGTGCTGAGCAGTGCCCCTGGCAGCAGCCCCACACCTCACTCCCAGTGTGCCTGAATGGAAAAGGTACCAAAGTTGCTCCAACACTTTCTGAAAAACTCTATAGTGTTACCCCACAAGCGCAAAGCGACGGCAAAGCCCGTGAAATGACACCGGTGCTTCCAGAAAATGTCAAGCTTCCTGCCCAAGGGTGACATGCCATGCGGTGGGGTCAGGGCCACGCGCTGAGCACCCGGTGCGCTGGGGTTGCCCCAGCGGTTCCTGAGCAGCTCCTGCAGTGCTGCCGCCGGTACCGTTCTGGCGGCTGTAGTTGTTTAAAAAGCCGTTGTTGTTTCCGGCGTAATCTGACGGCAGTTTTCTCGGGCATTTGGGCCTCTTCTAATAAGTGTGCTGTGAGTACATCTGCAAGCATTCACCTGTCGAGGTCAAATGACTGGTGGTGCTCATCTGCCCCCGTGCTACTGCTGCTGCCTCCCGTGAATGCTCATGTGCCTGCGTGCCCCTGTACAGGCACAGATGCACGCGCGCAACACCTGATCCCGCATCCTAATTATTTTTCGCCCGGTTCTCGGAGTTGTTCTGCTTCCGGCTGATGAATGGGAAAGTGTAGTAGTGCTGTTTCATTTCACCAGCCTCTCAAGTGTGGAAATTATGGTAAATTTGAGAACAAGCCAGATTAGATTGATAGTTACACCTCCTCCTTTAATTAGCCAACCACAGGATCTGTGGAGGCAAAGGCCGGGGGGGTGTGTCGGTGTATATAAGGTGTATTGTCTATGTGAAAGATGAATCAAAAGGAGTTGCTTGAGGTGGGAAGGCTTTTCCGGAGAGGTTCCACATGTTGTCAGGTAGTCCCTCTGAATGGCAGCTTCCGGTTCGGTCCCTTAGCTTTCGGAAGTGACATTTAGTCTGATATGTGCCAGCCGTGCAATCTACCTAGCCCTGCAAAGTGCAAATATTAACCTAAATGCATATTAAGATAGTGTGTGTTAGCTCCTGAACTGAAATAGAGAGCGGGTGTTCCAGCGGAGGCAAGCAAATCGTGTTGATTTACAGTGGCTTGAGGATTTGGCCCATTACCGCTTCTTTATACACTTTTAAAAAGAAATGCCAACTCGATAGTTTAGGCTTTAACTGGAACATGGCAAGTAATTCTGTGTTTTGGCGGACCCCTAGTAATGTTGCAGAATCTTTCTCAGAAGTTGTTCCATGGGATAGCCGATTCCTCAGGTAAGAGCTACTTGTTTGTTCAATCCTCCATCTTAGGCCTGCTCCTCAGGTGCATCCTCCTTCTCGCAGCGATTTCCTAGGAACAGATTTCGAAGAACAGCTCTGATCACAGAATCACAGATTGGTTAGGGTTGGAAAGGAGCTCTGGAGATCATCCAGTCCAACCCCCCTGCCAGAGCAGGGTCACCTACAGCAGGTTGCACAGGATGACCTCCAGGCGGGTTTTGAATGTCTCTGGGGTGGGAGACTCTACCGCCTCCCTGGGCAGCCTGTTCCAGCGCTCTGCCACCCTCAAAGTAAAGAAGTTCCTCCTCATGCTTTGATAGAAGTTCCTACGTTCCAGTTTGTACCCGTTACCTCTTGTCCTGGATCATCTTTGATGATCCAGGACAAGAGGTAACGGGCACCAATTGGAACGTAGGAACTTGAACTTGAACTGGAACGTAGGAACTTGAACATAGGATTATCCTTGATGATTCAGGATAGCTGTGTGTCTGACCAGTCTGTCTTTCGAGGGAGGTCCTGGGCCAGCTCCAGCCATGCTGTGCTGAGCAGAGCCCCTGGCAGCAGCCCCACAGCTCACTCCCAGTGTGCCTGAATGGAAAAGGTACCAAAGTTGCTGCAACACTTTCTGAAAAACTCTATAGTGTTACCCCACAAGCGCAAAGCGACGGCAAAGCCCGTGACATGACACCGGTGCTTCCAGAAAATGTCAAGCTTCCTGCCCAAGGGTGACATGCCATGCGGTGGGGTCAGGGCCACGCGCTGAGCACCCGGTGCGCTGGGGTTGCCCCAGCGGTTCCTGAGCAGCTCCTGCAGTGCTGCCGCCGGTACCGTTCTGGCGGCTGTAGTTGTTTAAAAAGCCGTTGTTGTTTCCGGCGTAATCTGACGGCAGTTTTCTCGGGCATTTGGGCCTCTTCTAATAAGTGTGCTGTGAGTACATCTGCAAGCATTCACCTGTCGAGGTCAAATGACTGGTGGTGCTCATCTGCCCCCGTGCTACTGCTGCTGCCTCCCGTGAATGCTCATGTGCCTGCGTGCCCCTGTACAGGCACAGATGCACGCGCGCAACACCTGATCCCGCATCCTAATTATTTTTCGCCCGGTTCTCGGAGTTGTTCTGCTTCCGGCTGATGAATGGGAAAGTGTAGTAGTGCTGTTTCATTTCACCAGCCTCTCAAGTGTGGAAATTATGGTAAATTTGAGAACAAGCCAGATTAGATTGATAGTTACACCTCCTCCTTTAATTAGCCAACCACAGGATCTGTGGAGGCAAAGGCCGGGGGGGTGTGTCGGTGTATATAACGTGTATTGTCTATGTGAAAGATGAATCAAAAGGAGTTGCTTGAGGTGGGAAGGCTTTTCCGGAGAGGTTCCACATGTTGTCAGGTAGTCCCTCTGAATGGCAGCTTCCGGTTCGGTCCCTTAGCTTTCGGAAGTGACATTTAGTCTGATATGTGCCAGCCGTGCAATCTACCTAGCCCTGCAAAGTGCAAATATTAACCTAAATGCATATTAAGATACTGTGTGTTAGCTCCTGAACTGAAATAGAGAGCGGGTGTTCCAGCGGAGGCAAGCAAATCGTGTTGATTTACAGTGGCTTGCGGATTTGGCCCATTACCGCTTCTTTATACACTTTTAAAAAGAAATGCCAACTCGATAGTTTAGGCTTTAACTGGAACATGGCAAGTAATTCTGTGTTTTGGCGGACCCCTAGTAATGTTGCAGAATCTTTCTCAGAAGTTGTTCCATGGGATAGCCGATTCCTCAGGTAAGAGCTACTTGTTTGTTCAATCCTCCATCTTAGGCCTGCTCCTCAGGTGCATCCTCCTTCTCGCAGCGATTTCCTAGGAACAGATTTCGAAGAACAGCTCTGATCACAGAATCACAGATTGGTTAGGGTTGGAAAGGAGCTCTGGAGATCATCCAGTCCAACCCCCCTCCCAGAGCAGGGTCACCTACAGCAGGTTGCACAGGATGACCTCCAGGCGGGTTTTGAATGTCTCTGGGGTGGAAGACTCTACCGCCTCCCTGGGCAGCCTGTTCCAGCGCTCTGCCACCCTCAAAGTAAAGAAGTTCCTCCTCATGCTTTGATAGAAGTTCCTACGTTCCAATTGGTACCCGTTACCTCTTGTCCTGGATCATCTTTGATCCAGGTAACGGGCACCAATTGGAACGTAGGAACTTGAACTTGAACTGGAAGGTAGGAACTTGAACATAGGATTATCCTTGATGATTCAGGATAGCTGTGTGTCTGACCAGTCTGTCTTTCGAGGGAGGTCCTGGACCAGCTCCAGCCATGCTGTGCTGAGCAGAGCCCCTGGCAGCAGCCCCACAGCTCACTCCCAGTGTGCCTGAATGGAAAAGGTACCAAAGTTGCTCCAACACTTTCTGAAAAACTCTATAGTGTTACCCCACAAGCGCAAAGCGACGGCAAAGCCCGTGAAATGACACCGGTGCTTCCAGAAAATGTCAAGCTTCCTGCCCAAGGGTGACATGCCATGCGGTGGGGTCAGGGCCACGCGCTGAGCACCCGGTGCGCTGGGGTTGCCCCAGCGGTTCCTGAGCAGCTCCTGCAGTGCTGCCGCCGGTACCGTTCTGGCGGCTGTAGTTGTTTAAAAAGCCGTTGTTGTTTCCGGCGTAATCTGACGGCAGTTTTCTCGGGCATTTGGGCCTCTTCTAATAAGTGTGCTGTGAGTACATCTGCAAGCATTCACCTGTCGAGGTCAAATGACTGGTGGTGCTCATCTCCCCCCGTGCTACTGCTGCTGCCTCCCGTGAATGCTCATGTGCCTGCGTGCCCCTGTACAGGCACAGATGCACGCGCGCAACACCTGATCCCGCATCCTAATTATTTTTCGCCCGGTTCTCGGAGTTGTTCTGCTTCCGGCTGATGAATGGGAAAGTGTAGTAGTGCTGTTTCATTTCACCAGCCTCTCAAGTGTGGAAATTATGGTAAATTTGAGAACAAGCCAGATTAGATTGATAGTTACACCTCCTCCTTTAATTAGCCAACCACAGGATCTGTGGAGGCAAAGGCCGGGGGGGTGTGTCGGTGTATATAAGGTGTATTGTCTATGTGAAAGATTAATCAAAAGGAGTTGCTTGAGGTGGGAAGGCTTTTCCGGAGAGGTTCCACATGTTGTCAGGTAGTCCCTCTGAATGGCAGCTTCCGGTTCGGTCCCTTAGCTTTCGGAAGTGACATTTAGTCTGATATGTGCCAGCCGTGCAATCTACCTAGCCCTGCAAAGTGCAAATATTAACCTAAATGCATATTAAGATACTGTGTGTTAGCTCCTGAACTGAAATAGAGAGCGGGTGTTCCAGCGGAGGCAAGCAAATCGTGTTGATTTACAGTGGCTTGCGGATTTGGCCCATTACCGCTTCTTTATACACTTTTAAAAAGAAATGCCAACTCGATAGTTTAGGCTTTAACTGGAACATGGCAAGTAATTCTGTGTTTTGGCGGACCCCTAGTAATGTTGCAGAATCTTTCTCAGAAGTTGTTCCATGGGATAGCCGATTCCTCAGGTAAGAGCTACTTGTTTGTTCAATCCTCCATCTTAGGCCTGCTCCTCAGGTGCATCCTCCTTCTCGCAGCGATTTCCTAGGAACAGATTTCGAAGAACAGCTCTGATCACAGAATCACAGATTGGTTAGGGTTGGAAAGGACCTCTGGAGATCATCCAGCCCAACCCCCCTGCCAGAGCAGGGTCACCTACAGCAGGTTGCACAGGATGACCTCCAGGCGGGTTTTGAATGTCTCTGGGGTGGAAGACTCTACCGCCTCCCTGGGCAGCCTGTTCCAGCGCTCTGCCACCCTCAAAGTAAAGAAGTTCCTCCTCATGCTTTGATAGAAGTTCCTACGTTCCAGTTTGTACCCGTTACCTCTTGTCCTGGATCATCTTTGATGATCCAGGACAAGAGGTAACGGGCACCAATTGGAACGTAGGAACTTGAACTTGAACTGGAAGGTAGGAACTTGAACATAGGATTATCCTTGATGATTCAGGATAGCTGTGTGTCTGACCAGTCTGTCTTTCGAAGGAGGTCCTGGGCCAGCTCCAGCCATGCTGTGCTGAGCAGAACCCCTGGCAGCAGCCCCACAGCTCACTCCCAGTGTGCCTGAATGGAAAAGGTACCAAAGTTGCTCCAACACTTTCTGAAAAACTCTATAGTGTTACCCCACAAGCGCAAAGCGACGGCAAAGCCCGTGAAATGACACCGGTGCTTCCAGAAAATGTCAAGCTTCCTGCCCAAGGGTGACATGCCATGCGGTGGGGTCAGGGCCACGCGCTGAGCACCCGGTGCGCTGGGGTTGCCCCAGCGGTTCCTGAGCAGCTCCTGCAGTGCTGCCGCCGGTACCGTTCTGGCGGCTGTAGTTGTTTAAAAAGCCGTTGTTGTTTCCGGCGTAATCTGACGGCAGTTTTCTCGGGCATTTGGGCCTCTTCTAATAAGTGTGCTGTGAGTACATCTGCAAGCATTCACCTGTCGAGGTCAAATGACTGGTGGTGCTCATCTGCCCCCGTGCTACTGCTGCTGCCTCCCGTGAATGCTCATGTGCCTGCGTGCCCCTGTACAGGCACAGATGCACGCGCGCAACACCTGATCCCGCATCCTAATTATTTTTCGCCCGGTTCTCGGAGTTGTTCTGCTTCCGGCTGATGAATGGGAAAGTGTAGTAGTGCTGTTTCATTTCACCAGCCTCTCAAGTGTGGAAATTATGGTAAATTTGAGAACAAGCCAGATTAGATTGATAGTTACACCTCCTCCTTTAATTAGCCAACCACAGGATCTGTGGAGGCAGAGGCCGGGGGTGTGTGTCGTGTATATAAGGTGTATTGTCTATGTGAAAGATTAATCAAAAGGAGTTGCTTGAGGTGGGAAGGCTTTTCCGGAGAGGTTCCACATGTTGTCAGGTAGTCCCTCTGAATGGCAGCTTCCGGTTCGGTCCCTTAGCTTTCGGAAGTGACATTTAGTCTGATATGTGCCAGCCGTGCAATCTACCTAGCCCTGCAAAGTGCAAATATTAACCTAAATGCATATTAAGATAGTGTGTGTTAGCTCCTGAACTGAAATAGAGAGCGGGTGTTCCAGCGGAGGCAAGCAAATCGTGTTGATTTACAGTGGCTTGCGGATTATGCCCATTACCGCTTCTTTATACACTTTTAAAACGAAATGCCAACTCGATAGTTTAGGCTTTAACTGGAACATGGCAAGTAATTCTGTGTTTTGGCGGACCCCTAGTAATGTTGCAGAATCTTTCTCAGAAGTTGTTCCATGGGATAGCCGATTCCTCAGGTAAGAGCTACTTGTTTGTTCAATCCTCCATCTTAGGCCTGCTCCTCAGGTGCATCCTCCTTCTCGCAGCGATTTCCTAGGAACAGATTTCGAAGAACAGCTCTGATCACAGAATCACAGATTGGTTAGGGTTGGAAAGGAGCTCTGGAGATCATCCAGTCCAACCCCCCTGCCAGAGCAGGGTCACCTACAGCAGGTTGCACAGGATGACCTCCAGGCGGGTTTTGAATGTCTCTGGGGTGGAAGACTCTACCGCCTCCCTGGGCAGCCTGTTCCAGCGCTCTGCCACCCTCAAAGTAAAGAAGTTCCTCCTCATGCTTTGATAGAAGTTCCTACGTTCCAGTTTGTACCCGTTACCTCTTGTCCTGGATCATCTTTGATGATCCAGGACAAGAGGTAACGGGCACCAATTGGAACGTAGGAACTTGAACTTGAACTGGAACGTAGGAACTTGAACATAGGATTATCCTTGATGATTCAGGATAGCTGTGTGTCTGACCAGTCTGTCTTTCGAGGGAGGTCCTGGACCAGCTCCAGCCATGCTGTGCTGAGCAGAGCCCCTGGCAGCAGCCCCACAGCTCACTCCCAGTGTGCCTGAATGGAAAAGGTACCAAAGTTGCTCCAACACTTTCTGAAAAACTCTATAGTGTTACCCCACAAGCGCAAAGCGACGGCAAAGCCCGTGACATGACACCGGTGCTTCCAGAAAATGTCAAGCTTCCTGCCCAAGGGTGACATGCCATGCGGTGGGGTCAGGGCCACGCGCTGAGCACCCGGTGCGCTGGGGTTGCCCCAGCGGTTCCTGAGCAGCTCCTGCAGTGCTGCCGCCGGTACCGTTCTGGCGGCTGTAGTTGTTTAAAAAGCCGTTGTTGTTTCCGGCGTAATCTGACGGCAGTTTTCTCGGGCATTTGGGCCTCTTCTAATAAGTGTGCTGTGAGTACATCTGCAAGCATTCACCTGTCGAGGTCAAATGACTGGTGGTGCTCATCTCCCCCCGTGCTACTGCTGCTGCCTCCCGTGAATGCTCATGTGCCTGCGTGCCCCTGTACAGGCACAGATGCACGCGCGCAACACCTGATCCTGCATCCTAATTATTTTTCGCCCGGTTCTCGGAGTTGTTCTGCTTCCGGCTGATGAATGGGAAAGTGTAGTAGTGCTGTTTCATTTCACCAGCCTCTCAAGTGTGGAAATTATGGTAAATTTGAGAACAAGCCAGATTAGATTGATAGTTACACCTCCTCCTTTAATTAGCCAACCACAGGATCTGTGGAGGCAAAGGCCGGGGGGGTGTGTCGGTGTATATAACGTGTATTGTCTATGTGAAAGATTAATCAAAAGGAGTTGCTTGAGGTGGGAAGGCTTTTCCGGAGAGGTTCCACATGTTGTCAGGTAGTCCCTCTGAATGGCAGCTTCCGGTTCGGTCCCTTAGCTTTCGGAAGTGACATTTAGTCTGATATGTGCCAGCCGTGCAATCTACCTAGCCCTGCAAAGTGCAAATATTAACCTAAATGCATATTAAGATAGTGTGTGTTAGCTCCTGAACTGAAATAGAGAGCGGGTGTTCCAGCGGAGGCAAGCAAATCGTGTTGATTTACAGTGGCTTGCGGATTTGGCCCATTACCGCTTCTTTATACACTTTTAAAAAGAAATGCCAACTCGATAGTTTAGGCTTTAACTGGAACATGGCAAGTAATTCTGTGTTTTGGCGGACCCCTAGTAATGTTGCAGAATCTTTCTCAGAAGTTGTTCCATGGGATAGCCGATTCCTCAGGTAAGAGCTACTTGTTTGTTCAATCCTCCATCTTAGGCCTGCTCCTCAGGTGCATCCTCCTTCTCGCAGCGATTTCCTAGGAACAGATTTCGAAGAACAGCTCTGATCACAGAATCACAGATTGGTTAGGGTTGGAAAGGAGCTCTGGAGATCATCCAGTCCAACCCCCCTGCCAGAGCAGGGTCACCTACAGCAGGTTGCACAGGATGACCTCCAGGCGGGTTTTGAATGTCTCTGGGGTGGAAGACTCTACCGCCTCCCTGGGCAGCCTGTTCCAGCGCTCTGCCACCCTCAAAGTAAAGAAGTTCCTCCTCATGCTTTGATAGAAGTTCCTAGGTTCCAGTTTGTACCCGTTACCTCTTGTCCTGGATCATCTTTGATGATCCAGGACAAGAGGTAACGGGCACCAATTGGAACGTAGGAACTTGAACTTGAACTGGAACGTAGGAACTTGAACATAGGATTATCCTTGATGATTCAGGATAGCTGTGTGTCTGACCAGTCTGTCTTTCGAAGGAGGTCCTGGGCCAGCTCCAGCCATGCTGTGCTGAGCAGAGCCCCTGGCAGCAGCCCCACAGCTCACTCCCAGTGTGCCTGAATGGAAAAGGTACCAAAGTTGCTGCAACACTTTCTGAAAAACTCTATAGTGTTACCCCACAAGCGCAAAGCGACGGCAAAGCCCGTGAAATGACACCGGTGCTTCCAGAAAATGTCAAGCTTCCTGCCCAAGGGTGACATGCCATGCGGTGGGGTCAGGGCCACGCGCTGAGCACCCGGTGCGCTGGGGTTGCCCCAGCGGTTCCTGAGCAGCTCCTGCAGTGCTGCCGCCGGTACCGTTCTGGCGGCTGTAGTTGTTTAAAAAGCCGTTGTTGTTTCCGGCGTAATCTGACGGCAGTTTTCTCGGGCATTTGGGCCTCTTCTAATAAGTGTGCTGTGAGTACATCTGCAAGCATTCACCTGTCGAGGTCAAATGACTGGTGGTGCTCATCTGCCCCCGTGCTACTGCTGCTGCCTCCCGTGAATGCTCATGTGCCTGCGTGCCCCTGTACAGGCACAGATGCACGCGCGCAACACCTGATCCCGCATCCTAATTATTTTTCGCCCGGTTCTCTGAGTTGTTCTGCTTCCGGCTGATGAATGGGAAAGTGTAGTAGTGCTGTTTCATTTCACCAGCCTCTCAAGTGTGGAAATTACGGTAAATTTGAGAACAAGCCAGATTAGATTGATAGTTACACCTCCTCCTTTAATTAGCCAACCACAGGATCTGTGGAGGCAGAGGCCGGGGGTGTGTGTCGGTGTATATAAGGTGTATTGTCTATGTGAAAGATTAATCAAAAGGAGTTGCTTGAGGTGGGAAGGCTTTTCCGGAGAGGTTCCACATGTTGTCAGGTAGTCCCTCTGAATGGCAGCTTCCGGTTCGGTCCCTTAGCTTTCGGAAGTGACATTTAGTCTGATATGTGCCAGCCGTGCAATCTACCTAGCCCTGCAAAGTGCAAATATTAACCTAAATGCATATTAAGATACTGTGTGTTAGCTCCTGAACTGAAATAGAGAGCGGGTGTTCCAGCGGAGGCAAGCAAATCGTGTTGATTTACAGTGGCTTGCGGATTTGGCCCATTACCGCTTCTTTATACACTTTTAAAAAGAAATGCCAACTCGATAGTTTAGGCTTTAACTGGAACATGGCAAGTAATTCTGTGTTTTGGCGGACCCCTAGTAATGTTGCAGAATCTTTCTCAGAAGTTGTTCCATGGGATAGCCGATTCCTCAGGTAAGAGCTACTTGTTTGTTCAATCCTCCATCTTAGGCCTGCTCCTCAGGTGCATCCTCCTTCTCGCAGCGATTTCCTAGGAACAGATTTCGAAGAACAGCTCTGATCACAGAATCACAGATTGGTTAGGGTTGGAAAGGAGCTCTGGAGATCATCCAGTCCAACCCCCCTGCCAGAGCAGGGTCACCTACAGCAGGTTGCACAGGATGACCTCCAGGCGGGTTTTGAATGTCTCTGGGGTGGAAGACTCTACCGCCTCCCTGGGCAGCCTGTTCCAGCGCTCTGCCACCCTCAAAGTAAAGAAGTTCCTCCTCATGCTTTGATAGAAGTTCCTAGGTTCCAGTTTGTACCCGTTACCTCTTGTCCTGGATCATCTTTGATGATCCAGGACAAGAGGTAACGGGCACCAATTGGAACGTAGGAACTTGAACTTGAACTGGAACGTAGGAACTTGAACATAGGATTATCCTTGATGATTCAGGATAGCTGTGTGTCTGACCAGTCTGTCTTTCGAAGGAGGTCCTGGGCCAGCTCCAGCCATGCTGTGCTGAGCAGAGCCCCTGGCAGCAGCCCCACAGCTCACTCCCAGTGTGCCTGAATGGAAAAGGTACCAAAGTTGCTGCAACACTTTCTGAAAAACTCTATAGTGTTACCCCACAAGCGCAAAGCGACGGCAAAGCCCGTGGCATGACACCGGTGCTTCCAGAAAATGTCAAGCTTCCTGCCCAAGGGTGACATGCCATGCGGTGGGGTCAGGGCCACGCGCTGAGCACCCGGTGCGCTGGGGTTGCCCCAGCGGTTCCTGAGCAGCTCCTGCAGTGCTGCCGCCGGTACCGTTCTGGCTGCTGTAGTTGTTTAAAAAGCCGTTGTTGTTTCCGGCGTAATCTGACGGCAGTTTTCTCGGGCATTTGGGCCTCTTCTAATAAGTGTGCTGTGAGTACATCTGCAAGCATTCACCTGTCGAGGTCAAATGACTGGTGGTGCTCATCTGCCCCCGTGCTACTGCTGCTGCCTCCCGTGAATGCTCATGTGCCTGCGTGCCCCTGTACAGGCACAGATGCACGCGCGCAACACCTGATCCCGCATCCTAATTATTTTTCGCCCGGTTCTCGGAGTTGTTCTGCTTCCGGCTGATGAATGGGAAAGTGTAGTAGTGCTGTTTCATTTCACCAGCCTCTCAAGTGTGGAAATTATGGTAAATTTGAGAACAAGCCAGATTAGATTGATAGTTACACCTCCTCCTTTAATTAGCCAACCACAGGATCTGTGGAGGCAAAGGCCGGGGGGGTGTGTCGGTGTATATAACGTGTATTGTCTATGTGAAAGATTAATCAAAAGGAGTTGCTTGAGGTGGGAAGGCTTTTCCGGAGAGGTTCCACATGTTGTCAGGTAGTCCCTCTGAATGGCAGCTTCCGGTTCGGTCCCTTAGCTTTCGGAAGTGACATTTAGTCTGATATGTGCCAGCCGTGCAATCTACCTAGCCCTGCAAAGTGCAAATATTAACCTAAATGCATATTAAGATACTGTGTGTTAGCTCCTGAACTGCAATAGAGAGCGGGTGTTCCAGCGGAGGCAAGCAAATCGTGTTGATTTACAGTGGCTTGCGGATTTGGCCCATTACCGCTTCTTTATACACTTTTAAAAAGAAATGCCAACTCGATAGTTTAGGCTTTAACTGGAACATGGCAAGTAATTCTGTGTTTTGGCGGATCCCTAGTAATGTTGCAGAATCTTTCTCAGAAGTTGTTCCATGGGATAGCCGATTCCTCAGGTAAGAGCTACTTGTTTGTTCAATCCTCCATCTTAGGCCTGCTCCTCAGGTGCATCCTCCTTCTCGCAGCGATTTCCTAGGAACAGATTTCGAAGAACAGCTCTGATCACAGAATCACAGATTGGTTAGGGTTGGAAAGGAGCTCTGGAGATCATCCAGTCCAACCCCCCTGCCAGAGCAGGGTCACCTACAGCAGGTTGCACAGGATGACCTCCAGGCGGGTTTTGAATGTTTCTGGGGTGGGAGACTCTACCGCCTCCCTGGGCAGCCTGTTCCAGCGCTCTGCCACCCTCAAAGTAAAGAAGTTCCTCCTCATGCTTTGATAGAAGTTCCTACGTTCCAGTTTGTACCCGTTACCTCTTGTCCTGGATCATCTTTGATGATCCAGGACAACAGGTAACGGGCACCAATTGGAACGTAGGAACCTGAACTTGAACTGGAAGGTAGGAACTTGAACATAGGATTATCCTTGATGATTCAGGATAGCTGTGTGTCTGACCAGTCTGTCTTTCGAAGGAGGTCCTGGGCCAGCTCCAGCCATGCTGTGCTGAGCAGAGCCCCTGGCAGCAGCCCCACAGCTCACTCCCAGTGTGCCTGAATGGAAAAGGTACCAAAGTTGCTCCACCACTTTCTGAAAAACTCTATAGTGTTACCCCACAAGCGCAAAGCGACGGCAAAGCCCGTGAAATGACACCGGTGCTTCCAGAAAATGTCAAGCTTCCTGCCCAAGGGTGACATGCCATGCGGTGGGGTCAGGGCCACGCGCTGAGCACCCGGTGCGCTGGGGTTGCCCCAGCGGTTCCTGAGCAGCTCCTGCAGTGCTGCCGCCGGTACCGTTCTGGCGGCTGTAGTTGTTTAAAAAGCCGTTGTTGTTTCCGGCGTAATCTGACGGCAGTTTTCTCGGGCATTTGGGCCTCTTCTAATAAGTGTGCTGTGAGTACATCTGCAAGCATTCACCTGTCGAGGTCAAATGACTGGTGGTGCTCATCTGCCCCCGTGCTACTGCTGCTGCCTCCCGTGAATGCTCATGTGCCTGCGTGCCCCTGTACAGGCACAGATGCACGCGCGCAACACCTGATCCCGCATCCTAATTATTTTTCGCCCGGTTCTCGGAGTTGTTCTGCTTCCGGCTGATGAATGGGAAAGTGTAGTAGTGCTGTTTCATTTCACCAGCCTCTCAAGTGTGGAAATTATGGTAAATTTGAGAACAAGCGAGATTAGATTGATAGTTACACCTCCTCCTTTAATTAGCCAACCACAGGATCTGTGGAGGCAAAGGCCGGGGGGGTGTGTCGGTGTATATAACGTGTATTGTCTATGTGAAAGATGAATCAAAAGGAGTTGCTTGAGGTGGGAAGGCTTTTCCGGAGAGGTTCCACATGTTGTCAGGTAGTCCCTCTGAATGGCAGCTTCCGGTTCGGTCCCTTAGCTTTCGGAAGTGACATTTAGTCTGATATGTGCCAGCCGTGCAATCTACCTAGCCCTGCAAAGTGCAAATATTAACCTAAATGCATATTAAGATACTGTGTGTTAGCTCCTGAACTGAAATAGAGAGCGGGTGTTCCAGCGGAGGCAAGCAAATCGTGTTGATTTACAGTGGCTTGCGGATTTGGCCCATTACCGCTTCTTTATACACTTTTAAAAAGAAATGCCAACTCGATAGTTTAGGCTTTAACTGGAACATGGCAAGTAATTCTGTGTTTTGGCGGACCCCTAGTAATGTTGCAGAATCTTTCTCAGAAGTTGTTCCATGGGATAGCCGATTCCTCAGGTAAGAGCTACTTGTTTGTTCAATCCTCCATCTTAGGCCTGCTCCTCAGGTGCATCCTCCTTCTCGCAGCGATTTCCTAGGAACAGATTTCGAAGAACAGCTCTGATCACAGAATCACAGATTGGTTAGGGTTGGAAAGGAGCTCTGGAGATCATCCAGTCCAACCCCCTGCCAGAGCAGGGTCACCTACAGCAGGTTGCACAGGATGACCTCCAGGCGGGTTATGAATGTCTCTGGGGTGGGAGACTCTACTGCCTCCCTGGGCAGCCTGTTCCAGCGCTCTGCCACCCTCAAAGTAAAGAAGTTCCTCCTCATGCTTTGATAGAAGTTCCTAGGTTCCAGTTTGTACCCGTTACCTCTTGTCCTGGATCATCTTTGATGATCCAGGACAAGAGGTAACGGGCACCAATTGGAACGTAGGAACTTGAACTTGAACTGGAACGTAGGAACTTGAACATAGGATTATCCTTGATGATTCAGGATAGCTGTGTGTCTGACCAGTCTGTCTTTCGAAGGAGGTCCTGGGCCAGCTCCAGCCATGCTGTGCTGAGCAGAGCCCCTGGCAGCAGCCCCACAGCTCACTCCCAGTGTGCCTGAATGGAAAAGGTACCAAAGTTGCTCCAACACTTTCTGAAAAACTCTATAGTGTTACCCCACAAGCGCAAAGCGACGGCAAAGCCCGTGACATGACACCGGTGCTTCCAGAAAATGTCAAGCTTCCTGCCCAAGGGTGACATGCCATGCGGTGGGGTCAGGGCCACGCGCTGAGCACCCGGTGCGCTGGGGTTGCCCCAGCGGTTCCTGAGCAGCTCCTGCAGTGCTGCCGCCAGTACCGTTCTGGCGGCTGTAGTTGTTTAAAAAGCCGTTGTTGTTTCCGGCGTAATCTGACGGCAGTTTTCTCGGGCATTTGGGCCTCTTCTAATAAGTGTGCTGTGAGTACATCTGCAAGCATTCACCTGTCGAGGTCAAATGACTGGTGGTGCTCATCTGCCCCCGTGCTACTGCTGCTGCCTCCCATGAATGCTCATGTGCCTGCGTGCCCCTGTACAGGCACAGATGCACGCGCGCAACACCTGATCCCGCATCCTAATTATTTTTCGCCCGGTTCTCGGAGTTGTTCTGCTTCCGGCTGATGAATGGGAAAGTGTAGTAGTGCTGTTTCATTTCACCAGCCTCTCAAGTGTGGAAATTATGGTAAATTTGAGAACAAGCCAGATTAGATTGATAGTTACACCTCCTCCTTTAATTAGCCAACCACAGGATCTGTGGAGGCAAAGGCCGGGGGGGTGTGTCGGTGTATATAAGGTGTATTGTCTATGTGAAAGATTAATCAAAAGGAGTTGCTTGAGGTGGGAAGGCTTTTCCGGAGAGGTTCCACATGTTGTCAGGTAGTCCCTCTGAATGGCAGCTTCCGGTTCGGTCCCTTAGCTTTCGGAAGTGACATTTAGTCTGATATGTGCCAGCCGTGCAATCTACCTAGCCCTGCAAAGTGCAAATATTAACCTAAATGCATATTAAGATAGTGTGTGTTAGCTCCTGAACTGAAATAGAGAGCGGGTGTTCCAGCGGAGGCAAGCAAATCGTGTTGATTTACAGTGGCTTGAGGATTTGGCCCATTACCGCTTCTTTATACACTTTTAAAAAGAAATGCCAACTCGATAGTTTAGGCTTTAACTGGAACATGGCAAGTAATTGTATGTTTTGGCGGACCCCTAGTAATGTTGCAGAATCTTTCTCAGAAGTTGTTCCATGGGATAGCCGATTCCTCAGGTAAGAGCTACTTGTTTGTTCAATCCTCCATCTTAGGCCTGCTCCTCAGGTGCATCCTCCTTCTCGCAGCGATTTCCTAGGAACAGATTTCGAAGAACAGCTCTGATCACAGAATCACAGATTGGTTAGGGTTGGAAAGGACCTCTGGAGATCATGTAGTGCAACCCCCCTGCCAGACCAGGGTCACCTACAGCAGGTTGCACAGGATGACCTCCAGGCGGGTTTTGAATGTCTCTGGGGTGGGAGACTCTACCACCTCCCTGGGCAGCCTGTTCCAGCGCTCTGCCACCCTCAAAGTAAAGAAGTTCCTCCTCATGCTTTGATAGAAGTTCCTAGGTTCCAGTTTGTACCCGTTACCTCTTGTCCTGGATCATCTTTGATGATCCAGGACAAGAGGTAACGGGCACCAATTGGAACATAGGAACTTGAACTTGAACTGGAAGGTAGGAACTTGAACTTGAACATAGGATTATCCTTGATGATTCAGGATAGCTGTGTGTCTGACCAGTCTGTCTTTCGAAGGAGGTCCTGGGCCAGCTCCAGCCATGCTGTGCTGAGCAGAGCCCCTGGCAGCAGCCCCACACCTCACTCCCAGTGTGCCTGAATGGAAAAGGTACAAAAGTTGCTCCAACACTTTCTGAAAAACTCTATAGTGTTACCCCACAAGCGCAAAGCGACGGCAAAGCCCGTGAAATGACACCGGTGCTTCCAGAAAATGTCAAGCTTCCTGCCCAAGGGTGACATGCCATGCGGTGGGGTCAGGGCCACGCGCTGAGCACCCGGTGCGCTGGGGTTGCCCCAGCGGTTCCTGAGCAGCTCCTGCAGTGCTGCCGCCGGTACCGTTCTGGCGGCTGTAGTTGTTTAAAAAGCCGTTGTTGTTTCCGGCGTAATCTGACGGCAGTTTTCTCGGGCATTTGGGCCTCTTCTAATAAGTGTGCTGTGAGTACATCTGCAAGCATTCACCTGTCGAGGTCAAATGACTGGTGGTGCTCATCTGCCCCCGTGCTACTGCTGCTGCCTCCCGTGAATGCTCATGTGCCTGCGTGCCCCTGTACAGGCACAGATGCACGCGCGCAACACCTGATCCCGCATCCTAATTATTTTTTGCCCGGTTCTCGGAGTTGTTCTGCTTCCGGCTGATGAATGGGAAAGTGTAGTAGTGCTGTTTCATTTCACCAGCCTCTCAAGTGTGGAAATTATGGTAAATTTGAGAACAAGCCAGATTAGATTGATAGTTACACCTCCTCCTTTAATTAGCCAACCACAGGATCTGTGGAGGCAAAGGCCGGGGGGGTGTGTCGGTGTATATAACGTGTATTGTCTATGTGAAAGATTAATCAAAAGGAGTTGCTTGAGGTGGGAAGGCTTTTCCGGAGAGGTTCCACATGTTGTCAGGTAGTCCCTCTGAATGGCAGCTTCCGGTTCGGTCCCTTAGCTTTCGGAAGTGACATTTAGTCTGATATGTGCCAGCCGTGCAATCTACCTAGCCCTGCAAAGTGCAAATATTAACCTAAATGCATATTAAGATAGTGTGTGTTAGCTCCTGAACTGAAATAGAGAGCGGGTGTTCCAGCGGAGGCAAGCAAATCGTGTTGATTTACAGTGGCTTGAGGATTTGGCCCATTACCGCTTCTTTATACACTTTTAAAAAGAAATGCCAACTCGATAGTTTAGGCTTTAACTGGAACATGGCAAGTAATTGTATGTTTTGGCGGACCCCTAGTAATGTTGCAGAATCTTTCTCAGAAGTTGTTCCATGGGATAGCCGATTCCTCAGGTAAGAGCTACTTGTTTGTTCAATCCTCCATCTTAGGCCTGCTCCTCAGGTGCATCCTCCTTCTCGCAGCGATTTCCTAGGAACAAATTTCGAAGAACAGCTCTGATCACAGAATCACAGATTGGTTAGGGTTGGAAAGGAGCTCTGGAGATCATCCAGCCCAACCCCCTGCCAGAGCAGGGTCACCTACAGCAGGTTGCACAGGATGACCTCCAGGCGGGTTATGAATGTCTCTGGGGTCGGAGACTCTACTGCCTCCCTGGGCAGCCTGTTCCAGCGCTCTGCCACCCTCAAAGTAAAGAAGTTCCTCCTCATGCTTTGATAGAAGTTCCTACGTTCCAGTTTGTACCCGTTACCTCTTGTCCTGGATCATCTTTGATGATCCAGGACAAGAGGTAACGGGCACCAATTGGAACGTAGGAACTTGAACTTGAACTGGAACGTAGGAACTTGAACATAGGATTATCCTTGATGATTCAGGATAGCTGTGTGTCTGACCAGTCTGTCTTTCGAAGGAGGTCCTGGACCAGCTCCAGCCATGCTGTGCTGAGCAGAGCCCCTGGCAGCAGCCCCACAGCTCACTCCCAGTGTGCCTGAATGGAAAAGGTACCAAAGTTGCTCCAACACTTTCTGAAAAACTCTATAGTGTTACCCCACAAGCGCAAAGCGACGGCAAAGCCCGTGAAATGACACCGGTGCTTCCAGAAAATGTCAAGCTTCCTGACATGCCATGCGGTGGGGTCAGGGCCACGCGCTGAGCACCCGGTGCGCTGGGGTTTCCCCAGCGGTTCCTGAGCAGCTCCTGCAGTGCTGCCGCCGGTACCGTTCTGGCGGCTGTAGTTGTTTAAAAAGCCGTTGTTGTTTCCGGCGTAATCTGACGGCAGTTTTCTCGGGCATTTGGGCCTCTTCTAATAAGTGTGCTGTGAGTACATCTGCAAGCATTCACCTGTCGAGGTCAAATGACTGGTGGTGCTCATCTGCCCCCGTGCTACTGCTGCTGCCTCCCGTGAATGCTCATGTGCCTGCGTGCCCCTGTACAGGCACAGATGCACGCGCGCAACACCTGATCCCGCATCCTAATTATTTTTCGCCCGGTTCTCGGAGTTGTTCTGCTTCCGGCTGATGAATGGGAAAGTGTAGTAGTGCTGTTTCATTTCACCAGCCTCTCAAGTGTGGAAATTATGGTAAATTTGAGAACAAGCCAGATTAGATTGATAGTTACACCTCCTCCTTTAATTAGCCAACCACAGGATCTGTGGAGGCAAAGGCCGGGGGGCGTGTCGGTGGGGGGGCATACGATTTTACCATGGCGAGATTGCTGGAGGTTCTTTCTTGTCTGTTCTTTCTTGTCTTGTAAATTGGTATGAGGTTCTGCCAGTCTTCCTCACGTAGCACAATCGCTCTTGATTTCTGGAGGTTGCTCACAGGGTAAGCTAATGTTTAACATCAATAAGGGTTACCGAATCTTGTCCTTGAGAAGCAGGAGTCTGGAAGCTGTTGTCAATCCAACTGCTGTATTCCTGACCAGCAAGCCCGCTCGATTCAGGGTTAATTAACTGATTACTTAGAGCGGAAGTGTTGTGGAAGAGCCCGATCATTACCATTTCTATTCATTCTAATATGATGTATTTCAACTCCCCCTCCCTCACGCCTTCCAGAGAGTGATCTGGTGAAGGAGGATGACAAGTCTTTGTGAAACCATCTCGAGTTCTCCCAGATACTCGTAGTTGAAGTTGTCTAGCGGTGCGAGATTAGACACCGTGTGAAAGGCAATACTGCACAGATTCTTTATTCCAGACCATTTTCTAAGTTCGCATGATACAAAACCTCACGGTTACTGGGCAGCTCTCCCACTTTTCACGTCAACCTTTGCTACCTCGCCTGCTGCAACGTGCAGGAAAGAAACATTGATTTGAATTGCGCCGTGGTGCCGTGCATCTTAATCACACTCTGGAGTGACTGGCAGTGTGTCTGCGTCCTGGGGTTGGACCCGGTCTAGCTGCCAGGAGGCAACATTGCAGAGAGGGGCTACAGCTGTGGTCTCTGAAGGGACCTGGCTACTCTATGTAGGCCTTCTCTCCCTGCGTCTCAGAGTGCTTGAAGATGCTAATTGGTTCACATTTTCCTCTGTTCGTTAAGGTATTCTGTCCTTAAAAATTCAGCTTTTAAAAATAGTAACGTGTATTGTCTATGTGAAAGATTAATCAAAAGGAGTTGCTTGAGGTGGGAAGGCTTTTCCGGAGAGGTTCCACATGTTGTCAGGTAGTCCCTCTGAATGGCAGCTTCCGGTTCGGTCCCTTAGCTTTTGGAAGTGACATTTAGTCTGATATGTGCCAGCCATGCAATCTACCTAGCCCTGCAAAGTGCAAATATTAACCTAAATGCATATTAAGATAGTGTGTGTTAGCTCCTGAACTGAAATAGAGAGCGGGTGTTCCAGCGGAGGCAAGCAAATCGTGTTGATTTAGAGTGGCTTGCGGATTTGGCCCATTACCGCTTCTTTATACACTTTTAAAAAGAAATGCCAACTCGATAGTTTAGGCTTTAACTGGAACATGGCAAGTAATTGTATGTTTTGGCGGACCCCTAGTAATGTTGCAGAATCTTTCTCAGAAGTTGTTCCATGGGATAGCCGATTCCTCAGGTAAGAGCTACTTGTTTGTTCAATCCTCCATCTTAGGCCTGCTCCTCAGGTGCATCCTCCTTCTCGCAGCGATTTCCTAGGAACAGATTTCGAAGAACAGCTCTGATCACAGAATCACAGATTGGTTAGGGTTGGAAAGGACCTCTGGAGATCATCCAGCCCAACCCCCCTGCCAGAGCAGGGTCACCTACAGCAGGTTGCACAGGATGACCTCCAGGCGGGTTTTGAATGTTTCTGGGGTCGGAGACTCTACCGCCTCCCTGGGCAGCCTGTTCCAGCGCTCTGCCACCCTCAAAGTAAAGAAGTTCCTCCTCATGCTTTGATAGAAGTTCCTACGTTCCAGTTTGTACCCGTTACCTCTTGTCCTGGATCATCTTTGATGATCCAGGACAAGAGGTAACGGGCACCAATTGGAACGTAGGAACTTGAACTTGAACTGGAACGTAGGAACTTGAACATAGGATTATCCTTGATGATTCAGGATAGCTGTGTGTCTGACCAGTCTGTCTTTCGAAGGAGGTCCTGGGCCAGCTCCAGCCATGCTGTGCTGAGCAGAGCCCCTGGCAGCAGCCCCACAGCTCACTCCCAGTGTGCCTGAATGGAAAAGGTACCAAAGTTGCTCCAACACTTTCTGAAAAACTCTATAGTGTTACCCCACAAGCGCAAAGCGACGGCAAAGCCCGTGAAATGACACCGGTGCTTCCAGAAAATGTCAAGCTTCCTGCCCAAGGGTGACATGCCATGCGGTGGGGTCAGGGCCACGCGCTGAGCACCCGGTGCGCTGGGGTTGCCCCAGCGGTTCCTGAGCAGCTCCTGCAGTGCTGCCGCCGGTACCGTTCTGGCGGCTGTAGTTTTTTAAAAAGCCGTTGTTGTTTCCGGCGTAATCTGACGGCAGTTTTCTCGGGCATTTGGGCCTCTTCTAATAAGTGTGCTGTGAGTACATCTGCAAGCATTCACCTGTCGAGGTCAAATGACTGGTGGTGCTCATCTGCCCCCGTGCTACTGCTGCTGCCTCCCGTGAATGCTCATGTGCCTGCGTGCCCCTGTACAGGCACAGATGCACGCGCGCAACACCTGATCCCGCATCCTAACTATTTTTCGCCCGGTTCTCTGAGTTGTTCTGCTTCCGGCTGATGAATGGGAAAGTGTAGTAGTGCTGTTTCATTTCACCAGCCTCTCAAGTGTGGAAATTATGGTAAATTTGAGAACAAGCCAGATTAGATTGATAGTTACACCTCCTCCTTTAATTAGCCAACCACAGGATCTGTGGAGGCAAAGGCCGGGGGGGTGTGTCGGTGTATATAACGTGTATTGTCTATGTGAAAGATTAATCAAAAGGAGTTGCTTGAGGTGGGAAGGCTTTTCCGGAGAGGTTCCACATGTTGTCAGGTAGTCCCTCTGAATGGCAGCTTCCGGTTCGGTCCCTTAGCTTTCGGAAGTGACATTTAGTCTGATATGTGCCAGCCGTGCAATCTACCTAGCCCCGCAAAGTGCAAATATTAACCTAAATGCATATTAAGATACTGTGTGTTAGCTCCTGAACTGCAATAGAGAGCGGGTGTTCCAGCGGAGGCAAGCAAATCGTGTTGATTTACAGTGGCTTGCGGATTTGGCCCATTACCGCTTCTTTATACACTTTTAAAAAGAAATGCCAACTCGATAGTTTAGGCTTTAACTGGAACATGGCAAGTAATTGTATGTTTTGGCGGACCCCTAGTAATGTTGCAGAATCTTTCTCAGAAGTTGTTCCATGGGATAGCCGATTCCTCAGGTAAGAGCTACTTGTTTGTTCAATCCTCCATCTTAGGCCTGCTCCTCAGGTGCATCCTCCTTCTCGCAGCGATTTCCTAGGAACAGATTTCGAAGAACAGCTCTGATCACAGAATCACAGATTGGTTAGGGTTGGAAAGGACCTCTGGAGATCATCCAGCCCAACCCCCCTGCCAGAGCAGGGTCACCTACAGCAGGTTGCACAGGATGACCTCCAGGCGGGTTTTGAATGTTTCTGGGGTCGGAGACTCTACTGCCTCCCTGGGCAGCCTGTTCCAGCGCTCTGCCACCCTCAAAGTAAAGAAGTTCCTCCTCATGCTTTGATAGAAGTTCCTAGGTTCCAGTTTGTACCCGTTACCTCTTGTCCTGGATCATCTTTGATGATCCAGGACAAGAGGTAACGGGCACCAATTGGAACGTAGGAACTTGAACTTGAACTGGAACGTAGGAACTTGAACATAGGATTATCCTTGATGATTCAGGATAGCTGTGTGTCTGACCAGTCTGTCTTTCGAAAGAGGTCCTGGACCAGCTCCAGCCATGCCGTGCTGAGCAGAGCCCCTGGCAGCAGCCCCACAGCTCACTCCCAGTGTGCCTGAATGGAAAAGGTACCAAAGTTGCTCCAACACTTTCTGAAAAACTCTATAGTGTTACCCCACAAGCGCAAAGCGACGGCAAAGCCCGTGAAATGACACCGGTGCTTCCAGAAAATGTCAAGCTTCCTGCCCAAGGGTGACATGCCATGCGGTGGGGTCAGGGCCACGCGCTGAGCACCCGGTGCGCTGGGGTTGCCCCAGCGGTTCCTGAGCAGCTCCTGCAGTGCTGCCGCCGGTACCGTTCTGGCGGCTGTAGTTGTTTAAAAAGCCGTTGTTGTTTCCGGCGTAATCTGACGGCAGTTTTCTCGGGCATTTGGGCCTCTTCTAATAAGTGTGCTGTGAGTACATCTGCAAGCATTCACCTGTCGAGGTCAAATGACTGGTGGTGCTCATCTGCCCCCGTGCTACTGCTGCTGCCTCCCGTGAATGCTCATGTGCCTGCGTGCCCCTGTACAGGCACAGATGCACGCGCGCAACACCTGATCCCGCATCCTAATTATTTTTTGCCCGGTTCTCTGAGTTGTTCTGCTTCCGGCTGATGAATGGGAAAGTGTAGTAGTGCTGTTTCATTTCACCAGCCTCTCAAGTGTGGAAATTATGGTAAATTTGAGAACAAGCCAGATTAGATTGATAGTTACACCTCCTCCTTTAATTAGCCAACCACAGGATCTGTGGAGGCAAAGGCCGGGGGGGTGTGTCGGTGTATATAACGTGTATTGTCTATGTGAAAGATTAATCAAAAGGAGTTGCTTGAGGTGGGAAGGCTTTTCCGGAGAGGTTCCACATGTTGTCAGGTAGTCCCTCTGAATGGCAGCTTCCGGTTCGGTCCCTTAGCTTTCGGAAGTGACATTTAGTCTGATATGTGCCAGCCGTGCAATCTACCTAGCCCCGCAAAGTGCAAATATTAACCTAAATGCATATTAAGATACTGTGTGTTAGCTCCTGAACTGAAATAGAGAGCGGGTGTTCCAGCGGAGGCAAGCAAATCGTGTTGATTTACAGTGGCTTGAGGATTTGGCCCATTACCGCTTCTTTATACACTTTTAAAAAGAAATGCCAACTCGATAGTTTAGGCTTTAACTGGAACATGGCAAGTAATTGTATGTTTTGGCGGACCCCTAGTAATGTTGCAGAATCTTTCTCAGAAGTTGTTCCATGGGATAGCCGATTCCTCAGGTAAGAGCTACTTGTTTGTTCAATCCTCCATCTTAGGCCTGCTCCTCAGGTGCATCCTCCTTCTCGCAGCGATTTCCTAGGAACAGATTTCGAAGAACAGCTCTGATCACAGAATCACAGATTGGTTAGGGTTGGAAAGGAGCTCTGGAGATCATCCAGTCCAACCCCCCTGACAGAGCAGGGTCACGTACAGCAGGTTGCACAGGATGACCTCCAGGCGGGTTTTGAATGTTTCTGGGGTCGGAGACTCTACCGCCTCCCTGGGCAGCCTGTTCCAGCGCTCTGCCACCCTCAAAGTAAAGAAGTTCCTCCTCATGCTTTGATAGAAGTTCCTAGGTTCCAGTTTGTACCCGTTACCTCTTGTCCTGGATCATCTTTGATGATCCAGGACAAGAGGTAACGGGCACCAATTGGAACGTAGGAACTTGAACTTGAACTGGAACGTAGGAACTTGAACTTGAACATAGGATTATCCTTGATGATTCAGGATAGCTGTGTGTCTGACCAGTCTGTCTTTTGAAGGAGGTCCTGGGCCAGCTCCAGCCATGCTGTGCTGAGCAGAGCCCCTGGCAGCAGCCCCACAGCTCACTCCCAGTGTGCCTGAATGGAAAAGGTACCAAAGTTGCTCCAACACTTTCTGAAAAACTCTATAGTGTTACCCCACAAGCGCAAAGCGACGGCAAAGCCCGTGAAATGACACCGGTGCTTCCAGAAAATGTCAAGCTTCCTGCCCAAGGGTGACATGCCATGCGGTGGGGTCAGGGCCACGCGCTGAGCACCCGGTGCGCTGGGGTTGCCCCAGCGGTTCCTGAGCAGCTCCTGCAGTGCTGCCGCCGGTACCGTTCTGGCGGCTGTAGTTGTTTAAAAAGCCGTTGTTGTTTCCGGCGTAATCTGACGGCAGTTTTCTCGGGCATTTGGGCCTCTTCGAATAAGTGTGCTGTGAGTACATCTGCAAGCATTCACCTGTCGAGGTCAAATGACTGGTGGTGCTCATCTGCCCCCGTGCTACTGCTGCTGCCTCCCGTGAATGCTCATGTGCCTGCGTGCCCCTGTACAGGCACAGATGCACGCGCGCAACACCTGATCCCGCATCCTAATTATTTTTCGCCCGGTTCTCGGAGTTGTTCTGCTTCCGGCTGATGAATGGGAAAGTGTAGTGGTGCTGTTTCATTTCACCAGCCTCTCAAGTGTGGAAATTATGGTAAATTTGAGAACAAGCCAGATTAGATTGATAGTTACACCTCCTCCTTTAATTAGCCAACCACAGGATCTGTGGAGGCAAAGGCCGGGGGGGTGTGTCGGTGTATATAAGGTGTATTGTCTATGTGAAAGATTAATCAAAAGGAGTTGCTTGAGGTGGGAAGGCTTTTCCGGAGAGGTTCCACATGTTGTCAGGTAGTCCCTCTGAATGGCAGCTTCCGGTTCGGTCCCTTAGCTTTCGGAAGTGACATTTAGTCTGATATGTGCCAGCCGTGCAATCTACCTAGCCCTGCAAAGTGCAAATATTAACCTAAATGCATATTAAGATACTGTGTGTTAGCTCCTGAACTGAAATAGAGAGCGGGTGTTCCAGCAGAGGCAAGCAAATCGTGTTTATTTACAGTGGCTTGAGGATTTGGCCCATTACCGCTTCTTTATACACTTTTAAAAAGAAATGCCAACTCGATAGTTTAGGCTTTAACTGGAACATGGCAAGTAATTGTATGCTTTGGCGGACCCCTAGTAATGTTGCAGAATCTTTCTCAGAAGTTGTTCCATGGGATAGCCGATTCCTCAGGTAAGAGCTACTTGTTTGTTCAATCCTCCATCTTAGGCCTGCTCCTCAGGTGCATCCTCCTTCTCGCAGCGATTTCCTAGGAACAGATTTCGAAGAACAGCTCTGATCACAGAATCACAGATTGGTTAGGGTTGGAAAGGACCTCTGGAGATCATCCAGTCCAACCCCCCTGACAGAGCAGGGTCACTTACAGCAGGTTGCACAGGATGACCTCCAGGCGGGTTTTGAATGTTTCTGGAGTCGGAGACTCTATCGCCTCCCTGGGCAGCCTGTTCCAGCGCTCTGCCACCCTCAAAGTAAAGAAGTTCCTCCTCATGCTTTGATAGAAGTTCCTAGGTTCCAGTTTGTACCCGTTACCTCTTGTCCTGGATCATCTTTGATGATCCAGGACAAGAGGTAACGGGCACCAATTGGAACGTAGGAACTTGAACTTGAACTGGAACGTAGGAACTTGAACATAGGATTATCCTTGATGATTCAGGATAGCTGTGTGTCTGACCAGTCTGTCTTTCGAAGGAGGTCCTTGACCAGCTCCAGCCATGCTGTGCTGAGCAGAGCCCCTGGCAGCAGCCCCACAGCTCACTCCCAGTGTGCCTGAATGGAAAAGGTACCAAAGTTGCTCCAACACTTTCTGAAAAACTCTATAGTGTTACCCCACAAGCGCAAAGCGACGGCAAAGCCCGTGAAATGACACCGGTGCTTCCAGAAAATGCCAAGCTTCCTGCCCAAGGGTGACATGCCATGCGGTGGGGTCAGGGCCACGCGCTGAGCACCCGGTGCGCTGGGGTTGCCCCAGCGGTTCCTGAGCAGCTCCTGCAGTGCTGCCGCCGGTACCGTTCTGGTGGCTGTAGTTGTTTAAAAAGCCGTTGTTGTTTCCGGCGTAATCTGACGGCAGTTTTCTCGGGCATTTGGGCCTCTTCTAATAAGTGTGCTGTGAGTACATCTGCAAGCATTCACCTGTCGAGGTCAAATGACTGGTGGTGCTCATCTGCCCCCGTGCTACTGCTGCTGCCTCCCGTGAATGCTCATGTGCCTGCGTGCCCCTGTACAGGCACAGATGCACGCGCGCAACACCTGATCCCGCATCCTAATTATTTTTCGCCCGGTTCTCGGAGTTGTTCTGCTTCCGGCTGATGAATGGGAAAGTGTAGTGGTGCTGTTTCATTTCACCAGCCTCTCAAGTGTGGAAATTATGGTAAATTTGAGAACAAGCCAGATTAGATTGATAGTTACACCTCCTCCTTTAATTAGCCAACCACAGGATCTGTGGAGGCAAAGGCCGGGGGGGTGTGTCGGTGTATATAAGGTGTATTGTCTATGTGAAAGATTAATCAAAAGGAGTTGCTTGAGGTGGGAAGGCTTTTCCGGAGAGGTTCCACATGTTGTCAGGTAGTCCCTCTGAATGGCAGCTTCCGGTTCGGTCCCTTAGCTTTCGGAAGTGACATTTAGTCTGATATGTGCCAGCCGTGCAATCTACCTAGCCCTGCAAAGTGCAAATATTAACCTAAATGCATATTAAGATACTGTGTGTTAGCTCCTGAACTGAAATAGAGAGCGGGTGTTCCAGCAGAGGCAAGCAAATCGTGTTTATTTACAGTGGCTTGAGGATTTGGCCCATTACCGCTTCTTTATACACTTTTAAAAAGAAATGCCAACTCGATAGTTTAGGCTTTAACTGGAACATGGCAAGTAATTGTATGCTTTGGCGGACCCCTAGTAATGTTGCAGAATCTTTCTCAGAAGTTGTTCCATGGGATAGCCGATTCCTCAGGTAAGAGCTACTTGTTTGTTCAATCCTCCATCTTAGGCGTGCTCCTCAGGTGCATCCTCCTTCTCGCAGCGATTTCCTAGGAACAGATTTCGAAGAACAGCTCTGATCACAGAATCACAGATTGGTTAGGGTTGGAAAGGAGCTCTGGAGATCATCCAGTCCAACCCCCCTGACAGAGCAGGGTCACTTACAGCAGGTTGCACAGGATGACCTCCAGGCGGGTTTTGAATGTTTCTGGAGTCGGAGACTCTATCGCCTCCCTGGGCAGCCTGTTCCAGCGCTCTGCCACCCTCAAAGTAAAGAAGTTCCTCCTCATGCTTTGATAGAAGTTCCTAGGTTCCAGTTTGTACCCGTTACCTCTTGTCCTGGATCATCTTTGATGATCCAGGACAAGAGGTAACGGGCACCAATTGGAACGTAGGAACTTGAACTTGAACTGGAACGTAGGAACTTGAACATAGGATTATCCTTGATGATTCAGGATAGCTGTGTGTCTGACCAGTCTGTCTTTCGAAGGAGGTCCTTGACCAGCTCCAGCCATGCTGTGCTGAGCAGAGCCCCTGGCAGCAGCCCCACAGCTCACTCCCAGTGTGCCTGAATGGAAAAGGTACCAAAGTTGCTCCAACACTTTCTGAAAAACTCTATAGTGTTACCCCACAAGCGCAAAGCGACGGCAAAGCCCGTGAAATGACACCGGTGCTTCCAGAAAATGCCAAGCTTCCTGCCCAAGGGTGACATGCCATGCGGTGGGGTCAGGGCCACGCGCTGAGCACCCGGTGCGCTGGGGTTGCCCCAGCGGTTCCTGAGCAGCTCCTGCAGTGCTGCCGCCGGTACCGTTCTGGCGGCTGTAGTTGTTTAAAAAGCCGTTGTTGTTTCCGGCGTAATCTGACGGCAGTTTTCTCGGGCATTTGGGCCTCTTCTAATAAGTGTGCTGTGAGTACATCTGCAAGCATTCACCTGTCGAGGTCAAATGACTGGTGGTGCTCATCTGCCCCCGTGCTACTGCTGCTGCCTCCCGTGAATGCTCATGTGCCTGCGTGCCCCTGTACAGGCACAGATGCACGCGCGCAACACCTGATCCCGCATCCTAATTATTTTTTGCCCGGTTCTCGGAGTTGTTCTGCTTCCGGCTGATGAATGGGAAAGTGTAGTAGTGCTGTTTCATTTCACCAGCCTCTCAAGTGTGGAAATTATGGTAAATTTGAGAACAAGCCAGATTAGATTGATAGTTACACCTCCTCCTTTAATTAGCCAACCACAGGATCTGTGGAGGCAAAGGCCGGGGGGGTGTGTCGGTGTATATAAGGTGTATTGTCTATGTGAAAGATTAATCAAAAGGAGTTGCTTGAGGTGGGAAGGCTTTTCCGGAGAGGTTCCACATGTTGTCAGGTAGTCCCTCTGAATGGCAGCTTCCGGTTCGGTCCCTTAGCTTTCGGAAGTGACATTTAGTCTGATATGTGCCAGCCGTGCAATCTACCTAGCCCCGCAAAGTGCAAATATTAACCTAAATGCATATTAAGATACTGTGTGTTAGCTCCTGAACTGAAATAGAGAGCGGGTGTTCCAGCGGAGGCAAGCAAATCGTGTTGATTTACAGTGGCTTGAGGATTTGGCCCATTACCGCTTCTTTATACACTTTTAAAAAGAAATGCCAACTCGATAGTTTAGGCTTTAACTGGAACATGGCAAGTAATTGTATGTTTTGGCGGACCCCTAGTAATGTTGCAGAATCTTTCTCAGAAGTTGTTCCATGGGATAGCCGATTCCTCAGGTAAGAGCTACTTGTTTGTTCAATCCTCCATCTTAGGCCTGCTCCTCAGGTGCATCCTCCTTCTCGCAGCGATTTCCTAGGAACAGATTTCGAAGAACAGCTCTGATCACAGAATCACAGATTGGTTAGGGTTGGAAAGGAGCTCTGGAGATCATCCAGCCCAACCCCCCTGCCAGAGCAGGGTCACTTACAGCAGGTTGCACAGGATGACCTCCAGGCGGGTTTTGAATGTTTCTGGGGTCGGAGACTCTACCGCCTCCCTGGGCAGCCTGTTCCAGCGCTCTGCCACCCTCAAAGTAAAGAAGTTCCTCCTCATGCTTTGATAGAAGTTCCTAGGTTCCAGTTTGTACCCGTTACCTCTTGTCCTGGATCATCTTTGATGATCCAGGACAAGAGGTAACGGGCACCAATTGGAACGTAGGAACTTGAACTTGAACTGGAACGTAGGAACTTGAACTTGAACATAGGATTATCCTTGATGATTCAGGATAGCTGTGTGTCTGACCAGTCTGTCTTTCGAAGGAGGTCCTTGACCAGCTCCAGCCATGCTGTGCTGAGCAGAGCCCCTGGCAGCAGCCCCACAGCTCACTCCCAGTGTGCCTGAATGGAAAAGGTACCAAAGTTGCTCCAACACTTTCTGAAAAACTCTATAGTGTTACCCCACAAGCGCAAAGCGACGGCAAAGCCCGTGAAATGACACCGGTGCTTCCAGAAAATGCCAAGCTTCCTGCCCAAGGGTGACATGCCATGCGGTGGGGTCAGGGCCACGCGCTGAGCACCCGGTGCGCTGGGGTTGCCCCAGCGGTTCCTGAGCAGCTCCTGCAGTGCTGCCGCCGGTACCGTTCTGGCGGCTGTAGTTGTTTAAAAAGCCGTTGTTGTTTCCGGCGTAATCTGACGGCAGTTTTCTCGGGCATTTGGGCCTCTTCTAATAAGTGTGCTGTGAGTACATCTGCAAGCATTCACCTGTCGAGGTCAAATGACTGGTGGTGCTCATCTGCCCCCGTGCTACTGCTGCTGCCTCCCGTGAATGCTCATGTGCCTGCGTGCCCCTGTACAGGCACAGATGCACGCGCGCAACACCTGATCCCGCATCCTAATTATTTTTTGCCCGGTTCTCTGAGTTGTTCTGCTTCCGGCTGATGAATGGGAAAGTGTAGTAGTGCTGTTTCATTTCACCAGCCTCTCAAGTGTGGAAATTATGGTAAATTTGAGAACAAGCCAGATTAGATTGATAGTTACACCTCCTCCTTTAATTAGCCAACCACAGGATCTGTGGAGGCAAAGGCCGGGGGGGTGTGTCGGTGTATATAAGGTGTATTGTCTATGTGAAAGATTAATCAAAAGGAGTTGCTTGAGGTGGGAAGGCTTTTCCGGAGAGGTTCCACATGTTGTCAGGTAGTCCCTCTGAATGGCAGCTTCCGGTTCGGTCCCTTAGCTTTCGGAAGTGACATTTAGTCTGATATGTGCCAGCCGTGCAATCTACCTAGCCCCGCAAAGTGCAAATATTAACCTAAATGCATATTAAGATACTGTGTGTTAGCTCCTGAACTGAAATAGAGAGCGGGTGTTCCAGCGGAGGCAAGCAAATCGTGTTGATTTACAGTGGCTTGAGGATTTGGCCCATTACCGCTTCTTTATACACTTTTAAAAAGAAATGCCAACTCGATAGTTTAGGCTTTAACTGGAACATGGCAAGTAATTGTATGTTTTGGCGGACCCCTAGTAATGTTGCAGAATCTTTCTCAGAAGTTGTTCCATGGGATAGCCGATTCCTCAGGTAAGAGCTACTTGTTTGTTCAATCCTCCATCTTAGGCCTGCTCCTCAGGTGCATCCTCCTTCTCGCAGCGATTTCCTAGGAACAGATTTCGAAGAACAGCTCTGATCACAGAATCACAGATTGGTTAGGGTTGGAAAGGAGCTCTGGAGATCATCCAGTCCAACCCCCCTGACAGAGCAGGGTCACTTACAGCAGGTTGCACAGGATGACCTCCAGGCGGGTTTTGAATGTTTCTGGGGTCGGAGACTCTACCGCCTCCCTGGGCAGCCTGTTCCAGCGCTCTGCCACCCTCAAAGTAAAGAAGTTCCTCCTCATGTTTTGATAGAAGTTCCTAGGTTCCAGTTTGTACCCGTTACCTCTTGTCCTGGATCATCTTTGATGATCCAGGACAAGAGGTAACGGGCACCAATTGGAACGTAGGAACTTGAACTTGAACTGGAACGTAGGAACTTGAACTTGAACATAGGATTATCCTTGATGATTCAGGATAGCTGTGTGTCTGACCAGTCTGTCTTTCGAAGGAGGTCCTGGGCCAGCTCCAGCCATGCTGTGCTGAGCAGAGCCCCTGGCAGCAGCCCCACAGCTCACTCCCAGTGTGCCTGAATGGAAAAGGTACCAAAGTTGCTCCAACACTTTCTGAAAAACTCTATAGTGTTACCCCACAAGCGCAAAGCGACGGCAAAGCCCGTGAAATGACACCGGTGCTTCCAGAAAATGTCAAGCTTCCTGCCCAAGGGTGACATGCCATGCGGTGGGGTCAGGGCCACGCGCTGAGCACCCGGTGCGCTGGGGTTGCCCCAGCGGTTCCTGAGCAGCTCCTGCAGTGCTGCCGCCGGTACCGTTCTGGCGGCTGTAGTTGTTTAAAAAGCCGTTGTTGTTTCCGGCGTAATCTGACGGCAGTTTTCTCGGGCATTTGGGCCTCTTCTAATAAGTGTGCTGTGAGTACATCTGCAAGCATTCACCTGTCGAGGTCAAATGACTGGTGGTGCTCATCTGCCCCCGTGCTACTGCTGCTGCCTCCCGTGAATGCTCATGTGCCTGCGTGCCCCTGTACAGGCACAGATGCACGCGCGCAACACCTGATCCCGCATCCTAATTATTTTTTGCCCGGTTCTCGGAGTTGTTCTGCTTCCGGCTGATGAATGGGAAAGTGTAGTAGTGCTGTTTCATTTCACCAGCCTCTCAAGTGTGGAAATTATGGTAAATTTGAGAACAAGCCAGATTAGATTGATAGTTACACCTCCTCCTTTAATTAGCCAACCACAGGATCTGTGGAGGCAAAGGCCGGGGGGGTGTGTCGGTGTATATAAGGTGTATTGTCTATGTGAAAGATTAATCAAAAGGAGTTGCTTGAGGTGGGAAGGCTTTTCCGGAGAGGTTCCACATGTTGTCAGGTAGTCCCTCTGAATGGCAGCTTCCGGTTCGGTCCCTTAGCTTTCGGAAGTGACATTTAGTCTGATATGTGCCAGCCGTGCAATCTACCTAGCCCCGCAAAGTGCAAATATTAACCTAAATGCATATTAAGATACTGTGTGTTAGCTCCTGAACTGAAATAGAGAGCGGGTGTTCCAGCGGAGGCAAGCAAATCGTGTTGATTTACAGTGGCTTGAGGATTTGGCCCATTACCGCTTCTTTATACACTTTTAAAAAGAAATGCCAACTCGATAGTTTAGGCTTTAACTGGAACATGGCAAGTAATTGTATGTTTTGGCGGACCCCTAGTAATGTTGCAGAATCTTTCTCAGAAGTTGTTCCATGGGATAGCCGATTCCTCAGGTAAGAGCTACTTGTTTGTTCAATCCTCCATCTTAGGCCTGCTCCTCAGGTGCATCCTCCTTCTCGCAGCGATTTCCTAGGAACAGATTTCGAAGAACAGCTCTGATCACAGAATCACAGATTGGTTAGGGTTGGAAAGGAGCTCTGGAGATCATCCAGTCCAACCCCCCTGACAGAGCAGGGTCACTTACAGCAGGTTGCACAGGATGACCTCCAGGCGGGTTTTGAATGTTTCTGGGGTCGGAGACTCTACCGCCTCCCTGGGCAGCCTGTTCCAGCGCTCTGCCACCCTCAAAGTAAAGAAGTTCCTCCTCATGTTTTGATAGAAGTTCCTAGGTTCCAGTTTGTACCCGTTACCTCTTGTCCTGGATCATCTTTGATGATCCAGGACAAGAGGTAACGGGCACCAATTGGAACGTAGGAACTTGAACTTGAACTGGAACGTAGGAACTTGAACTTGAACATAGGATTATCCTTGATGATTCAGGATAGCTGTGTGTCTGACCAGTCTGTCTTTCGAAGGAGGTCCTGGGCCAGCTCCAGCCATGCTGTGCTGAGCAGAGCCCCTGGCAGCAGCCCCACAGCTCACTCCCAGTGTGCCTGAATGGAAAAGGTACCAAAGTTGCTCCAACACTTTCTGAAAAACTCTATAGTGTTACCCCACAAGCGCAAAGCGACGGCAAAGCCCGTGAAATGACACCGGTGCTTCCAGAAAATGTCAAGCTTCCTGCCCAAGGGTGACATGCCATGCGGTGGGGTCAGGGCCACGCGCTGAGCACCCGGTGCGCTGGGGTTGCCCCAGCGGTTCCTGAGCAGCTCCTGCAGTGCTGCCGCCGGTACCGTTCTGGCGGCTGTAGTTGTTTAAAAAGCCGTTGTTGTTTCCGGCGTAATCTGACGGCAGTTTTCTCGGGCATTTGGGCCTCTTCTAATAAGTGTGCTGTGAGTACATCTGCAAGCATTCACCTGTCGAGGTCAAATGACTGGTGGTGCTCATCTGCCCCCGTGCTACTGCTGCTGCCTCCCGTGAATGCTCATGTGCCTGCGTGCCCCTGTACAGGCACAGATGCACGCGCGCAACACCTGATCCCGCATCCTAATTATTTTTTGCCCGGTTCTCGGAGTTGTTCTGCTTCCGGCTGATGAATGGGAAAGTGTAGTAGTGCTGTTTCATTTCACCAGCCTCTCAAGTGTGGAAATTATGGTAAATTTGAGAACAAGCCAGATTAGATTGATAGTTACACCTCCTCCTTTAATTAGCCAACCACAGGATCTGTGGAGGCAAAGGCCGGGGGGGTGTGTCGGTGTATATAAGGTGTATTGTCTATGTGAAAGATTAATCAAAAGGAGTTGCTTGAGGTGGGAAGGCTTTTCCGGAGAGGTTCCACATGTTGTCAGGTAGTCCCTCTGAATGGCAGCTTCCGGTTCGGTCCCTTAGCTTTCGGAAGTGACATTTAGTCTGATATGTGCCAGCCGTGCAATCTACCTAGCCCCGCAAAGTGCAAATATTAACCTAAATGCATATTAAGATACTGTGTGTTAGCTCCTGAACTGAAATAGAGAGCGGGTGTTCCAGCGGAGGCAAGCAAATCGTGTTGATTTACAGTGGCTTGAGGATTTGGCCCATTACCGCTTCTTTATACACTTTTAAAAAGAAATGCCAACTCGATAGTTTAGGCTTTAACTGGAACATGGCAAGTAATTGTATGTTTTGGCGGACCCCTAGTAATGTTGCAGAATCTTTCTCAGAAGTTGTTCCATGGGATAGCCGATTCCTCAGGTAAGAGCTACTTGTTTGTTCAATCCTCCATCTTAGGCCTGCTCCTCAGGTGCATCCTCCTTCTCGCAGCGATTTCCTAGGAACAGATTTCGAAGAACAGCTCTGATCACAGAATCACAGATTGGTTAGGGTTGGAAAGGAGCTCTGGAGATCATCCAGCCCAACCCCCCTGCCAGAGCAGGGTCACTTACAGCAGGTTGCACAGGATGACCTCCAGGCGGGTTTTGAATGTTTCTGGGGTCGGAGACTCTACCGCCTCCCTGGGCAGCCTGTTCCAGCGCTCTGCCACCCTCAAAGTAAAGAAGTTCCTCCTCATGCTTTGATAGAAGTTCCTAGGTTCCAGTTTGTACCCGTTACCTCTTGTCCTGGATCATCTTTGATGATCCAGGACAAGAGGTAACGGGCACCAATTGGAACGTAGGAACTTGAACTTGAACTGGAACGTAGGAACTTGAACTTGAACATAGGATTATCCTTGATGATTCAGGATAGCTGTGTGTCTGACCAGTCTGTCTTTCGAAGGAGGTCCTTGACCAGCTCCAGCCATGCTGTGCTGAGCAGAGCCCCTGGCAGCAGCCCCACAGCTCACTCCCAGTGTGCCTGAATGGAAAAGGTACCAAAGTTGCTCCAACACTTTCTGAAAAACTCTATAGTGTTACCCCACAAGCGCAAAGCGACGGCAAAGCCCGTGAAATGACACCGGTGCTTCCAGAAAATGCCAAGCTTCCTGCCCAAGGGTGACATGCCATGCGGTGGGGTCAGGGCCACGCGCTGAGCACCCGGTGCGCTGGGGTTGCCCCAGCGGTTCCTGAGCAGCTCCTGCAGTGCTGCCGCCGGTACCGTTCTGGCGGCTGTAGTTGTTTAAAAAGCCGTTGTTGTTTCCGGCGTAATCTGACGGCAGTTTTCTCGGGCATTTGGGCCTCTTCTAATAAGTGTGCTGTGAGTACATCTGCAAGCATTCACCTGTCGAGGTCAAATGACTGGTGGTGCTCATCTGCCCCCGTGCTACTGCTGCTGCCTCCCGTGAATGCTCATGTGCCTGCGTGCCCCTGTACAGGCACAGATGCACGCGCGCAACACCTGATCCCGCATCCTAATTATTTTTTGCCCGGTTCTCTGAGTTGTTCTGCTTCCGGCTGATGAATGGGAAAGTGTAGTAGTGCTGTTTCATTTCACCAGCCTCTCAAGTGTGGAAATTATGGTAAATTTGAGAACAAGCCAGATTAGATTGATAGTTACACCTCCTCCTTTAATTAGCCAACCACAGGATCTGTGGAGGCAAAGGCCGGGGGGGTGTGTCGGTGTATATAAGGTGTATTGTCTATGTGAAAGATTAATCAAAAGGAGTTGCTTGAGGTGGGAAGGCTTTTCCGGAGAGGTTCCACATGTTGTCAGGTAGTCCCTCTGAATGGCAGCTTCCGGTTCGGTCCCTTAGCTTTCGGAAGTGACATTTAGTCTGATATGTGCCAGCCGTGCAATCTACCTAGCCCCGCAAAGTGCAAATATTAACCTAAATGCATATTAAGATACTGTGTGTTAGCTCCTGAACTGAAATAGAGAGCGGGTGTTCCAGCGGAGGCAAGCAAATCGTGTTGATTTACAGTGGCTTGAGGATTTGGCCCATTACCGCTTCTTTATACACTTTTAAAAAGAAATGCCAACTCGATAGTTTAGGCTTTAACTGGAACATGGCAAGTAATTGTATGTTTTGGCGGACCCCTAGTAATGTTGCAGAATCTTTCTCAGAAGTTGTTCCATGGGATAGCCGATTCCTCAGGTAAGAGCTACTTGTTTGTTCAATCCTCCATCTTAGGCCTGCTCCTCAGGTGCATCCTCCTTCTCGCAGCGATTTCCTAGGAACAGATTTCGAAGAACAGCTCTGATCACAGAATCACAGATTGGTTAGGGTTGGAAAGGAGCTCTGGAGATCATCCAGTCCAACCCCCCTGACAGAGCAGGGTCACTTACAGCAGGTTGCACAGGATGACCTCCAGGCGGGTTTTGAATGTTTCTGGGGTCGGAGACTCTACCGCCTCCCTGGGCAGCCTGTTCCAGCGCTCTGCCACCCTCAAAGTAAAGAAGTTCCTCCTCATGTTTTGATAGAAGTTCCTAGGTTCCAGTTTGTACCCGTTACCTCTTGTCCTGGATCATCTTTGATGATCCAGGACAAGAGGTAACGGGCACCAATTGGAACGTAGGAACTTGAACTTGAACTGGAACGTAGGAACTTGAACTTGAACATAGGATTATCCTTGATGATTCAGGATAGCTGTGTGTCTGACCAGTCTGTCTTTCGAAGGAGGTCCTGGGCCAGCTCCAGCCATGCTGTGCTGAGCAGAGCCCCTGGCAGCAGCCCCACAGCTCACTCCCAGTGTGCCTGAATGGAAAAGGTACCAAAGTTGCTCCAACACTTTCTGAAAAACTCTATAGTGTTACCCCACAAGCGCAAAGCGACGGCAAAGCCCGTGAAATGACACCGGTGCTTCCAGAAAATGTCAAGCTTCCTGCCCAAGGGTGACATGCCATGCGGTGGGGTCAGGGCCACGCGCTGAGCACCCGGTGCGCTGGGGTTGCCCCAGCGGTTCCTGAGCAGCTCCTGCAGTGCTGCCGCCGGTACCGTTCTGGCGGCTGTAGTTGTTTAAAAAGCCGTTGTTGTTTCCGGCGTAATCTGACGGCAGTTTTCTCGGGCATTTGGGCCTCTTCTAATAAGTGTGCTGTGAGTACATCTGCAAGCATTCACCTGTCGAGGTCAAATGACTGGTGGTGCTCATCTGCCCCCGTGCTACTGCTGCTGCCTCCCGTGAATGCTCATGTGCCTGCGTGCCCCTGTACAGGCACAGATGCACGCGCGCAACACCTGATCCCGCATCCTAATTATTTTTCGCCCGGTTCTCGGAGTTGTTCTGCTTCCGGCTGATGAATGGGAAAGTGTAGTGGTGCTGTTTCATTTCACCAGCCTCTCAAGTGTGGAAATTATGGTAAATTTGAGAACAAGCCAGATTAGATTGATAGTTACACCTCCTCCTTTAATTAGCCAACCACAGGATCTGTGGAGGCAAAGGCCGGGGGGGTGTGTCGGTGTATATAAGGTGTATTGTCTATGTGAAAGATTAATCAAAAGGAGTTGCTTGAGGTGGGAAGGCTTTTCCGGAGAGGTTCCACATGTTGTCAGGTAGTCCCTCTGAATGGCAGCTTCCGGTTCGGTCCCTTAGCTTTCGGAAGTGACATTTAGTCTGATATGTGCCAGCCGTGCAATCTACCTAGCCCTGCAAAGTGCAAATATTAACCTAAATGCATATTAAGATACTGTGTGTTAGCTCCTGAACTGAAATAGAGAGCGGGTGTTCCAGCGGAGGCAAGCAAATCGTGTTGATTTACAGTGGCTTGAGGATTTGGCCCATTACCGCTTCTTTATACACTTTTAAAAAGAAATGCCAACTCGATAGTTTAGGCTTTAACTGGAACATGGCAAGTAATTGTATGCTTTGGCGGACCCCTAGTAATGTTGCAGAATCTTTCTCAGAAGTTGTTCCATGGGATAGCCGATTCCTCAGGTAAGAGCTACTTGTTTGTTCAATCCTCCATCTTAGGCGTGCTCCTCAGGTGCATCCTCCTTCTCGCAGCGATTTCCTAGGAACAGATTTCGAAGAACAGCTCTGATCACAGAATCACAGATTGGTTAGGGTTGGAAAGGAGCTCTGGAGATCATCCAGTCCAACCCCCCTGACAGAGCAGGGTCACTTACAGCAGGTTGCACAGGATGACCTCCAGGCGGGTTTTGAATGTTTCTGGAGTCGGAGACTCTATCGCCTCCCTGGGCAGCCTGTTCCAGCGCTCTGCCACCCTCAAAGTAAAGAAGTTCCTCCTCATGCTTTGATAGAAGTTCCTAGGTTCCAGTTTGTACCCGTTACCTCTTGTCCTGGATCATCTTTGATGATCCAGGACAAGAGGTAACGGGCACCAATTGGAACGTAGGAACTTGAACTTGAACTGGAACGTAGGAACTTGAACATAGGATTATCCTTGATGATTCAGGATAGCTGTGTGTCTGACCAGTCTGTCTTTCGAAGGAGGTCCTTGACCAGCTCCAGCCATGCTGTGCTGAGCAGAGCCCCTGGCAGCAGCCCCACAGCTCACTCCCAGTGTGCCTGAATGGAAAAGGTACCAAAGTTGCTCCAACACTTTCTGAAAAACTCTATAGTGTTACCCCACAAGCGCAAAGCGACGGCAAAGCCCGTGAAATGACACCGGTGCTTCCAGAAAATGTCAAGCTTCCTGCCCAAGGGTGACATGCCATGCGGTGGGGTCAGGGCCACGCGCTGAGCACCCGGTGCGCTGGGGTTGCCCCAGCGGTTCCTGAGCAGCTCCTGCAGTGCTGCCGCCGGTACCGTTCTGGTGGCTGTAGTTGTTTAAAAAGCCGTTGTTGTTTCCGGCGTAATCTGACGGCAGTTTTCTCGGGCATTTGGGCCTCTTCTAATAAGTGTGCTGTGAGTACATCTGCAAGCATTCACCTGTCGAGGTCAAATGACTGGTGGTGCTCATCTCCCCCCGTGCTACTGCTGCTGCCTCCCGTGAATGCTCATGTGCCTGCGTGCCCCTGTACAGGCACAGATGCACGCGCGCAACACCTGATCCCGCATCCTAATTATTTTTCGCCCGGTTCTCGGAGTTGTTCTGCTTCCGGCTGATGAATGGGAAAGTGTAGTGGTGCTGTTTCATTTCACCAGCCTCTCAAGTGTGGAAATTATGGTAAATTTGAGAACAAGCCAGATTAGATTGATAGTTACACCTCCTCCTTTAATTAGCCAACCACAGGATCTGTGGAGGCAAAGGCCGGGGGGGTGTGTCGGTGTATATAAGGTGTATTGTCTATGTGAAAGATTAATCAAAAGGAGTTGCTTGAGGTGGGAAGGCTTTTCCGGAGAGGTTCCACATGTTGTCAGGTAGTCCCTCTGAATGGCAGCTTCCGGTTCGGTCCCTTAGCTTTCGGAAGTGACATTTAGTCTGATATGTGCCAGCCGTGCAATCTACCTAGCCCTGCAAAGGGCAAATATTAACCTAAATGCATATTAAGATAGTGTGTGTTAGCTCCTGAACTGAAATAGAGAGCGGGTGTTCCAGCGGAGGCAAGCAAATCGTGTTGATTTACAGTGGCTTGAGGATTTGGCCCATTACCGCTTCTTTATACACTTTTAAAAAGAAATGCCAACTCGATAGTTTAGGCTTTAACTGGAACATGGCAAGTAATTGTATGCTTTGGCGGACCCCTAGTAATGTTGCAGAATCTTTCTCAGAAGTTGTTCCATGGGATAGCCGATTCCTCAGGTAAGAGCTACTTGTTTGTTCAATCCTCCATCTTAGGCGTGCTCCTCAGGTGCATCCTCCTTCTCGCAGCGATTTCCTAGGAACAGATTTCGAAGAACAGCTCTGATCACAGAATCACAGATTGGTTAGGGTTGGAAAGGAGCTCTGGAGATCATCCAGTCCAACCCCCCTGACAGAGCAGGGTCACTTACAGCAGGTTGCACAGGATGACCTCCAGGCGGGTTTTGAATGTTTCTGGAGTCGGAGACTCTATCGCCTCCCTGGGCAGCCTGTTCCAGCGCTCTGCCACCCTCAAAGTAAAGAAGTTCCTCCTCATGCTTTGATAGAAGTTCCTAGGTTCCAGTTTGTACCCGTTACCTCTTGTCCTGGATCATCTTTGATGATCCAGGACAAGAGGTAACGGGCACCAATTGGAACGTAGGAACTTGAACTTGAACTGGAACGTAGGAACTTGAACATAGGATTATCCTTGATGATTCAGGATAGCTGTGTGTCTGACCAGTCTGTCTTTCGAAGGAGGTCCTTGACCAGCTCCAGCCATGCTGTGCTGAGCAGAGCCCCTGGCAGCAGCCCCACAGCTCACTCCCAGTGTGCCTGAATGGAAAAGGTACCAAAGTTGCTCCAACACTTTCTGAAAAACTCTATAGTGTTACCCCACAAGCGCAAAGCGACGGCAAAGCCCGTGAAATGACACCGGTGCTTCCAGAAAATGCCAAGCTTCCTGCCCAAGGGTGACATGCCATGCGGTGGGGTCAGGGCCACGCGCTGAGCACCCGGTGCGCTGGGGTTGCCCCAGCGGTTCCTGAGCAGCTCATGCAGTGCTGCCGCCGGTACCGTTCTGGCGGCTGTAGTTGTTTAAAAAGCCGTTGTTGTTTCCGGCGTAATCTGACGGCAGTTTTCTCGGGCATTTGGGCCTCTTCGAATAAGTGTGCTGTGAGTACATCTGCAAGCATTCACCTGTCGAGGTCAAATGACTGGTGGTGCTCATCTGCCCCCGTGCTACTGCTGCTGCCTCCCGTGAATGCTCATGTGCCTGCGTGCCCCTGTACAGGCACAGATGCACGCGCGCAACACCTGATCCCGCATCCTAATTATTTTTCGCCCGGTTCTCGGAGTTGTTCTGCTTCCGGCTGATGAATGGGAAAGTGTAGTAGTGCTGTTTCATTTCACCAGCCTCTCAAGTGTGGAAATTATGGTAAATTTGAGAACAAGCCAGATTAGATTGATAGTTACACCTCCTCCTTTAATTAGCCAACCACAGGATCTGTGGAGGCAAAGGCCGGGGGGGTGTGTCGGTGTATATAACGTGTATTGTCTATGTGAAAGATTAATCAAAAGGAGTTGCTTGAGGTGGGAAGGCTTTTCCGGAGAGGTTCCACAAGTTGTCAGGTAGTCCCTCTGAATGGCAGCTTCCGGTTCGGTCCCTTAGCTTTCGGAAGTGACATTTAGTCTGATATGTGCCAGCCGTGCAATCTACCTAGCCCTGCAAAGTGCAAATATTAACCTAAATGCATATTAAGATACTGTGTGTTAGCTCCTGAACTGCAATAGAGAGCGGGTGTTCCAGCGGAGGCAAGCAAATCGTGTTGATTTACAGTGGCTTGAGGATTTGGCCCATTACCGCTTCTTTATACACTTTTAAAAAGAAATGCCAACTTGATATTTTAGGCTTTAACTGGAACATGGCAAGTAATTGTATGTTTTGGCGGACCCCTAGTAATGTTGCAGAATCTTTCTCAGAAGTTGTTCCATGGGATAGCCGATTCCTCAGGTAAGAGCTACTTGTTTGTTCAATCCTCCATCTTAGGCCTGCTCCTCAGGTGCATCCTCCTTCTCGCAGCGATTTCCTAGGAACAGACTTCGAAGAACAGCTCTGATCACAGAATCACAGATTGGTTAGGGTTGGAAAGGAGCTCTGGAGATCATCCAGCCCAACCCCCCTGCCAGAGCAGGGTCACCTACAGCAGGTTGCACAGGATGACCTCCAGGCGGGTTTTGAATGTCTCTGGGGTCGGAGACTCTACCGCCTCCCCGGGAAGCCTGTTCCAGCGCTCTGCCACCCTCAAAGTAAAGAAGTTCCTCCTCATGCTTTGATAGAAGTTCCTAGGTTCCAGTTTGTACCCGTTACCTCTTGTCCTGGATCATCTTTGATGATCCAGGCCAAGAGGTAACGGGCACCAATTGGAACGTAGGAACTTGAACTTGAACTGGAAGGTAGGAACTTGAACTTGAACATAGGATTATCCTTGATGATTCAGGATAGCTGTGTGTCTGACCAGTCTGTCTTTCGAAGGAGGTCCTGGGCCAGCTCCAGCCATGCTGTGCTGAGCAGAGCCCCTGGCAGCAGCCCCACAGCTCACTCCCAGTGTGCCTGAATGGAAAAGGTACCAAAGTTGCTCCAACACTTTGTGAAAAACTCTATAGTGTTACCCCACAAGCGCAAAGCGACGGCAAAGCCCGTGAAATGACACCGGTGCTTCCAGAAAATGTCAAGCTTCCTGCCCAAGGGTGACATGCCATGCGGTGGGGTCAGGGCCACGCGCTGAGCACCCGGTGCGCTGGGGTTGCCCCAGCGGTTCCTGAGCAGCTCCTGCAGTGCTGCCGCCGGTACCGTTCTGGTGGCTGTAGTTGTTTAAAAAGCCGTTGTTGTTTCCGGCGTAATCTGACGGCAGTTTTCTCGGGCATTTGGGCCTCTTCTAATAAGTGTGCTGTGAGTACATCTGCAAGCATTCACCTGTCGAGGTCAAATGACTGGTGGTGCTCATCTCCCCCCGTGCTACTGCTGCTGCCTCCCGTGAATGCTCATGTGCCTGCGTGCCCCTGTACAGGCACAGATGCACGCGCGCAACACCTGATCCCGCATCCTAATTATTTTTCGCCCGGTTCTCGGAGTTGTTCTGCTTCCGGCTGATGAATGGGAAAGTGTAGTAGTGCTGTTTCATTTCACCAGCCTCTCAAGTGTGGAAATTATGGTAAATTTGAGAACAAGCCAGATTAGATTGATAGTTACACCTCCTCCTTTAATTAGCCAACCACAGGATCTGTGGAGGCAAAGGCCGGGGGGGTGTGTCGGTGTATATAAGGTGTATTGTCTATGTGAAAGATTAATCAAAAGGAGTTGCTTGAGGTGGGAAGGCTTTTCCGGAGAGGTTCCACATGTTGTCAGGTAGTCCCTCTGAATGGCAGCTTCCGGTTCGGTCCCTTAGCTTTCGGAAGTGACATTTAGTCTGATATGTGCCAGCCGTGCAATCTACCTAGCCCTGCAAAGTGCAAATATTAACCTAAATGCATATTAAGATACTGTGTGTTAGCTCCTGAACTGAAATAGAGAGCGGGTGTTCCAGCGGAGGCAAGCAAATCGTGTTGATTTACAGTGGCTTGAGGATTTGGCCCATTACCGCTTCTTTATACACTTTTAAAAAGAAATGCCAACTCGATAGTTTAGGCTTTAACTGGAACATGGCAAGTAATTGTATGTTTTGGCGGACCCCTAGTAATGTTGCAGAATCTTTCTCAGAAGTTGTTCCATGGGATAGCCGATTCCTCAGGTAAGAGCTACTTGTTTGTTCAATCCTCCATCTTAGGCCTGCTCCTCAGGTGCATCCTCCTTCTCGCAGCGATTTCCTAGGAACAGATTTCGAAGAACAGCTCTGATCACAGAATCACAGATTGGTTAGGGTTGGAAAGGAGCTCTGGAGATCATCCAGTCCAACCCCCCTGCCAGAGCAGGGTCACTTACAGCAGGTTGCACAGGATGACCTCCAGGCGGGTTTTGAATGTTTCTGGGGTCGGAGACTCTACCGCCTCCCTGGGCAGCCTGTTCCAGCGCTCTGCCACCCTCAAAGTAAAGAAGTTCCTCCTCATGCTTTGATAGAAGTTCCTAGGTTCCAGTTTGTACCCGTTACCTCTTGTCCTGGATCATCTTTGATGATCCAGGACAAGAGGTAACGGGCACCAATTGGAACGTAGGAACTTGAACTTGAACTGGAACGTAGGAACTTGAACTTGAACATAGGATTATCCTTGATGATTCAGGATAGCTGTGTGTCTGACCAGTCTGTCTTTCGAAGGAGGTCCTTGACCAGCTCCAGCCATGCTGTGCTGAGCAGAGCCCCTGGCAGCAGCCCCACAGCTCACTCCCAGTGTGCCTGAATGGAAAAGGTACCAAAGTTGCTCCAACACTTTCTGAAAAACTCTATAGTGTTACCCCACAAGCGCAAAGCGACGGCAAAGCCCGTGAAATGACACCGGTGCTTCCAGAAAATGCCAAGCTTCCTGCCCAAGGGTGACATGCCATGCGGTGGGGTCAGGGCCACGCGCTGAGCACCCGGTGCGCTGGGGTTGCCCCAGCGGTTCCTGAGCAGCTCCTGCAGTGCTGCCGCCGGTACCGTTCTGGCGGCTGTAGTTGTTTAAAAAGCCGTTGTTGTTTCCGGCGTAATCTGACGGCAGTTTTCTCGGGCATTTGGGCCTCTTCTAATAAGTGTGCTGTGAGTACATCTGCAAGCATTCACCTGTCGAGGTCAAATGACTGGTGGTGCTCATCTGCCCCCGTGCTACTGCTGCTGCCTCCCGTGAATGCTCATGTGCCTGCGTGCCCCTGTACAGGCACAGATGCACGCGCGCAACACCTGATCCCGCATCCTAATTATTTTTTGCCCGGTTCTCTGAGTTGTTCTGCTTCCGGCTGATGAATGGGAAAGTGTAGTAGTGCTGTTTCATTTCACCAGCCTCTCAAGTGTGGAAATTATGGTAAATTTGAGAACAAGCCAGATTAGATTGATAGTTACACCTCCTCCTTTAATTAGCCAACCACAGGATCTGTGGAGGCAAAGGCCGGGGGGGTGTGTCGGTGTATATAAGGTGTATTGTCTATGTGAAAGATTAATCAAAAGGAGTTGCTTGAGGTGGGAAGGCTTTTCCGGAGAGGTTCCACATGTTGTCAGGTAGTCCCTCTGAATGGCAGCTTCCGGTTCGGTCCCTTAGCTTTCGGAAGTGACATTTAGTCTGATATGTGCCAGCCGTGCAATCTACCTAGCCCCGCAAAGTGCAAATATTAACCTAAATGCATATTAAGATACTGTGTGTTAGCTCCTGAACTGAAATAGAGAGCGGGTGTTCCAGCGGAGGCAAGCAAATCGTGTTGATTTACAGTGGCTTGAGGATTTGGCCCATTACCGCTTCTTTATACACTTTTAAAAAGAAATGCCAACTCGATAGTTTAGGCTTTAACTGGAACATGGCAAGTAATTGTATGTTTTGGCGGACCCCTAGTAATGTTGCAGAATCTTTCTCAGAAGTTGTTCCATGGGATAGCCGATTCCTCAGGTAAGAGCTACTTGTTTGTTCAATCCTCCATCTTAGGCCTGCTCCTCAGGTGCATCCTCCTTCTCGCAGCGATTTCCTAGGAACAGATTTCGAAGAACAGCTCTGATCACAGAATCACAGATTGGTTAGGGTTGGAAAGGAGCTCTGGAGATCATCCAGTCCAACCCCCCTGACAGAGCAGGGTCACTTACAGCAGGTTGCACAGGATGACCTCCAGGCGGGTTTTGAATGTTTCTGGGGTCGGAGACTCTACCGCCTCCCTGGGCAGCCTGTTCCAGCGCTCTGCCACCCTCAAAGTAAAGAAGTTCCTCCTCATGTTTTGATAGAAGTTCCTAGGTTCCAGTTTGTACCCGTTACCTCTTGTCCTGGATCATCTTTGATGATCCAGGACAAGAGGTAACGGGCACCAATTGGAACGTAGGAACTTGAACTTGAACTGGAACGTAGGAACTTGAACTTGAACATAGGATTATCCTTGATGATTCAGGATAGCTGTGTGTCTGACCAGTCTGTCTTTCGAAGGAGGTCCTGGGCCAGCTCCAGCCATGCTGTGCTGAGCAGAGCCCCTGGCAGCAGCCCCACACCTCACTCCCAGTGTGCCTGAATGGAAAAGGTACCAAAGTTGCTCCAACACTTTCTGAAAAACTCTATAGTGTTACCCCACAAGCGCAAAGCGACGGCAAAGCCCGTGAAATGACACCGGTGCTTCCAGAAAATGTCAAGCTTCCTGCCCAAGGGTGACATGCCATGCGGTGGGGTCAGGGCCACGCGCTGAGCACCCGGTGCGCTGGGGTTGCCCCAGCGGTTCCTGAGCAGCTCCTGCAGTGCTGCCGCCGGTACCGTTCTGGCGGCTGTAGTTGTTTAAAAAGCCGTTGTTGTTTCCGGCGTAATCTGACGGCAGTTTTCTCGGGCATTTGGGCCTCTTCGAATAAGTGTGCTGTGAGTACATCTGCAAGCATTCACCTGTCGAGGTCAAATGACTGGTGGTGCTCATCTGCCCCCGTGCTACTGCTGCTGCCTCCCGTGAATGCTCATGTGCCTGCGTGCCCCTGTACAGGCACAGATGCACGCGCGCAACACCTGATCCCGCATCCTAATTATTTTTCGCCCGGTTCTCGGAGTTGTTCTGCTTCCGGCTGATGAATGGGAAAGTGTAGTGGTGCTGTTTCATTTCACCAGCCTCTCAAGTGTGGAAATTATGGTAAATTTGAGAACAAGCAAGATTAGATTGATAGTTACACCTCCTCCTTTAATTAGCCAACCACAGGATCTGTGGAGGCAAAGGCCGGGGGGGTGTGTCGGTGTATATAAGGTGTATTGTCTATGTGAAAGATTAATCAAAAGGAGTTGCTTGAGGTGGGAAGGCTTTTCCGGAGAGGTTCCACATGTTGTCAGGTAGTCCCTCTGAATGGCAGCTTCCGGTTCGGTCCCTTAGCTTTCGGAAGTGACATTTAGTCTGATATGTGCCAGCCGTGCAATCTACCTAGCCCTGCAAAGTGCAAATATTAACCTAAATGCATATTAAGATACTGTGTGTTAGCTCCTGAACTGAAATAGAGAGCGGGTGTTCCAGCGGAGGCAAGCAAATCGTGTTGATTTACAGTGGCTTGAGGATTTGGCCCATTACCGCTTCTTTATACACTTTTAAAAAGAAATGCCAACTCGATAGTTTAGGCTTTAACTGGAACATGGCAAGTAATTGTATGCTTTGGCGGACCCCTAGTAATGTTGCAGAATCTTTCTCAGAAGTTGTTCCATGGGATAGCCGATTCCTCAGGTAAGAGCTACTTGTTTGTTCAATCCTCCATCTTAGGCGTGCTCCTCAGGTGCATCCTCCTTCTCGCAGCGATTTCCTAGGAACAGATTTCGAAGAACAGCTCTGATCACAGAATCACAGATTGGTTAGGGTTGGAAAGGAGCTCTGGAGATCATCCAGTCCAACCCCCCTGACAGAGCAGGGTCACTTACAGCAGGTTGCACAGGATGACCTCCAGGCGGGTTTTGAATGTTTCTGGAGTCGGAGACTCTATCGCCTCCCTGGGCAGCCTGTTCCAGCGCTCTGCCACCCTCAAAGTAAAGAAGTTCCTCCTCATGCTTTGATAGAAGTTCCTAGGTTCCAGTTTGTACCCGTTACCTCTTGTCCTGGATCATCTTTGATGATCCAGGACAAGAGGTAACGGGCACCAATTGGAACGTAGGAACTTGAACTTGAACTGGAACGTAGGAACTTGAACATAGGATTATCCTTGATGATTCAGGATAGCTGTGTGTCTGACCAGTCTGTCTTTCGAAGGAGGTCCTTGACCAGCTCCAGCCATGCTGTGCTGAGCAGAGCCCCTGGCAGCAGCCCCACAGCTCACTCCCAGTGTGCCTGAATGGAAAAGGTACCAAAGTTGCTCCAACACTTTCTGAAAAACTCTATAGTGTTACCCCACAAGCGCAAAGCGACGGCAAAGCCCGTGAAATGACACCGGTGCTTCCAGAAAATGCCAAGCTTCCTGCCCAAGGGTGACATGCCATGCGGTGGGGTCAGGGCCACGCGCTGAGCACCCGGTGCGCTGGGGTTGCCCCAGCGGTTCCTGAGCAGCTCATGCAGTGCTGCCGCCGGTACCGTTCTGGCGGCTGTAGTTGTTTAAAAAGCCGTTGTTGTTTCCGGCGTAATCTGACGGCAGTTTTCTCGGGCATTTGGGCCTCTTCGAATAAGTGTGCTGTGAGTACATCTGCAAGCATTCACCTGTCGAGGTCAAATGACTGGTGGTGCTCATCTGCCCCCGTGCTACTGCTGCTGCCTCCCGTGAATGCTCATGTGCCTGCGTGCCCCTGTACAGGCACAGATGCACGCGCGCAACACCTGATCCCGCATCCTAATTATTTTTCGCCCGGTTCTCGGAGTTGTTCTGCTTCCGGCTGATGAATGGGAAAGTGTAGTAGTGCTGTTTCATTTCACCAGCCTCTCAAGTGTGGAAATTATGGTAAATTTGAGAACAAGCCAGATTAGATTGATAGTTACACCTCCTCCTTTAATTAGCCAACCACAGGATCTGTGGAGGCAAAGGCCGGGGGGGTGTGTCGGTGTATATAACGTGTATTGTCTATGTGAAAGATTAATCAAAAGGAGTTGCTTGAGGTGGGAAGGCTTTTCCGGAGAGGTTCCACAAGTTGTCAGGTAGTCCCTCTGAATGGCAGCTTCCGGTTCGGTCCCTTAGCTTTCGGAAGTGACATTTAGTCTGATATGTGCCAGCCGTGCAATCTACCTAGCCCTGCAAAGTGCAAATATTAACCTAAATGCATATTAAGATACTGTGTGTTAGCTCCTGAACTGCAATAGAGAGCGGGTGTTCCAGCGGAGGCAAGCAAATCGTGTTGATTTACAGTGGCTTGAGGATTTGGCCCATTACCGCTTCTTTATACACTTTTAAAAAGAAATGCCAACTTGATATTTTAGGCTTTAACTGGAACATGGCAAGTAATTGTATGTTTTGGCGGACCCCTAGTAATGTTGCAGAATCTTTCTCAGAAGTTGTTCCATGGGATAGCCGATTCCTCAGGTAAGAGCTACTTGTTTGTTCAATCCTCCATCTTAGGCCTGCTCCTCAGGTGCATCCTCCTTCTCGCAGCGATTTCCTAGGAACAGACTTCGAAGAACAGCTCTGATCACAGAATCACAGATTGGTTAGGGTTGGAAAGGAGCTCTGGAGATCATCCAGCCCAACCCCCCTGCCAGAGCAGGGTCACCTACAGCAGGTTGCACAGGATGACCTCCAGGCGGGTTTTGAATGTCTCTGGGGTCGGAGACTCTACCGCCTCCCCGGGAAGCCTGTTCCAGCGCTCTGCCACCCTCAAAGTAAAGAAGTTCCTCCTCATGCTTTGATAGAAGTTCCTAGGTTCCAGTTTGTACCCGTTACCTCTTGTCCTGGATCATCTTTGATGATCCAGGCCAAGAGGTAACGGGCACCAATTGGAACGTAGGAACTTGAACTTGAACTGGAAGGTAGGAACTTGAACTTGAACATAGGATTATCCTTGATGATTCAGGATAGCTGTGTGTCTGACCAGTCTGTCTTTCGAAGGAGGTCCTGGGCCAGCTCCAGCCATGCTGTGCTGAGCAGAGCCCCTGGCAGCAGCCCCACAGCTCACTCCCAGTGTGCCTGAATGGAAAAGGTACCAAAGTTGCTCCAACACTTTCTGAAAAACTCTATAGTGTTACCCCACAAGCGCAAAGCGACGGCAAAGCCCGTGAAATGACACCGGTGCTTCCAGAAAATGTCAAGCTTCCTGCCCAAGGGTGACATGCCATGCGGTGGGGTCAGGGCCACGCGCTGAGCACCCGGTGCGCTGGGGTTGCCCCAGCGGTTCCTGAGCAGCTCCTGCAGTGCTGCCGCCGGTACCGTTCTGGTGGCTGTAGTTGTTTAAAAAGCCGTTGTTGTTTCCGGCGTAATCTGACGGCAGTTTTCTCGGGCATTTGGGCCTCTTCTAATAAGTGTGCTGTGAGTACATCTGCAAGCATTCACCTGTCGAGGTCAAATGACTGGTGGTGCTCATCTCCCCCCGTGCTACTGCTGCTGCCTCCCGTGAATGCTCATGTGCCTGCGTGCCCCTGTACAGGCACAGATGCACGCGCGCAACACCTGATCCCGCATCCTAATTATTTTTCGCCCGGTTCTCGGAGTTGTTCTGCTTCCGGCTGATGAATGGGAAAGTGTAGTAGTGCTGTTTCATTTCACCAGCCTCTCAAGTGTGGAAATTATGGTAAATTTGAGAACAAGCCAGATTAGATTGATAGTTACACCTCCTCCTTTAATTAGCCAACCACAGGATCTGTGGAGGCAAAGGCCGGGGGGGTGTGTCGGTGTATATAAGGTGTATTGTCTATGTGAAAGATTAATCAAAAGGAGTTGCTTGAGGTGGGAAGGCTTTTCCGGAGAGGTTCCACATGTTGTCAGGTAGTCCCTCTGAATGGCAGCTTCCGGTTCGGTCCCTTAGCTTTCGGAAGTGACATTTAGTCTGATATGTGCCAGCCGTGCAATCTACCTAGCCCTGCAAAGTGCAAATATTAACCTAAATGCATATTAAGATACTGTGTGTTAGCTCCTGAACTGAAATAGAGAGCGGGTGTTCCAGCGGAGGCAAGCAAATCGTGTTGATTTACAGTGGCTTGAGGATTTGGCCCATTACCGCTTCTTTATACACTTTTAAAAAGAAATGCCAACTCGATAGTTTAGGCTTTAACTGGAACATGGCAAGTAATTGTATGTTTTGGCGGACCCCTAGTAATGTTGCAGAATCTTTCTCAGAAGTTGTTCCATGGGATAGCCGATTCCTCAGGTAAGAGCTACTTGTTTGTTCAATCCTCCATCTTAGGCCTGCTCCTCAGGTGCATCCTCCTTCTCGCAGCGATTTCCTAGGAACAGATTTCGAAGAACAGCTCTGATCACAGAATCACAGATTGGTTAGGGTTGGAAAGGAGCTCTGGAGATCATCCAGTCCAACCCCCCTGACAGAGCAGGGTCACTTACAGCAGGTTGCACAGGATGACCTCCAGGCGGGTTTTGAATGTTTCTGGGGTCGGAGACTCTACCGCCTCCCTGGGCAGCCTGTTCCAGCGCTCTGCCACCCTCAAAGTAAAGAAGTTCCTCCTCATGTTTTGATAGAAGTTCCTAGGTTCCAGTTTGTACCCGTTACCTCTTGTCCTGGATCATCTTTGATGATCCAGGACAAGAGGTAACGGGCACCAATTGGAACGTAGGAACTTGAACTTGAACTGGAAGGTAGGAACTTGAACTTGAACTGGAAGGTAGGAACTTGAACTTGAACATAGGATTATCCTTGATGATTCAGGATAGCTGTGTGTCTGACCAGTCTATCTTTCGAAGGAGGTCCTGGGCCAGCTCCAGCCATGCTGTGCTGAGCAGAGCCCCTGGCAGCAGCCCCACAGCTCACTCCCAGTGTGCCTGAATGGAAAAGGTACCAAAGTTGCTCCAACACTTTGTGAAAAACTCTATAGTGTTACCCCACAAGCGCAAAGCGACGGCAAAGCCCGTGAAATGACACCGGTGCTTCCAGAAAATGTCAAGCTTCCTGCCCAAGGGTGACATGCCATGCGGTGGGGTCAGGGCCACGCGCTGAGCACCCGGTGCGCTGGGGTTGCCCCAGCGGTTCCTCAGCAGCTCCTGCAGTGCTGCCGCCGGTACCGTTCTGGCGGCTATAGTTGTTTAAAAAGCCGTTGTTGTTTCCGGCGTAATCTGACGGCAGTTTTCTCGGGCATTTGGGCCTCTTCTAATAAGTGTGCTGTGAGTACATCTGCAAGCATTCACCTGTCGAGGTCAAATGACTGGTGGTGCTCATCTGCCCCCGTGCTACTGCTGCTGCCTCCCGTGAATGCTCATGTGCCTGCGTGCCCCTGTACAGGCACAGATGCACGCGCGCAACACCTGATCCCGCATCCTAATTATTTTTTGCCCGGTTCTCTGAGTTGCTCTGCTTCCGGCTGATGAATGGGAAAGTGTAGTAGTGCCGTTTCATTTCACCAGCCTCTCAAGTGTGGAAATTATGGTAAATTTGAGAACGAGCGAGATTAGATTGATAGTTACACCTCCTCCTTTAATTAGCCAACCACAGGATCTGTGGAGGCAAAGGCCGGGGGGGTGTGTCGGTGTATATAAGGTGTATTGTCTATGTGAAAGATTAATCAAAAGGAGTTGCTTGAGGTGGGAAGGCTTTTCCGGAGAGGTTCCACATGTTGTCAGGTAGTCCCTCTGAATGGCAGCTTCCGGTTCGGTCCCTTAGCTTTCGGAAGTGACATTTAGTCTGATATGTGCCAGCCGTGCAATCTACCTAGCCCTGCAAAGTGCAAATATTAACCTAAATGCATATTAAGATACTGTGTGTTAGCTCCTGAACTGCAATAGAGAGCGGGTGTTCCAGCGGAGGCAAGCAAATCGTGTTGATTTAGAGTGGCTTGAGGATTTGGCCCATTACCGCTTCTTTATACACTTTTAAAAAGAAATGCCAACTCGATAGTTTAGGCTTTAACTGGAACATGGCAAGAAATTGTATGTTTTGGCGGACCCCTAGTAATGTTGCAGAAACTTTCTCAGAAGTTGTTCCATGGGATAGCCGATTCCTCAGGTAAGAGCTACTTGTTTGTTCAATCCTCCATCTTAGGCCTGCTCCTCAGGTGCATCCTCCTTCTCGCAGCAATTTCCTAGGAACAGATTTCGAAGAACAGCTCTGATCACAGAATCACAGATTGGTTAGGGTTGGAAAGGGGCTCTGGAGATCATCTAGTCCAACCCCCCTGCCAGAGCAGGGTCACCTACAGCAGGTTGCACAGGATGACCTCCAGGCGGGTTTTGAATGTCTCTGGGGTCGGAGACTCTACCGCCTCCCCGGGAAGCCTGTTCCAGCGCTCTGCCACCCTCAAAGTAAAGAAGTTCCTCCTCATGCTTTGATAGAAGTTCCTAGGTTCCAGTTTGTACCCGTTACCTCTTGTCCTGGATCATCTTTGATGATCATCATCTTTGATGATCCAGGCCAAGAGGTAACGGGCACCAATTGGAACGTAGGAACTTGAACTTGAACTGGAAGGTAGGAACTTGAACTTGAACTGGAAGGTAGGAACTTGAACTTGAACATAGGATTATCCTTGATGATTCAGGATAGCTGTGTGTCTGACCAGTCTGTCTTTCGAAGGAGGTCCTGGGCCAGCTCCAGCCATGCTGTGCTGAGCAGAGCCCCTGGCAGCAGCCCCACAGCTCACTCCCAGTGTGCCTGAATGGAAAAGGTACCAAAGTTGCTCCAACACTTTCTGAAAAACTCTATAGTGTTACCCCACAAGCGCAAAGCGACGGCAAAGCCCGTGAAATGACACCGGTGCTTCCAGAAAATGTCAAGCTTCCTGCCCAAGGCTGACATGCCATGCGGTGGGGTCAGGGCCACGCGCTGAGCACCCGGTGCGCTGGGGTTGCCCCAGCGGTTCCTGAGCAGCTCCTGCAGTGCTGCCGCCGGTACCGTTCTGGCGGCTGTAGTTGTTTAAAAAGCCGTTGTTGTTTCCGGCGTAATCTGACGGCAGTTTTCTCGGGCATTTGGGCCTCTTCTAATAAGTGTGCTGTGAGTACATCTGCAAGCATTCACCTGTCGAGGTCAAATGACTGGTGGTGCTCATCTGCCCCCGTGCTACTGCTGCTGCCTCCCGTGAATGCTCATGTGCCTGCGTGCCCCTGTACAGGCACAGATGCACGCGCGCAACACCTGATCCCGCATCCTAATTATTTTTCGCCCGGTTCTCGGAGTTGTTCTGCTTCCGGCTGATGAATGGGAAAGTGTAGTAGTGCTGTTTCATTTCACCAGCCTCTCAAGTGTGGAAATTATGGTAAATTTGAGAACAAGCCAGATTAGATTGATAGTTACACCTCCTCCTTTAATTAGCCAACCACAGGATCTGTGGAGGCAAAGGCCGGGGGGGTGTGTCGGTGTATATAACGTGTATTGTCTATGTGAAAGATTAATCAAAAGGAGTTGCTTGAGGTGGGAAGGCTTTTCCGGAGAGGTTCCACATGTTGTCAGGTAGTCCCTCTGAATGGCAGCTTCCGGTTCGGTCCCTTAGCTTTCGGAAGTGACATTTAGTCTGATATGTGCCAGCCGTGCAATCTACCTAGCCCTGCAATGTGCAAATATTAACCTAAATGCATATTAAGATACTGTGTGTTAGCTCCTGAACTGAAATAGAGAGCGGGTGTTCCAGCGGAGGCAAGCAAATCGTGTTGATTTACAGTGGCTTGCGGATTTGGCCCATTACCACTTCTTTATACACTTTTAAAAAGAAATGCCAACTCGATAGTTTAGGCTTTAACTGGAACATGGCAAGTAATTGTATGTTTTGGCGGACCCCTAGTAATGTTGCAGAATCTTTCTCAGAAGTTGTTCCATGGGATAGCCGATTCCTCAGGTAAGAGCTACTTGTTTGTTCAATCCTCCATCTTAGGCCTGCTCCTCAGGTGCATCCTCCTTCTCGCAGCGATTTCCTAGGAACAGATTTCGAAGAACAGCTCTGATCACAGAATCACAGATTGGTTAGGGTTGGAAAGGAGCTCTGGAGATCATCCAGCCCAACCCCCCTGCCAGAGCAGGGTCACCTACAGCAGGTTGCACAGGATGACCTCCAGGCGGGTTTTGAATGTCTCTGGGGTCGGAGACTCTACCGCCTCCCCGGGAAGCCTGTTCCAGCGCTCTGCCACCCTCAAAGTAAAGAAGTTCCTCCTCATGCTTTGATAGAAGTTCCTAGGTTCCAGTTTGTACCCGTTACCTCTTGTCCTGGATCATCAAAAATCATCTTTGATGATCCAGGACAAGAGGTAACGGGCACCAATTGGAACGTAGGAACTTGAACTTGAACTGGAAGGTAGGAACTTGAACTTGAACATAGGATTATCCTTGATGATTCAGGATAGCTGTGTGTCTGACCAGTCTGTCTTTCGAAGGAGGTCCTGGGCCAGCTCCAGCCATGCTGTGCTGAGCAGAGCCCCTGGCAGCAGCCCCACAGCTCACTCCCAGTGTGCCTGAATGGAAAAGGTACCAAAGTTGCTCCAACACTTTCTGAAAAACTCTATAGTGTTACCCCACAAGCGCAAAGCGACGGCAAAGCCCGTGAAATGACACCGGTGCTTCCAGAAAATGCCAAGCTTCCTGCCCAAGGGTGACATGCCATGCGGTGGGGTCAGGGCCACGCGCTGAGCACCCGGTGCGCTGGGGTTGCCCCAGCGGTTCCTGAGCAGCTCCTGCAGTGCTGCCGCCGGTACCGTTCTGGCGGCTGTAGTTGTTTAAAAAGCCGTTGTTGTTTCCGGCGTAATCTGACGGCAGTTTTCTCGGGCATTTGGGCCTCTTCTAATAAGTGTGCTGTGAGTACATCTGCAAGCATTCACCTGTCGAGGTCAAATGACTGGTGGTGCTCATCTGCCCCCGTGCTACTGCTGCTGCCTCCCGTGAATGCTCATGTGCCTGCGTGCCCCTGTACAGGCACAGATGCACGCGCGCAACACCTGATCCCGCATCCTAATTATTTTTCGCCCGGTTCTCGGAGTTGTTCTGCTTCCGGCTGATGAATGGGAAAGTGTAGTAGTGCTGTTTCATTTCACCAGCCTCTCAAGTGTGGAAATTATGGTAAATTTGAGAACAAGCCAGATTAGATTGATAGTTACACCTCCTCCTTTAATTAGCCAACCACAGGATCTGTGGAGGCAAAGGCCGGGGGGGTGTGTCGGTGTATATAAGGTGTATTGTCTATGTGAAAGATTAATCAAAAGGAGTTGCTTGAGGTGGGAAGGCTTTTCCGGAGAGGTTCCACATGTTGTCAGGTAGTCCCTCTGAATGGCAGCTTCCGGTTCGGTCCCTTAGCTTTCGGAAGTGACATTTAGTCTGATATGTGCCAGCCGTGCAATCTACCTAGCCCCGCAAAGTGCAAATATTAACCTAAATGCATATTAAGATACTGTGTGTTAGCTCCTGAACTGAAATAGAGAGCGGGTGTTCCAGCGGAGGCAAGCAAATCGTGTTGATTTACAGTGGCTTGCGGATTTGGCCCATTACCACTTCTTTATACACTTTTAAAAAGAAATGCCAACTCGATAGTTTAGGCTTTAACTGGAACATGGCAAGTAATTGTATGTTTTGGCGGACCCCTAGTAATGTTGCAGAATCTTTCTCAGAAGTTGTTCCATGGGATAGCCGATTCCTCAGGTAAGAGCTACTTGTTTGTTCAATCCTCCATCTTAGGCCTGCTCCTCAGGTGCATCCTCCTTCTCGCAGCGATTTCCTAGGAACAGATTTCGAAGAACAGCTCTGATCACAGAATCACAGATTGGTTAGGGTTGGAAAGGAGCTCTGGAGATCATCCAGCCCAACCCCCCTGCCAGAGCAGGGTCACCTACAGCAGGTTGCACAGGATGACCTCCAGGCGGGTTTTGAATGTCTCTGGGGTCGGAGACTCTACCGCCTCCCCGGGAAGCCTGTTCCAGCGCTCTGCCACCCTCAAAGTAAAGAAGTTCCTCCTCATGCTTTGATAGAAGTTCCTAGGTTCCAGTTTGTACCCGTTACCTCTTGTCCTGGATCATCAAAAATCATCTTTGATGATCCAGGACAAGAGGTAACGGGCACCAATTGGAACGTAGGAACTTGAACTTGAACTGGAAGGTAGGAACTTGAACTTGAACATAGGATTATCCTTGATGATTCAGGATAGCTGTGTGTCTGACCAGTCTGTCTTTCGAAGGAGGTCCTGGGCCAGCTCCAGCCATGCTGTGCTGAGCAGAGCCCCTGGCAGCAGCCCCACAGCTCACTCCCAGTGTGCCTGAATGGAAAAGGTACCAAAGTTGCTCCAACACTTTCTGAAAAACTCTATAGTGTTACCCCACAAGCGCAAAGCGACGGCAAAGCCCGTGAAATGACACCGGTGCTTCCAGAAAATGCCAAGCTTCCTGCCCAAGGGTGACATGCCATGCGGTGGGGTCAGGGCCACGCGCTGAGCACCCGGTGCGCTGGGGTTGCCCCAGCGGTTCCTGAGCAGCTCCTGCAGTGCTGCCGCCGGTACCGTTCTGGCGGCTGTAGTTGTTTAAAAAGCCGTTGTTGTTTCCGGCGTAATCTGACGGCAGTTTTCTCGGGCATTTGGGCCTCTTCTAATAAGTGTGCTGTGAGTACATCTGCAAGCATTCACCTGTCGAGGTCAAATGACTGGTGGTGCTCATCTGCCCCCGTGCTACTGCTGCTGCCTCCCGTGAATGCTCATGTGCCTGCGTGCCCCTGTACAGGCACAGATGCACGCGCGCAACACCTGATCCCGCATCCTAATTATTTTTCGCCCGGTTCTCTGAGTTGTTCTGCTTCCGGCTGATGAATGGGAAAGTGTAGTAGTGCTGTTTCATTTCACCAGCCTCTCAAGTGTGGAAATTATGGTAAATTTGAGAACAAGCCAGATTAGATTGATAGTTACACCTCCTCCTTTAATTAGCCAACCACAGGATCTGTGGAGGCAAAGGCCGGGGGGGTGTGTCGGTGTATATAACGTGTATTGTCTATGTGAAAGATTAATCAAAAGGAGTTGCTTGAGGTGGGAAGGCTTTTCCGGAGAGGTTCCACATGTTGTCAGGTAGTCCCTCTGAATGGCAGCTTCCGGTTCGGTCCCTTAGCTTTCGGAAGTGACATTTAGTCTGATATGTGCCAGCCGTGCAATCTACCTAGCCCTGCAAAGTGCAAATATTAACCTAAATGCATATTAAGATACTGTGTGTTAGCTCCTGAACTGAAATAGAGAGCAGGTGTTCCAGCGGAGGCAAGCAAATCGTGTTGATTTACAGTGGCTTGCGGATTTGGCCCATTACCGCTTCTTTATACACTTTTAAAAAGAAATGCCAACTCGATAGTTTAGGCTTTAACTGGAACATGGCAAGAAATTGTATGTTTTGGCGGACTCCTAGTAATGTTGCAGAAACTTTCTCAGAAGTTGTTCCATGGGATAGCCGATTCCTCAGGTAAGAGCTACTTGTTTGTTCAATCCTCCATCTTAGGCCTGCTCCTCAGGTGCATCCTCCTTCTCGCAGCTATTTACTAGGAACAGATTTCGAAGAACAGCTCTGATCACAGAATCACAGATTGGTTAGGGTTGGAAAGGGGCTCTGGAGATCATCTAGTCCAACCCCCCTGCCAGAGCAGGGTCACCTACAGCAGGTTGCACAGGATGACCTCCAGGCGGGTTTTGAATGTCTCTGGGGTCGGAGACTCTACTGCCTCCCTGGGCAGCCTGTTCCAGCGCTCTGCCACCCTCAAAGTAAAGAAGTTCCTCCTCATGCTTTGATAGAAGTTCCTAGGTTCCAGTTTGTACCCGTTACCTCTTGTCCTGGATCATCTTTGATGATCATCATCTTTGATGATCCAGGCCAAGAGGTAACGGGCACCAATTGGAACGTAGGAACTTGAACTTGAACTGGAAGGTAGGAACTTGAACTTGAACTGGAAGGTAGGAACTTGAACTTGAACATAGGATTATCCTTGATGATTCAGGATAGCTGTGTGTCTGACCAGTCTGTCTTTCGAAGGAGGTCCTGGGCCAGCTCCAGCCATGCTGTGCTGAGCAGAGCCCCTGGCAGCAGCCCCACAGCTCACTCCCAGTGTGCCTGAATGGAAAAGGTACCAAAGTTGCTCCAACACTTTCTGAAAAACTCTATAGTGTTACCCCACAAGCGCAAAGCGACGGCAAAGCCCGTGAAATGACACCGGTGCTTCCAGAAAATGTCAAGCTTCCTGCCCAAGGGTGACATGCCATGCGGTGGGGTCAGGGCCACGCGCTGAGCACCCGGTGCGCTGGGGTTGCCCCAGCGGTTCCTGAGCAGCTCCTGCAGTGCTGCCGCCGGTACCGTTCTGGCGGCTGTAGTTGTTTAAAAAGCCGTTGTTGTTTCCGGCGTAATCTGACGGCAGTTTTCTCGGGCATTTGGGCCTCTTCTAATAAGTGTGCTGTGAGTACATCTGCAAGCATTCACCTGTCGAGGTCAAATGACTGGTGGTGCTCATCTGCCCCCGTGCTACTTCTGCTGCCTCCCGTGAATGCTCATGTGCCTGCGTGCCCCTGTACAGGCACAGATGCACGCGCGCAACACCTGATCCCGCATCCTAATTATTTTTTGCCCGGTTCTCTGAGTTGTTCTGCTTCCGGCTGATGAATGGGAAAGTGTAGTAGTGCTGTTTCATTTCACCAGCCTCTCAAGTGTGGAAATTATGGTAAATTTGAGAACGAGCGAGATTAGATTGATAGTTACACCTCCTCCTTTAATTAGCCAACCACAGGATCTGTGGAGGCAAAGGCCGGAAGGGTGTGTCGGTGTATATAACGTGTATTGTCTATGTGAAAGATTAATCAAAAGGAGTTGCTTGAGGTGGGAAGGCTTTTCCGGAGAGGTTCCACATGTTGTCAGGTAGTCCCTCTGAATGGCAGCTTCCGGTTCGGTCCCTTAGCTTTCGGAAGTGACATTTATTCTGATATGTGCCAGCCGTGCAATCTACCTAGCCCTGCAAAGTGCAAATATTAACCTAAATGCATATTAAGATACTGTGTGTTAGCTCCTGAACTAAAATAGAGAGCGGGTGTTCCAGCGGAGGCAAGCAAATCGTGTTGATTTACAGTGGCTTGCGGATTTGGCCCATTACCGCTTCTTTATACACTTTTAAAAAGAAATGCCAACTCGATAGTTTAGGCTTTAACTGGAACATGGCAAGAAATTGTATGTTTTGGCGGACCCCTAGTAATGTTGCAGAAACTTTCTCAGAAGTTGTTCCATGGGATAGCCGATTCCTCAGGTAAGAGCTACTTGTTTGTTCAATCCTCCATCTTAGGCCTGCTCCTCAGGTGCATCCTCCTTCTCGCAGCGATTTCCTAGGAACAGATTTCGAAGAACAGCTCTGATCACAGAATCACAGATTGGTTAGGGTTGGAAAGGGGCTCTGGAGATCATCTAGTCCAACCCCCCTGCCAGAGCAGGGTCACCTACAGCAGGTTGCACAGGATGACCTCCAGGCGGGTTTTGAATGTCTCTGGGGTCGGAGACTCTACCGCCTCCCCGGGAAGCCTGTTCCAGCGCTCTGCCACCCTCAAAGTAAAGAAGTTCCTCCTCATGCTTTGATAGAAGTTCCTAGGTTCCAGTTTGTACCCGTTACCTCTTGTCCTGGATCATCTTTGATGATCATCATCTTTGATGATCCAGGCCAAGAGGTAACGGGCACCAATTGGAACGTAGGAACTTGAACTTGAACTGGAAGGTAGGAACTTGAACTTGAACTGGAAGGTAGGAACTTGAACTTGAACATAGGATTATCCTTGATGATTCAGGATAGCTGTGTGTCTGACCAGTCTGTCTTTCGAAGGAGGTCCTGGGCCAGCTCCAGCCATGCTGTGCTGAGCAGAGCCCCTGGCAGCAGCCCCACAGCTCACTCCCAGTGTGCCTGAATGGAAAAGGTACCAAAGTTGCTCCAACACTTTCTGAAAAACTCTATAGTGTTACCCCACAAGCGCAAAGCGACGGCAAAGCCCGTGAAATGACACCGGTGCTTCCAGAAAATGTCAAGCTTCCTGCCCAAGGGTGACATGCCATGCGGTGGGGTCAGGGCCACGCGCTGAGCACCCGGTGCGCTGGGGTTGCCCCAGCGGTTCCTGAGCAGCTCCTGCAGTGCTGCCGCCGGTACCGTTCTGGCGGCTGTAGTTGTTTAAAAAGCCGTTGTTGTTTCCGGCGTAATCTGACGGCAGTTTTCTCGGGCATTTGGGCCTCTTCTAATAAGTGTGCTGTGAGTACATCTGCAAGCATTCACCTGTCGAGGTCAAATGACTGGTGGTGCTCATCTGCCCCCGTGCTACTGCTGCTGCCTCCCGTGAATGCTCATGTGCCTGCGTGCCCCTGTACAGGCACAGATGCACGCGCGCAACACCTGATCCCGCATCCTAATTATTTTTCGCCCGGTTCTCTGAGTTGTTCTGCTTCCGGCTGATGAATGGGAAAGTGTAGTGGTGCTGTTTCATTTCACCAGCCTCTCAAGTGTGGAAATTATGGTAAATTTGAGAACAAGCAAGATTAGATTGATAGTTACACCTCCTCCTTTAATTAGCCAACCGCAGGATCTGTGGAGGCAAAGGCCGGGGGGGTGTGTCGGTGTATATAAGGTGCATTCTCTATGTGAAAGATTAATCAAAAGGACATGCTTGAGGTGGGAAGGCTTTTCCGGAGAGGTTCCACATGTTGTCAGGTAGTCCCTCTGAATGGCAGCTTCCGGTTCGGTCCCTTAGCTTTCGGAAGTGACATTTAGTCTGATATGTGCCAGCCGTGCAATCTACCTAGCCCCGCAAAGTGCAAATATTAACATAAATGCATATTAAGATACTGTGTGTTAGCTCCTGAACTGAAATAGAGAGCGGGTGTTCCAGCGGAGGCAAGCAAATCGTGTTGATTTAGAGTGGCTTGCGGATTTGGCCCATTACCGCTTCTTTATACACTTTTAAAAAGAAATGCCAACTCGATAGTTTAGGCTTTAACTGGAACATGGCAAGTAATTGTATGTTTTGGCGGACCCCTAGTAATGTTGCAGAAACTTTCTCAGAAGTTGTTCCATGGGATAGCCGATTCCTCAGGTAAGAGCTACTTGTTTGTTCAATCCTCCATCTTAGGCCTGCTCCTCAGGTGCATCCTCCTTCTCGCAGCGATTTCCTAGGAACAGATTTCGAAGAACAGCTCTGATCACAGAATCACAGATTGGTTAGGGTTGGAAAGGGGCTCTGGAGATCATCTAGTCCAACCCCCCTGCCAGAGCAGGGTCACCTACAGCAGGTTGCACAGGATGACCTCCAGGCGGGTTTTGAATGTCTCTGGGGTCGGAGACTCTACCGCCTCCCCGGGAAGCCTGTTCCAGCGCTCTGCCACCCTCAAAGTAAAGAAGTTCCTCCTCATGCTTTGATAGAAGTTCCTAGGTTCCAGTTTGTACCCGTTACCTCTTGTCCTGGATCATCTTTGATGATCATCATCTTTGATGATCCAGGCCAAGAGGTAACGGGCACCAATTGGAACGTAGGAACTTGAACTTGAACTGGAAGGTAGGAACTTGAACTTGAACTGGAAGGTAGGAACTTGAACTTGAACATAGGATTATCCTTGATGATTCAGGATAGCTGTGTGTCTGACCAGTCTGTCTTTCGAAGGAGGTCCTGGGCCAGCTCCAGCCATGCTGTGCTGAGCAGAGCCCCTGGCAGCAGCCCCACAGCTCACTCCCAGTGTGCCTGAATGGAAAAGGTACCAAAGTTGCTCCAACACTTTCTGAAAAACTCTATAGTGTTACCCCACAAGCGCAAAGCGACGGCAAAGCCCGTGAAATGACACCGGTGCTTCCAGAAAATGTCAAGCTTCCTGCCCAAGGGTGACATGCCATGCGGTGGGGTCAGGGCCACGCGCTGAGCACCCGGTGCGCTGGGGTTGCCCCAGCGGTTCCTGAGCAGCTCCTGCAGTGCTGCCGCCGGTACCGTTCTGGCGGCTGTAGTTGTTTAAAAAGCCGTTGTTGTTTCCGGCGTAATCTGACGGCAGTTTTCTCGGGCATTTGGGCCTCTTCTAATAAGTGTGCTGTGAGTACATCTGCAAGCATTCACCTGTCGAGGTCAAATGACTGGTGGTGCTCATCTGCCCCCGTGCTACTGCTGCTGCCTCCCGTGAATGCTCATGTGCCTGCGTGCCCCTGTACAGGCACAGATGCACGCGCGCAACACCTGATCCCGCATCCTAATTATTTTTCGCCCGGTTCTCTGAGTTGTTCTGCTTCCGGCTGATGAATGGGAAAGTGTAGTGGTGCTGTTTCATTTCACCAGCCTCTCAAGTGTGGAAATTATGGTAAATTTGAGAACAAGCAAGATTAGATTGATAGTTACACCTCCTCCTTTAATTAGCCAACCGCAGGATCTGTGGAGGCAAAGGCCGGGGGGGTGTGTCGGTGTATATAAGGTGCATTGTCTATGTGAAAGATTAATCAAAAGGACATGCTTGAGGTGGGAAGGCTTTTCCGGAGAGGTTCCACATGTTGTCAGGTAGTCCCTCTGAATGGCAGCTTCCGGTTCGGTCCCTTAGCTTTCGGAAGTGACATTTAGTCTGATATGTGCCAGCCGTGCAATCTACCTAGCCCTGCAAAGTGCAAATATTAACCTAAATGCATATTAAGATACTGTGTGTTAGCTCCTGAACTGAAATAGAGAGCGGGTGTTCCAGCGGAGGCAAGCAAATCGTGTTGATTTAGAGTGGCTTGAGGATTTGGCCCATTACCGCTTCTTTATACACTTTTAAAAAGAAATGCCAACTCGATAGTTTAGGCTTTAACTGGAACATGGCAAGTAATTGTATGTTTTGGCGGACCCCTAGTAATGTTGCAGAATCTTTCTCAGAAGTTGTTCCATGGGATAGCCAATTCCTCAGGTAAGAGCTACTTGTTTGTTCAATCCTCCATCTTAGGCCTGCTCCTCAGGTGCATCCTCCTTCTCGCAGCGATTTCCTAGGAACAGATTTCGAAGAACAGCTCTGATCACAGAATCACAGATTGGTTAGGGTTGGAAAGGAGCTCTGGAGATCATCCAGTCCAACCCCCTGCCAGAGCAGGGTCACCTTCAGCAGGTTGCACAGGATGACCTCCAGGCGGGTTTTGAATGTCTCTGGGGTCGGAGACTCTACTGCCTCCCTGGGCAGCCTGTTCCAGCGCTCTGCCACCCTCAAAGTAAAGAAGTTCCTCCTCATGCTTTGATAGAAGTTCCTAGGTTCCAGTTTGTACCCGTTACCTCTTGTCCTGGATCATCTTTGATGATCCAGGACAAGAGGTAACGGGCACCAATTGGAACGTAGGAACTTGAACTTGAACTGGAACGTAGGAACTTGAACATAGGATTATCCTTGATGATTCAGGATAGCTGTGTGTCTGACCAGTCTGTCTTTCGAAGGAGGTCCTGGGCCAGCTCCAGCCATGCTGTGCTGAGCAGAGCCCCTGGCAGCAGCCCCACAGCTCACTCCCAGTGTGCCTGAATGGAAAAGGTACCAAAGTTGCTCCAACACTTTCTGAAAAACTCTATAGTGTTACCCCACAAGCGCAAAGCGACGGCAAAGCCCGTGAAATGACACCGGTGCTTCCAGAAAATGCCAAGCTTCCTGCCCAAGGGTGACATGCCATGCGGTGGGGTCAGGGCCACGCGCTGAGCACCCGGTGCGCTGGGGTTGCCCCAGCGATTCCTGAGCAGCTCCTGCAGTGCTGCCGCCGGTACCGTTCTGGCGGCTGTAGTTGTTTAAAAAGTTGTTGTTGTTTCCGGCGTAATCTGACGGCAGTTTTCTCGGGCATTTGGGCCTCTTCTAATAAGTGTGCTGTGAGTACATCTGCAAGCATTCACCTGTCGAGGTCAAATGACTGGTGGTGCTCATCTCCCCCCGTGCTACTGCTGCTGCCTCCCGTGAATGCTCATGTGCCTGCGTGCCCCTGTACAGGCACAGATGCACGCGCGCAACACCTGATCCCGCATCCTAATTATTTTTCGCCCGGTTCTCTGAGTTGTTCTGCTTCCGGCTGATGAATGGGAAAGTGTAGTAGTGCTGTTTCATTTCACCAGCCTCTCAAGTGTGGAAATTATGGTAAATTTGAGAACAAGCCAGATTAGATTGATAGTTACACCTCCTCCTTTAATTAGCCAACCGCAGGGTCTGTGGAGGCAAAGGCCGGGGGGGTGTGTCGGTATATATAACGTGTATTGTCTATGTGAAAGATTAATCAAAAGGAGTTGCTTGAGGTGGGAAGGCTTTTCCGGAGAGGTTCCACATGTTGTCAGGTAGTCCCTCTGAATGGCAGCTTCCGGTTCGGTCCCTTAGCTTTCGGAAGTGACATTTAGTCTGATATGTGCCAGCCGTGCAATCTACCTAGCCCTGCAAAGTGCAAATATTAACCTAAATGCATATTAAGATACTGTGTGTTAGCTCCTGAACTGAAATAGAGAGCGGGTGTTCCAGCGGAGGCAAGCAAATCGTGTTGATTTACAGTGGCTTGAGGATTTGGCCCATTACAGCTTCTTTATACACTTTTAAAAAGAAATGCCAACTCGATAGTTTAGGCTTTAACTGGAACATGGCAAGTAATTGTATGTTTTGGCGGACCCCTAGTAATGTTGCAGAATCTTTCTCTGAAGTTGTTCCATGGGATAGCCGATTCCTCAGGTAAGAGCTACTTGTTTGTTCAATCCTCTATCTTAGGCCTGCTCCTCAGATGCATCCTCCTTTTCGCAGCGATTTCCTAGGAACAGATTTCGAAGAACAGCTCTGATCACAGAATCACAGATTGGTTAGGGTTGGAAAGGAGCTCTGGAGATCATCCAGTCCAACCCCCTACCAGAGCAGGGTCACCTACAGCAGGTTGCACAGGATGACCTCCAGGCAGGTTTTGAATGTCTCTGGGGTGGGAGACTCTACTGCCTCCCTGGGCAGCCTGTTCCAGCGCTCTGCCACCCTCAAAGTAAAGAAGTTCCTCCTCATGCTTTGATAGAAGTTCCTAGGTTCCAGTTTGTACCCGTTACCTCTTGTCCTGGATCATCTTTGATGATCCAGGACAAGAGGTAACGGGCACCAATTGGAACGTAGGAACTTGAACTTGAACTGGAATGTAGGAACTTGAACATAGGATTATCCTTGATGATTCAGGATAGCTGTGTGTCTGACCAGTCTGTCTTTCGAAGGAGGTCCTGGGCCAGCTCCAGCCATGCTGTGCTGAGCAGAGCCCCTGGCAGCAGCCCCACACCTCACTCCCAGTGTGCCTGAATGGAAAAGGTACAAAAGTTGCTCCAACACTTTCTGAAAAACTCTATAGTGTTACCCCACAAGCGCAAAGCGACGGCAAAGCCCGTGAAATGACACCGGTGCTTCCAGAAAATGCCAAGCTTCCTGCCCAAGGGTGACATGCCATGCGGTGGGGTCAGGGCCACGCGCTGAGCACCCGGTGCGCTGGGGTTGCCCCAGCGGTTCCTGAGCAGCTCCTGCAGTGCTGCCGCCGGTACCGTTCTGGCGGCTGTAGTTGTTTAAAAAGCCGTTGTTGTTTCCGGCGTAATCTGACGGCAGTTTTCTCGGGCATTTGGGCCTCTTCTAATAAGTGTGCTGTGAGTACATCTGCAAGCATTCACCTGTCGAGGTCAAATGACTGGTGGTGCTCATCTCCCCCCGTGCTACTGCTGCTGCCTCCCGTGAATGCTCATGTGCCTGCGTGCCCCTGTACAGGCACAGATGCACGCGCGCAACACCTGATCCCGCATCCTAATTATTTTTCGCCCGGTTCTCTGAGTTGTTCTGCTTCCGGCTGATGAATGGGAAAGTGTAGTAGTGCTGTTTCATTTCACCAGCCTCTCAAGTGTGGAAATTATGGTAAATTTGAGAACAAGCCAGATTAGATTGATAGTTACACCTCCTCCTTTAATTAGCCAACCACAGGATCTGTGGAGGCAAAGGCCGGGGGTGTGTGTCGGTGTATATAACGTGTATTGTCTATGTGAAAGATTAATCAAAAGGAGTTGCTTGAGGTGGGAAGGCTTTTCCGGAGAGGTTCCACATGTTGTCAGGTAGTCCCTCTGAATGGCAGCTTCCGGTTCGGTCCCTTAGCTTTCGGAAGTGACATTTAGTCTGATATGTGCCAGCCGTGCAATCTACCTAGCCCTGCAAAGTGCAAATATTAACCTAAATGCATATTAAGATACTGTGTGTTAGCTCCTGAACTGAAATAGAGAGCGGGTGTTCCAGCGGAGGCAAGCAAATCGTGTTGATTTAGAGTGGCTTGAGGATTTGGCCCATTACCGCTTCTTTATACACTTTTAAAAAGAAATGCCAACTCGATAGTTTAGGCTTTAACTGGAACATGGCAAGTAATTGTATGTTTTGGCGGACCCCTAGTAATGTTGCAGAATCTTTCTCAGAAGTTGTTCCATGGGATAGCCGATTCCTCAGGTAAGAGCTACTTGTTTGTTCAATCCTCCATCTTAGGCCTGCTCCTCAGGTGCATCCTCCTTCTCGCAGCGATTTCCTAGGAACAGATTTCGAAGAACAGCTCTGATCACAGAATCACAGATTGGTTAGGGTTGGAAAGGAGCTCTGGAGATCATCCAGTCCAACCCCCTGCCAGAGCAGGGTCACCTACAGCAGGTTGCACAGGATGACCTCCAGGCGGGTTTTGAATGTCTCTGGGGTGGGAGACTCTACCGCCTCCCTGGGCAGCCTGTTCCAGCGCTCTGCCACCCTCAAAGTAAAGAAGTTCCTCCTCATGCTTTGATAGAAGTTCCTAGGTTCCAGTTTGTACCCGTTACCTCTTGTCCTGGATCATCTTTGATGATCCAGGACAAGAGGTAACGGGCACCAATTGGAACGTAGGAACTTGAACTTGAACTGGAAGGTAGGAACTTGAACTTGAACATAGGATTATCCTTGATGATTCAGGATAGCTGTGTGTCTGACCAGTCTGTCTTTCGAAGGAGGTCCTGGGCCAGCTCCAGCCATGCTGTGCTGAGCAGAGCCCCTGGCAGCAGCCCCACAGCTCACTCCCAGTGTGCCTGAATGGAAAAGGTACCAAAGTTGCTCCAACACTTTCTGAAAAACTCTATAGTGTTACCCCACAAGCGCAAAGCGACGGCAAAGCCCGTGAAATGACACCGGTGCTTCCAGAAAATGTCAAGCTTCCTGCCCAAGGGTGACATGCCATGCGGTGGGGTCAGGGCCACGCGCTGAGCACCCGGTGCGCTGGGGTTGCCCCAGCGGTTCCTGAGCAGCTCCTGCAGTGCTGCCGCCGGTACCGTTCTGGCGGCTGTAGTTGTTTAAAAAGTTGTTGTTGTTTCCGGCGTAATCTGACGGCAGTTTTCTCGGGCATTTGGGCCTCTTCTAATAAGTGTGCTGTGAGTACATCTGCAAGCATTCACCTGTCGAGGTCAAATGACTGGTGGTGCTCATCTGCCCCCGTGCTACTGCTGCTGCCTCCCATGAATGCTCATGTGCCTGCGTGCCCCTGTACAGGCACAGATGCACGCGCGCAACACCTGATCCCGCATCCTAATTATTTTTCGCCCGGTTCTCGGAGTTGTTCTGCTTCCGGCTGATGAATGGGAAAGTGTAGTAGTGCTGTTTCATTTCACCAGCCTCTCAAGTGTGGAAATTATGGTAAATTTGAGAACAAGCCAGATTAGATTGATAGTTACACCTCCTCCTTTAATTAGCCAACCGCAGGGTCTGTGGAGGCAAAGGCCGGGGGGGTGTGTCGGTATATATAACGTGTATTGTCTATGTGAAAGATTAATCAAAAGGAGTTGCTTGAGGTGGGAAGGCTTTTCCGGAGAGGTTCCACATGTTGTCAGGTAGTCCCTCTGAATGGCAGCTTCCGGTTCGGTCCCTTAGCTTTCGGAAGTGACATTTAGTCTGATATGTGCCAGCCGTGCAATCTACCTAGCCCTGCAAAGTGCAAATATTAACCTAAATGCATATTAAGATACTGTGTGTTAGCTCCTGAACTGAAATAGAGAGCGGGTGTTCCAGCGGAGGCAAGCAAATCGTGTTGATTTAGAGTGGCTTGAGGATTTGGCCCATTACCGCTTCTTTATACACTTTTAAAAAGAAATGCCAACTCGATAGTTTAGGCTTTAACTGGAACATGGCAAGTAATTGTATGTTTTGGCGGACCCCTAGTAATGTTGCAGAATCTTTCTCAGAAGTTGTTCCATGGGATAGCCGATTCCTCAGGTAAGAGCTACTTGTTTGTTCAATCCTCCATCTTAGGCCTGCTCCTCAGGTGCATCCTCCTTCTCGCAGCGATTTCCTAGGAACAGATTTCGAAGAACAGCTCTGATCACAGAATCACAGATTGGTTAGGGTTGGAAAGGAGCTCTGGAGATCATCCAGTCCAACCCCCTGCCAGAGCAGGGTCACCTACAGCAGGTTGCACAGGATGACCTCCAGGCGGGTTATGAATGTAGCTGGGGTCGGAGACTCTACTGCCTCCCTGGGCAGCCTGTTCCAGCGCTCTGCCACCCTCAAAGTAAAGAAGTTCCTCCTCATGCTTTGATAGAAGTTCCTACGTTCCAGTTTGTACCCGTTACCTCTTGTCCTGGATCATCTTTGATGATCCAGGACAAGAGGTAACGGGCACCAATTGGAACGTAGGAACTTGAACTTGAACTGGAAGGTAGGAACTTGAACTTGAACATAGGATTATCCTTGATGATTCAGGATAGCTGTGTGTCTGACCAGTCTGTCTTTCGAAGGAGGTCCTGGGCCAGCTCCAGCCATGCTGTGCTGAGCAGAGCCCCTGGCAGCAGCCCCACAGCTCACTCCCAGTGTGCCTGAATGGAAAAGGTACCAAAGTTGCTCCAACACTTTCTGAAAAACTCTATAGTGTTACCCCACAAGCGCAAAGCGACGGCAAAGCCCGTGAAATGACACCGGTGCTTCCAGAAAATGTCAAGCTTCCTGCCCAAGGGTGACATGCCATGCGGTGGGGTCAGGGCCACGTGCTGAGCACCCGGTGCGCTGGGGTTGCCCCAGCGGTTCCTGAGCAGCTCCTGCAGTGCTGCCGCCGGTACCGTTCTGGCGGCTGTAGTTGTTTAAAAAGCCGTTGTTGTTTCCGGCGTAATCTGACGGCAGTTTTCTCGGGCATTTGGGCCTCTTCTAATAAGTGTGCTGTGAGTACATCTGCAAGCATTCACCTGTCGAGGTCAAATGACTGGTGGTGCTCATCTGCCCCCGTGCTACTGCTGCTGCCTCCCGTGAATGCTCATGTGCCTGCGTGCCCCTGTACAGGCACAGATGCACGCGCGCAACACCTGATCCCGCATCCTAATTATTTTTCGCCCGGTTCTCTGAGTTGTTCTGCTTCCGGCTGATGAATGGGAAAGTGTAGTAGTGCTGTTTCATTTCACCAGCCTCTCAAGTGTGGAAATTATGGTAAATTTGAGAACAAGCCAGATTAGATTGATAGTTACACCTCCTCCTTTAATTAGCCAACCACAGGATCTGTGGAGGCAAAGGCCGGGGGGCGTGTCGGTGGGGGGGCATACGATTTTACCATGGCGAGATTGCTGGAGGTTCTTTCTTGTCTGTTCTTTCTTGTCTTGTAAATTGGTATGAGGTTCTGCCAGTCTTCCTCACGTAGCACAATCGCTCTTGATTTCTGGAGGTTGCTCACAGGGTAAGCTGATGTTTAACATCAATAAGGGTTACCGAATCTTGTCCTTGAGAAGCAGGAGTCTGGAAGCTGTTGTCAATCCAACTGCTGTATTCCTGACCAGCAAGCCCGCTCGATTCAGGGTTAATTAACTGATTACTTAGAGCGGAAGTGTTGTGGAAGAGCCCGATCATTACCATTTCTATTCATTCTAATATGATGTATTTCAACTCCCCCTCCCTCACGCCTTCCAGAGAGTGATCTGGTGAAGGAGGATGACAAGTCTTTGTGAAACCATCTCGAGTTCTCCCAGATACTCGTAGTTGAAGTTGTCTAGCGGTGCGAGATTAGACACCGTGTGAAAGGCAATACTGCACAGATTCTTTATTCCAGACCATTTTGTAAGTTCGCATGATACAAAACCTCACGGTTACTGGGCAGCTCTCCCACTTTTCACGTCAACCTTTGCTACCTCGCCCGCTGCAACGTGCAGGAAAGAAACATTGATTTGAATTGCGCCGTGGTGCCGTGCATCTTAATGACACTCTGGAGTGACTGGCAGTGTGTCTGGGTCCTGGGGTTGGACCCGGTCTAGCTGCCAGGAGGCAACATTGCAGAGAGGGGCTACAGCTGTGGTCTCTGAAGGGGCCTGGCTACTCTATGTAGGCCTTCTCTCCCTGCGTCTCAGAGTGCTTGAAGATGCTAATTGGTTCACATTTTCCTCTGTTCGTTAAGGTATTCTGTCCTTAAAAATTCAGCTTTTTAAAATAGTAACGTGTATTGTCTATGTGAAAGATTAATCAAAAGGAGTTGCTTGAGGTGGGAAGGCTTTTCCGGAGAGGTTCCACATGTTGTCAGGTAGTCCCTCTGAATGGCAGCTTCCGGTTCGGTCCCTTAGCTTTCGGAAGTGACATTTAGTCTGATATGTGCCAGCCGTGCAATCTACCTAGCCCTGCAAAGTGCAAATATTAACCTAAATGCATATTAAGATACTGTGTGTTAGCTCCTGAACTGAAATAGAGAGCGGGTGTTCCAGCGGAGGCAAGCAAATCGTGTTGATTTACAGTGGCTTGAGGATTTGGCCCATTACCGCTTCTTTATACACTTTTAAACAGAAATGCCAACTCGATAGTTTAGGCTTTAACTGGAACATGGCAAGTAATTGTATGTTTTGGCGGACCCCTAGTAATGTTGCAGAATCTTTCTCAGAAGTTGTTCCATGGGATAGCCGATTCCTCAGGTAAGAGCTACTTGTTTGTTCAATCCTCCATCTTAGGCCTGCTCCTCAGGTGCATCCTCCTTCTCGCAGCGATTTCCTAGGAACAGATTTCGAAGAACAGCTCTGATCACAGAATCACAGATTAGTTAGGGTTGGAAAGGAGCTCTGGAGATCATCCAGCCCAACCCCACTGCCAGAGCAGGGTCACCTACAGCAGGTTGCACAGGATGACCTCCAGGCGGGTTTTGAATGTTTCTGGGGTCGGAGACTCTACCGCCTCCCTGGGCAGCCTGTTCCAGCGCTCTGCCACCCTCAAAGTAAAGAAGTTCCTCCTCATGCTTTGATAGAAGTTCCTAGGTTCCAGTTTGTACCCGTTACCTCTTGTCCTGGATCATCTTTGATGATCCAGGACAAGAGGTAACGGGCACCAATTGGAACGTAGGAACTTGAACTTGAACTGGAACATAGGAACTTGAACATAGGATTATCCTTGATGATTCAGGATAGCTGTGTGTCTGACCAGTCTGTCTTTCGAAGGAGGTCCTGGGCCAGCTCCAGCCATGCTGTGCTGAGCAGAGCCCCTGGCAGCAGCCCCACAGCTCACTCCCAGTGTGCCTGAATGGAAAAGGTACCAAAGTTGCTCCAACACTTTCTGAAAAACTCTATAGTGTTACCCCACAAGCGCAAAGCGACGGCAAAGCCCGTGAAATGACACCGGTGCTTCCAGAAAATGTCAAGCTTCCTGCCCAAGGGTGACATGCCATGCGGTGGGGTCAGGGCCACGCGCTGAGCACCCGGTGCGCTGGGGTTGCCCCAGCGGTTCCTGAGCAGCTCCTGCAGTGCTGCCGCCGGTACCGTTCTGGTGGCTGTAGTTGTTTAAAAAGCCGTTGTTGTTTCCGGCGTAATGTGACGGCAGTTTTCTCGGGCATTTGGGCCTCTTCTAATAAGTGTGCTGTGAGTACATCTGCAAGCATTCACCTGTCGAGGTCAAATGACTGGTGGTGCTCATCTGCCCCCGTGCTACTGCTGCTGCCTCCCGTGAATGCTCATGTGCCTGCGTGCCCCTGTACAGGCACAGATGCACGCGCGCAACACCTGATCCCGCATCCTAATTATTTTTCGCCCGGTTCTCTGAGTTGTTCTGCTTCCGGCTGATGAATGGGAAAGTGTAGTAGTGCTGTTTCATTTCACCAGCCTCTCAAGTGTGGAAATTATGGTAAATTTGAGAACAAGCCAGATTAGATTGATAGTTACACCTCCTCCTTTAATTAGCCAACCATAGGATCTGTAGAGGCAAAGGCCGGGGGGGCGTGTCGGTGTGTATAACGTGTATTGTTAACGTGAAAGATTAATCAAAAGGAGTTGCTTGAGGTGGGAAGGCTTTTCCGGAGAGGTTCCACATGTTGTCAGGTAGTCCCTCTGAATGGCAGCTTCCGGTTCGGTCCCTTAGCTTTCGGAAGTGACATTTAGTCTGATATGTGCCAGCCGTGCAATCTACCTAGCCCTGCAAAGTGCAAATATTAACCTAAATGCATATTAAGATACTGTGTGTTAGCTCCTGAACTGAAATAGAGAGCGGGTGTTCCAGCGGAGGCAAGCAAATCGTGTTGATTTACAGTGGCTTGAGGATTTGGCCCATTACCGCTTCTTTATACACTTTTAAAAAGAAATGCCAACTCGATAGTTTAGGCTTTAACTGGAACATGGCAAGTAATTGTATGTTTTGGCGGACCCCTAGTAATGTTGCAGAATCTTTCTCAGAAGTTGTTCCATGGGATAGCCGATTCCTCAGGTAAGAGCTACTTGTTTGTTCAATCCTCCATCTTAGGCCTGCTCCTCAGGTGCATCCTCCTTCTCGCAGCGATTTCCTAGGAACAGATTTCGAAGAACAGCTCTGATCACAGAATCACAGATTGCTTTGGGTTGGAAAGGAGGTCTGGAGATCATCCAGTCCAACCCCCCTGACAGAGCAGGGTCACCTACAGCAGGTTGCACAGGATGACCTCCAGGCGGGTTTTGAATGTCTCTGGGGTGGGAGACTCTACCGCCTCCCTGGGCAGCCTGTTCCAGCGCTCTGCCACCCTCAAAGTAAAGAAGTTCCTCCTCATGCTTTGATAGAAGTTACTAGGTTCCAGTTTGTACCCGTTACCTCTTGTCCTGGATCATCTTTGATGATCCAGGACAAGAGGTAACGGGCACCAATTGGAACGTAGGAACTTGAACTTGAACTGGAAGGTAGGAACTTGAACTTGAACATAGGATTATCCTTGATGATTCAGGATAGCTGTGTGTCTGACCAGTCTGTCTTTCGAAGGAGGTCCTGGGCCAGCTCCAGCCATGCTGTGCTGAGCAGAGCCCCTGGCAGCAGCCCCACAGCTCACTCCCAGTGTGCCTGAATGGAAAAGGTACCAAAGTTGCTCCAACACTTTCTGAAAAACTCTATAGTGTTACCCCACAAGCGCAAAGCGACGGCAAAGCCCGTGAAATGACACCGGTGCTTCCAGAAAATGTCAAGCTTCCTGCCCAAGGGTGACATGCCATGCGGTGGGGTCAGGGCCACGCGCTGAGCACCCAGTGCGCTGGGGTTGCCCCAGCGGTTCCTGAGCAGCTCCTGCAGTGCTGCCGCCGGTACCGTTCTGGCGGCTGTAGTTGTTTAAAAAGCCGTTGTTGTTTCCGGCGTAATCTGACGGCAGTTTTCTCGGGCATTTGGGCCTCTTCTAATAAGTGTGCTGTGAGTACATCTGCAAGCATTCACCTGTCGAGGTCAAATGACTGGTGGTGCTCATCTGCCCCCGTGCTACTGCTGCTGCCTCCCGTGAATGCTCATGTGCCTGCGTGCCCCTGTACAGGCACAGATGCACGCGCGCAACACCTGATCCCGCATCCTAATTATTTTTCGCCCGGTTCTCGGAGTTGTTCTGCTTCCGGCTGATGAATGGGAAAGTGTAGTAGTGCTGTTTCATTTCACCAGCCTCTCAAGTGTGGAAATTATGGTAAATTTGAGAACAAGCGAGATTAGATTGATAGTTACACCTCCTCCTTTAATTAGCCAACCACAGGATCTGTGGAGGCAAAAGCGGGGGGGGGTGTCGGAGGGGGGGCATACGAGTTTACCATGGCGAGAGTGCTGGAGGTTCTTTCTTGTCTGTTCTTTCTTGTCTTGTAAATTGGTATGAGATTCTGCCAGTCTTCCTCACGTAGCACAATCCCTCTTGATTTCTGGAGGTTCCTCACAGGGTAAGCTAATGTTTAACATCAATAAGGGTTACCGAATGTTGTCCTTGAGAAGCAGGAGTCTGGAAGCTGTTGTCAATCCAACTGCTGTATTCCTGACCAGCAAGCCCGCTCGATTCAGGGTTAATTAACTGATTACTTAGAGCGGAAGTGTTGTGGAAGAGCCCGATCATTACCATTTCTATTCATTCTAATATGATGTATTTCAACTCCCCATCCCTCACGCCTTCTAGAGAGTGATCTGGTGAAGGAGGATGACAAGTCTTTGTGAAACCATCTCGAGTTCTCCCAGATACTCGTAGTTGAAGTTGTCTAGCGGTGCGAGATTAGACACCGTGTGAAAGGCAATACTGCACAGATTCTTTATTCCAGACCATTTTGTAAGTTCGCATGATACAAAACCTCACGGTTACTGGGCAGCTCTCCCACTTTTCACGTCAACCTTTGCTACCTCGCCCGCTGCAACGTGCAGGAAAGAAACATTGATTTGAATTGCGCCGTGGTGCCGTGCATCTTAATGACACTCTGGAGTGACTGGCAGTGTGTCTGGGTCCTGGGGTTGGACCCGGTCTAGCTGCCAGGAGGCAACATTGCAGAGAGGGGCTACAGCTGTGGTCTCTGAAGGGACCTGGCTACTCTATGTAGGCCTTCTCTCCCTGCGTCTCAGAGTGCTTGAAGATGCTAATTGGTTCACATTTTCCTCTGTTCGTTAAGGTATTCTGTCCTTAAAAATTCAGCTTTTTAAAATAGTAACGTGTATTGTCTATGTGAAAGATTAATCAAAAGGAGTTGCTTGAGGTGGGAAGGCTTTTCCGGAGAGGTTCCACATGTTGTCAGGTAGTCCCTCTGAATGGCAGCTTCCGGTTCGGTCCCTTAGCTTTCGGAAGTGACATTTAGTCTGATATGTGCCAGCCGTGCAATCTACCTAGCCCTGCAAAGTGCAAATATTAACCTAAATGCATATTAAGATACTGTGTGTTAGCTCCTGAACTGAAATAGAGAGCGGGTGTTCCAGCGGAGGCAAGCAAATCGTGTTGATTTACAGTGGCTTGAGGATTTGGCCCATTACCGCTTCTTTATACACTTTTAAAAAGAAATGCCAACTCGATAGTTTAGGCTTTAACTGGAACATGGCAAGTAATTGTATGTTTTGGCGGACCCCTAGTAATGTTGCAGAATCTTTCTCAGAAGTTGTTCCATGGGATAGCCGATTCCTCAGGTAAGAGCTACTTGTTTGTTCAATCCTCCATCTTAGGCCTGCTCCTCAGGTGCATCCTCCTTCTCGCAGCGATTTCCTAGGAACAGATTTCGAAGAACAGCTCTGATCACAGAATCACAGATTGGTTAGGGTTGGAAAGGAGCTCTGGAGATCATCCAGTCCAACCCCCCTGCCAGAGCAGGGTCACCTACAGCAGGTTGCACAGGATGACCTCCAGGCGGGTTTTGAATGTCTCTGGGGTGGGAGACTCTACCGCCTCCCTGGGCAGCCTGTTCCAGCGCTCTGCCACCCTCAAAGTAAAGAAGTTCCTCCTCATGCTTTGAAAGAAGTTCCTACGTTCCAGTTTGTACCCGTTACCTCTTGTCCTGGATCATCTTTGATGATCCAGGACAAGAGGTAACGGGCACCAATTGGAACGTAGGAACTTGAACTTGAACTGGAAGGTAGGAACTTGAACTTGAACATAGGATTATCCTTGATGATTCAGGATAGCTGTGTGTCTGACCAGTCTGTCTTTCGAAGGAGGTCCTGGGCCAGCTCCAGCCATGCTGTGCTGAGCAGAGCCCCTGGCAGCAGCCCCACAGCTCACTCCCAGTGTGCCTGAATGGAAAAGGTACCAAAGTTGCTCCAACACTTTCTGAAAAACTCTATAGTGTTACCCCACAAGCGCAAAGCGACGGCAAAGCCCGTGAAATGACACCGGTGCTTCCAGAAAATGTCAAGCTTCCTGCCCAAGGGTGACATGCCATGCGGTGGGGTCAGGGCCACGCGCTGAGCACCCGGTGCGCTGGGGTTGCCCCAGCGGTTCCTGAGCAGCTCCTGCAGTGCTGCCGCCGGTACCGTTCTGGCGGCTGTAGTTGTTTAAAAAGCCGTTGTTGTTTCCGGCGTAATCTGACGGCAGTTTTCTCGGGCATTTGGGCCTCTTCTAATAAGTGTGCTGTGAGTACATCTGCAAGCATTCACCTGTCGAGGTCAAATGACTGGTGGTGCTCATCTGCCCCCGTGCTACTGCTGCTGCCTCCCGTGAATGCTCATGTGCCTGCGTGCCCCTGTACAGGCACAGATGCACGCGCGCAACACCTGATCCCGCATCCTAATTATTTTTCGCCCGGTTCTCGGAGTTGTTCTGCTTCCGGCTGATGAATGGGAAAGTGTAGTAGTGCTGTTTCATTTCACCAGCCTCTCAAGTGTGGAAATTATGGTAAATTTGAGAACAAGCCAGATTAGATTGATAGTTACACCTCCTCCTTTAATTAGCCAACCACAGGATCTGTGGAGGCAAAGGCCGGGGGGTGTGTCGGTGTATATAACGTGTATTGTCTATGTGAAAGATTAATCAAAAGGAGTTGCTTGAGGTGGGAAGGCTTTTCCGGAGAGGTTCCACATGTTGTCAGGTAGTCCCTCTGAATGGCAGCTTCCGGTTCGGTCCCTTAGCTTTCGGAAGTGACATTTAGTCTGATATGTGCCAGCCGTGCAATCTACCTAGCCCTGCAAAGTGCAAATATTAACCTAAATGCATATTAAGATACTGTGTGTTAGCTCCTGAACTGAAATAGAGAGCGGGTGTTCCAGCGGAGGCAAGCAAATCGTGTTGATTTACAGTGGCTTGAGGATTTGGCCCATTACCGCTTCTTTATATACTTTTAAAAAGAAATGCCAACTCGATAGTTTAGGCTTTAACTGGAACATGACAAGTAATTGTATGTTTTGGCGGACCCCTAGTAATGTTGCAGAATCTTTCTCTGAAGTTGTTCCATGGGATAGCCGATTCCTCAGGTAAGAGCTACTTGTTTGTTCAATCCTCCATCTTAGGCCTGCTCCTCAGGTGCGTCCTCCTTCTCGCAGCGATTTCCTAGGAACAGATTTCGAAGAACAGCTCTGATCACAGAATCACAGATTGGTTAGGGTTGGAAAGGAGCTCTGGAGATCATGTAGTCCAACCCCCCTGCCAGAGCAGGGTCACCTACAGCAGGTTGCACAGGATGACCTCCAGGCGGGTTTTGAATGTCTCTGGGGTGGGAGACTCTACCGCCTCCCTGGGCAGCCTGTTCCAGCGCTCTGCCACCCTCAAAGTAAAGAAGTTCCTCCTCATGCTTTGATAGAAGTTCCTAGGTTCCAGTTTGTACCCGTTACCTCTTGTCCTGGATCATCTTTGATGATCCAGGACAAGAGGTAACGGGCACCAATTGGAACGTAGGAACTTGAACTTGAACTGGAAGGTAGGAACTTGAACTTGAACATAGGATTATCCTTGATGATTCAGGATAGCTGTGTGTCTGACCAGTCTGTCTTTCGAAGGAGGTCCTGGGCCAGCTCCAGCCATGCTGTGCTGAGCAGAGCCCCTGGCAGCAGCCCCACAGCTCACTCCCAGTGTGCCTGAATGGAAAAGGTACCAAAGTTGCTCCAACACTTTCTGAAAAACTCTATAGTGTTACCCCACAAGCGCAAAGCGACGGCAAAGCCCGTGAAATGACACCGGTGCTTCCAGAAAATGTCAAGCTTCCTGCCCAAGGGTGACATGCCATGCGGTGGGGTCAGGGCCACGCGCTGAGCACCCGGTGCGCTGGGGTTGCCCCAGCGGTTCCTGAGCAGCTCCTGCAGTGCTGCCGCCGGTACCGTTCTGGCGGCTGTAGTTGTTTAAAAAGCCGTTGTTGTTTCCGGCGTAATCTGACGGCAGTTTTCTCGGGCATTTGGGCCTCTTCTAATAAGTGTGCTGTGAGTACATCTGCAAGCATTCACCTGTCGAGGTCAAATGACTGGTGGTGCTCATCTCCCCCCGTGCTACTGCTGCTGCCTCCCGTGAATGCTCATGTGCCTGCGTGCCCCTGTACAGGCACAGATGCACGCGCGCAACACCTGATCCCGCATCCTAATTATTTTTCGCCCGGTTCTCGGAGTTGTTCTGCTTCCGGCTGATGAATGGGAAAGTGTAGTACTGCTGTTTCATTTCACCAGCCTCTCAAGTGTGGAAATTATGGTAAATTTGAGAACAAGCCAGATTAGATTGATAGTTACACCTCCTCCTTTAATTAGCCAACCACAGGATCTGTGGAGGCAAAGGCCGGGGGGTGTGTCGGTGTATATAACGTGTATTGTCTATGTGAAAGATGAATCAAAAGGAGTTGCTTGAGGTGGGAAGGCTTTTCCGGAGAGGTTCCACATGTTGTCAGGTAGTCCCTCTGAATGGCAGCTTCCGGTTCGGTCCCTTAGCTTTCGGAAGTGACATTTAGTCTGATATGTGCCAGCCGTGCAATCTACCTAGCCCTGCAAAGTGCAAATATTAACCTAAATGCATATTAAGATACTGTGTGTTAGCTCCTGAACTGAAATAGAGAGCGGGTGTTCCAGCGGAGGCAAGCAAATCGTGTTGATTTACAGTGGCTTGAGGATTTGGCCCATTACCGCTTCTTTATATACTTTTAAAAAGAAATGCCAACTCGATAGTTTAGGCTTTAACTGGAACATGGCAAGTAATTGTATGTTTTGGCGGACCCCTAGTAATGTTGCAGAATCTTTCTCAGAAGTTGTTCCATGGGATAGCCGATTCCTCAGGTAAGAGCTACTTGTTTGTTCAATCCTCCATCTTAGGCCTGCTCCTCAGGTACGTCCTCCTTCTCGCAGCGATTTCCTAGGAACAGATTTCGAAGAACAGCTCTGATCACAGAATCACAGATTGGTTAGGGTTGGAAAGGACCTCTGGAGATCATCCAGTCCAACCCCCCTGCCAGAGCAGGGTCACCTACAGCAGGTTGCACAGGATGACCTCCAGGCGGGTTTTGAATGTCTCTGGGGTGGGAGACTCTACCGCCTCCCCGGGAAGCCTGTTCCAGCGCTCTGCCACCCTCAAAGTAAAGAAGTTCCTCCTCATGCTTTGATAGAAGTTCCTAGGTTCCAGTTTGTACCCGTTACCTCTTGTCCTGGATCATCAAAAATCATCTTTGATGATCCAGGACAAGAGGTAACGGGCACCAATTGGAAGGTAGGAACTTGAACTTGAACTGGAAGGTAGGAACTTGAACTTGAACATAGGATTATCCTTGATGATTCAGGATAGCTGTGTGTCTGACCAGTCGGTCTTTCGAAGGACGTCCTGGGCCAGCTCCAGCCATGCTGTGCTGAGCAGAGCCCCTGGCAGCAGCCCCACAGCTCACTCCCAGTGTGCCTGAATGGAAAAGGTACCAAAGTTGCTCCAACACTTTCTGAAAAACTCTATAGTGTTACCCCACAAGCGCAAAGCGACGGCAAAGCCCGTGAAATGACACCGGTGCTTCCAGAAAATGTCAAGCTTCCTGCCCAAGGGTGACATGCCATGCGGTGGGGTCAGGGCCACGCGCTGAGCACCCGGTGCGCTGGGGTTGCCCCAGCGGTTCCTGAGCAGCTCCTGCAGTGCTGCCGCCGGTACCGTTCTGGCGGCTGTAGTTGTTTAAAAAGCCGTTGTTGTTTCCGGCGTAATCTGACGGCAGTTTTCTCGGGCATTTGGGCCTCTTCTAATAAGTGTGCTGTGAGTACATCTGCAAGCATTCACCTGTCGAGGTCAAATGACTGGTGGTGCTCATCTCCCCCCGTGCTACTGCTGCTGCCTCCCGTGAATGCTCATGTGCCTGCGTGCCCCTGTACAGGCACAGATGCACGCGCGCAACACCTGATCCCGCATCCTAATTATTTTTCGCCCGGTTCTCGGAGTTGTTCTGCTTCCGGCTGATGAACGGGAAAGTGTAGTAGTGCTGTTTCATTTCACCAGCCTCTCAAGTGTGGAAATTATGGTAAATTTGAGAACAAGCCAGATTAGATTGATAGTTACACCTCCTCCTTTAATTAGCCAACCACAGGATCTGTGGAGGCAAAGGCCGGGGGGGTGTGTCGGTGTATATAAGGTGTATTGTCTATGTGAAAGATTAATCAAAAGGAGTTGCTTGAGGTGGGAAGGCTTTTCCGGAGAGGTTCCACATGTTGTCAGGTAGTCCCTCTGAATGGCAGCTTCCGGTTCGGTCCCTTAGCTTTCGGAAGTGACATTTAGTCTGATATGTGCCAGCCGTGCAATCTACCTAGCCCTGCAAAGTGCAAATATTAACCTAAATGCATATTAAGATACTGTGTGTTAGCTCCTGAACTGAAATAGAGAGCGGGTGTTCCAGCGGAGGCAAGCAAATCGTGTTGATTTAGAGTGGCTTGAGGATTTGGCCCATTACCGCTTCTTTATACACTTTTAAAAAAAATGCCAACTCGATAGTTTAGGCTTTAACTGGAACATGGCAAGTAATTGTATGTTTTGGCGGACCCCTAGTAATGTTGCAGAATCTTTCTCAGAAGTTGTTCCATGGGATAGCCGATTCCTCAGGTAAGAGCTACTTGTTTGTTCAATCCTCCATCTTAGGCCTGCTCCTCAGGTGCATCCTCCTTCTCGCAGCGATTTCCTAGGAACAGATTTCGAAGAACAGCTCTGATCACAGAATCACAGATTGGTTAGGGTTGGAAAGGAGCTCTGGAGATCATCCAGCCCAACCCCCCTGCCAGAGCAGGGTCACCTACAGCAGGTTGCACAGGATGACCTCCAGGCGGGTTTTGAATGTCTCTGGGGTGGGAGACTCTACCGCCTCCCTGGGCAGCCTGTTCCAGCGCTCTACCACCCTCTAAGTAAAGAAGTCCCTCCTCATGCTTTGATAGAAGTTCCTAGGTTCCAGTTTGTACCCGTTACCTCTTGTCCTGAATCATCTTTGATGATCCAGGACAAGAGGTAACGGGCACCAATTGGAACGTAGGAACTTGAACTTGAACTGGAACGTAGGAACTTGAACATAGGATTATCCTTGATGATTCAGGATAGCTGTGTGTCTGACCAGTCTGTCTTTCGAAGGAGGTCCTGGGCCAGCTCCAGCCATGCTGTGCTGAGCAGAGCCCCTGGCAGCAGCCCCACAGCTCACTCCCAGTGTGCCTGAATGGAAAAGGTACCAAAGTTGCTCCAACACTTTCCGAAAAACTCTATAGTGTTACCCCACAAGCGCAAAGCGACGGCAAAGCCCGTGAAATGACACCGGTGCTTCCAGAAAATGTCAAGCTTCCTGCCCAAGGGTGACATGCCATGCGGTGGGGTCAGGGCCACGCGCTGAGCACCCGGTGCGCTGGGGTTGCCCCAGCGGTTCCTGAGCAGCTCTTGCAGTGCTGCCGCCGGTACCGTTCTGGCGGCTGTAGTTGTTTAAAAAGCCGTTGTTGTTTCCGGCGTAATCTGACGGCAGTTTTCTCGGGCATTTGGGCCTCTTCTAATAAGTGTGCTGTGAGTACATCTGCAAGCATTCACCTGTCGAGGTCAAATGACTGGTGGTGCTCATCTGCCCCCGTGCTACTGCTGCTGCCTCCCATGAATGCTCATATGCCTGCGTGCCCCTGTACAGGCACAGATGCACGCGCAACACCTGATCCCGCATCCTAATTATTTTTCGCCCGGTTCTCTGAGTTGTTCTGCTTCCGGCTGATGAATGGGAAAGTGTAGTAGTGCTGTTTCATTTCACCAGCCTCTCAAGTGTGGAAATTATGGTAAATTTGAGAACAAGCCAGATTAGATTGATAGTTACACCTCCTCCTTTAATTAGCCAACCACAGGATCTGTGGAGGCAAAGGCCGGGGGGGTGTGTCGGTGTATATAACGTGTATTGTCTATGTGAAAGATTAATCAAAAGGAGTTGCTTGAGGTGGGAAGGCTTTTCCGGAGAGGTTCCACATGTTGTCAGGTAGTCCCTCTGAATGGCAGCTTCCGGTTCGGTCCCTTAGCTTTCGGAAGTGACATTTAGTCTGATATGTGCCAGCCGTGCAATCTACCTAGCCCTGCAAAGTGCAAATATTAACCTAAATGCATATTAAGATACTGTGTGTTAGCTCCTGAACTGAAATAGAGAGCGGGTGTTCCAGCGGAGGCAAGCAAATCGTGTTGATTTACAGTGGCTTGAGGATTTGGCCCATTACTGCTTCTTTATACACTTTTAAAAAGAAATGCCAACTTGATAGTTTAGGCTTTAACTGGAACATGGCAAGTAATTCTGTGTTTTGGCGGACCCCTAGTAATGTTGCAGAATCTTTCTCAGAAGTTGTTCCATGGGATAGCCGATTCCTCAGGTAAGAGCTACTTGTTTGTTCAATCCTCCATCTTAGGCCTGCTCCTCAGGTGCATCCTCCTTCTCGCAGCGATTTCCTAGGAACAGATTTCGAAGAACAGCTCTGATCACAGAATCACAGATTGGTTAGGGTTGGAAAGGAGCTCTGGAGATCATCCAGCCCAACCCCCCTGCCAGAGCAGGGTCACCTACAGCAGGTTGCACAGGATGACCTCCAGGCGGGTTTTGAATGTCTCTGGGGTGGGAGACTCTACCGCCTCCCTGGGAAGCCTGTTCCAGCGCTCTGCCACCCTCAAAGTAAAGAAGTTCCTCGTCATGCTTTGATAGAAGTTCCTACGTTCCAGTTTGTACCCGTTACCTCTTGTCCTGGATCATCTTTGATGATCCAGGACAAGAGGTAACGGGCACCAATTGGAACGTAGGAACTTGAACTTGAACTGGAACGTAGGAACTTGAACTTGAACATAGGATTATCCTTGATGATTCAGGATAGCTGTGTGTCTGACCAGTCTGTCTTTCGAAGGAGGTCCTGGACCAGCTCCAGCCATGCTGTGCTGAGCAGAGCCCCTGGCAGCAGCCCCACAGCTCACTCCCAGTGTGCCTGAATGGAAAAGGTACCAAAGTTGCTCCAACACTTTCCGAAAAACTCTATAGTGTTACCCCACAAGCGCAAAGCGACGGCAAAGCCCGTGAAATGACACCGGTGCTTCCAGAAAATGTCAAGCTTCCTGCCCAAGGGTGACATGCCATGCGGTGGGGTCAGGGCCACGCGCTGAGCACCCGGTGCGCTGGGGTTGCCCCAGCGGTTCCTGAGCAGCTCTTGCAGTGCTGCCGCCGGTACCGTTCTGGCGGCTGTAGTTGTTTAAAAAGCCGTTGTTGTTTCCGGCGTAATCTGACGGCAGTTTTCTCGGGCATTTGGGCCTCTTCTAATAAGTGTGCTGTGAGTACATCTGCAAGCATTCACCTGTCGAGGTCAAATGACTGGTGGTGCTCATCTGCCCCCGTGCTACTGCTGCTGCCTCCCATGAATGCTCATATGCCTGCGTGCCCCTGTACAGGCACAGATGCACGCGCAACACCTGATCCCGCATCCTAATTATTTTTCGCCCGGTTCTCTGAGTTGTTCTGCTTCCGGCTGATGAATGGGAAAGTGTAGTAGTGCTGTTTCATTTCACCAGCCTCTCAAGTGTGGAAATTATGGTAAATTTGAGAACAAGCCAGATTAGATTGATAGTTACACCTCCTCCTTTAATTAGCCAACCACAGGATCTGTGGAGGCAAAGGCCGGGGGGGTGTGTCGGTGTATATAACGTGTATTGTCTATGTGAAAGATTAATCAAAAGGAGTTGCTTGAGGTGGGAAGGCTTTTCCGGAGAGGTTCCACATGTTGTCAGGTAGTCCCTCTGAATGGCAGCTTCCGGTTCGGTCCCTTAGCTTTCGGAAGTGACATTTAGTCTGATATGTGCCAGCCGTGCAATCTACCTAGCCCTGCAAAGTGCAAATATTAACCTAAATGCATATTAAGATACTGTGTGTTAGCTCCTGAACTGAAATAGAGAGCGGGTGTTCCAGCGGAGGCAAGCAAATCGTGTTGATTTACAGTGGCTTGAGGATTTGGCCCATTACTGCTTCTTTATACACTTTTAAAAAGAAATGCCAACTTGATAGTTTAGGCTTTAACTGGAACATGGCAAGTAATTCTGTGTTTTGGCGGACCCCTAGTAATGTTGCAGAATCTTTCTCAGAAGTTGTTCCATGGGATAGCCGATTCCTCAGGTAAGAGCTACTTGTTTGTTCAATCCTCCATCTTAGGCGTGCTCCTCAGGTGCATCCTCCTTCTCGCAGCGATTTCCTAGGAACAGATTTCGAAGAACAGCTCTGATCACAGAATCACAGATTGGTTAGGGTTGGAAAGGAGCTCTGGAGATCATCCAGCCCAACCCCCCTGCCAGAGCAGGGTCACCTACAGCAGGTTGCACAGGATGACCTCCAGGCGGGTTTTGAATGTCTCTGGGGTGGGAGACTCTACCGCCTCCCTGGGAAGCCTGTTCCAGCGCTCTGCCACCCTCAAAGTAAAGAAGTTCCTCGTCATGCTTTGATAGAAGTTCCTACGTTCCAGTTTGTACCCGTTACCTCTTGTCCTGGATCATCTTTGATGATCCAGGACAAGAGGTAACGGGCACCAATTGGAACGTAGGAACTTGAACTTGAACTGGAACGTAGGAACTTGAACTTGAACATAGGATTATCCTTGATGATTCAGGATAGCTGTGTGTCTGACCAGTCTGTCTTTCGAAGGAGGTCCTGGACCAGCTCCAGCCATGCTGTGCTGAGCAGAGCCCCTGGCAGCAGCCCCACAGCTCACTCCCAGTGTGCCTGAATGGAAAAGGTACCAAAGTTGCTCCAACACTTTCTGAAAAACTCTATAGTGTTACCCCACAAGCGCAAAGCGACGGCAAAGCCCGTGAAATGACACCGGTGCTTCCAGAAAATGTCAAGCTTCCTGCCCAATGGTGACATGCCATGTGGTGGGGTCAGGGCCACGCGCTGAGCACCCGGTGCGCTGGGGTTGCCCCAGCGGTTCCTGAGCAGCTCCTGCAGTGCTGCCGCCGGTACCGTTCTGGCGGCTGTAGTTGTTTAAAAAGCCGTTGTTGTTTCCGGCGTAATCTGACGGCAGTTTTCTCGGGCATTTGGGCCTCTTCTAATAAGTGTGCTGTGAGTACATCTGCAAGCATTCACCTGTCGAGGTCAAATGACTGGTGGTGCTCATCTCCCCCCGTGCTACTGCTGCTGCCTCCCATGAATGCTCATGTGCCTGCGTGCCCCTGTACAGGCACAGATGCACGCGCGCAACACCTGATCCCGCATCCTAATTATTTTTCGCCCGGTTCTCGGAGTTGTTCTGCTTCCGGCTGATGAATGGGAAAGTGTAGTAGTGCTGTTTCATTTCACCAGCCTCTCAAGTGTGGAAATTATGGTAAATTTGAGAACAAGCCAGATTAGATTGATAGTTACACCTCCTCCTTTAATTAGCCAACCACAGGATCTGTGGAGGCAAAGGCCGGGGGTGGTGTCGGTGGGGGGGCATACGATTTTACCATGGCGAGATTGCTGGAGGTTCTTTCTTGTCTGTTCTTTCTTGTCTTGTAAATTGGTATGAGATTCTGCCAGTCTTCCTCACGTAGCACAATCGCTCTTGATTTCTGGAGGTTGCTCACAGGGTAAGCTAATGTTTAACATCAATAAGCGTTACCGAATCTTGTCCTTGAGAAGCAGGAGTCTGGAAGCTGTTGTCAATCCAACTGCTGTATTCCTGACCAGCAAGCCCGCTCGATTCAGGGTTAATTAACTGATTACTTAGAGCGGAAGTGTTGTGGAAGAGCCCGATCATTACCATTTCTATTCATTCTAATATGATGTATTTCAACTCCCCCTCCCTCACGCCTTCCAGAGAGTGATCTGGTGAAGGAGGATGACAAGTCTTTGTGAAACCATCTCGAGTTCTCCCAGATACTCGTAGTTGAAGTTGTCTAGCGGTGCGAGATTAGACACCGTGTGAAAGGCAATACTGCACAGATTCTTTATTCCAGACCATTTTGTAAGTTCGCATGATACAAAACCTCATGGTTACTGGGCAGCTCTCCCACTTTTCACGTCAACCTTTGCTACCTCGCCTGCTGCAACGTGCAGGAAAGAAACATTGATTTGAATTGCGCCGTGGTGCCGTGCATCTTAATGACACTCTGGAGTGACTGGCAGTGTGTCTGGGTCCTGGGGTTGGACCCGGTCTAGCTGCCAGGAGGCAACATTGCAGAGAGGGGCTACAGCTGTGGTCTCTGAAGGGACCTGGCTACTCTATGTAGGCCTTCTCTCCCTGCGTCTCAGAGTGCTTGAAGATGCTAATTGGTTCACATTTTCCTCTGTTCGTTAAGGTATTCTGTCCTTAAAAATTCAGCTTTTTAAAATAGTAACGTGTATTGTCTATGTGAAAGATTAATCAAAAGGAGTTGCTTGAGGTGGGAAGGCTTTTCCGGAGAGGTTCCACATGTTGTCAGGTAGTCCCTCTGAATGGCAGCTTCCGGTTCGGTCCCTTAGCTTTCGGAAGTGACATTTAGTCTGATATGTGCCAGCCGTGCAATCTACCTAGCCCCGCAAAGTGCAAATATTAACCTAAATGCATATTAAGATACTGTGTGTTAGCTCCTGAACTGAAATAGAGAGCGGGTGTTCCAGCGGAGGCAAGCAAATCGTGTTGATTTACAGTGGCTTGCGGATTTGGCCCATTACCGCTTCTTTATACACTTTTAAAAAGAAATGCCAACTCGATAGTTTAGGCTTTAACTGGAACATGGCAAGTAATTGTATGCTTTGGCGGACCCCTAGTAATGTTGCAGAATCTTTCTCAGAAGTTGTTCCATGGGATAGCCGATTCCTCAGGTAAGAGCTACTTGTTTGTTCAATCCTCCATCTTAGGCCTGCTCCTCAGGTGCATCCTCCTTCTCGCAGCGATTTCCTAGGAACAGATTTCGAAGAACAGCTCTGATCACAGAATCACAGATTGGTTAGGGTTGGAAAGGACCTCTGGAGATCATCCAGCCCAACCCCCCTGCCAGAGCAGGGTCACCTACAGCAGGTTGCACAGGATGACCTCCAGGCGGGTTTTGAATGTTTCTGGGGTCGGAGACTCTACCGCCTCCCTGGGCAGCCTGTTCCAGTGCTCTGCCACCCTCAAAGTAAAGAAGTTCCTCCTCATGCTTTGATAGAAGTTCCTAGGTTCCAGTTTGTACCCGTTACCTCTTGTCCTGGATCATCTTTGATGATGTTTCTGGGGTCGGAGACTCTACCGCCTCCCTGGGCAGCCTGTTCCAGTGCTCTGCCACCCTCAAAGTAAAGAAGTTCCTCCTCATGCTTTGATAGAAGTTCCTAGGTTCCAGTTTGTACCCGTTACCTCTTGTCCTGGATCATCTTTGATGATCCAGGCCAAGAGGTAACGGGCACCAATTCGAACGTAGGAACTTGAACTTGAACTGAAAGGTAGGAACTTGAACTTGAACATAGGATTATCCTTGATGATTCAGGATAGCTGTGTGTCTGACCAGTCTGTCTTTCGAAGGAGGTCCTGGGCCAGCTCCAGCCATGCTGTGCTGAGCAGAGCCCCTGGCAGCAGCCCCACAGCTCACTCCCAGTGTGCCTGAATGGAAAAGGTACCAAAGTTGCTCCAACACTTTCTGAAAAACTCTATAGTGTTACCCCACAAGCGCAAAGCGACGGCAAAGCCCGTGAAATGACACCGGTGCTTCCAGAAAATGTCAAGCTTCCTGCCCAAGGGTGACATGCCATGCGGTGGGGTCAGGGCCACGCGCTGAGCACCCGGTGCGCTGGGGTTGCCCCAGCGGTTCCTGAGCAGCTCCTGCAGTGCTGCCGCCGGTACCGTTCTGGCGGCTGTAGTTGTTTAAAAAGCCGTTGTTGTTTCCGGCGTAATCTGACGGCAGTTTTCTCGGGCATTTGGGCCTCTTCTAATAAGTGTGCTGTGAGTACATCTGCAAGCATTCACCTGTCGAGGTCAAATGACTGGTGGTGCTCATCTGCCCCCGTGCTACTGCTGCTGCCTCCCGTGAATGCTCATGTGCCTGCGTGCCCCTGTACAGGCACAGATGCACGCGCGCAACACCTGATCCCGCATCCTAATTATTTTTCGCCCGGTTCTCGGAGTTGTTCTGCTTCCGGCTGATGAATGGGAAAGTGTAGTAGTGCTGTTTCATTTCACCAGCCTCTCAAGTGTGGAAATTATGGTAAATTTGAGAACAAGCGAGATTAGATTGATAGTTACACCTCCTCCTTTAATTAGCCAACCACAGGATCTGTGGAGGCAAAGGCCGGGGGGGTGTGTCGGTGTATATAACGTGTATTGTCTATGTGAAAGATTAATCAAAAGGAGTTGCTTGAGGTGGGAAGGCTTTTCCGGAGAGGTTCCACATGTTGTCAGGTAGTCCCTCTGAATGGCAGCTTCCGGTTCGGTCCCTTAGCTTTCGGAAGTGACATTTATTCTGATATGTGCCAGCCGTGCAATCTACCTAGCCCCGCAAAGTGCAAATATTAACCTAAATGCATATTAAGATACTGTGTGTTAGCTCCTGAACTGAAATAGAGAGCGGGTGTTCCAGCGGAGGCAAGCAAATCGTGTTGATTTACAGTGGCTTGCGGATTTGGCCCATTACCGCTTCTTTATACACTTTTAAAAAGAAATGCCAACTCGATAGTTTAGGCTTTAACTGGAACATGGCAAGTAATTGTATGTTTTGGCGGACCCCTAGTAATGTTGCAGAATCTTTCTCAGAAGTTGTTCCATGGCATAGCCGATTCCTCAGGTAAGAGCTACTTGTTTGTTCAATCCTCCATCTTAGGCCTGCTCCTCAGGTGCATCCTCCTTCTCGCAGCGATTTCCTAGGAACAGATTTCGAAGAACAGCTCTGATCACAGAATCACAGATTGGTTAGGGTTGGAAAGGACCTCTGGAGATCATCCAGCCCAACCCCCCTGCCAGAGCAGGGTCACCTACAGCAGGTTGCACAGGATGACCTCCAGGCGGGTTTTGAATGTTTCTGGGGTCGGAGACTCTACCGCCTCCCTGGGCAGCCTGTTCCAGCGCTCTGCCACCCTCAAAGTAAAGAAGTTCCTCCTCATGCTTTGATAGAAGTTCCTACGTTCCAGTTTGTACCCGTTACCTCTTGTCCTGGATCATCTTTGATGATCCAGGACAAGAGGTAACGGGCACCAATTGGAACGTAGGAACTTGAACTTGAACTGGAACGTAGGAACTTGAACATAGGATTATCCTTGATGATTCAGGATAGCTGTGTGTCTGACCAGTCTGTCTTTCGAAGGAGGTCCTGGGCCAGCTCCAGCCATGCTGTGCTGAGCAGAGCCCCTGGCAGCAGCCCCACAGCTCACTCCCAGTGTGCCTGAATGGAAAAGGTACCAAAGTTGCTCCAACACTTTCTGAAAAACTCTATAGTGTTACCCCACAAGCGCAAAGCGACGGCAAAGCCCGTGAAATGACACCGGTGCTTCCAGAAAATGTCAAGCTTCCTGCCCAAGGGTGACATGCCATGCGGTGGGGTCAGGGCCACGCGCTGAGCACCCGGTGCGCTGGGGTTGCCCCAGCGGTTCCTGAGCAGCTCCTGCAGTGCTGCCGCCGGTACCGTTCTGGCGGCTGTAGTTGTTTAAAAAGCCGTTGTTGTTTCCGGCGTAATCTGACGGCAGTTTTCTCAGGCATTTGGGCCTCTTCGAATAAGTGGGCTGTGAGTACATCTGCAAGCATTCACCTGTCGAGGTCAAATGACTGGTGGTGCTCATCTGCCCCCGTGCTACTGCTGCTGCCTCCCGTGAATGCTCATGTGCCTGCGTGCCCCTGTACAGGCACAGATGCACGCGCGCAACACCTGATCCCGCATCCTAATTATTTTTCGCCCGGTTCTCGGAGTTGTTCTGCTTCCGGCTGATGAATGGGAAAGTGTAGTAGTGCTGTTTCATTTCACCAGCCTCTCAAGTGTGGAAATTATGGTAAATTTGAGAACAAGCCAGATTAGATTGATAGTTACACCTCCTCCTTTAATTAGCCAACCACAGGATCTGTGGAGGCAAAGGCCGGGTGGCGTGTCGGTGGGGGGGCATACGATTTTACCATGGCGAGATTGCTGGAGGTTCTTTCTCTTCTGTTCTTTCTTGTCTTGTAAATTGGTATGAGGTTCTGCCAGTCTTCCTCACGTAGCACAATCGCTCTTGATTTCTGGAGGTTGCTCACAGGGTAAGCTAATGTTTAACATCAATAAGTGTTACCGAATCTTGTCCTTGAGAAGCAGGAGTCTGGAAGCTGTTGTCAATCCAACTGCTGTATTCCTGACCAGCAAGCCCGCTCGATTCAGGGTTAATTAACTGATTACTTAGAGCGGAAGTGTTGTGGAAGAGCCCGATCATTACCATTTCTATTCATTCTAATATGATGTATTTCAACTCCCCCTCCCTCACGCCTTCCAGAGAGTGATCTGGTGAAGGAGGATGACAAGTCTTTTTGAAACCATCTCGAGTTCTCCCAGATACTCGTAGTTGAAGTTGTCTAGCGGTGCGAGATTAGACACCGTGTGAAAGGCAATACTGCACAGATTCTTTATTCCAGACCATTTTGTAAGTTCGCATGATACAAAACCTCACGGTTACTGGGCAGCTCTCCCACTTTTCACGTCAACCTTTGCTACCTCGCCCGCTGCAACGTGCAGGAAAGAAACATTGATTTGAATTGCGCCGTGGTGCCGTGCATCTTAATGACACTCTGGAGTGACTGGCAGTGTGTCTGGGTCCTGGGGTTGGACCCGGTCTAGCTGCCAGGAGGCAACATTGCAGAGAGGGGCTACAGCTGTGGTCTCTGAAGGGACCTGGCTACTCTATGTAGGCCTTCTCTCCCTGCGTCTCAGAGTGCTTGAAGATGCTAATTGGTTCCCATTTTCCTCTGTTCGTTAAGGTATTCTGTCCTTAAAAATTCAGCTTTTTAAAATAGTAACGTGTATTGTCTATGTGAAAGATTAATCAAAAGGAGTTGCTTGAGGTGGGAAGGCTTTTCCGGAGAGGTTCCACATGTTGTCAGGTAGTCCCTCTGAATGGCAGCTTCCGGTTCGGTCCCTTAGCTTTCGGAAGTGACATTTAGTCTGATATGTGCCAGCCGTGCAATCTACCTAGCCCTGCAAAGTGCAAATATTAACCTAAATGCATATTAAGATACTGTGTGTTAGCTCCTGAACTGAAATAGAGAGCGGGTGTTCCAGCGGAGGCAAGCAAATCGTGTTGATTTACAGTGGCTTGCGGATTTGGCCCATTACCGCTTCTTTATACACTTTTAAAAAGAAATGCCAACTCGATAGTTTAGGCTTTAACTGGAACATGGCAAGTAATTGTATGTTTTGGCGGACCCCTAGTAATGTTGCAGAATCTTTCTCAGAAGTTGTTCCATGGGATAGCCGATTCCTCAGGTAAGAGCTACTTGTTTGTTCAATCCTCCATCTTAGGCCTGCTCCTCAGGTGCATCCTCCTTCTCGCAGCGATTTCCTAGGAACAGATTTCGAAGAACAGCTCTGATCACAGAATCACAGATTGGTTAGGGTTGGAAAGGACCTCTGGAGATCATCCAGCCCAACCCCCCTGCCAGAGCAGGGTCACCTACAGCAGGTTGCACAGGATGACCTCCAGGCGGGTTTTGAATGTTTCTGGGGTCGGAGACTCTACCGCCTCCCTGGGCAGCCTGTTCCAGTGCTCTGCCACCCTCAAAGTAAAGAAGTTCCTCCTCATGCTTTGATAGAAGTTCCTAGGTTCCAGTTTGTACCCGTTACCTCTTGTCCTGGATCATCTTTGATGATGTTTCTGGGGTCGGAGACTCTACCGCCTCCCTGGGCAGCCTGTTCCAGTGCTCTGCCACCCTCAAAGTAAAGAAGTTCCTCCTCATGCTTTGATAGAAGTTCCTAGGTTCCAGTTTGTACCCGTTACCTCTTGTCCTGGATCATCTTTGATGATCCAGGCCAAGAGGTAACGGGCACCAATTCGAACGTAGGAACTTGAACTTGAACTGAAAGGTAGGAACTTGAACTTGAACATAGGATTATCCTTGATGATTCAGGATAGCTGTGTGTCTGACCAGTCTGTCTTTCGAAGGAGGTCCTGGGCCAGCTCCAGCCATGCTGTGCTGAGCAGAGCCCCTGGCAGCAGCCCCACAGCTCACTCCCAGTGTGCCTGAATGGAAAAGGTACCAAAGTTGCTCCAACACTTTCTGAAAAACTCTATAGTGTTACCCCACAAGCGCAAAGCGACGGCAAAGCCCGTGAAATGACACCGGTGCTTCCAGAAAATGTCAAGCTTCCTGCCCAAGGGTGACATGCCATGCGGTGGGGTCAGGGCCACGCGCTGAGCACCCGGTGCGCTGGGGTTGCCCCAGCGGTTCCTGAGCAGCTCCTGCAGTGCTGCCGCCGGTACCGTTCTGGCGGCTGTAGTTGTTTAAAAAGCCGTTGTTGTTTCCGGCGTAATCTGACGGCAGTTTTCTCGGGCATTTGGGCCTCTTCTAATAAGTGTGCTGTGAGTACATCTGCAAGCATTCACCTGTCGAGGTCAAATGACTGGTGGTGCTCATCTGCCCCCGTGCTACTGCTGCTGCCTCCCGTGAATGCTCATGTGCCTGCGTGCCCCTGTACAGGCACAGATGCACGCGCGCAACACCTGATCCCGCATCCTAATTATTTTTCGCCCGGTTCTCTGAGTTGTTCTGCTTCCGGCTGATGAATGGGAAAGTGTAGTAGTGCTGTTTCATTTCACCAGCCTCTCAAGTGTGGAAATTATGGTAAATTTGAGAACAAGCGAGATTAGATTGATAGTTACACCTCCTCCTTTAATTAGCCAACCACAGGATCTGTGGAGGCAAAGGCCGGGGGGGTGTGTCGGTGTATATAACGTGTATTGTCTATGTGAAAGATTAATCAAAAGGAGTTGCTTGAGGTGGGAAGGCTTTTCCGGAGAGGTTCCACATGTTGTCAGGTAGTCCCTCTGAATGGCAGCTTCCGGTTCGGTCCCTTAGCTTTCGGAAGTGACATTTATTCTGATATGTGCCAGCCGTGCAATCTACCTAGCCCCGCAAAGTGCAAATATTAACCTAAATGCATATTAAGATACTGTGTGTTAGCTCCTGAACTGAAATAGAGAGCGGGTGTTCCAGCGGAGGCAAGCAAATCGTGTTGATTTACAGTGGCTTGCGGATTTGGCCCATTACCGCTTCTTTATACACTTTTAAAAAGAAATGCCAACTCGATAGTTTAGGCTTTAACTGGAACATGGCAAGTAATTGTATGTTTTGGCGGACCCCTAGTAATGTTGCAGAATCTTTCTCAGAAGTTGTTCCATGGCATAGCCGATTCCTCAGGTAAGAGCTACTTGTTTGTTCAATCCTCCATCTTAGGCCTGCTCCTCAGGTGCATCCTCCTTCTCGCAGCGATTTCCTAGGAACAGATTTCGAAGAACAGCTCTGATCACAGAATCACAGATTGGTTAGGGTTGGAAAGGACCTCTGGAGATCATCCAGCCCAACCCCCCTGCCAGAGCAGGGTCACCTACAGCAGGTTGCACAGGATGACCTCCAGGCGGGTTTTGAATGTTTCTGGGGTCGGAGACTCTACCGCCTCCCTGGGCAGCCTGTTCCAGCGCTCTGGCACCCTCAAAGTAAAGAAGTTCCTCCTCATGCTTTGATAGAAGTTCCTAGGTTCCAGTTTGTACCCGTTACCTCTTGTCCTGGATCATCTTTGATGATCCAGGACAAGAGGTAACGGGCACCAATTGGAACGTAGGAACTTGAACTTGAACTGGAACGTAGGAACTTGAACATAGGATTATCCTTGATGATTCAGGATAGCTGTGTGTCTGACCAGTCTGTCTTTCGAAGGAGGTCCTGGGCCAGCTCCAGCCATGCTGTGCTGAGCAGAGCCCCTGGCAGCAGCCCCACAGCTCACTCCCAGTGTGCCTGAATGGAAAAGGTACCAAAGTTGCTCCAACACTTTCTGAAAAACTCTATAGTGTTACCCCACAAGCGCAAAGCGACGGCAAAGCCCGTGAAATGACACCGGTGCTTCCAGAAAATGTCAAGCTTCCTGCCCAAGGGTGACATGCCATGCGGTGGGGTCAGGGCCACGCGCTGAGCACCCGGTGCGCTGGGGTTGCCCCAGCGGTTCCTGAGCAGCTCCTGCAGTGCTGCCGCCGGTACCGTTCTGGCGGCTGTAGTTGTTTAAAAAGCCGTTGTTGTTTCCGGCGTAATCTGACGGCAGTTTTCTCAGGCATTTGGGCCTCTTCGAATAAGTGGGCTGTGAGTACATCTGCAAGCATTCACCTGTCGAGGTCAAATGACTGGTGGTGCTCATCTGCCCCCGTGCTACTGCTGCTGCCTCCCGTGAATGCTCATGTGCCTGCGTGCCCCTGTACAGGCACAGATGCACGCGCGCAACACCTGATCCCGCATCCTAATTATTTTTCGCCCGGTTCTCGGAGTTGTTCTGCTTCCGGCTGATGAATGGGAAAGTGTAGTAGTGCTGTTTCATTTCACCAGCCTCTCAAGTGTGGAAATTATGGTAAATTTGAGAACAAGCCAGATTAGATTGATAGTTACACCTCCTCCTTTAATTAGCCAACCACAGGATCTGTGGAGGCAAAGGCCGGGGGGCGTGTCGGTGGGGGGGCATACGATTTTACCATGGCGAGATTGCTGGAGGTTCTTTCTCTTCTGTTCTTTCTTGTCTTGTAAATTGGTATGAGGTTCTGCCAGTCTTCCTCACGTAGCACAATCGCTCTTGATTTCTGGAGGTTGCTCACAGGGTAAGCTAATGTTTAACATCAATAAGTGTTACCGAATCTTGTCCTTGAGAAGCAGGAGTCTGGAAGCTGTTGTCAATCCAACTGCTGTATTCCTGACCAGCAAGCCCGCTCGATTCAGGGTTAATTAACTGATTACTTAGAGCGGAAGTGTTGTGGAAGAGCCCGATCATTACCATTTCTATTCATTCTAATATGATGTATTTCAACTCCCCCTCCCTCACGCCTTCCAGAGAGTGATCTGGTGAAGGAGGATGACAAGTCTTTTTGAAACCATCTCGAGTTCTCCCAGATACTCGTAGTTGAAGTTGTCTAGCGGTGCGAGATTAGACACCGTGTGAAAGGCAATACTGCACAGATTCTTTATTCCAGACCATTTTGTAAGTTCGCATGATACAAAACCTCACGGTTACTGGGCAGCTCTCCCACTTTTCACGTCAACCTTTGCTACCTCGCCCGCTGCAACGTGCAGGAAAGAAACATTGATTTGAATTGCGCCGTGGTGCCGTGCATCTTAATGACACTCTGGAGTGACTGGCAGTGTGTCTGGGTCCTGGGGTTGGACCCGGTCTAGCTGCCAGGAGGCAACATTGCAGAGAGGGGCTACAGCCGTGGTCTCTGAAGGGACCTGGCTACTCTATGTAGGCCTTCTCTCCCTGCGTCTCAGAGTGCTTGAAGATGCTAATTGGTTCACATTTTCCTCTGTTCGTTAAGGTATTCTGTCCTTAAAAATTCAGCTTTTTAAAATAGTAACGTGTATTGTCTATGTGAAAGATTAATCAAAAGGAGTTGCTTGAGGTGGGAAGGCTTTTCCGGAGAGGTTCCACATGTTGTCAGGTAGTCCCTCTGAATGGCAGCTTCCGGTTCGGTCCCTTAGCTTTCGGAAGTGACATTTAGTCTGATATGTGCCAGCCGTGCAATCTACCTAGCCCTGCAAAGTGCAAATATTAACCTAAATGCATATTAAGATACTGTGTGTTAGCTCCTGAACTGAAATAGAGAGCGGGTGTTCCAGCGGAGGCAAGCAAATCGTGTTGATTTACAGTGGCTTGAGGATTTGGCCCATTACCGCTTCTTTATACACTTTTAAAAAGAAATGCCAACTCGATAGTTTAGGCTTTAACTGGAACATGGCAAGTAATTGTATGTTTTGGCGGACCCCTAGTAATGTTGCAGAATCTTTCTCAGAAGTTGTTCCATGGGATAGCCGATTCCTCAGGTAAGAGCTACTTGTTTGTTCAATCCTCCATCTTAGGCCTGCTCCTCAGGTGCATCCTCCTTCTCGCAGCGATTTCCTAGGAACAGATTTCGAAGAACAGCTCTGATCACAGAATCACAGATTGGTTAGGGTTGGAAAGGAGCTCTGGAGATCATCCAGCCCAACCCCCCTGCCAGAGCAGGGTCACCTACAGCAGGTTGCACAGGATGACCTCCAGGCGGGTTTTGAATGTCTCTGGGGTGGGAGACTCTACCGCCTCCCTGGGCAGCCTGTTCCAGCGCTCTGCCACCCTCAAAGTAAAGAAGTTCCTCCTCATGCTTTGATAGAAGTTCCTAGGTTCCAGTTTGTACCCGTTACCTCTTGTCCTGGATCATCTTTGATGATCCAGGACAAGAGGTAACGGGCACCAATTCGAACGTAGGAACTTGAACTTGAACTGGAAGGTAGGAACTTGAACTTGAACATAGGATTATCCTTGATGATTCAGGATAGCTGTGTGTCTGACCAGTCTGTCTTTCGAAGGAGGTCCTGGGCCAGCTCCAGCCATGCTGTGCTGAGCAGAGCCCCTGGCAGCAGCCCCACAGCTCACTCCCAGTGTGCCTGAATGGAAAAGGTACCAAAGTTGCTCCAACACTTTCTGAAAAACTCTATAGTGTTACCCCACAAGCGCAAAGCGACGGCAAAGCCCGTGAAATGACACCGGTGCTTCCAGAAAATGTCAAGCTTCCTGCCCAAGGGTGACATGCCATGCGGTGGGGTCAGGGCCACGCGCTGAGCACCCGGTGCGCTGGGGTTGCCCCAGCGGTTCCTGAGCAGCTCCTGCAGTGCTGCCGCCGGTACCGTTCTGGCGGCTGTAGTTGTTTAAAAAGCCGTTGTTGTTTCCGGCGTAATCTGACGGCAGTTTTCTCAGGCATTTGGGCCTCTTCGAATAAGTGTGCTGTGAGTACATCTGCAAGCATTCACCTGTCGAGGTCAAATGACTGGTGGTGCTCATCTGCCCCCGTGCTACTGCTGCTGCCTCCCGTGAATGCTCATGTGCCTGCGTGCCCCTGTACAGGCACAGATGCACGCGCGCAACACCTGATCCCGCATCCTAATTATTTTTCGCCCGGTTCTCGGAGTTGTTCTGCTTCCGGCTGATGAATGGGAAAGTGTAGTAGTGCTGTTTCATTTCACCAGCCTCTCAAGTGTGGAAATTATGGTAAATTTGAGAACAAGCCAGATTAGATTGATAGTTACACCTCCTCCTTTAATTAGCCAACCACAGGATCTGTGGAGGCAAAGGCCGGGGGGCGTGTCGGTGGGGGGGCATACGATTTTACCATGGCGAGATTGCTGGAGGTTCTTTCTCTTCTGTTCTTTCTTGTCTTGTAAATTGGTATGAGGTTCTGCCAGTCTTCCTCACGTAGCACAATCGCTCTTGATTTCTGGAGGTTGCTCACAGGGTAAGCTAATGTTTAACATCAATAAGTGTTACCGAATCTTGTCCTTGAGAAGCAGGAGTCTGGAAGCTGTTGTCAATCCAACTGCTGTATTCCTGACCAGCAAGCCCGCTCGATTCAGGGTTAATTAACTGATTACTTAGAGCGGAAGTGTTGTGGAAGAGCCCGATCATTACCATTTCTATTCATTCTAATATGATGTATTTCAACTCCCCCTCCCTCACGCCTTCCAGAGAGTGATCTGGTGAAGGAGGATGACAAGTCTTTTTGAAACCATCTCGAGTTCTCCCAGATACTCGTAGTTGAAGTTGTCTAGCGGTGCGAGATTAGACACCGTGTGAAAGGCAATACTGCACAGATTCTTTATTCCAGACCATTTTGTAAGTTCGCATGATACAAAACCTCACGGTTACTGGGCAGCTCTCCCACTTTTCACGTCAAGCTTTGCTACCTCGCCCGCTGCAACGTGCAGGAAAGAATCATTGATTTGAATTGCGCCATGGTGCCGTCCATCTTAATGACACTCTGGAGTGACTGGCAGTGTGTCTGGGTCCTGGGGTTGGACCCGGTCTAGCTGCCAGGAGGCAACATTGCAGAGAGGGGCTACAGCTGTGGTCTCTGAAGGGACCTGGCTACTCTATGTAGGCCTTCTCTCCCTGCGTCTCAGAGTGCTTGAAGATGCTAATTGGTTCACATTTTCCTCTGTTCGTTAAGGTATTCTGTCCTTAAAAATTCAGCTTTTTAAAATAGTAACGTGTATTGTCTATGTGAAAGATTAATCAAAAGGAGTTGCTTGAGGTGGGAAGGCTTTTCCGGAGAGGTTCCACATGTTGTCAGGTAGTCCCTCTGAATGGCAGCTTCCGGTTCGGTCCCTTAGCTTTCGGAAGTGACATTTAGTCTGATATGTGCCAGCCGTGCAATCTACCTAGCCCTGCAAAGTGCAAATATTAACCTAAATGCATATTAAGATACTGTGTGTTAGCTCCTGAACTGAAATAGAGAGCGGGTGTTCCAGCGGAGGCAAGCAAATCGTGTTGATTTACAGTGGCTTGCGGATTTGGCCCATTACCGCTTCTTTATACACTTTTAAAAAGAAATGCCAACTCGATAGTTTAGGCTTTAACTGGAACATGGCAAGAAATTGTATGTTTTGGCGGACCCCTAGTAATGTTGCAGAAACTTTCTCAGAAGTTGTTCCATGGGATAGCCGATTCCTCAGGTAAGAGCTACTTGTTTGTTCAATCCTCCATCTTCGGCCTGCTCCTCAGGTGCATCCTCCTTCTCGCAGCGATTTCCTAGGAACAGATTTCGAAGAACAGCTCTGATCACAGAATCACAGATTGGTTAGGGTTGGAAAGGACCTCTGGAGATCATCCAGCCCAACGCCCCTGCCAGAGCAGGGTCACCTACAGCAGGTTGCACAGGATGACCTCCAGGCGGGTTTTGAATGTCTCTGGGGTGGGAGACTCTACCGCCTCCCTGGGCAGCCTGTTCCAGCGCTCTGCCACCCTCAAAGTAAAGAAGTTCCTCCTCATGCTTTGATAGAAGTTCCTACGTTCCAGTTTGTACCCGTTACCTCTTGTCCTGGATCATCTTTGATGATCCAGGACAAGAGGTAACGGGCACCAATTGGAACGTAGGAACTTGAACTTGAACTGGAACGTAGGAACTTGAACATAGGATTATCCTTGATGATTCAGGATAGCTGTGTGTCTGACCAGTCTGTCTTTCGAAGGAGGTCCTGGGCCAGCTCCAGCCATGCTGTGCAGAGCAGAGCCCCTGGCAGCAGCCCCACAGCTCACTCCCAGTGTGCCTGAATGGAAAAGGTACCAAAGTTGCTCCAACACTTTCTGAAAAACTCTATAGTGTTACCCCACAAGCGCAAAGCGACGGCAAAGCCCGTGAAATGACACCGGTGCTTCCAGAAAATGTCAAGCTTCCTGCCCAAGGGTGACATGCCATGCGGTGGGGTCAGGGCCACGCGCTGAGCACCCGGTGCGCTGGGGTTGCCCCAGCGGTTCCTGAGCAGCTCCTGCAGTGCTGCCGCCGGTACCGTTCTGGCGGCTGTAGTTGTTTAAAAAGCCGTTGTTGTTTCCGGCGTAATCTGACGGCAGTTTTCTCGGGCATTTGGGCCTCTTCTAATAAGTGTGCTGTGAGTACATCTGCAAGCATTCACCTGTCGAGGTCAAATGACTGGTGGTGCTCATCTGCCCCCGTGCTACTGCTGCTGCCTCCCGTGAATGCTCATGTGCCTGCGTGCCCCTGTACAGGCACAGATGCACGCGCGCAACACCTGATCCCGCATCCTAATTATTTTTCGCCCGGTTCTCGGAGTTGTTCTGCTTCCGGCTGATGAATGGGAAAGTGTAGTAGTGCTGTTTCATTTCACCAGCCTCTCAAGTGTGGAAATTATGGTAAATTTGAGAACAAGCCAGATTAGATTGATAGTTACACCTCCTCCTTTAATTAGCCAACCACAGGATCTGTGGAGGCAAAGGCCGGGGGGGTGTGTCGGTGTATATAAGGTGTATTGTCTATGTGAAAGATTAATCAAAAGGAGTTGCTTGAGGTGGGAAGGCTTTTCCGGAGAGGTTCCACATGTTGTCAGGTAGTCCCTCTGAATGGCAGCTTCCGGTTCGGTCCCTTAGCTTTCAGAAGTGACATTTAGTCTGATATGTGCCAGCCGTGCAATCTACCTAGCCCCGCAAAGTGCAAATATTAACATAAATGCATATTAAGATACTGTGTGTTAGCTCCTGAACTGAAATAGAGAGCGGGTGTTCCAGCGGAGGCAAGCAAATCGTGTTGATTTACAGTGGCTTGCGGATTTGGCCCATTACCGCTTCTTTATACACTTTTAAAAAGAAATGCCAACTCGATAGTTTAGGCTTTAACTGGAACATGGCAAGTAATTGTATGTTTTGGCGGACCCCTAGTAATGTTGCAGAATCTTTCTCAGAAGTTGTTCCATGGGATAGCCGATTCCTCAGGTAAGAGCTACTTGTTTGTTCAATCCTCCATCTTCGGCCTGCTCCTCAGGTGCATCCTCCTTCTCGCAGCTATTTCCTAGGAACAGATTTCGAAGAACAGCTCTGATCACAGAATCACAGATTGGTTAGGGTTGGAAAGGACCTCTGGAGATCATCCAGCCCAACGCCCCTGCCAGAGCAGGGTCACCTACAGCAGGTTGCACAGGATGACCTCCAGGCGGGTTTTGAATGTCTCTGGGGTGGGAGACTCTACCGCCTCCCTGGGCAGCCTGTTCCAGCGCTCTGCCACCCTCAAAGTAAAGAAGTTCCTCCTCATGCTTTGATAGAAGTTCCTACGTTCCAGTTTGTACCCGTTACCTCTTGTCCTGGATCATCTTTGATGATCCAGGACAAGAGGTAACGGGCACCAATTGGAACGTAGGAACTTGAACTTGAACTGGAACGTAGGAACTTGAACATAGGATTATCCTTGATGATTCAGGATAGCTGTGTGTCTGACCAGTCTGTCTTTCGAAGGAGGTCCTGGGCCAGCTCCAGCCATGCTGTGCTGAGCAGAGCCCCTGGCAGCAGCCCCACAGCTCACTCCCAGTGTGCCTGAATGGAAAAGGTACCAAAGTTGCTCCAACACTTTCTGAAAAACTCTATAGTGTTACCCCACAAGCGCAAAGCGACGGCAAAGCCCGTGAAATGACACCGGTGCTTCCAGAAAATGTCAAGCTTCCTGCTCAAGGGTGACGTGCCATGCGGTGGGGTCAGGGCCACGCGCTGAGCACCCGGTGCGCTGGGGTTGCCCCAGCGGTTCCTGAGCAGCTCCTGCAGTGCTGCCGCCGGTACCGTTCTGGCGGCTGTAGTTGTTTAAAAAGCCGTTGTTGTTTCCGGCGTAATCTGACGGCAGTTTTCTCGGGCATTTGGGCCTCTTCTAATAAGTGTGCTGTGAGTACATCTGCAAGCATTCACCTGTCGAGGTCAAATGACTGGTGGTGCTCATCTGCCCCCGTGCTACTGCTGCTGCCTCCCGTGAATGCTCATGTGCCTGCGTGCCCCTGTACAGGCACAGATGCACGCGCGCAACACCTGATCCCGCATCCTAATTATTTTTCGCCCGGTTCTCGGAGTTGTTCTGCTTCCGGCTGATGAATGGGAAAGTGTAGTAGTGCTGTTTCATTTCACCAGCCTCTCAAGTGTGGAAATTATGGTAAATTTGAGAACAAGCCAGATTAGATTGATAGTTACACCTCCTCCTTTAATTAGCCAACCACAGGATCTGTGGAGGCAAAGGCCGGGGGGGTGTGTCGGTGTATATAAGGTGTATTGTCTATGTGAAAGATTAATCAAAAGGAGTTGCTTGAGGTGGGAAGGCTTTTCCGGAGAGGTTCCACATGTTGTCAGGTAGTCCCTCTGAATGGCAGCTTCCGGTTCGGTCCCTTAGCTTTCGGAAGTGACATTTAGTCTGATATGTGCCAGCCGTGCAATCTACCTAGCCCTGCAAAGTGCAAATATTAACCTAAATGCATATTAAGATACTGTGTGTTAGCTCCTGAACTGAAATAGAGAGCGGGTGTTCCAGCGGAGGCAAGCAAATCGTGTTGATTTACAGTGGCTTGAGGATTTGGCCCATTACCGCTTCTTTATACACTTTTAAAACGAAATGCCAACTCGATAGTTTAGGCTTTAACTGGAACATGGCAAGTAATTGTATGTTTTGGCGGACCCCTAGTAATGTTGCAGAATCTTTCTCAGAAGTTGTTCCATGGGATAGCCGATTCCTCAGGTAAGAGCTACTTGTTTGTTCAATCCTCCATCTTAGGCCTGCTCCTCAGGTGCATCCTCCTTCTCGCAGCGATTTCCTAGGAACAGATTTCGAAGAACAGCTCTGATCACAGAATCACAGATTGGTTAGGGTTGGAAAGGAGCTCTGGAGATCATCCAGTCCAACCCCCCTCCCAGAGCAGGGTCACGTACAGCAGGTTGCACAGGATGACTTCCAGGCGGGTTTTGAATGTCTCTGGGGTGGGAGACTCTACCGCCTCCCTGGGCAGCCTGTTCCAGCGCTCTGCCACCCTCAAAGTAAAGAAGTTCCTCCTCATGCTTTGATAGAAGTTCCTACGTTCCAGTTTGTACCCGTTACCTCTTGTCCTGGATCATCTTTGATGATCCAGGACAAGAGGTAATGGGCACCAATTGGAACGTAGGAACTTGAACTTGAACTGGAAGGTAGGAACTTGAACTTGAACATAGGATTATCCTTGATGATTCAGGATAGCTGTGTGTCTGACCAGTCTGTCTTTCGAAGGAGGTCCTGGGCCAGCTCCAGCCATGCTGTGCTGAGCAGAGCCCCTGGCAGCAGCCCCACAGCTCACTCCCAGTGTGCTTGAATGGAAAAGGTACCAAAGTTGCTCCAACACTTTCTGAAAAACTCTATAGTGTTACCCCACAAGCGCAAAGCGACGGCAAAGCCCGTGAAATGACACCGGTGCTTCCAGAAAATGTCAAGCTTCCTGCTCAAGGGTGACGTGCCATGCGGTGTGGTCAGGGCCACGTGCTGAGCACCCGGTGCGCTGGGGTTGCCCCAGCGGTTCCTGAGCAGCTCCTGCAGTGCTGCCGCCGGTACCGTTCTGGCGGCTGTAGTTGTTTAAAAAGCCGTTGTTGTTTCCGGCGTAATCTGACGGCAGTTTTCTCGGGCATTTGGGCCTCTTCTAATAAGTGTGCTGTGAGTACATCTGCAAGCATTCACCTGTCGAGGTCAAATGACTGGTGGTGCTCATCTGCCCCCGTGCTACTGCTGCTGCCTCCCGTGAATGCTCATGTGCCTGCGTGCCCCTGTACAGGCACAGATGCACGCGCGCAACACCTGATCCCGCATCCTAATTATTTTTCGCCCGGTTCTCGGAGTTGTTCTGCTTCCGGCTGATGAATGGGAAAGTGTAGTGGTGCTGTTTCATTTCACCAGCCTCTCAAGTGTGGAAATTATGGTAAATTTGAGAACAAGCCAGATTAGATTGATAGTTACACCTCCTCCTTTAATTAGCCAACCACAGGATCTGTGGAGGCAAAGGCCGGGGGGGTGTGTCGGTGTATATAAGGTGTATTGTCTATGTGAAAGATTAATCAAAAGGAGTTGCTTGAGGTGGGAAGGCTTTTCCGGAGAGGTTCCACATGTTGTCAGGTAGTCCCTCTGAATGGCAGCTTCCGGTTCGGTCCCTTAGCTTTCGGAAGTGACATTTAGTCTGATATGTGCCAGCCGTGCAATCTACCTAGCCCTGCAAAGTGCAAATATTAACCTAAATGCATATTAAGATACTGTGTGTTAGCTCCTGAACTGAAATAGAGAGCGGGTGTTCCAGCGGAGGCAAGCAAATCGTGTTGATTTACAGTGGCTTGAGGATTTGGCCCATTACCGCTTCTTTATACACTTTTAAAAAGAAATGCCAACTCGATAGTTTAGGCTTTAACTGGAACATGGCAAGTAATTGTATGTTTTGGCGGACCCCTAGTAATGTTGCAGAATCTTTCTCAGAAGTTGTTCCATGGGATAGCCGATTCCTCAGGTAAGAGCTACTTGTTTGTTCAATCCTCCATCTTAGGCCTGCTCCTCAGGTGCATCCTCCTTCTCGCAGCGATTTCCTAGGAACAGATTTCGAAGAACAGCTCTGATCACAGAATCACAGATTGGTTAGGGTTGGAAAGGAGCTCTGGAGATCATCCAGTCCAACCCCCCTCCCAGAGCAGGGTCACCTACAGCAGGTTGCACAGGATGACCTCCAGGCGGGTTTTGAATGTCTCTGGGGTGGGAGACTCTACCGCCTCCCTGGGCAGCCTGTTCCAGCGCTCTGCCACCCTCAAAGTAAAGAAGTTCCTCCTCATGCTTTGATAGAAGTTCCTAGGTTCCAGTTTGTACCCGTTACCTCTTGTCCTGGATCATCTTTGATGATCCAGGACAAGAGGTAACGGGCACCAATTGGAACGTAGGAACTTGAACTTGAACTGGAAGGTAGGAACTTGAACTTGAACATAGGATTATCCTTGATGATTCAGGATAGCTGTGTGTCTGACCAGTCTGTCTTTCGAAGGAGGTCCTGGGCCAGCTCCAGCCATGCTGTGCTGAGCAGAGCCCCTGGCAGCAGCCCCACAGCTCACTCCCAGTGTGCCTGAATGGAAAAGGTACCAAAGTTGCTCCAACACTTTCTGAAAAACTCTATAGTGTTACCCCACAAGCGCAAAGCGACGGCAAAGCCCGTGAAATGACACCGGTGCTTCCAGAAAATGTCAAGCTTCCTGCTCAAGGGTGACGTGCCATGCGGTGGGGTCAGGGCCACGCGCTGAGCACCCGGTGCGCTGGGGTTGCCCCAGCGGTTCCTGAGCAGCTCCTGCAGTGCTGCCGCCGGTACCGTTCTGGCGGCTGTAGTTGTTTAAAAAGCCGTTGTTGTTTCCGGCGTAATCTGACGGCAGTTTTCTCGGGCATTTGGGCCTCTTCTAATAAGTGTGCTGTGAGTACATCTGCAAGCATTCACCTGTCGAGGTCAAATGACTGGTGGTGCTCATCTGCCCCCGTGCTACTGCTGCTGCCTCCCGTGAATGCTCATGTGCCTGCGTGCCCCTGTACAGGCACAGATGCACGCGCGCAACACCTGATCCCGCATCCTAATTATTTTTCGCCCGGTTCTCGGAGTTGTTCTGCTTCCGGCTGATGAATGGGAAAGTGTAGTAGTGCTGTTTCATTTCACCAGCCTCTCAAGTGTGGAAATTATGGTAAATTTGAGAACAAGCCAGATTAGATTGATAGTTACACCTCCTCCTTTAATTAGCCAACCACAGGATCTGTGGAGGCAAAGGCCGGGGGGGTGTGTCGGTGTATATAAGGTGTATTGTCTATGTGAAAGATTAATCAAAAGGAGTTGCTTGAGGTGGGAAGGCTTTTCCGGAGAGGTTCCACATGTTGTCAGGTAGTCCCTCTGAATGGCAGCTTCCGGTTCGGTCCCTTAGCTTTCGGAAGTGACATTTAGTCTGATATGTGCCAGCCGTGCAATCTACCTAGCCCTGCAAAGTGCAAATATTAACCTAAATGCATATTAAGATACTGTGTGTTAGCTCCTGAACTGAAATAGAGAGCGGGTGTTCCAGCGGAGGCAAGCAAATCGTGTTGATTTACAGTGGCTTGAGGATTTGGCCCATTACCGCTTCTTTATACACTTTTAAAACGAAATGCCAACTCGATAGTTTAGGCTTTAACTGGAACATGGCAAGTAATTGTATGTTTTGGCGGACCCCTAGTAATGTTGCAGAATCTTTCTCAGAAGTTGTTCCATGGGATAGCCGATTCCTCAGGTAAGAGCTACTTGTTTGTTCAATCCTCCATCTTAGGCCTGCTCCTCAGGTGCATCCTCCTTCTCGCAGCGATTTCCTAGGAACAGATTTCGAAGAACAGCTCTGATCACAGAATCACAGATTGGTTAGGGTTGGAAAGGAGCTCTGGAGATCATCCAGTCCAACCCCCCTCCCAGAGCAGGGTCACGTACAGCAGGTTGCACAGGATGACTTCCAGGCGGGTTTTGAATGTCTCTGGGGTGGGAGACTCTACCGCCTCCCTGGGCAGCCTGTTCCAGCGCTCTGCCACCCTCAAAGTAAAGAAGTTCCTCCTCATGCTTTGATAGAAGTTCCTACGTTCCAGTTTGTACCCGTTACCTCTTGTCCTGGATCATCTTTGATGATCCAGGACAAGAGGTAATGGGCACCAATTGGAACGTAGGAACTTGAACTTGAACTGGAAGGTAGGAACTTGAACTTGAACATAGGATTATCCTTGATGATTCAGGATAGCTGTGTGTCTGACCAGTCTGTCTTTCGAAGGAGGTCCTGGGCCAGCTCCAGCCATGCTGTGCTGAGCAGAGCCCCTGGCAGCAGCCCCACAGCTCACTCCCAGTGTGCCTGAATGGAAAAGGTACCAAAGTTGCTCCAACACTTTCTGAAAAACTCTATAGTGTTACCCCACAAGCGCAAAGCGACGGCAAAGCCCGTGAAATGACACCGGTGCTTCCAGAAAATGTCAAGCTTCCTGCCCAAGGGTGACATGCCATGCGGTGGGGTCAGGGCCACGCGCTGAGCACCCGGTGCGCTGGGGTTGCCCCAGCGGTTCCTGAGCAGCTCCTGCAGTGCTGCCGCCGGTACCGTTCTGGCGGCTGTAGTTGTTTAAAAAGCCGTTGTTGTTTCCGGCGTAATCTGACGGCAGTTTTCTCGGGCATTTGGGCCTCTTCTAATAAGTGTGCTGTGAGTACATCTGCAAGCATTCACCTGTCGAGGTCAAATGACTGGTGGTGCTCATCTCCCCCCGTGCTACTGCTGCTGCCTCCCGTGAATGCTCATGTGCCTGCGTGCCCCTGTACAGGCACAGATGCACGCGCGCAACACCTGATCCCGCATCCTAATTATTTTTCGCCCGGTTCTCGGAGTTGTTCTGCTTCCGGCTGATGAATGGGAAAGTGTAGTAGTGCTGTTTCATTTCACCAGCCTCTCAAGTGTGGAAATTATGGTAAATTTGAGAACAAGCCAGATTAGATTGATAGTTACACCTCCTCCTTTAATTAGCCAACCACAGGATCTGTGGAGGCAAAGGCCGGGGGGGTGTGTCGGTGTATATAACGTGTATTGTCTATGTGAAAGATTAATCAAAAGGAGTTGCTTGAGGTGGGAAGGCTTTTCCGGAGAGGTTCCACATGTTGTCAGGTAGTCCCTCTGAATGGCAGCTTCCGGTTCGGTCCCTTAGCTTTCGGAAGTGACATTTAGTCTGATATGTGCCAGCCGTGCAATCTACCTAGCCCTGCAAAGTGCAAATATTAACATAAATGCATATTAAGATACTGTGTGTTAGCTCCTGAACTGAAATAGAGAGCGGGTGTTCCAGCGGAGGCAAGCAAATCGTGTTGATTTACAGTGGCTTGAGGATTTGGCCCATTACCGCTTCTTTATACACTTTTAAAACGAAATGCCAACTCGATAGTTTAGGCTTTAACTGGAACATGGCAAGTAATTGTATGTTTTGGCGGACCCCTAGTAATGTTGCAGAATCTTTCTCAGAAGTTGTTCCATGGGATAGCCGATTCCTCAGGTAAGAGCTACTTGTTTGTTCAATCCTCCATCTTAGGCCTGCTCCTCAGGTGCATCCTCCTTCTCGCAGCGATTTCCTAGGAACAGATTTCGAAGAACAGCTCTGATCACAGAATCACAGATTGGTTAGGGTTGGAAAGGAGCTCTGGAGATCATCCAGTCCAACCCCCCTCCCAGAGCAGGGTCACGTACAGCAGGTTGCACAGGATGACTTCCAGGCGGGTTTTGAATGTCTCTGGGGTGGGAGACTCTACCGCCTCCCTGGGCAGCCTGTTCCAGTGCTCTGCCACCCTCAAAGTAAAGAAGTTCCTCCTCATGCTTTGATAGAAGTTCCTAGGTTCCAGTTTGTACCCGTTACCTCTTGTCCTGGATCATCTTTGATGATCCAGGACAAGAGGTAACGGGCACCAATTGGAACGTAGGAAATTGAACTTGAACTGGAAGGTAGGAACTTGAACATAGGATTATCCTTGATGATTCAGGATAGCTGTGTGTCTGACCAGTCTGTCTTTCGAAGGAGGTCCTGGGCCAGCTCCAGCCATGCTGTGCTGAGCAGAGCCCCTGGCAGCAGCCCCACAGCTCACTCCCAGTGTGCCTGAATGGAAAAGGTACCAAAGTTGCTCCAACACTTTCTGAAAAACTCTATAGTGTTACCCCACAAGCGCAAAGCGACGGCAAAGCCCGTGAAATGACACCGGTGCTTCCAGAAAATGTCAAGCTTCCTGCCCAAGGGTGACATGCCATGCGGTGGGGTCAGGGCCACGCGCTGAGCACCCGGTGCGCTGGGGTTGCCCCAGCGGTTCCTGAGCAGCTCCTGCAGTTCTGCCGCCGGTACCGTTCTGGCGGCTGTAGTTGTTTAAAAAGCCGTTGTTGTTTCCGGCGTAATCTGACGGCAGTTTTCTCGGGCATTTGGGCCTCTTCTAATAAGTGTGCTGTGAGTACATCTGCAAGCATTCACCTGTCGAGGTCAAATGACTGGTGGTGCTCATCTGCCCCCGTGCTACTGCTGCTGCCTCCCGTGAATGCTCATGTGCCTGCGTGCCCCTGTACAGGCAAAAAAGCACGCGCGCAACACCTGATCCCGCATCCTAATTATTTTTCGCCCGGTTCTCGGAGTTGTTCTGCTTCCGGCTGATGAATGGGAAAGTGTAGTAGTGCTGTTTCATTTCACCAGCCTCTCAAGTGTGGAAATTATGGTAAATTTGAGAACAAGCCAGATTAGATTGATAGTTACACCTCCTCCTTTAATTAGCCAACCACAGGATCTGTGGAGGCAAAGGCCGGGGGGGTGTGTCGGTGTATATAACGTGTATTGTCTATGTGAAAGATTAATCAAAAGGAGTTGCTTGAGGTGGGAAGGCTTTTCCGGAGAGGTTCCACATGTTGTCAGGTAGTCCCTCTGAATGGCAGCTTCCGGTTCGGTCCCTTAGCTTTCGGGAGTGACATTTAGTCTGATATGTGCCAGCCGTGCAATCTACCTAGCCCTGCAAAGTGCAAATATTAACATAAATGCATATTAAGATACTGTGTGTTAGCTCCTGAACTGAAATAGAGAGCGGGTGTTCCAGCGGAGGCAAGCAAATCGTGTTGATTTACAGTGGCTTGAGGATTTGGCCCATTACCGCTTCTTTATACACTTCTAAAAAGAAATGCCAACTCGATAGTTTAGGCTTTAACTGGAACATGGCAAGTAATTGTATGTTTTGGCGGACCCCTAGTAATGTTGCAGAATCTTTCTCAGAAGTTGTTCCATGGGATAGCCGATTCCTCAGGTAAGAGCTACTTGTTTGTTCAATCCTCCATCTTAGGCCTGCTCCTCAGGTGCATCCTCCTTCTCGCAGCGATTTCCTAGGAACAGATTTCGAAGAACAGCTCTGATCACAGAATCACAGATTGGTTAGGGTTGGAAAGGACCTCTGGAGATCATCCAGTCCAACCCCCCTGCCAGAGCAGGGTCACCTACAGCAGGTTGCACAGGATGACCTCCAGGCGGGTTTTGAATGTCTCTGGGGTGGGAGACTATACCGCCTCCCTGGGCAGCCTGTTCCAGTGCTCTGCCACCCTCAAAGTAAAGAAGTTCCTCCTCATGCTTTGATAGAAGTTCCTAGGTTCCAGTTTGTACCCGTTACCTCTTGTCCTGGATCATCTTTGATGATCCAGGACAAGAGGTAACGGGCACCAATTGGAACGTAGGAACTTGAACTTGAACTGGAACGTAGGAACTTGAACATAGGATTATCCTTGATGATTCAGGATAGCTGTGTGTCTGACCAGTCTGTCTTTCGAAGGAGGTCCTGGGCCAGCTCCAGCCATGCTGTGCTGAGCAGAGCCCCTGGCAGCAGCCCCACACCTCACTCCCAGTGTGCCTGAATGGAAAAGGTACCAAAGTTGCTCCAACACTTTCTGAAAAACTCTATAGTGTTACCCCACAAGCGCGAAGCGACGGCAAAGCCCGTGAAATGACACCGGTGCTTCCAGAAAATGTCAAGCTTCCTGCCCAAGGGTGACATGCCATGCGGTGGGGTCAGGGCCACGTGCTGAGCACCCGGTGCGTTGGGGTTGCCCCAGCGGTTCCTGAGCAGCTCCTGCAGTGCTGCCGCCGGTACCGTTCTGGCGGCTGTAGTTGTTTAAAAAGCCGTTGTTGTTTCCGGCGTAATCTGACGGCAGTTTTCTCGGGCATTTGGGCCTCTTCTAATAAGTGTGCTGTGAGTACATCTGCAAGCATTCACCTGTCGAGGTCAAATGACTGGTGGTGCTCATCTGCCCCCGTGCTACTGCTGCTGCCTCCCGTGAATGCTCATGTGCCTGCGTGCCCCTGTACAGGCACAGATGCACGCGCGCAACACCTGATCCCGCATCCTAATTATTTTTCGCCCGGTTCTCGGAGTTGTTCTGCTTCCGGCTGATGAATGGGAAAGTGTAGTAGTGCTGTTTCATTTCACCAGCCTCTCAAGTGTGGAAATTATGGTAAATTTGAGAACAAGCCAGATTAGATTGATAGTTACACCTCCTCCTTTAATTAGCCAACCACAGGATCTGTGGAGGCAAAGGCCGGGGGGGTGTGTCGGTGTATATAAGGTGTATTGTCTATGTGAAAGATTAATCCAAAGGAGTTGCTTGAGGTGGGAAGGCTTTTCCGGAGAGGTTCCACATGTTGTCAGGTAGTCCCTCTGAATGGCAGCTTCCGGTTCGGTCCCTTAGCTTTCGGAAGTGACATTTAGTCTGATATGTGCCAGCCGTGCAATCTATCTAGCCCTGCAAACTGCAAATATTAACATAAATGCATATTAAGATACTGTGTGTTAGCTCCTGAACTGAAATAGAGAGCGGGTGTTCCAGCGGAGGCAAGCAAATCGTGTTGATTTACAGTGGCTTGAGGATTTGGCCCATTACCGCTTCTTTATACACTTTTAAAAAGAAATGCCAACTCGATAGTTTAGGCTTTAACTGGAACATGGCAAGTAATTGTATGTTTTGGCGGACCCCTAGTAATGTTGCAGAATCTTTCTCAGAAGTTGTTCCATGGGATAGCCGATTCCTCAGGTAAGAGCTACTTGTTTGTTCAATCCTCCATCTTAGGCCTGCTCCTCAGGTGCGTCCTCCTTCTCGCAGCGATTTCCTAGGAACAGATTTCGAAGAACAGCTCTGATCACAGAATCACAGATTGGTTAGGGTTGGAAAGGAGCTCTGGAGATCATCCAGTCCAACCCCCCTGCCAGAGCAGGGTCACCTACAGCAGGTTGCACAGGATGACCTCCAGGCGGGTTTTGAATGTCTCTGGGGTGGGAGACTCTACCGCCTCCCTGGGCAGCCTGTTCCAGTGCTCTGCCACCCTCAAAGTAAAGAAGTTCCTCCTCATGCTTTGATAGAAGTTCCTAGGTTCCAGTTTGTACCCGTTACCTCTTGTCCTGGATCATCTTTGATGATCCAGGACAAGAGGTAACGGGCACCAATTGGAACGTAGGAACTTGAACTTGAACTGGAACGTAGGAACTTGAACATAGGATTATCCTTGATGATTCAGGATAGCTGTGTGTCTGACCAGTCTGTCTTTCGAAGGAGGTCCTGGGCCAGCTCCAGCCATGCTGTGCTGAGCAGAGCCCCTGGCAGCAGCCCCACACCTCACTCCCAGTGTGCCTGAATGGAAAAGGTACCAAAGTTGCTCCAACACTTTCTGAAAAACTCTATAGTGTTACCCCACAAGCGCAAAGCGACGGCAAAGCCCGTGAAATGACACCGGTGCTTCCAGAAAATGTCAAGCTTCCTGCCCAAGGGTGACATGCCATGCGGTGGGGTCAGGGCCACGCGCTGAGCACCCGGTGCGCTGGGGTTGCCCCAGCGGTTCCTGAGCAGCTCCTGCAGTGCTGCCGCCGGTACCGTTCTGGCGGCTGTAGTTGTTTAAAAAGCCGTTGTTGTTTCCGGCGTAATCTGACGGCAGTTTTCTCGGGCATTTGGGCCTCTTCTAATAAGTGTGCTGTGAGTACATCTGCAAGCATTCACCTGTCGAGGTCAAATGACTGGTGGTGCTCATCTCCCCCCGTGCTACTGCTGCTGCCTCCCGTGAATGCTCATGTGCCTGCGTGCCCCTGTACAGGCACAGATGCACGCGCGCAACACCTGATCCCGCATCCTAATTATTTTTCGCCCGGTTCTCGGAGTTGTTCTGCTTCCGGCTGATGAATGGGAAAGTGTAGTAGTGCTGTTTCATTTCACCAGCCTCTCAAGTGTGGAAATTATGGTAAATTTGAGAACAAGCCAGATTAGATTGATAGTTACACCTCCTCCTTTAATTAGCCAACCACAGGATCTGTGGAGGCAAAGGCCGGGGGGGTGTGTCGGTGTATATAACGTGTATTGTCTATGTGAAAGATTAATCAAAAGGAGTTGCTTGAGGTGGGAAGGCTTTTCCGGAGAGGTTCCACATGTTGTCAGGTAGTCCCTCTGAATGGCAGCTTCCGGTTCGGTCCCTTAGCTTTCGGAAGTGACATTTAGTCTGATATGTGCCAGCCGTGCAATCTACCTAGCCCTGCAAAGTGCAAATATTAACATAAATGCATATTAAGATACTGTGTGTTAGCTCCTGAACTGAAATAGAGAGCGGGTGTTCCAGCGGAGGCAAGCAAATCGTGTTGATTTACAGTGGCTTGAGGATTTGGCCCATTACCGCTTCTTTATACACTTTTAAAAAGAAATGCCAACTCGATAGTTTAGGCTTTAACTGGAACATGGCAAGTAATTGTATGTTTTGGCGGACCCCTAGTAATGTTGCAGAATCTTTCTCAGAAGTTGTTCCATGGGATAGCCGATTCCTCAGGTAAGAGCTACTTGTTTGTTCAATCCTCCATCTTAGGCCTGCTCCTCAGGTGCATCCTCCTTCTCGCAGCGATTTCCTAGGAACAGATTTCGAAGAACAGCTCTGATCACAGAATCACAGATTGGTTAGGGTTGGAAAGGAGCTCTGGAGATCATCCAGTCCAACCCCCCTCCCAGAGCAGGGTCACGTACAGCAGGTTGCACAGGATGACCTCCAGGCGGGTTTTGAATGTCTCTGGGGTGGGAGACTCTACCGCCTCCCTGGGCAGCCTGTTCCAGCGCTCTGCCACCCTCAAAGTAAAGAAGTTCCTCCTCATGCTTTGATAGAAGTTCCTAGGTTCCAGTTTGTACCCGTTACCTCTTGTCCTGGATCATCTTTGATGATCCAGGACAAGAGGTAACGGGCACCAATTGGAACGTAGGAACTTGAACTTGAACTGGAAGGTAGGAACTTGAACTTGAACATAGGATTATCCTTGATGATTCAGGATAGCTGTGTGTCTGACCAGTCTGTCTTTCGAAGGAGGTCCTGGGCCAGCTCCAGCCATGCTGTGCTGAGCAGAGCCCCTGGCAGCAGCCCCACACCTCACTCCCAGTGTGCCTGAATGGAAAAGGTACAAAAGTTGCTCCAACACTTTCTGAAAAACTCTACAGTGTTACCCCACAAGCGCAAAGCGACGGCAAAGCCCGTGAAATGACACCGGTGCTTCCAGAAAATGTCAAGCTTCCTGCCCAAGGGTGACATGCCATGCGGTGGGGTCAGGGCCACGCGCTGAGCACCCGGTGCGCTGGGGTTGCCCCAGCGGTTCCTGAGCAGCTCCTGCAGTGCTGCCGCCGGTACCGTTCTGGCGGCTGTAGTTGTTTAAAAAGCCGTTGTTGTTTCCGGCGTAATCTGACGGCAGTTTTCTCGGGCATTTGGGCCTCTTCTAATAAGTGTGCTGTGAGTACATCTGCAAGCATTCACCTGTCGAGGTCAAATGACTGGTGGTGCTCATCTGCCCCCGTGCTACTGCTGCTGCCTCCCGTGAATGCTCATGTGCCTGCGTGCCCCTGTACAGGCACAGATGCACGCGCGCAACACCTGATCCCGCATCCTAATTATTTTTCGCCCGGTTCTCGGAGTTGTTCTGCTTCCGGCTGATGAATGGGAAAGTGTAGTAGTGCTGTTTCATTTCACCAGCCTCTCAAGTGTGGAAATTATGGTAAATTTGAGAACAAGCCAGATTAGATTGATAGTTACACCTCCTCCTTTAATTAGCCAACCACAGGATCTGTGGAGGCAAAGGCCGGGGGGGTGTGTCGGTGTATATAACGTGTATTGTCTATGTGAAAGATTAATCAAAAGGAGTTGCTTGAGGTGGGAAGGCTTTTCCGGAGAGGTTCCACATGTTGTCAGGTAGTCCCTCTGAATGGCAGCTTCCGGTTCGGTCCCTTAGCTTTCGGAAGTGACATTTAGTCTGATATGTGCCAGCCGTGCAATCTACCTAGCCCTGCAAAGTGCAAATATTAACATAAATGCATATTAAGATACTGTGTGTTAGCTCCTGAACTGAAATAGAGAGCGGGTGTTCCAGCGGAGGCAAGCAAATCGTGTTGATTTAGAGTGGCTTGAGGATTTGGCCCATTACCGCTTCTTTATACACTTTTAAACAGAAATGCCAACTCGATAGTTTAGGCTTTAACTGGAACATGGCAAGTAATTGTATGTTTTGGCGGACCCCTAGTAATGTTGCAGAATCTTTCTCAGAAGTTGTTCCATGGGATAGCCGATTCCTCAGGTAAGAGCTACTTGTTTGTTCAATCCTCCATCTTAGGCCTGCTCCTCAGGTGCATCCTCCTTCTCGCAGCGATTTCCTAGGAACAGATTTCGAAGAACAGCTCTGATCACAGAATCACAGATTGGTTAGGGTTGGAAAGGACCTCTGGAGATCATCCAGTCCAACCCCCCTCCCAGAGCAGGGTCACCTACAGCAGGTTGCACAGGATGACCTCCAGGCGGGTTTTGAATGTCTCTGGGGTGGGAGACTCTACCGCCTCCCTGGGCAGCCTGTTCCAGTGCTCTGCCACCCTCAAAGTAAAGAAGTTCCTCCTCATGCTTTGATAGAAGTTCCTAGGTTCCAGTTTGTACCCGTTACCTCTTGTCCTGGATCATCTTTGATGATCCAGGACAAGAGGTAACGGGCACCAATTGGAACGTAGGAACTTGAACTTGAACTGGAAGGTAGGAACTTGAACTTGAACATAGGATTATCCTTGATGATTCAGGATAGCTGTGTGTCTGACCAGTCTGTCTTTCGAAGGAGGTCCTGGGCCAGCTCCAGCCATGCTGTGCTGAGCAGAGCCCCTGGCAGCAGCCCCACAGCTCACTCCCAGTGTGCCTGAATGGAAAAGGTACCAAAGTTGCTCCAACACTTTCTGAAAAACTCTATAGTGTTACCCCACAAGCGCAAAGCGACGGCAAAGCCCGTGAAATGACACCGGTGCTTCCAGAAAATGTCAAGCTTCCTGCCCAAGGGTGACATGCCATGCGGTGGGGTCAGGGCCACGCGCTGAGCACCCGGTGCGCTGGGGTTGCCCCAGCGGTTCCTGAGCAGCTCCTGCAGTGCTGCCGCCGGTACCGTTCTGGCGGCTGTAGTTGTTTAAAAAGCCGTTGTTGTTTCCGGCGTAATCTGACGGCAGTTTTCTCGGGCATTTGGGCCTCTTCTAATAAGTGTGCTGTGAGTACATCTGCAAGCATTCACCTGTCGAGGTCAAATGACTGGTGGTGCTCATCTCCCCCCGTGCTACTGCTGCTGCCTCCCGTGAATGCTCATGTGCCTGCGTGCCCCTGTACAGGCACAGATGCACGCGCGCAACACCTGATCCCGCATCCTAATTATTTTTCGCCCGGTTCTCTGAGTTGTTCTGCTTCCGGCTGATGAATGGGAAAGTGTAGTAGTGCTGTTTCATTTCACCAGCCTCTCAAGTGTGGAAATTATGGTAAATTTGAGAACAAGCCAGATTAGATTGATAGTTACACCTCCTCCTTTAATTAGCCAACCACAGGATCTGTGGAGGCAAAGGCCGGGGGGGTGTGTCGGTGTATATAACGTGTATTGTCTATGTGAAAGATTAATCAAAAGGAGTTGCTTGAGGTGGGAAGGCTTTTCCGGAGAGGTTCCACATGTTGTCAGGTAGTCCCTCTGAATGGCAGCTTCCGGTTCGGTCCCTTAGCTTTCGGAAGTGACATTTAGTCTGATATGTGCCAGCCGTGCAATCTACCTAGCCCTGCAAAGTGCAAATATTAACATAAATGCATATTAAGATACTGTGTGTTAGCTCCTGAACTGAAATAGAGAGCGGGTGTTCCAGCGGAGGCAAGCAAATCGTGTTGATTTAGAGTGGCTTGAGGATTTGGCCCATTACCGCTTCTTTATACACTTTTAAAAAGAAATGCCAACTCGATAGTTTAGGCTTTAACTGGAACATGGCAAGTAATTGTATGTTTTGGCGGACCCCTAGTAATGTTGCAGAATCTTTCTCAGAAGTTGTTCCATGGGATAGCCGATTCCTCAGGTAAGAGCTACTTGTTTGTTCAATCCTCCATCTTAGGCCTGCTCCTCAGGTGCATCCTCCTTCTCGCAGCGATTTCCTAGGAACAGATTTTGAAGAACAGCTCTGATCACAGAATCACAGATTGGTTAGGGTTGGAAAGGAGCTCTGGAGATCATCCAGTCCAACCCCCCTCCCAGAGCAGGGTCACGTACAGCAGGTTGCACAGGATGACCTCCAGGCGGGTTTTGAATGTCTCTGGGGTGGGAGACTCTACCGCCTCCCTGGGCAGCCTGTTCCAGTGCTCTGCCACCCTCAAAGTAAAGAAGATCCTCCTCATGCTTTGATAGAAGTTCCTAGGTTCCAGTTTGTACCCGTTACCTCTTGTCCTGGATCATCTTTGATGATCCAGGACAAGAGGTAACGGGCACCAATTGGAACGTAGGAACTTGAACTTGAACTGGAAGGTAGGAACTTGAACTTGAACATAGGATTATCCTTGATGATTCAGGATAGCTGTGTGTCTGACCAGTCTGTCTTTCGAAGGAGGTCCTGGGCCAGCTCCAGCCATGCTGTGCTGAGCAGAGCCCCTGGCAGCAGCCCCACAGCTCACTCCCAGTGTGCCTGAATGGAAAAGGTACCAAAGTTGCTCCAACACTTTCTGAAAAACTCTATAGTGTTACCCCACAAGCGCAAAGCGACGGCAAAGCCCGTGAAATGACACCGGTGCTTCCAGAAAATGTCAAGCTTCCTGCCCAAGGGTGACATGCCATGCGGTGGGGTCAGGGCCACACGCTGAGCACCCGGTGCGCTGGGGTTGCCCCAGCGGTTCCTGAGCAGCTCCTGCAGTGCTGCCGCCGGTACCGTTCTGGCGGCTGTAGTTGTTTAAAAAGCCGTTGTTGTTTCTGGCGTAATCTGACGGCAGTTTTCTCGGGCATTTGGGCCTCTTCTAATAAGTGTGCTGTGAGTACATCTGCAAGCATTCACCTGTCGAGGTCAAATGACTGGTGGTGCTCATCTCCCCCCGTGCTACTGCTGCTGCCTCCCGTGAATGCTCATGTGCCTGCGTGCCCCTGTACAGGCACAGATGCACGCGCGCAACACCTGATCCCGCATCCTAATTATTTTTCGCCCGGTTCTCGGAGTTGTTCTGCTTCCGGCTGATGAATGGGAAAGTGTAGTAGTGCTGTTTCATTTCACCAGCCTCTCAAGTGTGGAAATTATGGTAAATTTGAGAACAAGCCAGATTAGATTGATAGTTACACCTCCTCCTTTAATTAGCCAACCACAGGATCTGTGGAGGCAAAGGCCGGGGGGGTGTGTCGGTGTATATAAGGTGTATTGTCTATGTGAAAGATTAATCAAAAGGAGTTGCTTGAGGTGGGAAGGCTTTTCCGGAGAGGTTCCACATGTTGTCAGGTAGTCCCTCTGAATGGCAGCTTCCGGTTCGGTCCCTTAGCTTTCGGAAGTGACATTTAGTCTGATATGTGCCAGCCGTGCAATCTACCTAGCCCTGCAAAGTGCAAATATTAACCTAAATGCATATTAAGATACTGTGTGTTAGCTCCTGAACTGAAATAGAGAGCGGGTGTTCCAGCGGAGGCAAGCAAATCGTGTTGATTTACAGTGGCTTGAGGATTTGGCCCATTACCGCTTCTTTATACACTTTTAAAAAGAAATGCCAACTCGATAGTTTAGGCTTTAACTGGAACATGGCAAGTAATTGTATGTTTTGGCGGACCCCTAGTAATGTTGCAGAATCTTTCTCAGAAGTTGTTCCATGGGATAGCCGATTCCTCAGGTAAGAGCTACTTGTTTGTTCAATCCTCCATCTTAGGCCTGCTCCTCAGGTGCATCCTCCTTCTCGCAGCGATTTCCTAGGAACAGATTTCAAAGAACAGCTCTGATCACAGAATCACAGATTGGTTAGGGTTGGAAAGGAGCTCTGGACATCATCCAGTCCAACCCCCCTGCCAGAGCAGGGTCACCTACAGCAGGTTGCACAGGATGACCTCCAGGCGGGTTTTGAATGTCTCTGGGGTGGGAGACTCTACTGCCTCCCTGGGCAGCCTGTTCCAGTGCTCTGCCACCCTCAAAGTAAAGAAGTTCCTCCTCATGATTTGATAGAAGTTCCTAGGTTCCAGTTTGTACCCGTTACCTCTTGTCCTGGATCATCTTTGATGATCCAGGACAAGAGGTAACGGGCACCAATTGGAACGTAGGAACTTGAACTTGAACTGGAACGTAGGAACTTGAACATAGGATTATCCTTGATGATTCAGGATAGCTGTGTGTCTGACCAGCCTGTCTTTCGAAGGAGGTCCTGGGCCAGCTCCAGCCATGCTGTGTTGAGCAGAGCCCCTGGCAGCAGCCCCACAGCTCACTCCCAGTGTGCCTGAATGGAAAAGGTACCAAAGTTGCTCCAACACTTTCTGAAAAACTCTATAGTGTTACCCCACAAGCGCAAAGCGACGGCAAAGCCCGTGAAATGACACCGGTGCTTCCAGAAAATGTCAAGCTTCCTGCCCAAGGGTGACATGCCATGCGGTGGGGTCAGGGCCACGCGCTGAGCACCTGGTGCGCTGGGGTTGCCCCAGCGGTTCCTGAGCAGCTCCTGCAGTGCTGCCGCCGGTACCGTTCTGGCGGCTGTAGTTGTTTAAAAAGCCGTTGTTGTTTCCGGCGTAATCTGACGGCAGTTTTCTCGGGCATTTGGGCCTCTTCTAATAAGTGTGCTGTGAGTACATCTGCAAGCATTCACCTGTCGAGGTCAAATGACTGGTGGTGCTCATCTCCCCCCGTGCTACTGCTGCTGCCTCCCGTGAATGCTCATGTGCCTGCGTGCCCCTTTACAGGCACAGATGCACGCGCGCAACACCTGATCCCGCATCCTAATTATTTTTCGCCCGGTTCTCGGAGTTGTTCTGCTTCCGGCTGATGAATGGGAAAGTGTAGTAGTGCTGTTTCATTTCACCAGCCTCTCAAGTGTGGAAATTATGGTAAATTTGAGAACAAGCCAGATTAGATTGATAGTTACACCTCCTCCTTTAATTAGCCAACCACAGGATCTGTGGAGGCAAAGGCCGGGGGGGTGTGTCGGTGTATATAACGTGTATTGTCTATGTGAAAGATTAATCAAAAGGAGTTGCTTGAGGTGGGAAGGCTTTTCCGGAGAGGTTCCACATTTTGTCAGGTAGTCCCTCTGAATGGCAGCTTCCGGTTCGGTCCCTTAGCTTTCGGAAGTGACATTTAGTCTGATATGTGCCAGCCGTGCAATCTACCTAGCCCTGCAAAGTGCAAATATTAACATAAATGCATATTAAGATACTGTGTGTTAGCTCCTGAACTGAAATAGAGAGCGGGTGTTCCAGCGGAGGCAAGCAAATCGTGTTGATTTACAGTGGCTTGAGGATTTGGCCCATTACCGCTTCTTTATACACTTTTAAAAAGAAATGCCAACTCGATAGTTTAGGCTTTAACTGGAACATGGCAAGTAATTGTATGTTTTGGCGGACCCCTAGTAATGTTGCAGAATCTTTCTCAGAAGTTGTTCCATGGGATAGCCGATTCCTCAGGTAAGAGCTACTTGTTTGTTCAATCCTCCATCTTAGGCCTGCTCCTCAGGTGCGTCCTTCTTCTCGCAGCGATTTCCTAGGAACAGATTTCGAAGAACAGCTCTGATCACAGAATCACAGATTGGTTAGGGTTGGAAAGGACCTCTGGAGATCATCCAGCCCAACCCCCCTGCCAGAGCAGGGTCACCTACAGCAGGTTGCACAGGATGACCTCCAGGCGGGTTTTGAATGTTTCTGGGGTGGGAGACTCTACCGCCTCCCTGGGCAGCCTGTTCCAGGGCTCTGCCACCCTCAAAGTAAAGAAGTTGCTCCTCATGCTTTGATAGAAGTTCCTAGGTTCCAGTTAGCACCCGTTACCTCTTGTCCTGGATCATCTTTGATGATCCAGGACAAGAGGTAACGGGCACCAATTGGAACGTAGGAACTTGAACTTGAACTGGAACGTAGGAACTTGAACATAGGATTGTCCTTGATGATTCAGGATAGCTGTGTGTCTGACCAGTCTGTCTTTCGAAGGAGGTCCTGGGCCAGCTCCAGCCATGCTGTGCTGAGCAGAGCCCCTGGCAGCAGCCCCACAGCTCACTCCCAGTGTGCCTGAATGGAAAAGGTACCAAAGTTGCTCCAACACTTTCTGAAAAACTCTATAGTGTTACCCCACAAGCGCAAAGCGACGGCAAAGCCCGTGAAATGACACCGGTGCTTCCAGAAAATGTCAAGCTTCCTGCCCAAGGGTGACATGCCATGCGGTGGGGTCAGGGCCACACGCTGAGCACCCGGTGCGCTGGGGTTGCCCCAGCGGTTCCTGAGCAGCTCCTGCAGTGCTGCCGCCGGTACCGTTCTGGCGGCTGTAGTTGTTTAAAAAGCCGTTGTTGTTTCCGGCGTAATCTGACGGCAGTTTTCTCGGGCATTTGGGCCTCTTCTAATAAGTGTGCTGTGAGTACATCTGCAAGCATTCACCTGTCGAGGTCAAATGACTGGTGGTGCTCATCTCCCCCCGTGCTACTGCTGCTGCCTCCCGTGAATGCTCATGTGCCTGCGTGCCCCTGTACAGGCACAGATGCACGCGCGCAACACCTGATCCCGCATCCTAATTATTTTTCGCCCGGTTCTCGGAGTTGTTCTGCTTCCGGCTGATGAATGGGAAAGTGTAGTAGTGCTGTTTCATTTCACCAGCCTCTCAAGTGTGGAAATTATGGTAAATTTGAGAACAAGCCAGATTAGATTGATAGTTACACCTCCTCCTTTAATTAGCCAACCACAGGATCTGTGGAGGCAAAGGCCGGGGGGGTGTGTCGGTGTATATAACGTGTATAGTCTATGTGAAAGATTAATCAAAAGGAGTTGCTTGAGGTGGGAAGGCTTTTCCGGAGAGGTTCCACATGTTGTCAGGTAGTCCCTCTGAATGGCAGCTTCCGGTTCGGTCCCTTAGCTTTCGGAAGTGACATTTAGTCTGATATGTGCCAGCCGTGCAATCTACCTAGCCCTGCAAAGTGCAAATATTAACCTAAATGCATATTAAGATACTGTGTGTTAGCTCCTGAACTGAAATAGAGAGCGGGTGTTCCAGCGGAGGCAAGCAAATCGTGTTGATTTACAGTGGCTTGAGGATTTGGCCCATTACCGCTTCTTTATACACTTTTAAAAAGAAATGCCAACTCGATAGTTTAGGCTTTAACTGGAACATGGCAAGTAATTGTATGTTTTGGCGGACCCCTAGTAATGTTGCAGAATCTTTCTCAGAAGTTGTTCCATGGGATAGCCGATTCCTCAGGTAAGAGCTACTTGTTTGTTCAATCCTCCATCTTAGGCCTGCTCCTCAGGTGCATCCTCCTTCTCGCAGCGATTTCCTAGGAACAGATTTCAAAGAACAGCTCTGATCACAGAATCACAGATTGGTTAGGGTTGGAAAGGAGCTCTGGAGATCATCCAGTCCAACCCTCTGCCAGAGCAGGGTCACCTACAGCAGGTTGCACAGGATGACCTCCAGGCGGGTTTTGAATGTCTCTGGGGTGGGAGACTCTACCGCCTCCCTGGGCAGCCTGTTCCAGGGCTCTGCCACCCTCAAAGTAAAGAAGTTCCTCCTCATGCTTTGATAGAAGTTCCTAGGTTCCAGTTAGCACCCGTTACCTCTTGTCCTGGATCATCTTTGATGATCCAGGACAAGAGGTAACGGGCACCAATTGGAACGTAGGAACTTGAACTTGAACTGGAACGTAGGAACTTGAACATAGGATTGTCCTTGATGATTCAGGATAGCTGTGTGTCTGACCAGTCTGTCTTTCGAAGGAGGTCCTGGGCCAGCTCCAGCCATGCTGTGCTGAGCAGAGCCCCTGGCAGCAGCCCCACAGCTCACTCCCAGTGTGCCTGAATGGAAAAGGTACCAAAGTTGCTCCAACACTTTCTGAAAAACTCTATAGTGTTACCCCACAAACGCAAAGCGACGGCAAAGCCCGTGAAATGACACCGGTGCTTCCAGAAAATGTCAAGCTTCCTGCCCAAGGGTGACATGCCATGCGGTGGGGTCAGGGCCACACGCTGAGCACCCGGTGCGCTGGGGTTGCCCCAGCGGTTCCTGAGCAGCTCCTGCAGTGCTGCCGCCGGTACCGTTCTGGCGGCTGTAGTTGTTTAAAAAGCCGTTGTTGTTTCCGGCGTAATCTGACGGCAGTTTTCTCGGGCATTTGGGCCTCTTCTAATAAGTGTGCTGTGAGTACATCTGCAAGCATTCACCTGTCGAGGTCAAATGACTGGTGGTGCTCATCTCCCCCCGTGCTACTGCTGCTGCCTCCCGTGAATGCTCATGTGCCTGCGTGCCCCTGTACAGGCACAGATGCACGCGCGCAACACCTGATCCCGCATCCTAATTATTTTTCGCCCGGTTCTCGGAGTTGTTCTGCTTCCGGCTGATGAATGGGAAAGTGTAGTAGTGCTGTTTCATTTCACCAGCCTCTCAAGTGTGGAAATTATGGTAAATTTGAGAACAAGCCAGATTAGATTGATAGTTACACCTCCTCCTTTAATTAGCCAACCACAGGATCTGTGGAGGCAAAGGCCGGGGGGGTGTGTCGGTGTATATAACGTGTATTGTCTATGTGAAAGATTAATCAAAAGGAGTTGCTTGAGGTGGGAAGGCTTTTCCGGAGAGGTTCCACATGTTGTCAGGTAGTCCCTCTGAATGGCAGCTTCCGGTTCGGTCCCTTAGCTTTCGGAAGTGACATTTAGTCTGATATGTGCCAGCCGTGCAATCTACCTAGCCCTGCAAAGTGCAAATATTAACATAAATGCATATTAAGATACTGTGTGTTAGCTCCTGAACTGAAATAGAGAGCGGGTGTTCCAGCGGAGGCAAGCAAATCGTGTTGATTTACAGTGGCTTGAGGATTTGGCCCATTACCGCTTCTTTATACACTTTTAAAAAGAAATGCCAACTCGATAGTTTAGGCTTTAACTGGAACATGGCAAGTAATTGTATGTTTTGGCGGACCCCTAGTAATGTTGCAGAATCTTTCTCAGAAGTTGTTCCATGGGATAGCCGATTCCTCAGGTAAGAGCTACTTGTTTGTTCAATCCTCCATCTTAGGCCTGCTCCTCAGGTGCATCCTCCTTCTCGCAGCGATTTCCTAGGAACAGATTTCGAAGAACAGCTCTGATCACAGAATCACAGATTGGTTAGGGTTGGAAAGGAGCTCTGGAGATCATCCAGTCCAACCCCCCTCCCAGAGCAGGGTCACCTACAGCAGGTTGCACAGGATGACCTCCAGGCGGGTTTTGAATGTCTCTGGGGTGGGAGACTCTACCGCCTCTCTGGGCAGCCTGTTCCAGCGCTCTGCCACCCTCAAAGTAAAGAAGTTCCTCCTCATGCTTTGATAGAAGTTCCTAGGTTCCAGTTTGTACCCGTTACCTCTTGTCCTGGATCATCTTTGATGATCCAGGACAAGAGGTAACGGGCACCAATTGGAACGTAGGAACTTGAACTTGAACTGGAAGGTAGGAACTTGAACTTGAACATAGGATTATCCTTGATGATTCAGGATAGCTGTGTGTCTGACCAGTCTGTCTTTCGAAGGAGGTCCTGGACCAGCTCCAGCCATGCTGTGCTGAGCAGAGCCCCTGGCAGCAGCCCCACAGCTCACTCCCAGTGTGCCTGAATGGAAAAGGTACCAAAGTTGCTCCAACACTTTCTGAAAAACTCTATAGTGTTACCCCACAAGCGCAAAGCGACGGCAAAGCCCGTGAAATGACACCGGTGCTTCCAGAAAATGTCAAGCTTCCTGCCCAAGGGTGACATGCCATGCGGTGGGGTCAGGGCCACGCGCTGAGCACCCGGTGCGCTGGGGTTGCCCCAGCGGTTCCTGAGCAGCTCCTGCAGTGCTGCCGCCGGTACTGTTCTGGCGGCTGTAGTTGTTTAAAAAGCCGTTGTTGTTTCCGGCGTAATCTGACGGCAGTTTTCTCGGGCATTTGGGCCTCTTCGAATAAGTGTGCTGTGAGTACATCTGCAAGCATTCACCTGTCGAGGTCAAATGACTGGTGGTGCTCATCTGCCCCCGTGCTACTGCTGCTGCCTCCCGTGAATGCTCATGTGCCTGCGTGCCCCTGTACAGGCACAGATGCACGCGCGCAACACCTGATCCCGCATCCTAATTATTTTTCGCCCGGTTCTCTGAGTTGTTCTGCTTCCGGCTGATGAATGGGAAAGTGTAGTAGTGCTGTTTCATTTCACCAGCCTCTCAAGTGTGGAAATTATGGTAAATTTGAGAACAAGCCAGATTAGATTGATAGTTACACCTCCTCCTTTAATTAGCCAACCACAGGATCTGTGGAGGCAAAGGCCGGGGGGGTGTGTCGGTGTATATAACGTGTATTGTCTATGTGAAAGATTAATCAAAAGGAGTTGCTTGAGGTGGGAAGGCTTTTCCGGAGAGGTTCCACATGTTGTCAGGTAGTCCCTCTGAATGGCAGCTTCCGGTTCGGTCCCTTAGCTTTCGGAAGTGACATTTAGTCTGATATGTGCCAGCCGTGCAATCTACCTAGCCCTGCAATGTGCAAATATTAACCTAAATGCATATTAAGATACTGTGTGTTAGCTCCTGAACTGAAATAGAGAGCGGGTGTTCCAGCGGAGGCAAGCAAATCGTGTTGATTTACAGTGGCTTGAGGATTTGGCCCATTACCGCTTCTTTATACACTTTTAAAAAGAAATGCCAACTCGATAGTTTAGGCTTTAACTGGAACATGGCAAGTAATTGTATGTTTTGGCGGACCCCTAGTAATGTTGCAGAATCTTTCTCAGAAGTTGTTCCATGGGATAGCCGATTCCTCAGGTAAGAGCTACTTGTTTGTTCAATCCTCCATCTTAGGCCTGCTCCTCAGGTGCATCCTCCTTCTCGCAGCGATTTCCTAGGAACAGATTTCGAAGAACAGCTCTGATCACAGAATCACAGATTGGTTAGGGTTGGAAAGGAGCTCTGGAGATCATCCAGCCCAACCCCCCTGCCAGAGCAGGGTCACCTACAGCAGGTTGCACAGGATGACCTCCAGGCGGGTTTTGAATGTCTCTGGGGTGGGAGACTCTACCGCCTCCCTGGGCAGCCTGTTCCAGCGCTCTGCCACCCTCAAAGTAAAGAAGTTCCTCCTCATGCTTTGATAGAAGTTCCTAGGTTCCAGTTTGTACCCGTTACCTCTTGTCCTGGATCATCTTTGATGATCCAGGACAAGAGGTAACGGGCACCAATTGGAACGTAGGAACTTGAACTTGAACTGGAACGTAGGAACTTGAACATAGGATTATCCTTGATGATTCAGGATAGCTGTGTGTCTGACCAGTCTGTCTTTCGAAGGAGGTCCTGGGCCAGCTCCAGCCATGCTGTGCTGAGCAGAGCCCCTGGCAGCAGCCCCACAGCTCACTCCCAGTGTGCCTGAATGGAAAAGGTACAAAAGTTGCTCCAACACTTTCTGAAAAACTCTATAGTGTTACCCCACAAGCGCAAAGCGACGACTAAGCCCGTGAAATGACACCGGTGCTTCCAGGAAATGTCAAGCTTCCTGCCCAAGGGTGACATGCCATGCGGTGGGGTCAGGGCCACGCGCTGAGCACCCGGTGCGCTGGGGTTGCCCCAGCGGTTCCTGAGCAGCTCCTGCAGTGCTGCCGCCGGTACTGTTCTGGCGGCTGTAGTTGTTTAAAAAGCCGTTGTTGTTTCCGGCGTAATCTGACGGCAGTTTTCTCGGGCATTTGGGCCTCTTCGAATAAGTGTGCTGTGAGTACATCTGCAAGCATTCACCTGTCGAGGTCAAATGACTGGTGGTGCTCATCTGCCCCCGTGCTACTGCTGCTGCCTCCCGTGAATGCTCATGTGCCTGCGTGCCCCTGTACAGGCACAGATGCACGCGCGCAACACCTGATCCCGCATCCTAATTATTTTTCGCCCGGTTCTCGGAGTTGTTCTGCTTCCGGCTGATGAATGGGAAAGTGTAGTAGTGCTGTTTCATTTCACCAGCCTCTCAAGTGTGGAAATTATGGTAAATTTGAGAACAAGCCAGATTAGATTGATAGTTACACCTCCTCCTTTAATTAGCCAACCACAGGATCTGTGGAGGCAAAGGCCGGGGGTGTGTGTCGGTGTATATAAGGTGTATTGTCTATGTGAAAGATTAATCAAAAGGAGTTGCTTGAGGTGGGAAGGCTTTTCCGGAGAGGTTCCACATGTTGTCAGGTAGTCCCTCTGAATGGCAGCTTCCGGTTCGGTCCCTTAGCTTTCGGAAGTGACATTTAGTCTGATATGTGCCAGCCGTGCAATCTACCTAGCCCCGCAAAGTTCAAATATTAACCTAAATGCATATTAAGATACTGTGTGTTAGCTCCTGAACTGCAATAGAGAGCGGGTGTTCCAGCGGAGGCAAGCAAATCGTGTTGATTTAGAGTGGCTTGAGGATTTGGCCCATTACCGCTTCTTTATACACTTTTAAAAAGAAATGCCAACTCGATAGTTTAGGCTTTAACTGGAACATGGCAAGTAATTGTATGTTTTGGCGGACCCCTAGTAATGTTGCAGAATCTTTCTCAGAAGTTGTTCCATGGGATAGCCGATTCCTCAGGTAAGAGCTACTTGTTTGTTCAATCCTCCATCTTAGGCCTGCTCCTCAGGTGCATCCTCCTTCTCGCAGCGATTTCCTAGGAACAGATTTCGAAGAACAGCTCTGATCACAGAATCACAGATTGGTTAGGGTTGGAAAGGACCTCTGGAGATCATCCAGCCCAACCCCCCTGCCAGAGCAGGGTCACCTACAGCAGGTTGCACAGGATGACCTCCAGGCGGGTTTTGAATGTTTCTGGGGTCGGAGACTCTACCGCCTCCCTGGGCAGCCTGTTCCAGCGCTCTGCCACCCTCAAAGTAAAGAAGTTCCTCCTCATGCTTTGATAGAAGTTCCTACGTTCCAGTTTGTACCCGTTACCTCTTGTCCTGGATCATCTTTGATGATCCAGGCCAAGAGGTAACGGGCACCAATTGGAACGTAGCAACTTGAACTTGAACTGGAAGGTAGGAACTTGAACATAGGATTATCCTTGATGATTCAGGATAGCTGTGTGTCTGACCAGTCTGTCTTTCGAAGGAGGTCCTGGACAAGCTCCAGCCATGCTGTGCTGAGCAGAGCCCCTGGTAGCAGCCCCACAGCTCACTCCCAGTGTGCCTGAATGGAAAAGGTACAAAAGTTGCTCCAACACTTTCTGAAAAACTCTATAGTGTTACCCCACAAGCGCAAAGCGACGGCAAAGCCCGTGAAATGACACCGGTGCTTCCAGAAAATGCCAAGCTTCCTGCCCAAGGGTGACATGCCATGCGGTGGGGTCAGGGCCACGCGCTGAGCACCCGGTGCGCTGGGGTTGCCCCAGCGGTTCCTGAGCAGCTCCTGCAGTGCTGCCGCCGGTACCGTTCTGGCGGCTGTAGTTGTTTAAAAAGCCGTTGTTGTTTCCGGCGTAATCTGACGGCAGTTTTCTCGGGCATTTGGGCCTCTTCGAATAAGTGTGCTGTGAGTACATCTGCAAGCATTCACCTGTCGAGGTCAAATGACTGGTGGTGCTCATCTGCCCCCGTGCTACTGCTGCTGCCTCCCGTGAATGCTCATGTGCCTGCGTGCCCCTGTACAGGCACAGATGCACGCGCGCAACACCTGATCCCGCATCCTAATTATTTTTCGCCCGGTTCTCGGAGTTGTTCTGCTTCCGGCTGATGAATGGGAAAGTGTAGTAGTGCTGTTTCATTTCACCAGCCTCTCAAGTGTGGAAATTATGGTAAATTTGAGAACAAGCCAGATTAGATTGATAGTTACACCTCCTCCTTTAATTAGCCAACCACAGGATCTGTGGAGGCAAAGGCCGGGGGGGTGTGTCGGTGTATATAAGGTGTATTGTCTATGTGAAAGATTAATCAAAAGGAGTTGCTTGAGGTGGGAAGGCTTTTCCGGAGAGGTTCCACATGTTGTCAGGTAGTCCCTCTGAATGGCAGCTTCCGGTTCGGTCCCTTAGCTTTCGGAAGTGACATTTAGTCTGATATGTGCCAGCCGTGCAATCTACCTAGCCCCGCAAAGTTCAAATATTAACCTAAATGCATATTAAGATACTGTGTGTTAGCTCCTGAACTGCAATAGAGAGCGGGTGTTCCAGCGGAGGCAAGCAAATCGTGTTGATTTAGAGTGGCTTGAGGATTTGGCCCATTACCGCTTCTTTATACACTTTTAAAAAGAAATGCCAACTCGATAGTTTAGGCTTTAACTGGAACATGGCAAGTAATTGTATGTTTTGGCGGACCCCTAGTAATGTTGCAGAATCTTTCTCAGAAGTTGTTCCATGGGATAGCCGATTCCTCAGGTAAGAGCTACTTGTTTGTTCAATCCTCCATCTTAGGCCTGCTCCTCAGGTGCATCCTCCTTCTCGCAGCGATTTCCTAGGAACAGATTTCGAAGAACAGCTCTGATCACAGAATCACAGATTGGTTAGGGTTGGAAAGGAGCTCTGGAGATCATCCAGCCCAACCCCCCTGCCAGAGCAGGGTCACCTACAGCAGGTTGCACAGGATGACCTCCAGGCGGGTTTTGAATGTTTCTGGGGTCGGAGACTCTACCGCCTCCCTGGGCAGCCTGTTCCAGCGCTCTGCCACCCTCAAAGTAAAGAAGTTCCTCCTCATGCTTTGATAGAAGTTCCTACGTTCCAGTTTGTACCCGTTACCTCTTGTCCTGGATCATCTTTGATGATCCAGGACAAGAGGTAACGGGCACCAATTGGAACGTAGGAACTTGAACTTGAACTGGAAGGTAGGAACTTGAACATAGGATTATCCTTGATGATTCAGGATAGCTGTGTGTCTGACCAGTCTGTCTTTCGAAGGAGGTCCTGGACAAGCTCCAGCCATGCTGTGCTGAGCAGAGCCCCTGGCAGCAGCCCCACAGCTCACTCCCAGTGTGCCTGAATGGAAAAGGTACAAAAGTTGCTCCAACACTTTCTGAAAAACTCTATAGTGTTACCCCACAAGCGCAAAGCGACGGCAAAGCCCGTGAAATGACACCGGTGCTTCCAGAAAATGCCAAGCTTCCTGCCCAAGGGTGACATGCCATGCGGTGGGGTCAGGGCCACGCGCTGAGCACCCGGTGCGCTGGGGTTGCCCCAGCGGTTCCTGAGCAGCTCCTGCAGTGCTGCCGCCGGTACCGTTCTGGCGGCTGTAGTTGTTTAAAAAGTTGTTGTTGTTTCCGGCGTAATCTGACGGCAGTTTTCTCGGGCATTTGGGCCTCTTCTAATAAGTGTGCTGTGAGTACATCTGCAAGCATTCACCTGTCGAGGTCAAATGACTGGTGGTGCTCATCTCCCCCCGTGCTACTGCTGCTGCCTCCCATGAATGCTCATGTGCCTGCGTGCCCCTGTACAGGCACAGATGCACGCGCGCAACACCTGATCCCGCATCCTAATTATTTTTCGCCCGGTTCTCTGAGTTGTTCTGCTTCCGGCTGATGAATGGGAAAGTGTAGTAGTGCTGTTTCATTTCACCAGCCTCTCAAGTGTGGAAATTATGGTAAATTTGAGAACAAGCCAGATTAGATTGATAGTTACACCTCCTCCTTTAATTAGCCAACCACAGGATCTGTGGAGGCAAAGGCCGGGGGGGTGTGTCGGTGTATATAACGTGTATTGTCTATGTGAAAGATTAATCAAAAGGAGTTGCTTGAGGTGGGAAGGCTTTTCCGGAGAGGTTCCACATGTTGTCAGGTAGTCCCTCTGAATGGCAGCTTCCGGTTCGGTCCCTTAGCTTTCGGAAGTGACATTTAGTCTGATATGTGCCAGCCGTGCAATCTACCTAGCCCTGCAAAGTGCAAATATTAACCTAAATGCATATTAAGATACTGTGTGTTAGCTCCTGAACTGAAATAGAGAGCGGGTGTTCCAGCGGAGGCAAGCAAATCGTGTTGATTTAGAGTGGCTTGCGGATTTGGCCCATTACCGCTTCTTTATACACTTTTAAAAAGAAATGCCAACTCGATAGTTTAGGCTTTAACTGGAACATGGCAAGTAATTGTATGTTTTGGCGGACCCCTAGTAATGTTGCAGAATCTTTCTCAGAAGTTGTTCCATGGGATAGCCGATTCCTCAGGTAAGAGCTACTTGTTTGTTCAATCCTCCATCTTAGGCCTGCTCCTCAGGTGCATCCTCCTTCTCGCAGCGATTTCCTAGGAACAGATTTCGAAGAACAGCTCTGATCACAGAATCACAGATTGGTTAGGGTTGGAAAGGAGCTCTGGAGATCATCCAGTCCAACCCCCTGCCAGAGCAGGGTCACCTACAGCAGGTTGCACAGGATGACCTCCAGGCGGGTTTTGAATGTCTCTGGGGTGGGAGACTCTACTGCCTCCCTGGGCAGCCTGTTCCAGCGCTCTGCCACCCTCAAAGTAAAGAAGTTCCTCCTCATGCTTTGATAGAAGTTCCTAGGTTCCAGTTTGTACCCGTTACCTCTTGTCCTGGATCATCTTTGATGATCCAGGACAAGAGGTAACGGGCACCAATTGGAACGTAGGAACTTGAACTTGAACTGGAACGTAGGAACTTGAACTTGAACATAGGATTATCCTTGATGATTCAGGATAGCTGTGTGTCTGACCAGTCTGTCTTTCGAAGGAGGTCCTGGGCCAGCTCCAGCCATGCTGTGCTGAGCAGAGCCCCTGGCAGCAGCCCCACAGCTCACTCCCAGTGTGCCTGAATGGAAAAGGTACCAAAGTTGCTCCAACACTTTCTGAAAAACTCTATAGTGTTACCCCACAAGCGCAAAGCGACGGCAAAGCCCGTGAAATGACACCGGTGCTTCCAGAAAATGCCAAGCTTCCTGCCCAAGGGTGACATGCCATGCGGTGGGGTCAGGGCCACGCGCTGAGCACCCGGTGCGCTGGGGTTGCCCCAGCGGTTCCTGAGCAGCTCCTGCAGTGCTGCCGCCGGTACTGTTCTGGCGGCTGTAGTTGTTTAAAAAGCCGTTGTTGTTTCCGGCGTAATCTGACGGCAGTTTTCTCGGGCATTTGGGCCTCTTCGAATAAGTGTGCTGTGAGTACATCTGCAAGCATTCACCTGTCGAGGTCAAATGACTGGTGGTGCTCATCTGCCCCCGTGCTACTGCTGCTGCCTCCCGTGAATGCTCATGTGCCTGCGTGCCCCTGTACAGGCACAGATGCACGCGCGCAACACCTGATCCCGCATCCTAATTATTTTTCGCCCGGTTCTCTGAGTTGTTCTGCTTCCGGCTGATGAATGGGAAAGTGTAGTAGTGCTGTTTCATTTCACCAGCCTCTCAAGTGTGGAAATTATGGTAAATTTGAGAACAAGCCAGATTAGATTGATAGTTACACCTCCTCCTTTAATTAGCCAACCACAGGATCTGTGGAGGCAAAGGCCGGGGGGGTGTGTCGGTGTATATAACGTGTATTGTCTATGTGAAAGATTAATCAAAAGGAGTTGCTTGAGGTGGGAAGGCTTTTCCGGAGAGGTTCCACATGTTGTCAGGTAGTCCCTCTGAATGGCAGCTTCCGGTTCGGTCCCTTAGCTTTCGGAAGTGACATTTAGTCTGATATGTGCCAGCCGTGCAATCTACCTAGCCCCGCAAAGTTCAAATATTAACCTAAATGCATATTAAGATACTGTGTGTTAGCTCCTGAACTGCAATAGAGAGCGGGTGTTCCAGCGGAGGCAAGCAAATCGTGTTGATTTAGAGTGGCTTGAGGATTTGGCCCATTACCGCTTCTTTATACACTTTTAAAAAGAAATGCCAACTCGATAGTTTAGGCTTTAACTGGAACATGGCAAGTAATTGTATGTTTTGGCGGACCCCTAGTAATGTTGCAGAATCTTTCTCAGAAGTTGTTCCATGGGATAGCCGATTCCTCAGGTAAGAGCTACTTGTTTGTTCAATCCTCCATCTTAGGCCTGCTCCTCAGGTGCATCCTCCTTCTCGCAGCGATTTCCTAGGAACAGATTTCGAAGAACAGCTCTGATCACAGAATCACAGATTGGTTAGGGTTGGAAAGGACCTCTGGAGATCATCCAGCCCAACCCCCCTGCCAGAGCAGGGTCACCTACAGCAGGTTGCACAGGATGACCTCCAGGCGGGTTTTGAATGTTTCTGGGGTCGGAGACTCTACCGCCTCCCTGGGCAGCCTGTTCCAGCGCTCTGCCACCCTCAAAGTAAAGAAGTTCCTCCTCATGCTTTGATAGAAGTTCCTACGTTCCAGTTTGTACCCGTTACCTCTTGTCCTGGATCATCTTTGATGATCCAGGACAAGAGGTAACGGGCACCAATTGGAACGTAGGAACTTGAACTTGAACTGGAACGTAGGAACTTGAACATAGGATTATCCTTGATGATTCAGGATAGCTGTGTGTCTGACCAGCCTGTCTTTCGAAGGAGGTCCTGGGCCAGCTCCAGCCATGCTGTGCTGAGCAGAGCCCCTGGCAGCAGCCCCACACCTCACTCCCAGTGTGCCTGAATGGAAAAGGTACAAAAGTTGCTCCAACACTTTCTGAAAAACTCTATAGTGTTACCCCACAAGCGCAAAGCGACGGCAAAGCCCGTGAAATGACACCGGTGCTTCCAGAAAATGCCAAGCTTCCTGCCCAAGGGTGACATGCCATGCGGTGGGGTCAGGGCCACGCGCTGAGCACCCGGTGCGCTGGGGTTGCCCCAGCGGTTCCTGAGCAGCTCCTGCAGTGCTGCCGCCGGTACCGTTCTGGCGGCTGTAGTTGTTTAAAAAGTTGTTGTTGTTTCCGGCGTAATCTGACGGCAGTTTTCTCGGGCATTTGGGCCTCTTCTAATAAGTGTGCTGTGAGTACATCTGCAAGCATTCACCTGTCGAGGTCAAATGACTGGTGGTGCTCATCTCCCCCCGTGCTACTGCTGCTGCCTCCCGTGAATGCTCATGTGCCTGCGTGCCCCTGTACAGGCACAGATGCACGCGCGCAACACCTGATCCCGCATCCTAATTATTTTTCGCCCGGTTCTCGGAGTTGTTCTGCTTCCGGCTGATGAATGGGAAAGTGTAGTAGTGCTGTTTCATTTCACCAGCCTCTCAAGTGTGGAAATTATGGTAAATTTGAGAACAAGCCAGATTAGATTGATAGTTACACCTCCTCCTTTAATTAGCCAACCACAGGATCTGTGGAGGCAAAGGCCGGGGGGGTGTGTCGGTGTATATAAGGTGTATTGTCTATGTGAAAGATTAATCAAAAGGAGTTGCTTGAGGTGGGAAGGCTTTTCCGGAGAGGTTCCACATGTTGTCAGGTAGTCCCTCTGAATGGCAGCTTCCGGTTCGGTCCCTTAGCTTTCGGAAGTGACATTTAGTCTGATATGTGCCAGCCGTGCAATCTACCTAGCCCTGCAAAGTGCAAATATTAACTTAAATGCATATTAAGATACTGTGTGTTAGCTCCTGAACTGAAATAGAGAGCGGGTGTTCCAGCGGAGGCAAGCAAATCGTGTTGATTTAGAGTGGCTTGAGGATTTGGCCCATTACCGCTTCTTTATACACTTTTAAAAAGAAATGCCAACTCGATAGTTTAGGCTTTAACTGGAACATGGCAAGTAATTGTATGTTTTGGCGGACCCCTAGTAATGTTGCAGAATCTTTCTCAGAAGTTGTTCCATGGGATAGCCGATTCCTCAGGTAAGAGCTACTTGTTTGTTCAATCCTCCATCTTAGGCCTGCTCCTCAGGTGCATCCTCCTTCTCGCAGCGATTTCCTAGGAACAGATTTCGAAGAACAGCTCTGATCACAGAATCACAGATTGGTTAGGGTTGGAAAGGAGCTCTGGAGATCATCCAGTCCAACCCCCTGCCAGAGCAGGGTCACCTACAGCAGGTTGCACAGGATGACTTCCAGGCGGGTTTTGAATGTCTCTGGGGTGGGAGACTCTACCGCCTCCCTGGGCAGCCTGTTCCAGCGCTCTGCCACCCTCAAAGTAAAGAAGTTCCTCCTCATGCTTTGATAGAAGTTCCTACGTTCCAGTTTGTACCCGTTACCTCTTGTCCTGGATCATCTTTGATGATCCAGGACAAGAGGTAACGGGCACCAATTGGAACGTAGGAACTTGAACTTGAAGTGGAACGTAGGAACTTGAACATAGGATTATCCTTGATGATTCAGGATAGCTGTGTGTCTGACCAGTCTGTCTTTCGAAGGAGGTCCTGGGCCAGCTCCAGCCATGCTGTGCTGAGCAGAGCCCCTGGCAGCAGCCCCACACCTCACTCCCAGTGTGCCTGAATGGAAAAGGTACCAAAGTTGCTCCAACACTTTCTGAAAAACTCTATAGTGTTACCCCACAAGCGCAAAGCGACGGCAAAGCCCGTGAAATGACACCGGTGCTTCCAGAAAATGCCAAGCTTCCTGCCCAAGGGTGACATGCCATGCGGTGGGGTCAGGGCCACGCGCTGAGCACCCGGTGCGCTGGGGTTGCCCCAGCGGTTCCTGAGCAGCTCCTGCAGTGCTGCCGCCGGTACCGTTCTGGCGGCTGTAGTTGTTTAAAAAGTTGTTGTTGTTTCCGGCGTAATCTGACGGCAGTTTTCTCGGGCATTTGGGCCTCTTCTAATAAGTGTGCTGTGAGTACATCTGCAAGCATTCACCTGTCGAGGTCAAATGACTGGTGGTGCTCATCTCCCCCCGTGCTACTGCTGCTGCCTCCCATGAATGCTCATGTGCCTGCGTGCCCCTGTACAGGCACAGATGCACGCGCGCAACACCTGATCCCGCATCCTAATTATTTTTCGCCCGGTTCTCGGAGTTGTTCTGCTTCCGGCTGATGAATGGGAAAGTGTAGTAGTGCTGTTTCATTTCACCAGCCTCTCAAGTGTGGAAATTATGGTAAATTTGAGAACAAGCCAGATTAGATTGATAGTTACACCTCCTCCTTTAATTAGCCAACCGCAGGATCTGTGGAGGCAAAGGCCGGGGGGGTGTGTCGGTGTATATAACGTGTATTGTCTATGTGAAAGATTAATCAAAAGGAGTTGCTTGAGGTGGGAAGGCTTTTCCGGAGAGGTTCCACATGTTGTCAGGTAGTCCCTCTGAATGGCAGCTTCCGGTTCGGTCCCTTAGCTTTCGGAAGTGACATTTAGTCTGATATGTGCCAGCCGTGCAATCTACCTAGCCCTGCAAAGTGCAAATATTAACCTAAATGCATATTAAGATACTGTGTGTTAGCTCCTGAACTGAAATAGAGAGCGGGTGTTCCAGCGGAGGCAAGCAAATCGTGTTGATTTACAGTGGCTTGAGGATTTGGCCCATTACCGCTTCTTTATACACTTTTAAAAAGAAATGCCAACTCGATAGTTTAGGCTTTAACTGGAACATGGCAAGTAATTGTATGTTTTGGCGGACCCCTAGTAATGTTGCAGAATCTTTCTCAGAAGTTGTTCCATGGGATAGCCGATTCCTCAGGTAAGAGCTACTTGTTTGTTCAATCCTCCATCTTAGGCCTGCTCCTCAGGTGCATCCTCCTTCTCGCAGCGATTTCCTAGGAACAGATTTCGAAGAACAGCTCTGATCACAGAATCACAGATTGGTTAGGGTTGGAAAGGAGCTCTGGACATCATCCAGTCCAACCCCCCTGCCAGAGCAGGGTCACCTACAGCAGGTTGCACAGGATGACCTCCAGGCGGGTTTTGAATGTCTCTGGGGTGGGAGACTCTACTGCCTCCCTGGGCAGCCTGTTCCAGTGCTCTGCCACCCTCAAAGTAAAGAAGTTCCTCCTCATGCTTTGATAGAAGTTCCTAGGTTCCAGTTTGTACCCGTTACCTCTTGTCCTGGATCATCTTTGATGATCCAGGCCAAGAGGTAACGGGCACCAATTGGAACGTAGGAACTTGAACTTGAACTGGAACGTAGGAACTTGAACATAGGATTATCCTTGATGATTCAGGATAGCTGTGTGTCTGACCAGTCTGTCTTTCGAAGGAGGTCCTGGGCCAGCTCCAGCCATGCTGTGTTGAGCAGAGCCCCTGGCAGCAGCCCCACAGCTCACTCCCAGTGTGCCTGAATGGAAAAGGTACTAAAGTTGCTCCAACACTTTCTGAAAAACTCTATAGTGTTACCCCACAAGCGCAAAGCGACGGCAAAGCCCGTGAAATGACACCGGTGCTTCCAGAAAATGTCAAGCTTCCTGCCCAAGGGTGACATGCCATGCGGTGGGGTCAGGGCCACGCGCTGAGCACCTGGTGCGCTGGGGTTGCCCCAGCGGTTCCTGAGCAGCTCCTGCAGTGCTGCCGCCGGTACCGTTCTGGCGGCTGTAGTTGTTTAAAAAGCCGTTGTTGTTTCCGGCGTAATCTGACGGCAGTTTTCTCGGGCATTTGGGCCTCTTCTAATAAGTGTGCTGTGAGTACATCTGCAAGCATTCACCTGTCGAGGTCAAATGACTGGTGGTGCTCATCTGCCCCCGTGCTACTGCTGCTGCCTCCCGTGAATGCTCATGTGCCTGCGTGCCCCTTTACAGGCACAGATGCACGCGCGCAACACCTGATCCCGCATCCTAATTATTTTTCGCCCGGTTCTCGGAGTTGTTCTGCTTCCGGCTGATGAATGGGAAAGTGTAGTAGTGCTGTTTCATTTCACCAGCCTCTCAAGTGTGGAAATTATGGTAAATTTGAGAACAAGCCAGATTAGATTGATAGTTACACCTCCTCCTTTAATTAGCCAACCACAGGATCTGTGGAGGCAAAGGCCGGGGGGGTGTGTCGGTGTATATAAGGTGTATTGTTAATGTGAAAGATTAATCAAAAGGAGTTGCTTGAGGTGGGAAGGCTTTTCCGGAGAGGTTCCACATGTTGTCAGGTAGTCCCTCTGAATGGCAGCTTCCGGTTCGGTCCCTTAGCTTTCGGAAGTGACATTTAGTCTGATATGTGCCAGCCGTGCAATCTACCTAGCCCTGCAAAGTGCAAATATTAACATAAATGCATATTAAGATACTGTGTGTTAGCTCCTGAACTGAAATAGAGAGCGGGTGTTCCAGCGGAGGCAAGCAAATCGTGTTGATTTACAGTGGCTTGAGGATTTGGCCCATTACCGCTTCTTTATACACTTTTAAAAAGAAATGCCAACTCGATAGTTTAGGCTTTAACTGGAACATGGCAAGTAATTGTATGTTTTGGCGGACCCCTAGTAATGTTGCAGAATCTTTCTCAGAAGTTGTTCCATGGGATAGCCGATTCCTCAGGTAAGAGCTACTTGTTTGTTCAATCCTCCATCTTAGGCCTGCTCCTCAGGTGCGTCCTTCTTCTCGCAGCGATTTCCTAGGAACAGATTTCGAAGAACAGCTCTGATCACAGAATCACAGATTGGTTAGGGTTGGAAAGGAGCTCTGGAGATCATCCAGTCCAACCCCCCTGCCAGAGCAGGGTCACCTACAGCAGGTTGCACAGGATGACCTCCAGGCGGGTTTTGAATGTTTCTGGGGTGGGAGACTCTACCGCCTCCCTGGGCAGCCTGTTCCAGGGCTCTGCCACCCTCAAAGTAAAGAAGTTGCTCCTCATGCTTTGATAGAAGTTCCTAGGTTCCAGTTAGCACCCGTTACCTCTTGTCCTGGATCATCTTTGATGATCCAGGACAAGGGGTAACGGGCTGTCCTGGTTCGAGGTAAAACAGAACCAATTTTGTTCAGTAACTTCGCTTCTTAGCTGGGCCTCTTCTAACAACTGAAATTAACTGCATATTGTGCAGACAGTGTTCACTCTCTCAGAGTGATAAGGCCAATTGTTTATAGCTGATGCCCAGGCATGGTATGCAGAGAGGCTCCTGCTTACACTTATTGTCATAACAGCCAAGGCCAACCAACTTTGTTATGTGCCACGTTGGAGGGTCGGAAGCGGAAAAGCATAGTGGGGTCCCACCTGCAGGGAGGAGCGGACAGGACAGGTGACCCAAAACTGACCAACAGGGTATTCCATCCCATCTGCCTCATGCTCAGTATAAAAGCTGAGGGACCAAAGGGTCACGGGCTCTTCCTTCAATGGCCGACGTCTGAGGAGGACTCTCTCTGCCTGTGATCCCAATCCTGACTCCAGATCCGGAATCCAGTTCCCGTCCGCCACTGAGTCCAGCCTGGGACTGCCCCAGTGCCAGCCGGTGACGTGATTGTCATCTCGGGAGCTTGATACGGTTTTGTATATATTTTTTCATTATTTCTTTTTATTTTATTACTAATATTTCATTAAAGTAGTTTAGTTTCTTCTAAACTCTTAAGTCTCTTTTTCCTCCTCTGCCTCTCTCTTTATAGAGGGGTAGAGGGGAGCATCTGTCGGTCCCGTCTGGGGTCCCTCGGGTCCCCAGTGGTGGATTTGGCCTAAACCACGACAGATTAATTGGCGCCCAACGTGGGGCTCGAACAGTGCTCCACCAGAGCTGTGATAAATTGTCCAAATAGTTTGAATTCCAACTTGCTCAGAGATTAGAACAGACAGCTTGCATTATGTCGTTCTTAGAGGAAATCATGTATCATGCCTTTAAACAGCTTTGTTGGACCTTAATGCAGTCAGCTTGGTCTAACCTGTCAAATGTGTTGCAAACTTCATTTATTCTTTGTCTTTTTATGCGAAGGTTTAAAGTTGCTGTTTTGGTGTGGTTCGCAATTCAGATGTATAACACGATGAGTTGGGTAACGGCTCTACCTGTATATCTCGGGCATCAGGTGATGGATTCTGTTATTAATTATACTGTCGGTTCTACCTGGGGAATGTTTACTTCGCCCTTTGATACTTATGCTAATGTGACACCCTCAGAGCTGGGGCATGGAAACCTTCTGGGCTCTGAGGATAAGGACTGGTACCTTGTTAAGATCGTGATTTTGTTGTCGGTGCTGCTGAATGTGGTGCAGGGGTGGTTTCTTGTGAAACATCTGTGCAGGGGTAGCTGTAGGGTACCGTGCGCTGCCGCCACTCAGACCCGCGCAGCCGCTCGGCGATCTGCAGCGGCACAAACCGCGGCCCCGCCCGGCCCGGCCGCAGCTGCCCCCCCCAGAGCAACGGCACCACCGGCAGCCGCCCCCCCCACCGCAACGGCACAGGCGCCTCCTCCGCCGCCGCCGCCTGCAACGGCACCGGCACCACCGCCGCCGCCGCCTGCATCGGCACCACCGGCAGCTGCCCCCCCAACCACCACGGCACAGGCGCCTCCGCCGCCGCCGCCTGCAACGGCACCGGCACCACCGGCAGCCGCCCCCCCCACCGCAACAACACCGGCCCCTCCGCCGCCTGTCCCGGCACAAGCTACTGCAGCCACTACAACCAGTACCAAACCTACTCAAACTCCATCAAAATCGATACAAGCTGCCCCGGTAACCAGGAGGAAGAAGAAGAGGTCAACTCCTTCCCCTACCCCTTACGACAAAGACCACCTCAAGTCAGATAGCTTGGGGGAGGGTTCTGAAGAAGATCCAGGGGAGGGTCCTTCAAGACCAGATAAGGGAAAGAGACCTTTGAAAACAGACAAAGGCGAGAGTCCTTCTAGAGCAGATGCTGGAGAGGCCCCTTCTAGGGCAGCCTCACCACAGGAGGACTCAGATGTAGAGGTAGTTGTTAAATCCTTCTCTATGAAAGATCTGAGAAATATCAGGAAGGACTTTAGTCGTCATGAAGGTGAAACACTTGTCTCCTGGTTGCTCCGATGCTGGGATAATGGGGCAGATACCCTAGATTTAGATGGCAGAGAAGCTAGGCAATTGGGAAACCTGGCCAAGGATGGAGGTATTGATAAAGAGATTGGGAGAAAGACAAGCACTCTCAGTCTCTGGAGGCGACTGGTGTCAGCCATAAAGCACAGGTATCCCTTTAAGGACGATATCGAATGCCGTCCAAGTAAATGGACCAACATGGAAAAAGGTATTAAGTACCTGAGAGAAATGGCTGTGCGAGAGGTGATTTATAGTGATGGGCAAGTGATTGTAGACCCTGATGAAATGCCATGCAAACAATCTATGCTAAAAAAGTTTGTACAAAGTGCACCATCAACATATTCCCACACATTGTCAACAATGGTCTGGGGAGGATCTGATACTGACACACCAACCGTAAATGAAGTGGTTAATAAGGTACGACAGTATGAAGACAGTCTCTCTCGTCCCTTTTCTGTGGTAGCCATAGAAAAGCTGACTGTGACCACCGAGAAAATGACTGAGAAGCTGACTGCGACCACCGAGAAAATGACTGAGAAAATGACTGAGAAGCTGACTGTGACCACCGAGAAAATGACTGAGAAACTGACTGAGAAAATAGAGCAAATGACCCAGAAATTAGTTGAGCAAACCGATAAACTGTTTGATAAACTAACCAAGGTGGAGGAAAAACTCCATTCTTTCCCTGTACAGACTCATGTTGCAGCTGCTAAGAGGAAACGCCCTCCTACTCAAGAGAAAAAACACCCTCCGACTCAAGACAAATCAAACCCGATGCGAGATATCCTGTGGTTTTGCCTCTGTGAATATGGAGAAGACATGAAGAAGTGGGATGGAGAACCTACCTCAGCCCTACAGGCACGGGTGCTTGAGTTGCAAAATGAAGCAGGTAGGAGAAAGGATTCTGACAGGAGGAAGGCTGCTCCAACCTACGGTAGGCGATCCTACGGACCAGGTAGGAACCGATCTGATAATCGTAGGTACTACGGTCAACATTAGAGGTGCCCTGCCTCCAGCCAGGAGGAGGAGAGGGACAACCGAGTTTATTGGACTGTGTGGATTCGATGGCCTGGCACATTAGAGCCACAAAAGTATAAAGCCCTAGTGGACACTGGTGCACAGTGTACTCTATTGCCATCGAATCATAAAGGGGCAGAAACTGTCACCATTTCTGGAGTGACAGGCGGATCTCAAGAACTGACTGTATTAGAGGCTGAAGTGAGCCTAACTGGGAATAAATGGGAGAAACACCCCATTGTTACTGGTCCAGATGCTCCGTGCATCCTTGGCATAGACTATCTCAAGAGAGGGTATTTTAAAGACCCAAAAGGGTATCGGTGGGCTTTTGGTATAGCAGCTGTAGAGACTGAGGATGTTACACAGCTGTCTACCTTACCCGGTCTTTCAGATGACCCTTCTGTTGTGGGACTGCTGAAGGTTGAAGATCAGCAGGTGCCAATTGCTACTGCCACGGTGCATCGACGACAGTATCGCACTAACCGAGACTCCCTGATTCCCATCCATAACCTGATTCGCCGGCTAGAGAGCCAAGGAGTGATCAGCAAAACTCGCTCACCCTTTAACAGCCCTATATGGCCAGTGCGAAAGTCTGATGGGGACTGGAGATTAACAGTAGACTATCGTGGCCTGAATGAAGTCACACCACCACTGAGTGCTGCTGTGCCAGATATGCTACAACTTCAGTATGAACTGGAGTCAAAGGCAGCCCAATGGTATGCTACAATTGACATTGCTAATGCCTTTTTCTCTATTCCTTTAGCAGCAGAGTGCAGGCCACAGTTTGCTTTCACCTGGAGGGGTGTCCAGTACACCTGGAATCGACTGCCCCAGGGGTGGAAACACAGCCCTACTGTTTGCCATGGACTGATCCAGACTGCACTGGAGAAGGGTGGAGCTCCAGAACACCTACAATACATCGATGACATCATTGTGTGGGGTAATTCAGCAGAAGAAGTTTTCCACAAAGGTAGGAAAATAATTAAGATTCTTCTGAAAGCAGGTTTTGCCATTAAAAGAGGTAAGGTCAAGGGACCTGCACGAGAAATCCAGTTTTTGGGAATCAAGTGGCAAGATGGCCGTCGCCAGATCCCAATGGATATAATTAACCGAATAACATCTATGTCCCCACCTACTAACAAAAAGGAAACACAAGCCTTTTTAGGTGTTGTGGGTTTCTGGAGAATGCATATTCCAGGTTATAGCCAGATTGTGAAACCTCTCTATGAAGTGACTCGAAAGAAAAATGAGTTTATGTGGGGCCCTGAGCAACGACAAGCCTTTGAGCAAATTAAACAAGAGATTGTGCATGCAGTAGCCCTTGGACCAGTCCGAACTGGACGGAACATTAAAAACGTGCTCTACACCGCAGCCGGGGTCAATGGCCCTACCTGGAGCCTTTGGCAGAAAGCACCAGGGGAGACTCGAGGTCGACCCCTGGGATTCTGGAGTCGGGGATATAAAGGCTCTGAGGCCAACTATACTCCAACTGAGAAAGAAATCTTGGCAGCATATGAAGGAGTTAGAGCTGCTTCAGAAGTAATTGGTACTGAGGCACAGCTCCTCCTGGCGCCCCGATTACCAGTACTGGGCTGGATGTTCAAGGGTAAAGTTCCTTCTACTCATCATGCCACCGATACTACCTGGAGTAAGTGGGTTGCCTTAATCACGCAGCGAGCTCGAATAGGAAACCCAAATCGCCCAGGAATTGTAGAAGTGATCACAAATTGGCCCGAAGGCAAAGACTTTGGGATGCCACCAGAGGAGGTGGTGACACGTGCTGAGGAAGCTCCACCATATAATGAACTCTCAGATAATGAGAAACAGTATGCCTTGTTTACTGATGGGTCTTGTCGTATTGTAGGAAAACATCGAAGGTGGAAAGCTGCTGTATGGAGTCCTACACGACGAGTCGCGGAAGCTGCTGAAGGACAAGGTGAATCGAGTCAATTTGCAGAGGTAAAAGCCATCCAGCTGGCATTGGACATTGCTGAACGAGAAAAGTGGCCAATACTCTATCTTTATACTGACTCATGGATGGTGGCAAATGCTCTGTGGGGGTGGCTAAAGCAGTGGAAGCAGAGCAACTGGCAGCGCAGAGGTAAACCCATCTGGGCTGCTGAGCTGTGGCAAGACATTGCCGACCGGCTATCAAACCTAGTCGTAAAGGTACGTCACGTAGATGCCCATGTACCCATGAGTCGGGCCACTGAGGAACATCAAAACAATCAGCAAGCGGATCAGGCTGCTAAAATTTTCCAGACAGACTTGGACTGGGAACATAAAGGTGAACTATTCTTAGCTCGGTGGGCCCATGACACTTCAGGTCATCAAGGAAGGGATGCAACATATAAATGGGCCCGTGACCGAGGCGTGGATTTAACCATGGACGCTATTGCGCAGGTTATCCATGACTGTGAAACATGCGCCGAAATCAAGCAAGCTAAACGGTTAAAACCTTTGTGGTATGGGGGACGATGGCTGAAATATAAATATGGGGAAGCTTGGCAAGTTGATTACATCACACTCCCTCAAACTCGCCAGGGTAAGCGCTATGTGCTTACAATGGTGGAAGCAAGCACAGGATGGTTGGAAACCTATGCCGTACCTCATGCCACTGCCCGGAATACCATCCTGGGCCTTGAAAGGCAAGTCTTGTGGCGACATGGCACGCCAGAAAGAATTGAGTCAGACAATGGGACTCATTTTAAAAACAATCTGATAAGTAATTGGGCAAAAGAACATGGTATTGAGTGGATATATCATATCCCCTATCATGCACCAGCTTCTGGGAAGATTGAGCGATACAATGGACTGTTAAAAACCACCCTAAAAGCTATAGGAGGTGGAACCTTTAAAAATTGGGACAAGCATTTACAACAAGCTACCTGGTTAGTTAACACCAGGGGATCCATCAATCGAGCTGGTCCTGCTCAATCAGACCTTTTACATACTGTAGAAGGGGATAAAGTCCCTGTGGTGCATGAAAGGAATTTGTTAGGGAAAACTGTTTGGGTTTTTCCTGCTTCAGGCAAAAGCAAACCCATTCGTGGGACTGTTTTTGCCCAAGGACCTGGATGTACTTGGTGGGTGATGCTGAAGGATGGAGAAGTTCAATGTGTACCTCAAGGGAATTTAACCCTTGGTGAGAATACTCAATCCTGAGCTGTATGATGCTGATCACTACATAATACTAACAGTGTTCAATAAGTGTTTTTCAGAATAACACAGTGGTGATGAAACGTGAGCTAACTTCATCAAGTGGCGTCCAGCAAGCTCTTCAAGATGAACATGCTACCCATGGGCATAAACCACAATGAATTTTGTACCATCTTCACTGCCCTGAGATGAGATCCTGCAATCATGAACTAAATGGACTTAAAAATTTGTATATAAACATAAACCATAGATGAGTGACCGGCATATATCCATATCATATATAACTATGTGTGTGTAAATTTGATGTATAAAAGTAATAGTAATCTGAGCAAGATGCAAATGGTATGGAATAAGGGGTGGAATGTCCTGGTTCGAGGTAAAACAGAACCAATTTTGTTCAGTAACTTCGCTTCTTAGCTGGGCCTCTTCTAACAACTGAAATTAACTGCATATTGTGCAGACAGTGTTCACTCTCTCAGAGTGATAAGGCCAATTGTTTATAGCTGATGCCCAGGCATGGTATGCAGAGAGGCTCCTGCTTACACTTATTGTCATAACAGCCAAGGCCAACCAACTTTGTTATGTGCCACGTTGGAGGGTCGGAAGCGGAAAAGCATAGTGGGGTCCCACCTGCAGGGAGGAGCGGACAGGACAGGTGACCCAAAACTGACCAACAGGGTATTCCATCCCATCTGCCTCATGCTCAGTATAAAAGCTGAGGGACCAAAGGGTCACGGGCTCTTCCTTCAATGGCCGACGTCTGAGGAGGACTCTCTCTGCCTGTGATCCCAATCCTGACTCCAGATCCGGAATCCAGTTCCCGTCCGCCACTGAGTCCAGCCTGGGACTGCCCCAGTGCCAGCCGGTGACGTGATCGTCATCTCGGGAGCTTGATACGGTTTTGTATATATTTTTTCATTATTTCTTTTTATTTTATTACTAATATTTCATTAAAGTAGTTTAGTTTCTTCTAAACTCTTAAGTCTCTTTTTCCTCCTCTGCCTCTCTCTTTATAGAGGGGTAGAGGGGAGCATCTGTCGGTCCCGTCTGGGGTCCCTCGGGTCCCCAGTGGTGGATTTGGCCTAAACCACGACACGGGCACCAATTGGAACGTAGGAACTTGAACTTGAACTGGAACGTAGGAACTTGAACATAGGATTGTCCTTGATGATTCAGGATAGCTGTGTGTCTGACCAGTCTGTCTTTCGAAGGAGGTCCTGGGCCAGCTCCAGCCATGCTGTGCTGAGCAGAGCCCCTGGCAGCAGCCCCACAGCTCACTCCCAGTGTGCCTGAATGGAAAAGGTACCAAAGTTGCTCCAACACTTTCTGAAAAACTCTATAGTGTTACCCCACAAACGCAAAGCGACGGCAAAGCCCGTGAAATGACACCGGTGCTTCCAGAAAATGTCAAGCTTCCTGCCCAAGGGTGACATGCCATGCGGTGGGGTCAGGGCCACGCGCTGAGCACCCGGTGCGCTGGGGTTGCCCCAGCGGTTCCTGAGCAGCTCCTGCAGTGCTGCCGCCGGTACCGTTCTGGCGGCTGTAGTTGTTTAAAAAGCCGTTGTTGTTTCCGGCGTAATCTGACGGCAGTTTTCTCGGGCATTTGGGCCTCTTCTAATAAGTGTGCTGTGAGTACATCTGCAAGCATTCACCTGTCGAGGTCAAATGACTGGTGGTGCTCATCTCCCCCCGTGCTACTGCTGCTGCCTCCCGTGAATGCTCATGTGCCTGCGTGCCCCTGTACAGGCACAGATGCACGCGCGCAACACCTGATCCCGCATCCTAATTATTTTTCGCCCGGTTCTCGGAGTTGTTCTGCTTCCGGCTGATGAATGGGAAAGTGTAGTAGTGCTGTTTCATTTCACCAGCCTCTCAAGTGTGGAAATTATGGTAAATTTGAGAACAAGCCAGATTAGATTGATAGTTACACCTCCTCCTTTAATTAGCCAACCACAGGATCTGTGGAGGCAAAGGCCGGGGGGGTGTGTCGGTGTATATAACGTGTATTGTCTATGTGAAAGATTAATCAAAAGGAGTTGCTTGAGGTGGGAAGGCTTTTCCGGAGAGGTTCCACATGTTGTCAGGTAGTCCCTCTGAATGGCAGCTTCCGGTTCGGTCCCTTAGCTTTCGGAAGTGACATTTAGTCTGATATGTGCCAGCCGTGCAATCTACCTAGCCCTGCAAAGTGCAAATATTAACCTAAATGCATATTAAGATACTGTGTGTTAGCTCCTGAACTGAAATAGAGAGCGGGTGTTCCAGCGGAGGCAAGCAAATCGTGTTGATTTACAGTGGCTTGAGGATTTGGCCCATTACCGCTTCTTTATACACTTTTAAAAAGAAATGCCAACTCGATAGTTTAGGCTTTAACTGGAACATGGCAAGTAATTGTATGTTTTGGCGGACCCCTAGTAATGTTGCAGAATCTTTCTCAGAAGTTGTTCCATGGGATAGCCGATTCCTCAGGTAAGAGCTACTTGTTTGTTCAATCCTCCATCTTAGGCCTGCTCCTCAGGTGCATCCTCCTTCTCGCAGCGATTTCCTAGGAACAGATTTCGAAGAACAGCTCTGATCACAGAATCACAGATTGGTTAGGGTTGGAAAGGAGCTCTGGACATCATCCAGTCCAACCCCCCTGCCAGAGCAGGGTCACCTACAGCAGGTTGCACAGGATGACCTCCAGGCGGGTTTTGAATGTCTCTGGGGTGGGAGACTCTACTGCCTCCCTGGGCAGCCTGTTCCAGTGCTCTGCCACCCTCAAAGTAAAGAAGTTCCTCCTCATGCTTTGATAGAAGTTCCTAGGTTCCAGTTTGTACCCGTTACCTCTTGTCCTGGATCATCTTTGATGATCCAGGCCAAGAGGTAACGGGCACCAATTGGAACGTAGGAACTTGAACTTGAACTGGAACGTAGGAACTTGAACATAGGATTATCCTTGATGATTCAGGATAGCTGTGTGTCTGACCAGCCTGTCTTTCGAAGGAGGTCCTGGGCCAGCTCCAGCCATGCTGTGCTGAGCAGAGCCCCTGGCAGCAGCCCCACAGCTCACTCCCAGTGTGCCTGAATGGAAAAGGTACCAAAGTTGCTCCAACACTTTCTGAAAAACTCTATAGTGTTACCCCACAAGCGCAAAGCGACGGCAAAGCCCGTGAAATGACACCGGTGCTTCCAGAAAATGTCAAGCTTCCTGCCCAAGGGTGACATGCCATGCGGTGGGGTCAGGGCCACGCGCTGAGCACCCGGTGCGCTGGGGTTGCCCCAGCGGTTCCTGAGCAGCTCCTGCAGTGCTGCCGCCGGTACCGTTCTGGCGGCTGTAGTTGTTTAAAAAGCCGTTGTTGTTTCCGGCGTAATCTGACGGCAGTTTTCTCGGGCATTTGGGCCTCTTCTAATAAGTGTGCTTTGAGTACATCTGCAAGCATTCACCTGTCGAGGTCAAATGACTGGTGGTGCTCATCTCCCCCCGTGCTACTGCTGCTGCCTCCCGTGAATGCTCATGTGCCTGCGTGCCCCTGTACAGGCACAGATGCACGCGCGCAACACCTGATCCCGCATCCTAATTATTTTTCGCCCGGTTCTCGGAGTTGTTCTGCTTCCGGCTGATGAATGGGAAAGTGTAGTAGTGCTGTTTCATTTCACCAGCCTCTCAAGTGTGGAAATTATGGTAAATTTGAGAACAAGCCAGATTAGATTGATAGTTACACCTCCTCCTTTAATTAGCCAACCACAGGATCTGTGGAGGCAAAGGCCGGGGGGGTGTGTCGGTGTATATAATGTGTATTGTCCATGTGAAAGATTAATCAAAAGGAGTTGCTTGAGGTGGGAAGGCTTTTCCGGAGAGGTTCCACATGTTGTCAGGTAGTCCCTCTGAATGGCAGCTTCCGGTTCGGTCCCTTAGCTTTCGGAAGTGACATTTAGTCTGATATGTGCCAGCCGTGCAATCTACCTAGCCCTGCAAAGTGCAAATATTAACCTAAATGCATATTAAGATACTGTGTGTTAGCTCCTGAACTGAAATAGAGAGCGGGTGTTCCAGCGGAGGCAAGCAAATCGTGTTGATTTACAGTGGCTTGAGGATTTGGCCCATTACCGCTTCTTTATACACTTTTAAAAAGAAATGCCAACTCGATAGTTTAGGCTTTAACTGGAACATGGCAAGTAATTGTATGTTTTGGCGGACCCCTAGTAATGTTGCAGAATCTTTCTCAGAAGTTGTTCCATGGGATAGCCGATTCCTCAGGTAAGAGCTACTTGTTTGTTCAATCCTCCATCTTAGGCCTGCTCCTCAGGTGCATCCTCCTTCTCGCAGCGATTTCCTAGGAACAGATTTCGAAGAACAGCTCTGATCACAGAATCACAGATTGGTTAGGGTTGGAAAGGAGCTCTGGAGATCATCCAGTCCAACCCTCTGCCAGAGCAGGGTCACCTACAGCAGGTTGCACAGGATGACCTCCAGGCGGGTTTTGAATGTCTCTGGGGTGGGAGACTCTACCGCCTCCCTGGGCAGCCTGTTCCAGGGCTCTGCCACCCTCAAAGTAAAGAAGTTCCTCCTCATGCTTTGATAGAAGTTCCTAGGCTCCAGTTAGCACCCGTTACCTCTTGTCCTGGATCATCTTTGATGATCCAGGACAAGAGGTAACGGGCACCAATTGGAACGTAGGAACTTGAACTTGAACTGGAACGTAGGAACTTGAACATAGGATTGTCCTTGATGATTCAGGATAGCTGTGTGTCTGACCAGTCTGTCTTTCGAAGGAGGTCCTGGGCCAGCTCCAGCCATGCTGTGCTGAGCAGAGCCCCTGGCAGCAGCCCCACAGCTCACTCCCAGTGTGCCTGAATGGAAAAGGTACCAAAGTTGCTCCAACACTTTCTGAAAAACTCTATAGTGTTACCCCACAAACGCAAAGCGACGGCAAAGCCCGTGAAATGACACCGGTGCTTCCAGAAAATGTCAAGCTTCCTGCCCAAGGGTGACATGCCATGCGGTGGGGTCAGGGCCACACGCTGAGCACCCGGTGCGCTGGAGTTGCCCCAGCGGTTCCTGAGCAGCTCCTGCAGTGCTGCCGCCGGTACCGTTCTGGCGGCTGTAGTTGTTTAAAAAGCCGTTGTTGTTTCTGACGTAATCTGACGGCAGTTTTCTCGGGCATTTGGGCCTCTTCTAATAAGTGTGCTGTGAGTACATCTGCAAGCATTCACCTGTCGAGGTCAAATGACTGGTGGTGCTCATCTGCCCCCGTGCTACTGCTGCTGCCTCCCGTGAATGCTCATGTGCCTGCGTGCCCCTGTACAGGCACAGATGCACGCGCGCAACACCTGATCCCGCATCCTAATTATTTTTCGCCCGGTTCTCGGAGTTGTTCTGCTTCCGGCTGATGAATGGGAAAGTGTAGTAGTGCTGTTTCATTTCACCAGCCTCTCAAGTGTGGAAATTATGGTAAATTTGAGAACAAGCCAGATTAGATTGATAGTTACACCTCCTCCTTTAATTAGCCAACCACAGGATCTGTGGAGGCAAAGGCCGGGGGGGTGTGTCGGTGTATATAACGTGTATTGTCTATGTGAAAGATTAATCAAAAGGAGTTGCTTGAGGTGGGAAGGCTTTTCCGGAGAGGTTCCACATGTTGTCAGGTAGTCCCTCTGAATGGCAGCTTCCGGTTCGGTCCCTTAGCTTTCGGAAGTGACATTTAGTCTGATATGTGCCAGCCGTGCAATCTACCTAGCCCTGCAAAGTGCAAATATTAACCTAAATGCATATTAAGATACTGTGTGTTAGCTCCTGAACTGAAATAGAGAGCGGGTGTTCCAGCGGAGGCAAGCAAATCGTGTTGATTTACAGTGGCTTGAGGATTTGGCCCATTACCGCTTCTTTATACACTTTTAAAAAGAAATGCCAACTCGATAGTTTAGGCTTTAACTGGAACATGGCAAGTAATTGTATGTTTTGGCGGACCCCTAGTAATGTTGCAGAATCTTTCTCAGAAGTTGTTCCATGGGATAGCCGATTCCTCAGGTAAGAGCTACTTGTTTGTTCAATCCTCCATCTTAGGCCTGCTCCTCAGGTGCATCCTCCTTCTCGCAGCGATTTCCTAGGAACAGATTTCAAAGAACAGCTCTGATCACAGAATCACAGATTGGTTAGGGTTGGAAAGGAGCTCTGGAGATCATCCAGTCCAACCCTCTGCCAGAGCAGGGTCACCTACAGCAGGTTGCACAGGATGACCTCCAGGCGGGTTTTGAATGTCTCTGGGGTGGGAGACTCTACCGCCTCCCTGGGCAGCCTGTTCCAGCGCTCTGCCACCCTCAAAGTAAAGAAGTTCCTCCTCATGCTTTGATAGAAGTTCCTAGGTTCCAGTTTGTACCCGTTACCTCTTGTCCTGGATCATCTTTGATGATCCAGGACAAGAGGTAACGGGCACCAATTGGAAGGAAGGAACTTGAACTTGAACTGGAAGGTAGGAACTTGAACTTGAACATAGGATTATCCTTGATGATTCAGGATAGCTGTGTGTCTGACCAGTCTGTCTTTCGAAGGAGGTCCTGGGCCAGCTCCAGCCATGCTGTGCTGAGCAGAGCCCCTGGCAGCAGCCCCACAGCTCACTCCCAGTGTGCCTGAATGGAAAAGGTACCAAAGTTGCTCCAACACTTTCTGAAAAACTCTATAGTGTTACCCCACAAGCGCAAAGCGACGGCAAAGCCCGTGAAATGACACCGGTGCTTCCAGAAAATGTCAAGCTTCCTGCCCAAGGGTGACATGCCATGCGGTGGGGTCAGGGCCACACGCTGAGCACCCGGTGCGCTGGGGTTGCCCCAGCGGTTCCTGAGCAGCTCCTGCAGTGCTGCCGCCGGTACCGTTCTGGCGGCTGTAGTTGTTTAAAAAGCCGTTGTTGTTTCTGGCGTAATCTGACGGCAGTTTTCTCGGGCATTTGGGCCTCTTCTAATAAGTGTGCTGTGAGTACATCTGCAAGCATTCACCTGTCGAGGTCAAATGACTGGTGGTGCTCATCTCCCCCCGTGCTACTGCTGCTGCCTCCCGTGAATGCTCATGTGCCTGCGTGCCCCTGTACAGGCACAGATGCACGCGCGCAACACCTGATCCCGCATCCTAATTATTTTTCGCCCGGTTCTCGGAGTTGTTCTGCTTCCGGCTGATGAATGGGAAAGTGTAGTAGTGCTGTTTCATTTCACCAGCCTCTCAAGTGTGGAAATTATGGTAAATTTGAGAACAAGCCAGATTAGATTGATAGTTACACCTCCTCCTTTAATTAGCCAACCACAGGATCTGTGGAGGCAAAGGCCGGGGGGGTGTGTCGGTGTATATAAGGTGTATTGTCTATGTGAAAGATTAATCAAAAGGAGTTGCTTGAGGTGGGAAGGCTTTTCCGGAGAGGTTCCACATGTTGTCAGGTAGTCCCTCTGAATGGCAGCTTCCGGTTCGGTCCCTTAGCTTTCGGAAGTGACATTTAGTCTGATATGTGCCAGCCGTGCAATCTACCTAGCCCTGCAAAGTGCAAATATTAACCTAAATGCATATTAAGATAGTGTGTGTTAGCTCCTGAACTGAAATAGAGAGCGGGTGTTCCAGCGGAGGCAAGCAAATCGTGTTGATTTAGAGTGGCTTGAGGATTTGGCCCATTACCGCTTCTTTATACACTTTTAAAAAGAAATGCCAACTCGATAGTTTAGGCTTTAACTGGAACATGGCAAGTAATTGTATGTTTTGGCGGACCCCTAGTAATGTTGCAGAATCTTTCTCAGAAGTTGTTCCATGGGATAGCCGATTCCTCAGGTAAGAGCTACTTGTTTGTTCAATCCTCCATCTTAGGCCTGCTCCTCAGGTGCATCCTCCTTCTCGCAGCGATTTCCTAGGAACAGATTTCAAAGAACAGCTCTGATCACAGAATCACAGATTGGTTAGGGTTGGAAAGGAGCTCTGGAGATCATCCAGTCCAACCCCCCTCCCAGAGCAGGGTCACCTACAGCAGGTTGCACAGGATGACCTCCAGGCGGGTTTTGAATGTCTCTGGGGTGGGAGACTCTACCGCCTCCCTGGGCAGCCTGTTCCAGCGCTCTGCCACCCTCAAAGTAAAGAAGTTCCTCCTCATGCTTTGATAGAAGTTCCTAGGTTCCAGTTTGTACCCGTTACCTCTTGTCCTGGATCATCTTTGATGATCCAGGACAAGAGGTAACGGGCACCAATTGGAAGGAAGGAACTTGAACTTGAACTGGAATGTAGGAACTTGAACATAGGATTGTCCTTGATGATTCAGGATAGCTGTGTGTCTGACCAGTCTGTCTTTCGAAGGAGGTCCTGGGCCAGCTCCAGCCATGCTGTGCTGAGCAGAGCCCCTGGCAGCAGCCCCACACCTCACTCCCAGTGTGCCTGAATGGAAAAGGTACCAAAGTTGCTCCAACACTTTCTGAAAAACTCTATAGTGTTACCCCACAAACGCAAAGCGACGGCAAAGCCCGTGAAATGACACCGGTGCTTCCAGAAAATGTCAAGCTTCCTGCCCAAGGGTGACATGCCATGCGGTGGGGTCAGGGCCACGCGCTGAGCACCCGGTGCGCTGGGGTTGCCCCAGTGGTTCCTGAGCAGCTCCTGCAGTGCTGCCGCCGGTACCGTTCTGGCGGCTGTAGTTGTTTAAAAAGCCGTTGTTGTTTCCGGCGTAATCTGACGGCAGTTTTCTCGGGCATTTGGGCCTCTTCTAATAAGTGTGCTGTGAGTACATCTGCAAGCATTCACCTGTCGAGGTCAAATGACTGGTGGTGCTCATCTGCCCCCGTGCTACTGCTGCTGCCTCCCGTGAATGCTCATGTGCCTGCGTGCCCCTGTACAGGCACAGATGCACGCGCGCAACACCTGATCCCGCATCCTAATTATTTTTCGCCCGGTTCTCGGAGTTGTTCTGCTTCCGGCTGATGAATGGGAAAGTGTAGTAGTGCTGTTTCATTTCACCAGCCTCTCAAGTGTGGAAATTATGGTAAATTTGAGAACAAGCCAGATTAGATTGATAGTTACACCTCCTCCTTTAATTAGCCAACCACAGGATCTGTGGAGGCAAAGGCCGGGGGGGTGTGTCGGTGTATATAACGTGTATTGTCTATGTGAAAGATTAATCAAAAGGAGTTGCTTGAGGTGGGAAGGCTTTTCCGGAGAGGTTCCACATGTTGTCAGGTAGTCCCTCTGAATGGCAGCTTCCGGTTCGGTCCCTTAGCTTTCGGAAGTGACATTTAGTCTGATATGTGCCAGCCGTGCAATCTACCTAGCCCTGCAAAGTGCAAATATTAACCTAAATGCATATTAAGATACTGTGTGTTAGCTCCTGAACTGAAATAGAGAGCGGGTGTTCCAGCGGAGGCAAGCAAATCGTGTTGATTTACAGTGGCTTGAGGATTTGGCCCATTACCGCTTCTTTATACACTTTTAAAAAGAAATGCCAACTCGATAGTTTAGGCTTTAACTGGAACATGGCAAGTAATTGTATGTTTTGGCGGACCCCTAGTAATGTTGCAGAATCTTTCTCAGAAGTTGTTCCATGGGATAGCCGATTCCTCAGGTAAGAGCTACTTGTTTGTTCAATCCTCCATCTTAGGCCTGCTCCTCAGGTGCATCCTCCTTCTCGCAGCGATTTCCTAGGAACAGATTTCGAAGAACAGCTCTGATCACAGAATCACAGATTGGTTAGGGTTGGAAAGGACCTCTGGAGATCATCCAGCCCAACCCCCCTGCCAGAGCAGGGTCACCTACAGCAGGTTGCACAGGATGACCTCCAGGCGGGTTTTGAATGTTTCTGGGGTCGGAGACTCTACCGCCTCCCTGGGCAGCCTGTTCCAGCGCTCTGCCACCCTCAAAGTAAAGAAGTTCCTCCTCATGCTTTGATAGAAGTTCCTAGGTTCCAGTTTGTACCCGTTACCTCTTGTCCTGGATCATCTTTGATGATCCAGGACAAGAGGTAACGGGCACCAATTGGAACGTAGGAAATTGAACTTGAACTGGAACGTAGGAACTTGAACATAGGATTATCCTTGATGATTCAGGATAGCTGTGTGTCTGACCAGTCTGTCTTTCGAAGGAGGTCCTGGACCAGCTCCAGCCATGCTGTGCTGAGCAGAGCCCCTGGCAGCAGCCCCACACCTCACTCCCAGTGTGCCTGAATGGAAAAGGTACCAAAGTTGCTCCAACACTTTCTGAAAAACTCTATAGTGTTACCCCACAAGCGCAAAGCGACGGCAAAGCCCGTGAAATGACACCGGTGCTTCCAGAAAATGTCAAGCTTCCTGCCCAAGGGTGACATGCCATGCGGTGGGGTCAGGGCCACGCGCTGAGCACCCGGTGCGCTGGGGTTGCCCCAGCGGTTCCTGAGCAGCTCCTGCAGTGCTGCCGCCGGTACCGTTCTGGCGGCTGTAGTTGTTTAAAAAGTTGTTGTTGTTTCCGGCGTAATCTGACGGCAGTTTTCTCGGGCATTTGGGCCTCTTCTAATAAGTGTGCTGTGAGTACATCTGCAAGCATTCACCTGTCGAGGTCAAATGACTGGTGGTGCTCATCTCCCCCCGTGCTACTGCTGCTGCCTCCCATGAATGCTCATGTGCCTGCGTGCCCCTGTACAGGCACAGATGCACGCGCGCAACACCTGATCCCGCATCCTAATTATTTTTCGCCTGGTTCTCGGAGTTGTTCTGCTTCCGGCTGATGAATGGGAAAGTGTAGTAGTGCTGTTTCATTTCACCAGCCTCTCAAGTGTGGAAATTATGGTAAATTTGAGAACAAGCCAGATTAGATTGATAGTTACACCTCCTCCTTTAATTAGCCAACCACAGGATCTGTGGAGGCAAAGGCCGGGGGGGTGTGTCGGTGTATATAACGTGTATTGTCTATGTGAAAGATTAATCAAAAGGAGTTGCTTGAGGTGGGAAGGCTTTTCCGGAGAGGTTCCACATGTTGTCAGGTAGTCCCTCTGAATGGCAGCTTCCGGTTCGGTCCCTTAGCTTTCGGAAGTGACATTTAGTCTGATATGTGCCAGCCGTGCAATCTACCTAGCCCTGCAAAGTGCAAATATTAACCTAAATGCATATTAAGATACTGTGTGTTAGCTCCTGAACTGAAATAGAGAGCGGGTGTTCCAGCGGAGGCAAGCAAATCGTGTTGATTTACAGTGGCTTGAGGATTTGGCCCATTACCGCTTCTTTATACACTTTTAAAAAGAAATGCCAACTCGATAGTTTAGGCTTTAACTGGAACATGGCAAGTAATTGTATGTTTTGGCGGACCCCTAGTAATGTTGCAGAATCTTTCTCAGAAGTTGTTCCATGGGATAGCCGATTCCTCAGGTAAGAGCTACTTGTTTGTTCAATCCTCCATCTTAGGCCTGCTCCTCAGGTGCATCCTCCTTCTCGCAGCGATTTCCTAGGAACAGATTTCGAAGAACAGCTCTGATCACAGAATCACAGATTGGTTAGGGTTGGAAAGGAGCTCTGGAGATCATCCAGTCCAACCCCCTGCCAGAGCAGGGTCACCTACAGCAGGTTGCACAGGATGACCTCCAGGCGGGTTTTGAATGTCTCTGGGGTGGGAGACTCTACTGCCTCCCTGGGCAGCCTGTTCCAGCGCTCTGCCACCCTCAAAGTAAAGAAGTTCCTCCTCATGCTTTGATAGAAGTTCCTAGGTTCCAGTTTGTACCCGTTACCTCTTGTCCTGGATCATCTTTGATGATCCAGGACAAGAGGTAACGGGCACCAATTGGAACGTAGGAACTTGAACTTGAACTGGAACGTAGGAACTTGAACATAGGATTATCCTTGATGATTCAGGATAGCTGTGTGTCTGACCAGTCTGTCTTTCGAAGGAGGTCCTGGGCCAGCTCCAGCCATGCTGTGCTGAGCAGAGCCCCTGGCAGCAGCCCCACACCTCACTCCCAGTGTGCCTGAATGGAAAAGGTACAAAAGTTGCTCCAACACTTTCTGAAAAACTCTATAGTGTTACCCCACAAGCGCAAAGCGACGGCAAAGCCCGTGAAATGACACCGGTGCTTCCAGAAAATGCCAAGCTTCCTGCCCAAGGGTGACATGCCATGCGGTGGGGTCAGGGCCACGCGCTGAGCACCCGGTGCGCTGGGGTTGCCCCAGCGGTTCCTGAGCAGCTCCTGCAGTGCTGCCGCCGGTACCGTTCTGGCGGCTGTAGTTGTTTAAAAAGCCGTTGTTGTTTCCGGCGTAATCTGACGGCAGTTTTCTCGGGCATTTGGGCCTCTTCTAATAAGTGTGCTGTGAGTACATCTGCAAGCATTCACCTGTCGAGGTCAAATGACTGGTGGTGCTCATCTCCCCCCGTGCTACTGCTGCTGCCTCCCGTGAATGCTCATGTGCCTGCGTGCCCCTGTACAGGCACAGATGCACGCGCGCAACACCTGATCCCGCATCCTAATTATTTTTCGCCCGGTTCTCGGAGTTGTTCTGCTTCCGGCTGATGAATGGGAAAGTGTAGTAGTGCTGTTTCATTTCACCAGCCTCTCAAGTGTGGAAATTATGGTAAATTTGAGAACAAGCCAGATTAGATTGATAGTTACACCTCCTCCTTTAATTAGCCAACCACAGGATCTGTGGAGGCAAAGGCCGGGGGGGTGTGTCGGTGTATATAACGTGTATTGTCTATGTGAAAGATTAATCAAAAGGAGTTGCTTGAGGTGGGAAGGCTTTTCCGGAGAGGTTCCACATGTTGTCAGGTAGTCCCTCTGAATGGCAGCTTCCGGTTCGGTCCCTTAGCTTTCGGAAGTGACATTTAGTCTGATATGTGCCAGCCGTGCAATCTACCTAGCCCCGCAAAGTTCAAATATTAACCTAAATGCATATTAAGATACTGTGTGTTAGCTCCTGAACTGCAATAGAGAGCGGGTGTTCCAGCGGAGGCAAGCAAATCGTGTTGATTTAGAGTGGCTTGAGGATTTGGCCCATTACCGCTTCTTTATACACTTTTAAAAAGAAATGCCAACTCGATAGTTTAGGCTTTAACTGGAACATGGCAAGTAATTGTATGTTTTGGCGGACCCCTAGTAATGTTGCAGAATCTTTCTCAGAAGTTGTTCCATGGGATAGCCGATTCCTCAGGTAAGAGCTACTTGTTTGTTCAATCCTCCATCTTAGGCCTGCTCCTCAGGTGCATCCTCCTTCTCGCAGCGATTTCCTAGGAACAGATTTCGAAGAACAGCTCTGATCACAGAATCACAGATTGGTTAGGGTTGGAAAGGAGCTCTGGAGATCATCCAGTCCAACCCCCTGCCAGAGCAGGGTCACCTACAGCAGGTTGCACAGGATGACTTCCAGGCGGGTTTTGAATGTCTCTGGGGTGGGAGACTCTACCGCCTCCCTGGGCAGCCTGTTCCAGCGCTCTGCCACCCTCAAAGTAAAGAAGTTCCTCCTCATGCTTTGATAGAAGTTCCTAGGTTCCAGTTTGTACCCGTTACCTCTTGTCCTGGATCCAGGACAAGAGGTAACGGGCACCAATTGGAACGTAGGAACTTGAACTTGAACTGGAACGTAGGAACTTGAACATAGGATTATCCTTGATGATTCAGGATAGCTGTGTGTCTGACCAGTCTGTCTTTCGAAGGAGGTCCTGGACCAGCTCCAGCCATGCTGTGCTGAGCAGAGCCCCTGGCAGCAGCCCCACACCTCACTCCCAGTGTGCCTGAATGGAAAAGGTACCAAAGTTGCTCCAACACTTTCTGAAAAACTCTATAGTGTTACCCCACAAGCGCAAAGCGACGGCAAAGCCCGTGAAATGACACCGGTGCTTCCAGAAAATGTCAAGCTTCCTGCCCAAGGGTGACATGCCATGCGGTGGGGTCAGGGCCACGCGCTGAGCACCCGATGCGCTGGGGTTGCCCCAGCGGTTCCTGAGCAGCTCCTGCAGTGCTGCCGCCGGTACCGTTCTGGCGGCTGTAGTTGTTTAAAAAGCCGTTGTTGTTTCCGGCGTAATCTGACGGCAGTTTTCTTGGGCATTTGGGCCTCTTCTAATAAGTGTGCTGTGAGTACATCTGCAAGCATTCACCTGTCGAGGTCAAATGACTGGTGGTGCTCATCTGCCCCCGTGCTACTGCTGCTGCCTCCCGTGAATGCTCATGTGCCTGCGTGCCCCTGTACAGGCACAGATGCACGCGCGCAACACCTGATCCCGCATCCTAATTATTTTTCGCCCGGTTCTCGGAGTTGTTCTGCTTCCGGCTGATGAATGGGAAAGTGTAGTAGTGCTGTTTCATTTCACCAGCCTCTCAAGTGTGGAAATTATGGTAAATTTGAGAACAAGCCAGATTAGATTGATAGTTACACCTCCTCCTTTAATTAGCCAACCACAGGATCTGTGGAGGCAAAGGCCGGGGGGGTGTGTCGGTGTATATAAGGTGTATTGTCTATGTGAAAGATTAATCAAAAGGAGTTGCTTGAGGTGGGAAGGCTTTTCCGGAGAGGTTCCACATGTTGTCAGGTAGTCCCTCTGAATGGCAGCTTCCGGTTCGGTCCCTTAGCTTTTCGAAGTGACATTTAGTCTGATATGTGCCAGCCGTGCAATCTACCTAGCCCTGCAAAGTGCAAATATTAACCTAAATGCATATTAAGATACTGTGTGTTAGCTCCTGAACTGAAATAGAGAGCGGGTGTTCCAGCGGAGGCAAGCAAATCGTGTTGATTTACAGTGGCTTGCGGATTTGGCCCATTACCGCTTCTTTATACACTTTTAAAAAGAAATGCCAACTTGATAGTTTAGGCTTTAACTGGAACATGGCAAGTAATTGTATGTTTTGGCGGACCCCTAGTAATGTTGCAGAATCTTTCTCAGAAGTTGTTCCATGGGATAGCCGATTCCTCAGGTAAGAGCTACTTGTTTGTTCAATCCTCCATCTTAGGCCTGCTCCTCAGGTGCATCCTCCTTCTCGCAGCGTTTTCCTAGGTACAGATTTCGAAGAACAGCTCTGATCACAGAATCACAGATTGGTTAGGGTTGGAAAGGAGCTCTGGAGATCATCCAGTCCAACCCCCCTGCCAGAGCAGAGTCACCTACAGCAGGTTGCACAGGATGACCTCCAGGCGGGTTTTGAATGTCTCTGGGGTGGGAGACTCTACCGCCTCCCTGGGCAGCCTGTTCCAGCGCTCTGCCACCCTCAAAGTAAAGAAGTTCCTCCTCATGCTTTGATAGAAGTTCCTACGTTCCAGTTTGTACCCGTTACCTCTTCTCAAAGATGATCCAGGACAAGAGGTAATGGGCACCAATTGGAACGTAGGAACTTGAACTTGAACTGGAAGGTAGGAACTTGAACTTGAATATAGGATTATCCTTGATGATTCAGGATAGCTGTGTGTCTGACCAGTCTGTCTTTCGAAGGAGGTCCTGGGCCAGCTCCAGCCATGTTGTGCTGAGCAGAGCCCCTGGCAGCAGCCCCCCAGCTCACTCCCAGTGTGCCTGAATGGAAAAGGTACCAAAGTTGCTGCAACACTTTCTGAAAAACTCTATAGTGTTACCCCACAAGCGCAAAGCGACGGCAAAGCCCGTGAAATGACACCGGTGCTTCCAGAAAATGTCAAGCTTCCTGCCCAAGGGTGACATGCCATGCGGTGGGGTCAGGGCCACGCGCTGAGCACCCGGTGCGCTGGGGTTGCCCCAGCGGTTCCTGAGCAGCTCCTGCAGTGCTGCCGCCGGTACCGTTCTGGCGGCTGTAGTTGTTTAAAAAGCCGTTGTTGTTTCCGGCGTAATCTGACGGCAGTTTTCTCGGGCATTTGGGCCTCTTCGAATAAGTGTGCTGTGAGTACATCTGCAAGCATTCACCTGTCGAGGTCAAATGACTGGTGGTGCTCATCTCCCCCCAGGCTACTGCTGCTGCCTCCTGTGAATGCTCATGTGCCTGCGTGCCCCTGTACAGGCACAGATGCACGCGCGCAACACCTGATCCCGCATCCTAATTATTTTTCGCCCGGTTATCGGAGTTGATCTGCTTCCGGCTGATGAATGAAAAAGTGTAGTAGTGCTGTTTCATTTCACCAGCCTCTCAAGTGTGGAAATTATGGTAAATTTGAGAACAAGCCAGATTAGATTGATAGTTACACCTCCTCCTTTAATTAGCCAACCACAGGATCTGTGGAGGCAAAGGCCAGGGGGGTGTGTCGGTGTATATAAGGTGTATTGTCTATGTGAAAGATTAATCAAAAGGAGTTGCTTGAGGTGGGAAGGCTTTTCCGGAGAGGTTCCACATGTTGTCAGGTAGTCCCTCTGAATGGCAGCTTCCGGTTCGGTCCCTTAGCTTTCGGAAGTGACATTTAGTCTGATATGTGCCAGCCGTGCAATCTACCTAGCCCTGCAAAGTGCAAATATTAACCTAAATGCATATTAAGATACTGTGTGTTAGCTCCTGAACTGAAATAGAGAACGGGTGTTCCAGCGGAGGCAAGCAAATCGTGTTGATTTACAGTGGCTTGAGGATTTGGCCCATTACCGCTTCTTTATACTCTTTTAAAAAGAAATGCCAACTCGATAGTTTAGGCTTTAACTGGAACATGACAAGTAATTGTATGTTTTGGCGGACCCCTAGTAATGTTGCAGAATCTTTCTCAGAAGTTGTTCCATGGGATAGCCGATTCCTCAGGTAAGAGCTACTTGTTTGTTCAATCCTCCATCTTAGGCCTGCTCCTCAGGTGCATCCTCCTTCTCGCAGCGATTTCCTAGGAACAGATTTCGAAGAACAGCTCTGATCACAGAATCACAGATTGGTTAGGGTTGGAAAGGAGCTCTGGAGATCATCCAGTCCAACCCCCCTGCCAGAGCAGGGTCACCTACAGCAGGTTGCACAGGATGACCTCCAGGCGGGTTTTGAATGTCTCTGGGGTGGGAGACTCTCCCGCCTCCCCGGGCAGCCTGTTCCAGCGCTCTGCCACCCTCAAAGTAAAGAAGTTCCTCCTCATGCTTTGATAGAAGTTCCTAGGTTCCAGTTTGTACCCGTTACCTCTTGTCCTGGATCATCTTTGATGATCCAGGACAAGAGGTAACGGGCACCGATTGGAACGTAGGAACTTGAACTTGAACTGGAAGGTAGGAACTTGAACTTGAACATAGGATTATCCTTGATGATTCAGGATAGCTGTGTGTCTGACCAGTCTGTCTTTCGAAGGAGGTCCTGGACCAGCTCCAGCCATGCTGTGCTGAGCAGAGCCCCTGGCAGCAGTCCCACAGCTCACTCCCAGTGTGCCTGAATGGAAAAAGTACCAAAGTTGCTCCAACACTTTCTGAAAAACTCTATAGTGTTACCCCACAAGCGCAAAGCGACGGCAAAGCCCGTGAAATGACACCGGTGCTTCCAGAAAATGTCAAGCTTCCTGCCCAAGGGTGACATGCCATGCGGTGGGGTCAGGGCTACGCGCTGAGCACCCGGTGCGCTGGGGTTGCCCCAGCGGTTCCTGAGCAGCTCCTGCAGTGCTGCCGCCGGTACCGTTCTGGCGGCTGTAGTTGTTTAAAAAGCCGTTGTTGTTTCCGGCGTAATCTGACGGCAGTTTTGTCGGGCATTTGGGCCTCTTCTAATAAGTGTGCTGTGAGTACATCTGCAAGCATTCACCTGTCGAGGTCAAATGACTGGTGGTGCTCATCTCCCCCCGTGCTACTGCTGCTGCCTCCCGTGAATGCTCATGTGCCTGCGTGCCCCTGTACAGGCACAGATGCACGCGCGCAACACCTGATCCCGCATCCTAATTATTTTTCGCCCGGTTCTCTGAGTTGTTCTGCTTCCGGCTGATGAATGGGAAAGTGTAGTAGTGCTGTTTCATTTCACCAGCCTCTCAAGTGTGGAAATTATGGTAAATTTGAGAACAAGCGAGATTAGATTGATAGTTACACCTCCTTCTTTAATTAGCCAACCACAGGATCTGTGGAGGCAAAGGCCGGGGGGGTGTGTCGGTGTATATAAGGTGTATTGTCTATGTGAAAGATTAATCAAAAGGAGTGTCTTGAGGTGGGAAGGCTTTTCCGGAGAGGTTCCACATGTTGTCAGGTAGTCCCTCTGAATGGCAGCTTCCGGTTCGGTCCCTTAGCTTTCGGAAGTGACATTTAGTCTGATATGTGCCAGCCGTGCAATCTACCTAGCCCTGCAAAGTGCAAATATTAACCTAAATGCATATTAAGATACTGTGTGTTAGCTCCTGAACTGAAATAGAGAGCGGGTGTTCCAGCGGAGGCAAGCAAATCGTGTTGATTTACAGTGGCTTGCGGATTTGGCCCATTACCGCTTCTTTATACACTTTTAAAAAGAAATGCCAACTCGATAGTTTAGGCTTTAACTGGAACATGGCAAGTAATTCTGTGTTTTGGCGGACCCCTAGTAATGTTGCAGAATCTTTCTCAGAAGTTGTTCCATGGGATAGCCGATTCCTCAGGTAAGAGCTACTTGTTTGTTCAATCCTCCATCTTAGGCCTGCTCCTCAGGTGCATCCTCCTTCTCGCAGCGATTTTCTAGGAACAGATTTCGAAGAACAGCTCTGATCACAGAATCACAGATTGGTTAGGGTTGGAAAGGAGCTCTGGAGATCATGTAGTGCAACCCCCCTGCCAGAGCAGGGTCACCTACAGCAGGTTGCACAGGATGACCTCCAGGCGGGTTTTGAATGTCTCTGGGGTGGGAGACTCTACCGCCTCCCTGGGCAGCCTGTTCCAGCGCTCTGCCACCCTCAAAGTAAAGAAGTTCCTCCTCATGCTTTGATAGAAGTTCCTAGGTTCCAGTTTGTACCCGTTACCTCTTGTCCTGGATCATCAAAAATCATCTTTGATGATCCAGGACAAGAGGTAACGGGCACCAATTGGAACGTAGGAACTTGAACTTGAACTGGAAGGTAGGAACTTGAACTTGAACATAGGATTATCCTTGATGATTCAGGATAGCTGTGTGTCTGACCAGTCTGTCTTTCGAAGGAGGTCCTGGGCCAGCTCCAGCCATGCTGTGCTGAGCAGAGCCCCTGGCAGCAGCCCCACAGCTCACTCCCAGTGTGCCTGAATGGAAAAGGTACCAAAGTTGCTCCAACACTTTCTGAAAAACTCTATAGTGTTACCCCACAAGCGCAAAGCGACGGCAAAGCCCGTGAAATGACACCGGTGCTTCCAGAAAATGTCAAGCTTCCTGCCCAAGGGTGACATGCCATGCGGTGGGGTCAGGGCCACGCGCTGAGCACCCGGTGCGCTGGGGTTGCCCCAGCGGTTCCTGAGCAGCTCCTGCAGTGCTGCCGCCGGTACCGTTCTGGCGGCTGTAGTTATTTAAAAAGCCGTTGTTGTTTCCGGCGTAATCTGACGGCAGTTTTCTCGGGCATTTGGGCCTCTTCTAATAAGTGTGCTGTGAGTACATCTGCAAGCATTCACCTGTCGAGGTCAAATGACTGGTGGTGCTCATCTGCCCCCGTGCTACTGCTGCTGCCTCCCGTGAATGCTCATGTGCCTGCGTGCCCCTGTACAGGCACAGATGCACGCGCGCAACACCTGATCCCGCATCCTAATTATTTTTCGCCCGGTTCTCTGAGTTGTTCTGCTTCCGGCTGATGAATGGGAAAGTGTAGTAGTGCTGTTTCATTTCACCAGCCTCTCAAGTGTGGAAATTATGGTAAATTTGAGAACAAGCCAGATTAGATTGATAGTTACACCTCCTCCTTTAATTAGCCAATCACAGGATCTGTGGAGGCAAAGGCCGGGGGGGTGTGTCGGTGTATATAAGGTGTATTGTCTATGTGAAAGATGAATCAAAAGGAGTTGCTTGAGGTGGGAAGGCTTTTCCGGAGAGGTTCCACATGTTGTCAGGTAGTCCCTCTGAATGGCAGCTTCCGGTTCGGTCCCTTAGCTTTCGGAAGTGACATTTAGTCTGATATGTGCCAGCCGTGCAATCTACCTAGCCCTGCAAAGTGCAAATATTAACCTAAATGCATATTAAGATACTGTGTGTTAGCTCCTGAACTGAAATAGAGAGCGGGTGTTCCAGCGGAGGCAAGCAAATCGTGTTGATTTACAGTGGCTTGAGGATTTGGCCCATTACCGCTTCTTTATATACTTTTAAAAAGAAATGCCAACTCGATAGTTTAGGCTTTAACTGGAACATGGCAAGCAATTGTATGTTTTGGCGGACCCCTAGTAATGTTGCAGAATCTTTCTCAGAAGTTGTTCCATGGGATAGCCGATTCCTCAGGTAAGAGCTACTTGTTTGTTCAATCCTCCATCTTAGGCCTGCTCCTCAGGTGCGTCCTCCTTCTCGCAGCGATTTCCTAGGAACAGATTTCGAAGAACAGCTCTGATCACAGAATCACAGATTGGTTAGGGTTGGAAAGGACCTCTGGAGATCATCCAGTCCAACCCCCTGCCAGAGCAGGGTCACCTACAGCAGGTTGCACAGGATGACCTCCAGGCGGGTTTTGAATGTCTCTGGGGTGGCAGACTCTACAGCCTCCCTGGGCAGCCTGTTCCAGTGCTCTGCCACCCTCAAAGTAAAGAAGTTCCTCCTCATGCTTTGATAGAAGTTCCTAGGTTCCAGTTTGTACCCGTTACCTCTTGTCCTGGATCATCAAAAATCATCTTTGATGATCCAGGACAAGAGGTAACGGGCACCAATTGGAAGGTAGGAACTTGAACTTGAACTGGAAGGTAGGAACTTGAACTTGAACATAGGATTATCCTTGATGATTCAGGATAGCTGTGTGTCTGACCAGTCTGTCTTTCGAAGGAGGTCCTGGGCCAGCTCCAGCCATGCTGTGCTGAGCAGAGCCCCTGGCAGCAGCCCCACAGCTCACTCCCAGTGTGCCTGAATGGAAAAGGTACCAAAGTTGCTCCAACACTTTCTGAAAAACTCTATAGTGTTACCCCACAAGCGCAAAGCGACGGCAAAGCCCGTGAAATGACACCGGTGCTTCCAGAAAATGTCAAGCTTCCTGCCCAAGGGTGACATGCCATGCGGTGGGGTCAGGGCCACGCGCTGAGCACCCGGTGCGCTGGGGTTGCCCCAGCGGTTCCTGAGCAGCTCCTGCAGTGCTGCCGCCGGTACCGTTCTGGCGGCTGTAGTTGTTTAAAAAGCCGTTGTTGTTTCCGGCGTAATCTGACGGCAGTTTTCTCGGGCATTTGGGCCTCTTCGAATAAGTGTGCTGTGAGTACATCTGCAAGCATTCACCTGTCGAGGTCAAATGACTGGTGGTGCTCATCTGCCCCCGTGCTACTGCTGCTGCCTCCCGTGAATGCTCATGTGCCTGCGTGCCCCTGTACAGGCACAGATGCACGCGCGCAACACCTGATCCCGCATCCTAATTATTTTTCGCCCGGTTCTCTGAGTTGTTCTGCTTCCAGCTGATGAATGGGAAAGTGTAGTAGTGCTGTTTCATTTCACCAGCCTCTCAAGTGTGGAAATTATGGTAAATTTGAGAACAAGCCAGATTAGATTGATAGTTACACCTCCTCCTTTAATTAGCCAACCACAGGATCTGTGGAGGCAAAGGCCGGGGGGGTGTGTTGGTGTATATAACGTGTATTGTCTATGTGAAAGATTAATCAAAAGGAGTTGCTTGAGGTGGGAAGGCTTTTCCGGAGAGGTTCCACATGTTGTCAGGTAGTCCCTCTGAATGGCAGCTTCCGGTTCGGTCCCTTAGCTTTCGGAAGTGACATTTAGTCTGATATGTGCCAGCCGTGCAATCTACCTAGCCCCGCAAAGTGCAAATATTAACATAAATGCATATTAAGATACTGTGTGTTAGCTCCTGAACTGAAATAGAGAGCGGGTGTTCCAGCGGAGGCAAGCAAATCGTGTTGATTTAGAGTGGCTTGCGGATTTGGCCCATTACCGCTTCTTTATACACTTTTAAAAAGAAATGCCAACTCGATAGTTTAGGCTTTAACTGGAACATGGCAAGTAATTGTATGTTTTGGCGGACCCCTAGTAATGTTGCAGAATCTTTCTCAGAAGTTGTTCCATGGGATAGCCGATTCCTCAGGTAAGAGCTACTTGTTTGTTCAATCCTCCATCTTAGGCCTGCTCCTCAGGTGCATCCTCCTTCTCGCAGCGATTTCCTAGGAACAGATTTCGAAGAACACCTCTGATCACAGAATCACAGATTGGTTAGGGTTGGAAAGGACCTCTGGAGATCATCCAGCCCAACCCCCCTGCCAGAGCAGGGTCACCTACAGCAGGTTGCACAGGATGACCTCCAGGCGGGTTTTGAATGTTTCTGGGGTCGGAGACTCTACCGCCTCCCTGGGCAGCCTGTTCCAGTGCTCTGCCACCCTCAAAGTAAAGAAGTTCCTCCTCATGCTTTGATAGAAGTTCCTAGGTTCCAGTTTGTACCCGTTACCTCTTGTCCTGGATCATCTTTGATGATCCAGGACAAGAGGTAACGGGCACCAATTGGAACGTAGGAACTTGAACTTGAACTGGAAGGTAGGAACTTGAACTTGAACATAGGATTATCCTTGATGATTCAGGATAGCTGTGTGTCTGACCAGTCTGTCTTTCGAAGGAGGTCCTGGGCCAGCTCCAGCCATGCTGTGTTGAGCAGAGCCCCTGGCAGCAGCCCCACAGCTCACTCCCAGTGTGCCTGAATGGAAAAGGTACCAAAGTTGCTCCAACACTTTCTGAAAAACTCTATAGTGTTACCCCACAAGCGCAAAGCGTCGGCAAAGCCCGTGAAATGACACCGGTGCTTCCAGAAAATGTCAAGCTTCCTGCCCAAGGGTGACATGCCATGCGGTGGGGTCAGGGCCACGCGCTGAGCACCCGGTGCGCTGGGGTTGCCCCAGCGGTTCCTGAGCAGCTCCTGCAGTGCTGCCGCCGGTACCGTTCTGGCGGCTGTAGTTGTTTAAAAAGCCGTTGTTGTTTCCGGCGTAATCTGACGGCAGTTTTCTCGGGCATTTGGGCCTCTTCTAATAAGTGTGCTGTGAGTACATCTGCAAGCATTCACCTGTCGAGGTCAAATGACTGGTGGTGCTCATCTGCCCCCGTGCTACTGCTGCTGCCTCCCGTGAATGCTCATGTGCCTGCGTGCCCCTGTACAGGCACAGATGCACGCGCGCAACACCTGATCCCGCATCCTAATTATTTTTCGCCCGGTTCTCTGAGTTGTTCTGCTTCCGGCTGATGAATGGGAAAGTGTAGTAGTGCTGTTTCATTTCACCAGCCTCTCAAGTGTGGAAATTATGGTAAATTTGAGAACAAGCCAGATTAGATTGATAGTTACACCTCCTCCTTTAATTAGCCAACCACAGGATCTGTGGAGGCAAAGGCCGGGGGGGTGTGTCGGTGTATATAAGGTGTATTGTCTATGTGAAAGATTAATCAAAAGGAGTGTCTTGAGGTGGGAAGGCTTTTCCGGAGAGGTTCCACATGTTGTCAGGTAGTCCCTCTGAATGGCAGCTTCCGGTTCGGTCCCTTAGCTTTCGGAAGTGACATTTAGTCTGATATGTGCCAGCCGTGCAATCTACCTAGCCCTGCAAAGTGCAAATATTAACCTAAATGCATATTAAGATACTGTGTGTTAGCTCCTGAACTGAAATAGAGAGCGGGTGTTCCAGCGGAGGCAAGCAAATCGTGTTGATTTACAGTGGCTTGCGGATTTGGCCCATTACCGCTTCTTTATACACTTTTAAAAAGAAATGCCAACTCGATAGTTTAGGCTTTAACTGGAACATGGCAAGTAATTGTATGTTTTGGCGGACCCCTAGTAATGTTGCAGAATCTTTCTCAGAAGTTGTTCCATGGGATAGCCGATTCCTCAGGTAAGAGCTACTTGTTTGTTCAATCCTCCATCTTAGGCCTGCTCCTCAGGTGCATCCTCCTTCTCGCAGCGATTTCCTAGGAACAGATTTCGAAGAACAGCTCTGATCACAGAATCACAGATTGGTTAGGGTTGGAAAGGACCTCTGGAGATCATCCAGCCCAACCCCCCTGCCAGAGCAGGGTCACCTACAGCAGGTTGCACAGGATGACCTCCAGGCGGGTTTTGAATGTTTCTGGGGTCGGAGACTCTACCGCCTCCCTGGGCAGCCTGTTCCAGCGCTCTGCCACCCTCAAAGTAAAGAAGTTCCTCCTCATGCTTTGATAGAAGTTCCTACGTTCCAGTTTGTACCCGTTACCTCTTGTCCTGGATCATCTTTGATGATCCAGGCCAAGAGGTAACGGGCACCAATTGGAACGTAGGAACTTGAACTTCAACTGGAAGGTAGGAACTTGAACATAGGATTATCCTTGATGATTCAGGATAGCTGTGTGTCTGACCAGTCTGTCTTTCGAAGGAGGTCCTTGACCAGCTCCAGCCATGCTGTGCTGAGCAGAGCCCCTGGCAGCAGCCCCACAGCTCACTCCCAGTGTGCCTGAATGGAAAAGGTACCAAAGTTGCTCCAACACTTTCTGAAAAACTCTATAGTGTTACCCCACAAGCGCAAAGCGACGGCAAAGCCCGTGAAATGACACCGGTGCTTCCAGAAAATGTCAAGCTTCCTGCCCAAGGGTGACATGCCATGCGGTGGGGTCAGGGCCACGCGCTGAGCACCCGGTGCGCTGGGGTTGCCCCAGCGGTTCCTGAGCAGCTCCTGCAGTGCTGCCGCCGGTACCGTTCTGGCGGCTGTAGTTGTTTAAAAAGCCGTTGTTGTTTCCGGCGTAATCTGACGGCAGTTTTCTCGGGCATTTGGGCCTCTTCTAATAAGTGTGCTGTGAGTACATCTGCAAGCATTCACCTGTCGAGGTCAAATGACTGGTGGTGCTCATCTGCCCCCGTGCTACTGCTGCTGCCTCCCGTGAATGCTCATGTGCCTGCGTGCCCCTGTACAGGCACAGATGCACGCGCGCAACACCTGATCCCGCATCCTAATTATTTTTCGCCCGGTTCTCGGAGTTGTTCTGCTTCCGGCTGATGAATGGGAAAGTGTAGTAGTGCTGTTTCATTTCACCAGCCTCTCAAGTGTGGAAATTATGGTAAATTTGAGAACAAGCCAGATTAGATTGATAGTTACACCTCCTCCTTTAATTAGCCAACCACAGGATCTGTGGAGGCAAAGGCCGGGGGGGTGTGTCGGTGTATATAACGTGTATTGTCTATGTGAAAGATTAATCAAAAGGAGTTGCTTGAGGTGGGAAGGCTTTTCCGGAGAGGTTCCACATGTTGTCAGGTAGTCCCTCTGAATGGCAGCTTCCGGTTCGGTCCCTTAGCTTTCGGAAGTGACATTTAGTCTGATATGTGCCAGCCGTGCAATCTACCTAGCCCCGCAAAGTGCAAATATTAACCTAAATGCATATTAAGATACTGTGTGTTAGCTCCTGAACTGCAATAGAGAGCGGGTGTTCCAGCGGAGGCAAGCAAATCGTGTTGATTTACAGTGGCTTGAGGATTTGGCCCATTACCGCTTCTTTATACACTTTTAAAAAGAAATGCCAACTCGATAGTTTAGGCTTTAACTGGAACATGGCAAGTAATTGTATGTTTTGGCGGACCCCTAGTAATGTTGCAGAATCTTTCTCAGAAGTTGTTCCATGGGATAGCCGATTCCTCAGGTAAGAGCTACTTGTTTGTTCAATCCTCCATCTTAGGCCTGCTCCTCAGGTGCGTCCTCCTTCTCGCAGCGATTTCCTAGGAACAGATTTCGAAGAACAGCTCTGATCACAGAATCACAGATTGGTTAGGGTTGGAAAGGACCTCTGGAGATCATCCAGTCCAACCCCCTGCCAGAGCAGGGTCACCTACAGCAGGTTGCACAGGATGACCTCCAGGCGGGTTTTGAATGTCTCTGGGGTGGCAGACTCTACAGCCTCCCTGGGCAGCCTGTTCCAGCGCTCTGCCACCCTCAAAGTAAAGAAGTTCCTCCTCATGCTTTGATAGAAGTTCCTAGGTTCCAGTTTGTACCCGTTACCTCTTGTCCTGGATCATCAAAAATCATCTTTGATGATCCAGGACAAGAGGTAACGGGCACCAATTGGAAGGTAGGAACTTGAACTTGAACTGGAAGGTAGGAACTTGAACTTGAACATAGGATTATCCTTGATGATTCAGGATAGCTGTGTGTCTGACCAGTCTGTCTTTCGAAGGAGGTCCTGGGCCAGCTCCAGCCATGCTGTGCTGAGCAGAGCCCCTGGCAGCAGCCCCACAGCTCACTCCCAGTGTGCCTGAATGGAAAAGGTACCAAAGTTGCTCCAACACTTTCTGAAAAACTCTATAGTGTTACCCCACAAGCGCAAAGCGACGGCAAAGCCCGTGAAATGACACCGGTGCTTCCAGAAAATGTCAAGCTTCCTGCCCAAGGGTGACATGCCATGCGGTGGGGTCAGGGCCACGCGCTGAGCACCCGGTGCGCTGGGGTTGCCCCAGCGGTTCCTGAGCAGCTCCTGCAGTGCTGCCGCCGGTACCGTTCTGGCGGCTGTAGTTGTTTAAAAAGCCGTTGTTGTTTCCGGCGTAATCTGACGGCAGTTTTCTCGGGCATTTGGGCCTCTTCGAATAACTGTGCTGAGAGTACATCTGCAAGCATTCACCTGTCGAGGTCAAATGACTGGTGGTGCTCATCTGCCCCCGTGCTACTGCTGCTGCCTCCCGTGAATGCTCATGTGCCTGCGTGCCCCTGTACAGGCACAGATGCACGCGCGCAACACCTGATCCCGCATCCTAATTATTTTTCGCCCGGTTCTCTGAGTTGTTCTGCTTCCAGCTGATGAATGGGAAAGTGTAGTAGTGCTGTTTCATTTCACCAGCCTCTCAAGTGTGGAAATTATGGTAAATTTGAGAACAAGCCAGATTAGATTGATAGTTACACCTCCTCCTTTAATTAGCCAACCACAGGATCTGTGGAGGCAAAGGCCGGGGGGGTGTGTTGGTGTATATAACGTGTATTGTCTATGTGAAAGATTAATCAAAAGGAGTTGCTTGAGGTGGGAAGGCTTTTCCGGAGAGGTTCCACATGTTGTCAGGTAGTCCCTCTGAATGGCAGCTTCCGGTTCGGTCCCTTAGCTTTCGGAAGTGACATTTAGTCTGATATGTGCCAGCCGTGCAATCTACCTAGCCCCGCAAAGTGCAAATATTAACATAAATGCATATTAAGATACTGTGTGTTAGCTCCTGAACTGAAATAGAGAGCGGGTGTTCCAGCGGAGGCAAGCAAATCGTGTTGATTTAGAGTGGCTTGCGGATTTGGCCCATTACCGCTTCTTTATACACTTTTAAAAAGAAATGCCAACTCGATAGTTTAGGCTTTAACTGGAACATGGCAAGTAATTGTATGTTTTGGCGGACCCCTAGTAATGTTGCAGAATCTTTCTCAGAAGTTGTTCCATGGGATAGCCGATTCCTCAGGTAAGAGCTACTTGTTTGTTCAATCCTCCATCTTAGGCCTGCTCCTCAGGTGCATCCTCCTTCTCGCAGCGATTTCCTAGGAACAGATTTCGAAGAACACCTCTGATCACAGAATCACAGATTGGTTAGGGTTGGAAAGGACCTCTGGAGATCATCCAGCCCAACCCCCCTGCCAGAGCAGGGTCACCTACAGCAGGTTGCACAGGATGACCTCCAGGCGGGTTTTGAATGTTTCTGGGGTCGGAGACTCTAACGCCTCCCTGGGCAGCCTGTTCCAGTGCTCTGCCACCCTCAAAGTAAAGAAGTTCCTCCTCATGCTTTGATAGAAGTTCCTAGGTTCCAGTTTGTACCCGTTACCTCTTGTCCTGGATCATCTTTGATGATCCAGGACAAGAGGTAACGGGCACCAATTGGAACGTAGGAACTTGAACTTGAACTGGAAGGTAGGAACTTGAACTTGAACATAGGATTATCCTTGATGATTCAGGATAGCTGTGTGTCTGACCAGTCTGTCTTTCGAAGGAGGTCCTGGGCCAGCTCCAGCCATGCTGTGTTGAGCAGAGCCCCTGGCAGCAGCCCCACAGCTCACTCCCAGTGTGCCTGAATGGAAAAGGTACCAAAGTTGCTCCAACACTTTCTGAAAAACTCTATAGTGTTACCCCACAAGCGCAAAGCGACGGCAAAGCCCGTGAAATGACACCGGTGCTTCCAGAAAATGTCAAGCTTCCTGCCCAAGGGTGACATGCCATGCGGTGGGGTCAGGGCCACGCGCTGAGCACCCGGTGCGCTGGGGTTGCCCCAGCGGTTCCTGAGCAGCTCCTGCAGTGCTGCCGCCGGTACCGTTCTGGCGGCTGTAGTTGTTTAAAAAGCCGTTGTTGTTTCCGGCGTAATCTGACGGCAGTTTTCTCGGGCATTTGGGCCTCTTCTAATAAGTGTGCTGTGAGTACATCTGCAAGCATTCACCTGTCGAGGTCAAATGACTGGTGGTGCTCATCTGCCCCCGTGCTACTGCTGCTGCCTCCCGTGAATGCTCATGTGCCTGCGTGCCCCTGTACAGGCACAGATGCACGCGCGCAACACCTGATCCCGCATCCTAATTATTTTTCGCCCGGTTCTCTGAGTTGTTCTGCTTCCGGCTGATGAATGGGAAAGTGTAGTAGTGCTGTTTCATTTCACCAGCCTCTCAAGTGTGGAAATTATGGTAAATTTGAGAACAAGCCAGATTAGATTGATAGTTACACCTCCTCCTTTAATTAGCCAACCACAGGATCTGTGGAGGCAAAGGCCGGGGGGGTGTGTCGGTGTATATAAGGTGTATTGTCTATGTGAAAGATTAATCAAAAGGAGTGTCTTGAGGTGGGAAGGCTTTTCCGGAGAGGTTCCACATGTTGTCAGGTAGTCCCTCTGAATGGCAGCTTCCGGTTCGGTCCCTTAGCTTTCGGAAGTGACATTTAGTCTGATATGTGCCAGCCGTGCAATCTACCTAGCCCTGCAAAGTGCAAATATTAACCTAAATGCATATTAAGATACTGTGTGTTAGCTCCTGAACTGAAATAGAGAGCGGGTGTTCCAGCGGAGGCAAGCAAATCGTGTTGATTTACAGTGGCTTGAGGATTTGGCCCATTACCGCTTCTTTATACACTTTTAAAAAGAAATGCCAACTCGATAGTTTAGGCTTTAACTGGAACATGGCAAGTAATTGTATGTTTTGGCGGACCCCTAGTAATGTTGCAGAATCTTTCTCAGAAGTTGTTCCGTGGGATAGCCGATTCCTCAGGTAAGAGCTACTTGTTTGTTCAATCCTCCATCTTAGGCCTGCTCCTCAGGTGCATCCTCCTTCTCGCAGCGATTTCCTAGGAACAGATTTCGAAGAACAGCTCTGATCACAGAATCACAGATTGGTTAGGGTTGGAAAGGACCTCTGGAGATCATCCAGCCCAACCCCCCTGCCAGAGCAGGGTCACCTACAGCAGGTTGCACAGGATGACCTCCAGGCGGGTTTTGAATGTTTCTGGGGTCGGAGACTCTACCGCCTCCCTGGGCAGCCTGTTCCAGCGCTCTGCCACCCTCAAAGTAAAGAAGTTCCTCCTCATGCTTTGATAGAAGTTCCTACGTTCCAGTTTGTACCCGTTACCTCTTGTCCTGGATCATCTTTGATGATCCAGGACAAGAGGTAACGGGCACCAATTGGAACGTAGGAACTTGAACTTCAACTGGAAGGTAGGAACTTGAACATAGGATTATCCTTGATGATTCAGGATAGCTGTGTGTCTGACCAGTCTGTCTTTCGAAGGAGGTCCTTGACCAGCTCCAGCCATGCTGTGCAGAGCAGAGCCCCTGGCAGCAGCCCCACAGCTCACTCCCAGTGTGCCTGAATGGAAAAGGTACCAAAGTTGCTCCAACACTTTCTGAAAAACTCTATAGTGTTACCCCACAAGCGCAAAGCGACGGCAAAGCCCGTGAAATGACACCGGTGCTTCCAGAAAATGTCAAGCTTCCTGCCCAAGGGTGACATGCCATGCGGTGGGGTCAGGGCCACGCGCTGAGCACCCGGTGCGCTGGGGTTGCCCCAGCGGTTCCTGAGCAGCTCCTGCAGTGCTGCCGCCGGTACCGTTCTGGCGGCTGTAGTTGTTTAAAAAGCCGTTGTTGTTTCCGGCGTAATCTGACGGCAGTTTTCTCGGGCATTTGGGCCTCTTCTAATAAGTGTGCTGTGAGTACATCTGCAAGCATTCACCTGTCGAGGTCAAATGACTGGTGGTGCTCATCTGCCCCCGTGCTACTGCTGCTGCCTCCCGTGAATGCTCATGTGCCTGCGTGCCCCTGTACAGGCACAGATGCACGCGCGCAACACCTGATCCCGCATCCTAATTATTTTTCGCCCGGTTCTCGGAGTTGTTCTGCTTCCGGCTGATGAATGGGAAAGTGTAGTAGTGCTGTTTCATTTCACCAGCCTCTCAAGTGTGGAAATTATGGTAAATTTGAGAACAAGCCAGATTAGATTGATAGTTACACCTCCTCCTTTAATTAGCCAATCACAGGATCTGTGGAGGCAAAGGCCGGGGGGGTGTGTCGGTGTATATAAGGTGTATTGTCTATGTGAAAGATGAATCAAAAGGAGTTGCTTGAGGTGGGAAGGCTTTTCCGGAGAGGTTCCACATGTTGTCAGGTAGTCCCTCTGAATGGCAGCTTCCGGTTCGGTCCCTTAGATTTCGGAAGTGACATTTAGTCTATTATGTGCCAGCCGTGCAATCTACCTAGCCCTGCAAAGTGCAAATATTAACATAAATGCATATTAAGATACTGTGTGTTAGCTCCTGAACTGCAATAGAGAGCGGGTGTTCCAGCGGAGGCAAGCAAATCGTGTTGATTTACAGTGGCTTGCGGATTTGGCCCATTACCGCTTCTTTATACACTTTTAAAAAGAAATGCCAACTCGATAGTTTAGGCTTTAACTGGAACATGGCAAGTAATTGTATGTTTTGGCGGACCCCTAGTAATGTTGCAGAATCTTTCTCAGAAGTTGTTCCATGGGATAGCCGATTCCTCAGGTAAGAGCTACTTGTTTGTTCAATCCTCCATCTTAGGCCTGCTCCTCAGGTGCATCCTCCTTCTCGCAGCGATTTCCTAGGAACAGATTTCGAAGAACAGCTCTGATCACAGAATCACAGATTGGTTAGGGTTGGAAAGGACCTCTGGAGATCATCCAGCCCAACCCCCCTGCCAGAGCAGGGTCACCTACAGCAGGTTGCACAGGATGACCTCCAGGCGGGTTTTGAATGTCTCTGGGGTCGGAGACTCTACCGCCTCCCTGGGCAGCCTGTTCCAGTGCTCTGCCACCCTCAAAGTAAAGAAGTTCCTCCTCATGCTTTGATAGAAGTTCCTAGGTTCCAGTTTGTACCCGTTACCTCTTGCCCTGGATCATCTTTGATGATCCAGGCCAAGAGGTAACGGGCACCAATTGGAACGTAGGAACTTGAACTTCAACTGGAACGTAGGAACTTGAACATAGGATTATCCTTGATGATTCAGGATAGCTGTGTGTCTGACCAGTCTGTCTTTCGAAGGAGGTCCTGGGCCAGCTCCAGCCATGCTGTGCTGAGCAGAGCCCCTGGCAGCAGCCCCACAGCTCACTCCCAGTGTGCCTGAATGGAAAAGGTACCAAAGTTGCTCCAACACTTTCTGAAAAACTCTATAGTGTTACCCCACAAGCGCAAAGCGACGGCAAAGCCCGTGAAATGACAACGGTGCTTCCAGAAAATGTCAAGCTTCCTGCTCAAGGGTGACATGCCATGCGGTGGGGTCAGGGCCACGCGCTGAGCACCCGGTGCGCTGGGGTTGCCCCAGCGTTTCCTGAGCAGCTCCTGCAGTGCTGCCGCCGGTACCGTTCTGGCGGCTGTAGTTGTTTAAAAAGCCGTTGTTGTTTCCGGCGTAATCTGACGGCAGTTTTCTCGGGCATTTGGGCCTCTTCTAATAAGTGTGCTGTGAGTACATCTGCAAGCATTCACCTGTCGAGGTCAAATGACTGGTGGTGCTCATCTGCCCCCGTGCTACTGCTGCTGCCTCCCGTGAATGCTCATGTGCCTGCGTGCCCCTGTACAGGCACAGATGCACGCGCGCAACACCTGATCCCGCATCCTAATTATTTTTCGCCCGGTTCTCTGAGTTGTTCTGCTTCCGGCTGATGAATGGGAAAGTGTAGTAGTGCTGTTTCATTTCACCAGCCTCTCAAGTGTGGAAATTATGGTAAATTTGAGAACAAGCCAGATTAGATTGATAGTTACACCTCCTCCTTTAATTAGCCAACCACAGGATCTGTGGAGGCAAAGGCCGGGGGGGTGTGTCGGTGTATATAATGTGTATTGTCTATGTGAAAGATTAATCAAAAGGAGTTGCTTGAGGTGGGAAGGCTTTTCCGGAGAGGTTCCACATGTTGTCAGGTAGACCCTCTGAATGGCAGCTTCCGGTTCGGTCCCTTAGCTTTCGGAAGTGACATTTAGTCTGATATGTGCCAGCCGTGCAATCTACCTAGCCCCGCAAAGTGCAAATATTAACATAAATGCATATTAAGATACTGTGTGTTAGCTCCTGAACTGAAATAGAGAGCGGGTGTTCCAGCGGAGGCAAGCAAATCGTGTTGATTTACAGTGGCTTGCGGATTTGGCCCATTACCGCTTCTTTATACACTTTTAAAAAGAAATGCCAACTCGATAGTTTAGGCTTTAACTGGAACATGGCAAGTAATTGTATGTTTTGGCGGACCCCTAGTAATGTTGCAGAATCTTTCTCAGAAGTTGTTCCATGGGATAGCCGATTCCTCAGGTAAGAGCTACTTGTTTGTTCAATCCTCCATCTTAGGCCTGCTCCTCAGGTGCATCCTCCTTCTCGCAGCGATTTCCTAGGAACAGATTTCGAAGAACAGCTCTGATCACAGAATCACAGATTGGTTAGGGTTGGAAAGGAGCTCTGGAGATCATCCAGCCCAACCCCCCTGCCAGAGCAGGGTCACCTACAGCAGGTTGCACAGGATGACCTCCAGGCGGGTTTTGAATGTTTCTGGGGTCGGAGACTCTACCGCCTCCCTGGGCAGCCTGTTCCAGCGCTCTGCCACCCTCAAAGTAAAGAAGTTCCTCCTCATGCTTTGATAGAAGTTCCTAGGTTCCAGTTTGTACCCGTTACCTCTTGTCCTGGATCATCTTTGATGATCCAGGCCAAGAGGTAACGGGCACCAATTGGAACGTAGGAACTTGAACTTCAACTGGAACGTAGGAACTTGAACATAGGATTATCCTTGATGATTCAGGATAGCTGTGTGTCTGACCAGTCTGTCTTTCGAAGGAGGTCCTGGGCCAGCTCCAGCCATGCTGTGCTGAGCAGAGCCCCTGGCAGCAGCCCCACAGCTCACTCCCAGTGTGCCTGAATGGAAAAGGTACCAAAGTTGCTCCAACACTTTCTGAAAAACTCTATAGTGTTACCCCACAAGCGCAAAGCGACGGCAAAGCCCGTGAAATGACACCGGTGCTTCCAGAAAATGTCAAGCTTCCTGCCCAAGGGTGACATGCCATGCGGTGGGGTCAGGGCCACGCGCTGAGCACCCGGTGCGCTGGGGTTGCCCCAGCGGTTCCTGAGCAGCTCCTGCAGTGCTGCCGCCGGTACCGTTCTGGCGGCTGTAGTTGTTTAAAAAGCCGTTGTTGTTTCCGGCGTAATCTGACGGCAGTTTTCTCGGGCATTTGGGCCTCTTCTAATAAGTGTGCTGTGAGTACATCTGCAAGCATTCACCTGTCGAGGTCAAATGACTGGTGGTGCTCATCTGCCCCCGTGCTACTGCTGCTGCCTCCCGTGAATGCTCATGTGCCTGCGTGCCCCTGTACAGGCACAGATGCACGCGCGCAACACCTGATCCCGCATCCTAATTATTTTTCGCCCGGTTCTCTGAGTTGTTCTGCTTCCGGCTGATGAATGGGAAAGTGTAGTAGTGCTGTTTCATTTCACCAGCCTCTCAAGTGTGGAAATTATGGTAAATTTGAGAACAAGCCAGATTAGATTGATAGTTACACCTCCTCCTTTAATTAGCCAACCACAGGATCTGTGGAGGCAAAGGCCGGGGGGGTGTGTGGGTGTATATAACGTGTATTGTCTATGTGAAAGATTAATCAAAAGGAGTTGCTTGAGGTGGGAAGGCTTTTCCGGAGAGGTTCCACATGTTGTCAGGTAGTCCCTCTGAATGGCAGCTTCCGGTTCGGTCCCTTAGCTTTCGGAAGTGACATTTAGTCTGATATGTGCCAGCAGTGCAATCTACCTAGCCCTGCAAAGTGCAAATATTAACATAAATGCATATTAAGATACTGTGTGTTAGCTCCTGAACTGAAATAGAGAGCGGGTGTTCCAGCGGAGGCAAGCAAATCGTGTTGATTTACAGTGGCTTGCGGATTTGGCCCATTACCGCTTCTTTATACACTTTTAAAAAGAAATGCCAACTCGATAGTTTAGGCTTTAACTGGAACATGGCAAGTAATTGTATGTTTTGGCGGACCCCTAGTAATGTTGCAGAATCTTTCTCAGAAGTTGTTCCATGGGATAGCCGATTCCTCAGGTAAGAGCTACTTGTTTGTTCAATCCTCCATCTTAGGCCTGCTCCTCAGGTGCATCCTCCTTCTCGCAGCGATTTCCTAGGAACAGATTTCGAAGAACAGCTCTGATCACAGAATCACAGATTGGTTAGGGTTGGAAAGGACCTCTGGAGATCATCCAGCCCAACCCCCCTGCCAGAGCAGGGTCACCTACAGCAGGTTGCACAGGATGACCTCCAGGCGGGTTTTGAATGTTTCTGGGGTCGGAGACTCTACCGCCTCCCTGGGCAGCCTGTTCCAGCGCTCTGCCACCCTCAAAGTAAAGAAGTTCCTCCTCATGCTTTGATAGAAGTTCCTAGGTTCCAGTTTGTACCCGTTACCTCTTGTCCTGGATCATCTTTGATGATCCAGGCCAAGAGGTAACGGGCACCAATTGGAACGTAGGAACTTGAACTTCAACTGGAACGTAGGAACTTGAACATAGGATTATCCTTGATGATTCAGGATAGCTGTGTGTCTGACCAGTCTGTCTTTCGAAGGAGGTCCTGGGCCAGCTCCAGCCATGCTGTGCTGAGCAGAGCCCCTGGCAGCAGCCCCACAGCTCACTCCCAGTGTGCCTGAATGGAAAAGGTACCAAAGTTGCTCCAACACTTTCTGAAAAACTCTATAGTGTTACCCCACAAGCGCAAAGCGACGGCAAAGCCCGTGAAATGACACCGGTGCTTCCAGAAAATGTCAAGCTTCCTGCCCAAGGGTGACATGCCATGCGGTGGGGTCAGGGCCACGCGCTGAGCACCCGGTGCGCTGGGGTTGCCCCAGCGGTTCCTGAGCAGCTCCTGCAGTGCTGCCGCCGGTACCGTTCTGGCGGCTGTAGTTGTTTAAAAAGCCGTTGTTGTTTCCGGCGTAATCTGACGGCAGTTTTCTCGGGCATTTGGGCCTCTTCTAATAAGTGTGCTGTGAGTACATCTGCAAGCATTCACCTGTCGAGGTCAAATGACTGGTGGTGCTCATCTGCCCCCGTGCTACTGCTGCTGCCTCCCGTGAATGCTCATGTGCCTGCGTGCCCCTGTACAGGCACAGATGCACGCGCGCAACACCTGATCCCGCATCCTAATTATTTTTCGCCCGGTTCTCTGAGTTGTTCTGCTTCCGGCTGATGAATGGGAAAGTGTAGTAGTGCTGTTTCATTTCACCAGCCTCTCAAGTGTGGAAATTATGGTAAATTTGAGAACAAGCCAGATTAGATTGATAGTTACACCTCCTCCTTTAATTAGCCAACCACAGGATCTGTGGAGGCAAAGGCCGGGGGGGTGTGTTGGTGTATATAACGTGTATTGTCTATGTGAAAGATTAATCAAAAGGAGTTGCTTGAGGTGGGAAGGCTTTTCCGGAGAGGTTCCACATGTTGTCAGGTAGTCCCTCTGAATGGCAGCTTCCGGTTCGGTCCCTTAGCTTTCGGAAGTGACATTTAGTCTGATATGTGCCAGCAGTGCAATCTACCTAGCCCTGCAAAGTGCAAATATTAACATAAATGCATATTAAGATACTGTGTGTTAGCTCCTGAACTGAAATAGAGAGCGGGTGTTCCAGCGGAGGCAAGCAAATCGTGTTGATTTACAGTGGCTTGCGGATTTGGCCCATTACCGCTTCTTTATACACTTTTAAAAAGAAATGCCAACTCGATAGTTTAGGCTTTAACTGGAACATGGCAAGTAATTGTATGTTTTGGCGGACCCCTAGTAATGTTGCAGAATCTTTCTCAGAAGTTGTTCCATGGGATAGCCGATTCCTCAGGTAAGAGCTACTTGTTTGTTCAATCCTCCATCTTAGGCCTGCTCCTCAGGTGCATCCTCCTTCTCGCAGCGATTTCCTAGGAACAGATTTCGAAGAACAGCTCTGATCACAGAATCACAGATTGGTTAGGGTTGGAAAGGACCTCTGGAGATCATCCAGCCCAACCCCCCTGCCAGAGCAGGGTCACCTACAGCAGGTTGCACAGGATGACCTCCAGGCGGGTTTTGAATGTTTCTGGGGTCGGAGACTCTACCGCCTCCCTGGGCAGCCTGTTCCAGCGCTCTGCCACCCTCAAAGTAAAGAAGTTCCTCCTCATGCTTTGATAGAAGTTCCTAGGTTCCAGTTTGTACCCGTTACCTCTTGTCCTGGATCATCTTTGATGATCCAGGCCAAGAGGTAACGGGCACCAATTGGAACGTAGGAACTTGAACTTCAACTGGAACGTAGGAACTTGAACATAGGATTATCCTTGATGATTCAGGATAGCTGTGTGTCTGACCAGTCTGTCTTTCGAAGGAGGTCCTGGGCCAGCTCCAGCCATGCTGTGCTGAGCAGAGCCCCTGGCAGCAGCCCCACAGCTCACTCCCAGTGTGCCTGAATGGAAAAGGTACCAAAGTTGCTCCAACACTTTCTGAAAAACTCTATAGTGTTACCCCACAAGCGCAAAGCGACGGCAAAGCCCGTGAAATGACACCGGTGCTTCCAGAAAATGTCAAGCTTCCTGCCCAAGGGTGACATGCCATGCGGTGGGGTCAGGGCCACGCGCTGAGCACCCGGTGCGCTGGGGTTGCCCCAGCGGTTCCTGAGCAGCTCCTGCAGTGCTGCCGCCGGTACCGTTCTGGCGGCTGTAGTTGTTTAAAAAGCCGTTGTTGTTTCCGGCGTAATCTGACGGCAGTTTTCTCGGGCATTTGGGCCTCTTCTAATAAGTGTGCTGTGAGTACATCTGCAAGCATTCACCTGTCGAGGTCAAATGACTGGTGGTGCTCATCTGCCCCCGTGCTACTGCTGCTGCCTCCCGTGAATGCTCATGTGCCTGCGTGCCCCTGTACAGGCACAGATGCACGCGCGCAACACCTGATCCCGCATCCTAATTATTTTTCGCCCGGTTCTCTGAGTTGTTCTGCTTCCGGCTGATGAATGGGAAAGTGTAGTAGTGCTGTTTCATTTCACCAGCCTCTCAAGTGTGGAAATTATGGTAAATTTGAGAACAAGCCAGATTAGATTGATAGTTACACCTCCTCCTTTAATTAGCCAACCACAGGATCTGTGGAGGCAAAGGCCGGGGGGGTGTGTTGGTGTATATAACGTGTATTGTCTATGTGAAAGATTAATCAAAAGGAGTTGCTTGAGGTGGGAAGGCTTTTCCGGAGAGGTTCCACATGTTGTCAGGTAGTCCCTCTGAATGGCAGCTTCCGGTTCAGTCCCTTAGCTTTCGGAAGTGACATTTAGTCTGATATGTGCCAGCCGTGCAATCTACCTAGCCCTGCAAAGTGAAAATATTAACATAAATGCATATTAAGATAGTGTGTGTTAGCTCCTGAACTGCAATAGAGAGCGGGTGTTCCAGCGGAGGCAAGCAAATCGTGTTGATTTACAGTGGCTTGCGGATTTGGCCCATTACCGCTTCTTTATACACTTTTAAAAAGAAATGCCAACTCGATAGTTTAGGCTTTAACTGGAACATGGCAAGTAATTCTGTGTTTTGGCGGACCCCTAGTAATGTTGCAGAATCTTTCTCAGAAGTTGTTCCATGGGATAGCCGATTCCTCAGGTAAGAGCTACTTGTTTGTTCAATCCTCCATCTTAGGCCTGCTCCTCAGGTGCATCCTCCTTCTCGCAGCGATTTCCTAGGAACAGATTTCGAAGAACAGCTCTGATCACAGAATCACAGATTGGTTAGGGTTGGAAAGGAGCTCTGGAGATCATCCAGCCCAACCCCCCTGCCAGAGCAGGGTCACCTACAGCAGGTTGCACAGGATGACCTCCAGGCGGGTTTTGAATGTTTCTGGGGTCGGAGACTCTACCGCCTCCCTGGGCAGCCTGTTCCAGCGCTCTGCCACCCTCAAAGTAAAGAAGTTCCTCCTCATGCTTTGATAGAAGTTCCTACGTTCCAGTTTGTACCCGTTACCTCTTGTCCTGGATCATCTTTGATGATCCAGGACAAGAGGTAACGGGCACCAATTGGAACGTAGGAACTTGAACTTGAACTGGAACGTAGGAACTTGAACATAGGATTATCCTTGATGATTCAGGATAGCTGTGTGTCTGACCAGTCTGTCTTTCGAAGGAGGTCCTGGGCCAGCTCCAGCCATGCTGTGTTGAGCAGAGCCCCTGGCAGCAGCCCCACAGCTCACTCCCAGTGTGCCTGAATGGAAAAGGTACCAAAGTTGCTCCAACACTTTCTGAAAAACTCTATAGTGTTACCCCACAAGCGCAAAGCGACGGCAAAGCCCGTGAAATGACACCGGTGCTTCCAGAAAATGTCAAGCTTCCTGCCCAAGGGTGACATGCCATGCGGTGGGGTCAGGGCCACGCGCTGAGCACCCGGTGCGCTGGGGTTGCCCCAGCGTTTCCTGAGCAGCTCCTGCAGTGCTGCCGCCGGTACCGTTCTGGCGGCTGTAGTTGTTTAAAAAGCCGTTGTTGTTTCCGGCGTAATCTGACGGCAGTTTTCTCGGGCATTTGGGCCTCTTCTAATAAGTGTGCTGTGAGTACATCTGCAAGCATTCACCTGTCGAGGTCAAATGACTGGTGGTGCTCATCTGCCCCCGTGCTACTGCTGCTGCCTCCCGTGAATGCTCATGTGCCTGCGTGCCCCTGTACAGGCACAGATGCACGCGCGCAACACCTGATCCCGCATCCTAATTATTTTTTGCCCGGTTCTCAGAGTTGTTCTGCTTCCGGCTGATGAATGGGAAAGTGTAGTAGTGCTGTTTCATTTCACCAGCCTCTCAAGTGTGGAAATTATGGTAAATTTGAGAACAAGCCAGATTAGATTGATAGTTACACCTCCTCCTTTAATTAGCCAACCACAGGATCTGTGGAGGCAAAGGCCGGGGGGGTGTGTTGGTGTATATAACGTGTATTGTCTATGTGAAAGATTAATCAAAAGGAGTTGCTTGAGGTGGGAAGGCTTTTCCGGAGAGGTTCCACATGTTGTCAGGTAGTCCCTCTGAATGGCAGCTTCCGGTTCGGTCCCTTAGCTTTCGGAAGTGACATTTAGTCTGATATGTGCCAGCCGTGCAATCTACCTAGCCCTGCAAAGTGCAAATATTAACCTAAATGCATATTAAGATACTGTGTGTTAGCTCCTGAACTGAAATAGAGAGCGGGTGTTCCAGCGGAGGCAAGCAAATCGTGTTGATTTACAGTGGCTTGCGGATTTGGCCCATTACCGCTTCTTTATACACTTTTAAAAAGAAATGCCAACTCGATAGTTTAGGCTTTAACTGGAACATGGCAAGTAATTGTATGTTTTGGCGGACCCCTAGTAATGTTGCAGAATCTTTCTCAGAAGTTGTTCCATGGGATAGCCGATTCCTCAGGTAAGAGCTACTTGTTTGTTCAATCCTCCATCTTAGGCCTGCTCCTCAGGTGCATCCTCCTTCTCGCAGCGATTTCCTAGGAACAGATTTCGAAGAACAGCTCTGATCACAGAATCACAGATTGGTTAGGGTTGGAAAGGACCTCTGGAGATCATCCAGCCCAACCCCCCTGCCAGAGCAGGGTCACCTACAGCAGGTTGCACAGGATGACCTCCAGGCGGGTTTTGAATGTCTCTGGGGTCGGAGACTCTACCGCCTCCCTGGGCAGCCTGTTCCAGTGCTCTGCCACCCTCAAAGTAAAGAAGTTCCTCCTCATGCTTTGATAGAAGTTCCTAGGTTCCAGTTTGTACCCGTTACCTCTTGTCCTGGATCATCTTTGATGATCCAGGCCAAGAGGTAACGGGCACCAATTGGAACGTAGGAACTTGAACTTCAACTGGAACGTAGGAACTTGAACATAGGATTATCCTTGATGATTCAGGATAGCTGTGTGTCTGACCAGTCTGTCTTTCGAAGGAGGTCCTGGGCCAGCTCCAGCCATGCTGTGCTGAGCAGAGCCCCTGGCAGCAGCCCCACACCTCACTCCCAGTGTGCCTGAATGGAAAAGGTACCAAAGTTGCTCCAACACTTTCTGAAAAACTCTATAGTGTTACCCCACAAGCGCAAAGCGACGGCAAAGCCCGTGAAATGACACCGGTGCTTCCAGAAAATGTCAAGCTTCCTGCTCAAGGGTGACATGCCATGCGGTGGGGTCAGGGCCACGCGCTGAGCACCCGGTGCGCTGGGGTTGCCCCAGCGGTTCCTGAGCAGCTCCTGCAGTGCTGCCGCCGGTACCGTTCTGGCGGCTGTAGTTGTTTAAAAAGCCGTTGTTGTTTCCGGCGTAATCTGACGGCAGTTTTCTCGGGCATTTGGGCCTCTTCTAATAAGTGTGCTGTGAGTACATCTGCAAGCATTCACCTGTCGAGGTCAAATGACTGGTGGTGCTCATCTGCCCCCGTGCTACTGCTGCTGCCTCCCGTGAATGCTCATGTGCCTGCGTGCCCCTGTACAGGCACAGATGCACGCGCGCAACACCTGATCCCGCATCCTAATTATTTTTCGCCCGGTTCTCGGAGTTGTTCTGCTTCCGGCTGATGAATGGGAAAGTGTAGTAGTGCTGTTTCATTTCACCAGCCTCTCAAGTGTGGAAATTATGGTAAATTTGAGAACAAGCCAGATTAGATTGATAGTTACACCTCCTCCTTTAATTAGCCAACCACAGGATCTGTGGAGGCAAAGGCCGGGGGGGTGTGTCGGTGTATATAATGTGTATTGTCTATGTGAAAGATTAATCAAAAGGAGTTGCTTGAGGTGGGAAGGCTTTTCCGGAGAGGTTCCACATGTTGTCAGGTAGACCCTCTGAATGGCAGCTTCCGGTTCGGTCCCTTAGCTTTCGGAAGTGACATTTAGTCTGATATGTGCCAGCCGTGCAATCTACCTAGCCCTGCAAAGTGCAAATATTAACATAAATGCATATTAAGATACTGTGTGTTAGCTCCTGAACTGAAATAGAGAGCGGGTGTTCCAGCGGAGGCAAGCAAATCGTGTTGATTTACAGTGGCTTGCGGATTTGGCCCATTACCGCTTCTTTATACACTTTTAAAAAGAAATGCCAACTCGATAGTTTAGGCTTTAACTGGAACATGGCAAGTAATTGTATGTTTTGGCGGACCCCTAGTAATGTTGCAGAATCTTTCTCAGAAGTTGTTCCATGGGATAGCCGATTCCTCAGGTAAGAGCTACTTGTTTGTTCAATCCTCCATCTTAGGCCTGCTCCTCAGGTGCATCCTCCTTCTCGCAGCGATTTCCTAGGAACAGATTTCGAAGAACAGCTCTGATCACAGAATCACAGATTGGTTAGGGTTGGAAAGGACCTCTGGAGATCATCCAGCCCAACCCCCCTGCCAGAGCAGGGTCACCTACAGCAGGTTGCACAGGATGACCTCCAGGCGGGTTTTGAATGTTTCTGGGGTCGGAGACTCTACCGCCTCCCTGGGCAGCCTGTTCCAGCGCTCTGCCACCCTCAAAGTAAAGAAGTTCCTCCTCATGCTTTGATAGAAGTTCCTAGGTTCCAGTTTGTACCCGTTACCTCTTGTCCTGGATCATCTTTGATGATCCAGGACAAGAGGTAACGGGCACCAATTGGAACGTAGGAACTTGAACTTGAACTGGAACGTAGGAACTTGAACATAGGATTATCCTTGATGATTCAGGATAGCTGTGTGTCTGACCAGTCTGTCTTTCGAAGGAGGTCCTGGGCCAGCTCCAGCCATGCTGTGCTGAGCAGAGCCCCTGGCAGCAGCCCCACAGCTCACTCCCAGTGTGCCTGAATGGAAAAGGTACCAAAGTTGCTCCAACACTTTCTGAAAAACTCTATAGTGTTACCCCACAAGCGCAAAGCGACGGCAAAGCCCGTGAAATGACACCGGTGCTTCCAGAAAATGTCAAGCTTCCTGCCCAAGGGTGACATGCCATGCGGTGGGGTCAGGGCCACGCGCTGAGCACCCGGTGCGCTGGGGTTGCCCCAGCGGTTCCTGAGCAGCTCCTGCAGTGCTGCCGCCGGTACCGTTCTGGCGGCTGTAGTTGTTTAAAAAGCCGTTGTTGTTTCCGGCGTAATCTGACGGCAGTTTTCTCGGGCATTTGGGCCTCTTCTAATAAGTGTGCTGTGAGTACATCTGCAAGCATTCACCTGTCGAGGTCAAATGACTGGTGGTGCTCATCTGCCCCCGTGCTACTGCTGCTGCCTCCCGTGAATGCTCATGTGCCTGCGTGCCCCTGTACAGGCACAGATGCACGCGCGCAACACCTGATCCCGCATCCTAATTATTTTTCGCCCGGTTCTCGGAGTTGTTCTGCTTCCGGCTGATGAATGGGAAAGTGTAGTAGTGCTGTTTCATTTCACCAGCCTCTCAAGTGTGGAAATTATGGTAAATTTGAGAACAAGCCAGATTAGATTGATAGTTACACCTCCTCCTTTAATTAGCCAACCACAGGATCTGTGGAGGCAAAGGCCGGGGGGGTGGGTTGGTGTATATAACGTGTATTGTCTATGTGAAAGATTAATCAAAAGGAGTTGCTTGAGGTGGGAAGGCTTTTCCGGAGAGGTTCCACATGTTGTCAGGTAGTCCCTCTGAATGGCAGCTTCCGGTTCGGTCCCTTAGCTTTCGGAAGTGACATTTAGTCTGATATGTGCCAGCAGTGCAATCTACCTAGCCCTGCAAAGTGCAAATATTAACCTAAATGCATATTAAGATACTGTGTGTTAGCTCCTGAACTGAAATAGAGAGCGGGTGTTCCAGCGGAGGCAAGCAAATCGTGTTGATTTACAGTGGCTTGCGGATTTGGCCCATTACCGCTTCTTTATACACTTTTAAAAAGAAATGCCAACTCGATAGTTTAGGCTTTAACTGGAACATGGCAAGTAATTGTATGTTTTGGCGGACCCCTAGTAATGTTGCAGAATCTTTCTCAGAAGTTGTTCCATGGGATAGCCGATTCCTCAGGTAAGAGCTACTTGTTTGTTCAATCCTCCATCTTAGGCCTGCTCCTCAGGTGCATCCTCCTTCTCGCAGCGATTTCCTAGGAACAGATTTCGAAGAACAGCTCTGATCACAGAATCACAGATTGGTTAGGGTTGGAAAGGACCTCTGGAGATCATCCAGCCCAACCCCCCTGCCAGAGCAGGGTCACCTACAGCAGGTTGCACAGGATGACCTCCAGGCGGGTTTTGAATGTTTCTGGGGTCGGAGACTCTACCGCCTCCCTGGGCAGCCTGTTCCAGCGCTCTGCCACCCTCAAAGTAAAGAAGTTCCTCCTCATGCTTTGATAGAAGTTCCTAGGTTCCAGTTTGTACCCGTTACCTCTTGTCCTGGATCATCTTTGATGATCCAGGCCAAGAGGTAACGGGCACCAATTGGAACGTAGGAAATTGAACTTCAACTGGAACGTAGGAACTTGAACATAGGATTATCCTTGATGATTCAGGATAGCTGTGTGTCTGACCAGTCTGTCTTTCGAAGGAGGTCCTGGGCCAGCTCCAGCCATGCTGTGTTGAGCAGAGCCCCTGGCAGCAGCCCCACAGCTCACTCCCAGTGTGCCTGAATGGAAAAGGTACCAAAGTTGCTCCAACACTTTCTGAAAAACTCTATAGTGTTACCCCACAAGCGCAAAGCGACGGCAAAGCCCGTGAAATGACACCGGTGCTTCCAGAAAATGTCAAGCTTCCTGCTCAAGGTTGACATGCCATGCGGTGGGGTCAGGGCCACGCGCTGAGCACCCGGTGCGCTGGGGTTGCCCCAGCGGTTCCTGAGCAGCTCCTGCAGTGCTGCCGCCGGTACCGTTCTGGCGGCTGTAGTTGTTTAAAAAGCCGTTGTTGTTTCCGGCGTAATCTGACGGCAGTTTTCTCGGGCATTTGGGCCTCTTCTAATAAGTGTGCTGTGAGTACATCTGCAAGCATTCACCTGTCGAGGTCAAATGACTGGTGGTGCTCATCTGCCCCCGTGCTACTGCTGCTGCCTCCCGTGAATGCTCATGTGCCTGCGTGCCCCTGTACAGGCACAGATGCACGCGCGCAACACCTGATCCCGCATCCTAATTATTTTTCGCCCGGTTCTCGGAGTTGTTCTGCTTCCGGCTGATGAATGGGAAAGTGTAGTAGTGCTGTTTCATTTCACCAGCCTCTCAAGTGTGGAAATTATGGTAAATTTGAGAACAAGCCAGATTAGATTGATAGTTACACCTCCTCCTTTAATTAGCCAACCACAGGATCTGTGGAGGCAAAGGCCGGGGGTGTGTATCGGTGTATATAACGTGTATTGTCTATGTGAAAGATGAATCAAAAGGAGTTGCTTGAGGTGGGAAGGCTTTTCCGGAGAGGTTCCACATGTTGTCAGGTAGTCCCTCTGAATGGCAGCTTCCGGTTCGGTCCCTTAGCTTTCGGAAGTGACATTTAGTCTGATATGTGCCAGCCGTGCAATCTACCTAGCCCCGCAAAGTGCAAATATTAACCTAAATGCATATTAAGATACTGTGTGTTAGCTCCTGAACTGAAATAGAGAGAGGGTGTTCCAGCGGAGGCAAGCAAATCGTGTTGATTTACAGTGGCTTGCGGATTTGGCCCATTACCGCTTCTTTATACACTTTTAAAAAGAAATGCCAACTCGATAGTTTAGGCTTTAACTGGAACATGGCAAGTAATTGTATGTTTTGGCGGACCCCTAGTAATGTTGCAGAATCTTTCTCAGAAGTTGTTCCATGGGATAGCCGATTCCTCAGGTAAGAGCTACTTGTTTGTTCAATCCTCCATCTTAGGCCTGCTCCTCAGGTGCATCCTCCTTCTCGCAGCGATTTCCTAGGAACAGATTTCGAAGAACAGCTCTGATCACAGAATCACAGATTGGTTAGGGTTGGAAAGGAGCTCTGGAGATCATCCAGCCCAACCCCCCTGCCAGAGCAGGGTCACCTACAGCAGGTTGCACAGGATGACCTCCAGGCGGGTTTTGAATGTTTCTGGGGTCGGAGACTCTACCGCCTCCCTGGGCAGCCTGTTCCAGCGCTCTGCCACCCTCAAAGTAAAGAAGTTCCTCCTCATGCTTTGATAGAAGTTCCTAGGTTCCAGTTTGTACCCGTTACCTCTTGTCCTGGATCATCTTTGATGATCCAGGACAAGAGGTAACGGGCACCAATTGGAACGTAGGAACTTGAACTTCAACTGGAACGTAGGAACTTGAACATAGGATTATCCTTGATGATTCAGGATAGCTGTGTGTCTGACCAGTCTGTCTTTCGAAGGAGGTCCTGGGCCAGCTCCAGCCATGCTGTGCTGAGCAGAGCCCCTGGCAGCAGCCCCACAGCTCACTCCCAGTGTGCCTGAATGGAAAAGGTACCAAAGTTGCTCCAACACTTTCTGAAAAACTCTATAGTGTTACCCCACAAGCGCAAAGCGACGGCAAAGCCCGTGAAATGACACCGGTGCTTCCAGAAAATGTCAAGCTTCCTGCTCAAGGGTGACATGCCATGCGGTGGGGTCAGGGCCACGCGCTGAGCACCCGGTGCGCTGGGGTTGCCCCAGCGGTTCCTGAGCAGCTCCTGCAGTGCTGCCGCTGGTACCGTTCTGGCGGCTGTAGTTGTTTAAAAAGCCGTTGTTGTTTCCGGCGTAATCTGACGGCAGTTTTCTCGGGCATTTGGGCCTCTTCGAATAAGTGTGCTGTGAGTACATCTGCAAGCATTCACCTGTCGAGGTCAAATGACTGGTGGTGCTCATCTGCCCCCGTGCTACTGCTGCTGCCTCCCGTGAATGCTCATGTGCCTGCGTGCCCCTGTACAGGCACAGATGCACGCGCGCAACACCTGATCCCGCATCCTAATTATTTTTCGCCCGGTTCTCGGAGTTGTTCTGCTTCCGGCTGATGAATGGGAAAGTGTAGTAGTGCTGTTTCATTTCACCAGCCTCTCAAGTGTGGAAATTATGGTAAATTTGAGAACAAGCCAGATTAGATTGATAGTTACACCTCCTCCTTTAATTAGCCAACCACAGGATCTGTGGAGGCAAAGGCCGGGGGGGTGTGTCGGTGTATATAAGGTGTATTGTCTATGTGAAAGATTAATCAAAAGGAGTTGCTTGAGGTGGGAAGGCTTTTCCGGAGAGGTTCCACATGTTGTCAGGTAGTCCCTCTGAATGGCAGCTTCCGGTTCGGTCCCTTAGCTTTCGGAAGTGACATTTAGTCTGATATGTGCCAGCCGTGCAATCTACCTAGCCCCGCAAAGTGCAAATATTAACATAAATGCATATTAAGATACTGTGTGTTAGCTGCTGAACTGAAATAGAGAGCGGGTGTTCCAGCGGAGGCAAGCAAATCGTGTTGATTTACAGTGGCTTGAGGATTTGGCCCATTACCGCTTCTTTATACACTTTTAAAAAGAAATGCCAACTCGATAGTTTAGGCTTTAACTGGAACATGGCAAGTAATTGTATGTTTTGGCGGACCCCTAGTAATGTTGCAGAATCTTTCTCAGAAGTTGTTCCATGGGATAGCCGATTCCTCAGGTAAGAGCTACTTGTTTGTTCAATCCTCCATCTTAGGCCTGCTCCTCAGGTGCATCCTCCTTCTCGCAGCGATTTCCTAGGAACAGATTTCGAAGAACAGCTCTGATCACAGAATCACAGATTGGTTAGGGTTGGAAAGGAGCTCTGGAGATCATCCAGCCCAACCCCCCTGCCAGAGCAGGGTCACCTACAGCAGGTTGCACAGGATGACCTCCAGGCGGGTTTTGAATGTTTCTGGGGTGGGAGACTCTACCGCCTCCCTGGGCAGCCTGTTCCAGTGCTCTGCCACCCTCAAAGTAAAGAAGTTCCTCCTCATGCTTTGATAGAAGTTCCTAGGTTCCAGTTTGTACCCGTTACCTCTTGTCCTGGATCATCTTTGATGATCCAGGACAAGAGGTAACGGGCACCAATTGGAACGTAGGAACTTGAACTTCAACTGGAACGTAGGAACTTGAACATAGGATTATCCTTGATGATTCAGGATAGCTGTGTGTCTGACCAGTCTGTCTTTCGAAGGAGGTCCTGGGCCAGCTCCAGCCATGCTGTGTTGCGCAGAGCCCCTGGAAGCAGCCCCACAGCTCACTCCCAGTGTGCCTGAATGGAAAAGGTACCAAAGTTGCTCCAACACTTTCTGAAAAACTCTATAGTGTTACCCCACAAGCGCAAAGCGACGGCAAAGCCCGTGAAATGACACCGGTGCTTCCAGAAAATGTCAAGCTTCCTGCCCAAGGGTGACATGCCATGCGGTGGGGTCAGGGCCACGCGCTGAGCACCCGGTGCGCTGGGGTTGCCCCAGCGGTTCCTGAGCAGCTCCTGCAGTGCTGCCGCCGGTACCGTTCTGGCGGCTGTAGTTGTTTAAAAAGCCGTTGTTGTTTCCGGCGTAATCTGACAGCAGTTTTCTCGGGCATTTGGGCCTCTTCCAATAAGTGTGCTGTGAGTACATCTGCAAGCATTCACCTGTCGAGGTCAAATGACTGGTGGTGCTCATCTGCCCCCGTGCTACTGCTGCTGCCTCCCGTGAATGCTCATGTGCCTGCGTGCCCCTGTACAGGCACAGATGCACGCGCGCAACACCTGATCCCGCATCCTAATTATTTTTCGCCCGGTTCTCGGAGTTGTTCTGCTTCCGGCTGATGAATGGGAAAGTGTAGTAGTGCTGTTTCATTTCACCAGCCTCTCAAGTGTGGAAATTATGGTAAATTTGAGAACAAGCCAGATTAGATTGATAGTTACACCTCCTCCTTTAATTAGCCAACCACAGGATCTGTGGAGGCAAAGGCCGGGGGTGTGTATCGGTGTATATAACGTGTATTGTCTATGTGAAAGATGAATCAAAAGGAGTTGCTTGAGGTGGGAAGGCTTTTCCGGAGAGGTTCCACATGTTGTCAGGTAGTCCCTCTGAATGGCAGCTTCCGGTTCGGTCCCTTAGCTTTCGGAAGTGACATTTAGTCTGATATGTGCCAGCCGTGCAATCTACCTAGCCCCGCAAAGTGCAAATATTAACCTAAATGCATATTAAGATACTGTGTGTTAGCTCCTGAACTGAAATAGAGAGCGGGTGTTCCAGCGGAGGCAAGCAAATCGTGTTGATTTACAGTGGCTTGCGGATTTGGCCCATTACCGCTTCTTTATACACTTTTAAAAAGAAATGCCAACTCGATAGTTTAGGCTTTAACTGGAACATGGCAAGTAATTGTATGTTTTGGCGGACCCCTAGTAATGTTGCAGAATCTTTCTCAGAAGTTGTTCCATGGGATAGCCGATTCCTCAGGTAAGAGCTACTTGTTTGTTCAATCCTCCATCTTAGGCCTGCTCCTCAGGTGCATCCTCCTTCTCGCAGCGATTTCCTAGGAACAGATTTCGAAGAACAGCTCTGATCACAGAATCACAGATTGGTTAGGGTTGGAAAGGAGCTCTGGAGATCATCCAGCCCAACCCCCCTGCCAGAGCAGGGTCACCTACAGCAGGTTGCACAGGATGACCTCCAGGCGGGTTTTGAATGTTTCTGGGGTCGGAGACTCTACCGCCTCCCTGGGCAGCCTGTTCCAGCGCTCTGCCACCCTCAAAGTAAAGAAGTTCCTCCTCATGCTTTGATAGAAGTTCCTAGGTTCCAGTTTGTACCCGTTACCTCTTGTCCTGGATCATCTTTGATGATCCAGGACAAGAGGTAACGGGCACCAATTGGAACGTAGGAACTTGAACTTCAACTGGAACGTAGGAACTTGAACATAGGATTATCCTTGATGATTCAGGATAGCTGTGTGTCTGACCAGTCTGTCTTTCGAAGGAGGTCCTGGGCCAGCTCCAGCCATGCTGTGCTGAGCAGAGCCCCTGGCAGCAGCCCCACAGCTCACTCCCAGTGTGCCTGAATGGAAAAGGTACCAAAGTTGCTCCAACACTTTCTGAAAAACTCTATAGTGTTACCCCACAAGCGCAAAGCGACGGCAAAGCCCGTGAAATGACACCGGTGCTTCCAGAAAATGTCAAGCTTCCTGCTCAAGGGTGACATGCCATGCGGTGGGGTCAGGGCCACGCGCTGAGCACCCGGTGCGCTGGGGTTGCCCCAGCGGTTCCTGAGCAGCTCCTGCAGTGCTGCCGCCGGTACCGTTCTGGCGGCTGTAGTTGTTTAAAAAGCCGTTGTTGTTTCCGGCGTAATCTGACGGCAGTTTTCTCGGGCATTTGGGCCTCTTCGAATAAGTGTGCTGTGAGTACATCTGCAAGCATTCACCTGTCGAGGTCAAATGACTGGTGGTGCTCATCTGCCCCCGTGCTACTGCTGCTGCCTCCCGTGAATGCTCATGTGCCTGCGTGCCCCTGTACAGGCACAGATGCACGCACGCAACACCTGATCCCGCATCCTAATTATTTTTCGCCCGGTTCTCTGAGTTGTTCTGCTTCCGGCTGATGAATGGGAAAGTGTAGTAGTGCTGTTTCATTTCACCAGCCTCTCAAGTGTGGAAATTATGGTAAATTTGAGAACAAGCCAGATTAGATTGATAGTTACACCTCCTCCTTTAATTAGCCAACCACAGGATCTGTGGAGGCAAAGGCCGGGGGGGTGTGTCGGTGTATATAAGGTGTATTGTCTATGTGAAAGATTAATCAAAAGGAGTTGCTTGAGGTGGGAAGGCTTTTCCGGAGAGGTTCCACATGTTGTCAGGTAGTCCCTCTGAATGGCAGCTTCCGGTTCGGTCCCTTAGCTTTCGGAAGTGACATTTAGTCTGATATGTGCCAGCCGTGCAATCTACCTAGCCCCGCAAAGTGCAAATATTAACATAAATGCATATTAAGATACTGTGTGTTAGCTCCTGAACTGAAATAGAGAGCGGGTGTTCCAGCGGAGGCAAGCAAATCGTGTTGATTTACAGTGGCTTGAGGATTTGGCCCATTACCGCTTCTTTATACACTTTTAAAAAGAAATGCCAACTCGATAGTTTAGGCTTTAACTGGAACATGGCAAGTAATTGTATGTTTTGGCGGACCCCTAGTAATGTTGCAGAATCTTTCTCAGAAGTTGTTCCATGGGATAGCCGATTCCTCAGGTAAGAGCTACTTGTTTGTTCAATCCTCCATCTTAGGCCTGCTCCTCAGGTGCATCCTCCTTCTCGCAGCGATTTCCTAGGAACAGATTTCGAAGAACAGCTCTGATCACAGAATCACAGATTGGTTAGGGTTGGAAAGGAGCTCTGGAGATCATCCAGCCCAACCCCCCTGCCAGAGCAGGGTCACCTACAGCAGGTTGCACAGGATGACCTCCAGGCGGGTTTTGAATGTTTCTGGGGTGGGAGACTCTACCGCCTCCCTGGGCAGCCTGTTCCAGTGCTCTGCCACCCTCAAAGTAAAGAAGTTCCTCCTCATGCTTTGATAGAAGTTCCTAGGTTCCAGTTTGTACCCGTTACCTCTTGTCCTGGATCATCTTTGATGATCCAGGACAAGAGGTAACGGGCACCAATTGGAACGTAGGAACTTGAACTTCAACTGGAACGTAGGAACTTGAACATAGGATTATCCTTGATGATTCAGGATAGCTGTGTGTCTGACCAGTCTGTCTTTCGAAGGAGGTCCTGGGCCAGCTCCAGCCATGCTGTGTTGCGCAGAGCCCCTGGAAGCAGCCCCACAGCTCACTCCCAGTGTGCCTGAATGGAAAAGGTACCAAAGTTGCTCCAACACTTTCTGAAAAACTCTATAGTGTTACCCCACAAGCGCAAAGCGACGGCAAAGCCCGTGAAATGACACCGGTGCTTCCAGAAAATGTCAAGCTTCCTGCCCAAGGGTGACATGCCATGCGGTGGGGTCAGGGCCACGCGCTGAGCACCCGGTGCGCTGGGGTTGCCCCAGCGGTTCCTGAGCAGCTCCTGCAGTGCTGCCGCCGGTACCGTTCTGGCGGCTGTAGTTGTTTAAAAAGCCGTTGTTGTTTCCGGCGTAATCTGACAGCAGTTTTCTCGGGCATTTGGGCCTCTTCCAATAAGTGTGCTGTGAGTACATCTGCAAGCATTCACCTGTCGAGGTCAAATGACTGGTGGTGCTCATCTGCCCCCGTGCTACTGCTGCTGCCTCCCGTGAATGCTCATGTGCCTGCGTGCCCCTGTACAGGCACAGATGCACGCGCGCAACACCTGATCCCGCATCCTAATTATTTTTCGCCCGGTTCTCGGAGTTGTTCTGCTTCCGGCTGATGAATGGGAAAGTTTAGTAGTGCTGTTTCATTTCACCAGCCTCTCAAGTGTGGAAATTATGGTAAATTTGAGAACAAGCCAGATTAGATTGATAGTTACACCTCCTCCTTTAATTAGCCAACCACAGGATCTGTGGAGGCAAAGGCTGGGGGGGTGTGTCGGTGTATATAACGTGTATTGTCTATGTGAAAGATTAATCAAAAGGAGTTGCTTGAGGTGGGAAGGCTTTTCCGGAGAGGTTCCACATGTTGTCAGGTAGTCCCTCTGAATGGCAGCTTCCGGTTCGGTCCCTTAGCTTTCGGAAGTGACATTTAGTCTGATATGTGCCAGCCGTGCAATCTACCTAGCCCCGCAAAGTGCAAATATTAACCTAAATGCATATTAAGATACTGTGTGTTAGCTCCTGAACTGAAATAGAGAGCGGGTGTTCCAGCGGAGGCAAGCAAATCGTGTTGATTTAGAGTGGCTTGAGGATTTGGCCCATTACCGCTTCTTTATACACTTTTAAAAAGAAATGCCAACTCGATAGTTTAGGCTTTAACTGGAACATGGCAAGTAATTGTATGTTTTGGCGGACCCCTAGTAATGTTGCAGAATCTTTCTCAGAAGTTGTTCCATGGGATAGCCGATTCCTCAGGTAAGAGCTACTTGTTTGTTCAATCCTCCATCTTAGGCCTGCTCCTCAGGTGCATCCTCCTTCTCGCAGCGATTTCCTAGGAACAGATTTCGAAGAACAGCTCTGATCACAGAATCACAGATTGGTTAGGGTTGGAAAGGAGCTCTGGAGATCATCCAGCCCAACCCCCCTGCCAGAGCAGGGTCACCTACAGCAGGTTGCACAGGATGACCTCCAGGCGGGTTTTGAATGTTTCTGGGGTCGGAGACTCTACCGCCTCCCTGGGCAGCCTGTTCCAGCGCTCTGCCACCCTCAAAGTAAAGAAGTTCCTCCTCATGCTTTGATAGAAGTTCCTACGTTCCAGTTTGTACCCGTTACCTCTTGTCCTGGATCATCTTTGATGATCCAGGACAAGAGGTAACGGGCACCAATTGGAACGTAGGAACTTGAACTTCAACTGGAACGTAGGAACTTGAACATAGGATTATCCTTGATGATTCAGGATAGCTGTGTGTCTGACCAGTCTGTCTTTCGAAGGAGGTCCTGGGCCAGCTCCAGCCATGCTGTGCTGAGCAGAGCCCCTGGCAGCAGCCCCACAGCTCACTCCCAGTGTGCCTGAATGGAAAAGGTACCAAAGTTGCTCCAACACTTTCTGAAAAACTCTATAGTGTTACCCCACAAGCGCAAAGCGACGGCAAAGCCCGTGAAATGACACCGGTGCTTCCAGAAAATGTCAAGCTTCCTGCCCAAGGGTGACATGCCATGCGGTGGGGTCAGGGCCACGCGCTGAGCACCCGGTGCGCTGGGGTTGCCCCAGCGGTTCCTGAGCAGCTCCTGCAGTGCTGCCGCCGGTACCGTTCTGGCGGCTGTAGTTGTTTAAAAAGCCGTTGTTGTTTCCGGCGTAATCTGACGGCAGTTTTCTCGGGCATTTGGGCCTCTTCTAATAAGTGTGCTGTGAGTACATCTGCAAGCATTCACCTGTCGAGGTCAAATGACTGGTGGTGCTCATCTGCCCCCGTGCTACTGCTGCTGCCTCCCGTGAATGCTCATGTGCCTGCGTGCCCCTGTACAGGCACAGATGCACGCGCGCAACACCTGATCCCGCATCCTAATTATTTTTCGCCCGGTTCTCGGAGTTGTTCTGCTTCCGGCTGATGAATGGGAAAGTGTAGTAGTGCTGTTTCATTTCACCAGCCTCTCAAGTGTGGAAATTATGGTAAATTTGAGAACAAGCGAGATTAGATTGATAGTTACACCTCCTCCTTTAATTAGCCAACCACAGGATCTGTGGAGGCAAAGGCCGGGGGGTTGTGTCGGTGTATATAACGTGTATTGTCTATGTGAAAGATGAATCAAAAGGAGTTGCTTGAGGTGGGAAGGCTTTTCCGGAGAGGTTCCACATGTTGTCAGGTAGTCCCTCTGAATGGCAGCTTCCGGTTCGGTCCCTTAGCTTTCGGAAGTGACATTTAGTCTGATATGTGCCAGCCGTGCAATCTACCTAGCCCTGCAAAGTGCAAATATTAACCTAAATGCGTTTTAAGATAGTGTGTGTTAGCTCCTGAACTAAAATAGAGAGCGGGTGTTCCAGCGGAGGCAAGCAAATCGTGTTGATTTACAGTGGCTTGAGGATTTGGCCCATTACCGCTTCTTTATACACTTTTAAAAAGAAATGCCAACTCGATAGTTTAGGCTTTAACTGGAACATGGCAAGTAATTGTATGTTTTGGCGGACCCCTAGTAATGTTGCAGAATCTTTCTCAGAAGTTGTTCCATGGGATAGCCGATTCCTCAGGTAAGAGCTACTTGTTTGTTCAATCCTCCATCTTAGGCCTGCTCCTCAGGTGCATCCTCCTTCTCGCAGCGATTTCCTAGGAACAGATTTCGAAGAACAGCTCTGATCACAGAATCACAGATTGGTTAGGGTTGGAAAGGAGCTCTGGAGATCATCCAGCCCAACCCCCCTGCCAGAGCAGGGTCACCTACAGCAGGTTGCACAGGATGACCTCCAGGCGGGTTTTGAATGTTTCTGGGGTCGGAGACTCTACCGCCTCCCTGGGCAGCCTGTTCCAGTGCTCTGCCACCCTCAAAGTAAAGAAGTTCCTCCTCATGCTTTGATAGAAGTTCCTAGGTTCCAGTTTGTACCCGTTACCTCTTGTCCTGGATCATCTTTGATGATCCAGGACAAGAGGTAACGGGCACCAATTGGAACGTAGGAACTTGAACTTCAACTGGAACGTAGGAACTTGAACATAGGATTATCCTTGATGATTCAGGATAGCTGTGTGTCTGACCAGTCTGTCTTTCGAAGGAGGTCCTGGGCCAGCTCCAGCCATGCTGTGTTGCGCAGAGCCCCTGGAAGCAGCCCCACAGCTCACTCCCAGTGTGCCTGAATGGAAAAGGTACCAAAGTTGCTCCAACACTTTCTGAAAAACTCTATAGTGTTACCCCACAAGCGCAAAGCGACGGCAAAGCCCGTGAAATGACACCGGTGCTTCCAGAAAATGTCAAGCTTCCTGCCCAAGGGTGACATGCCATGCGGTGGGGTCAGGGCCACGCGCTGAGCACCCGGTGCGCTGGGGTTGCCCCAGCGGTTCCTGAGCAGCTCCTGCAGTGCTGCCGCCGGTACCGTTCTGGCGGCTGTAGTTGTTTAAAAAGCCGTTGTTGTTTCCGGCGTAATCTGACAGCAGTTTTCTCGGGCATTTGGGCCTCTTCCAATAAGTGTGCTGTGAGTACATCTGCAAGCATTCACCTGTCGAGGTCAAATGACTGGTGGTGCTCATCTGCCCCCGTGCTACTGCTGCTGCCTCCCGTGAATGCTCATGTGCCTGCGTGCCCCTGTACAGGCACAGATGCACGCGCGCAACACCTGATCCCGCATCCTAATTATTTTTCGCCCGGTTCTCGGAGTTGTTCTGCTTCCGGCTGATGAATGGGAAAGTTTAGTAGTGCTGTTTCATTTCACCAGCCTCTCAAGTGTGGAAATTATGGTAAATTTGAGAACAAGCCAGATTAGATTGATAGTTACACCTCCTCCTTTAATTAGCCAACCACAGGATCTGTGGAGGCAAAGGCTGGGGGGGTGTGTCGGTGTATATAACGTGTATTGTCTATGTGAAAGATTAATCAAAATGAGTTGCTTGAGGTGGGAAGGCTTTTCCGGAGAGGTTCCACATGTTGTCAGGTAGTCCCTCTGAATGGCAGCTTCCGGTTCGGTCCCTTAGCTTTCGGAAGTGACATTTAGTCTGATATGTGCCAGCCGTGCAATCTACCTAGCCCCGCAAAGTGCAAATATTAACCTAAATGCATATTAAGATACTGTGTGTTAGCTCCTGAACTGAAATAGAGAGCGGGTGTTCCAGCGGAGGCAAGCAAATCGTGTTGATTTAGAGTGGCTTGAGGATTTGGCCCATTACCGCTTCTTTATACACTTTTAAAAAGAAATGCCAACTCGATAGTTTAGGCTTTAACTGGAACATGGCAAGTAATTGTATGTTTTGGCGGACCCCTAGTAATGTTGCAGAATCTTTCTCAGAAGTTGTTCCATGGGATAGCCGATTCCTCAGGTAAGAGCTACTTGTTTGTTCAATCCTCCATCTTAGGCCTGCTCCTCAGGTGCATCCTCCTTCTCGCAGCGATTTCCTAGGAACAGATTTCGAAGAACAGCTCTGATCACAGAATCACAGATTGGTTAGGGTTGGAAAGGAGCTCTGGAGATCATCCAGCCCAACCCCCCTGCCAGAGCAGGGTCACCTACAGCAGGTTGCACAGGATGACCTCCAGGCGGGTTTTGAATGTTTCTGGGGTCGGAGACTCTACCGCCTCCCTGGGCAGCCTGTTCCAGCGCTCTGCCACCCTCAAAGTAAAGAAGTTCCTCCTCATGCTTTGATAGAAGTTCCTACGTTCCAGTTTGTACCCGTTACCTCTTGTCCTGGATCATCTTTGATGATCCAGGACAAGAGGTAACGGGCACCAATTGGAACGTAGGAACTTGAACTTCAACTGGAACGTAGGAACTTGAACATAGGATTATCCTTGATGATTCAGGATAGCTGTGTGTCTGACCAGTCTGTCTTTCGAAGGAGGTCCTGGGCCAGCTCCAGCCATGCTGTGCTGAGCAGAGCCCCTGGCAGCAGCCCCACAGCTCACTCCCAGTGTGCCTGAATGGAAAAGGTACCAAAGTTGCTCCAACACTTTCTGAAAAACTCTATAGTGTTACCCCACAAGCGCAAAGCGACGGCAAAGCCCGTGAAATGACACCGGTGCTTCCAGAAAATGTCAAGCTTCCTGCCCAAGGGTGACATGCCATGCGGTGGGGTCAGGGCCACGCGCTGAGCACCCGGTGCGCTGGGGTTGCCCCAGCGGTTCCTGAGCAGCTCCTGCAGTGCTGCCGCCGGTACCGTTCTGGCGGCTGTAGTTGTTTAAAAAGCCGTTGTTGTTTCCGGCGTAATCTGACGGCAGTTTTCTCGGGCATTTGGGCCTCTTCTAATAAGTGTGCTGTGAGTACATCTGCAAGCATTCACCTGTCGAGGTCAAATGACTGGTGGTGCTCATCTGCCCCCGTGCTACTGCTGCTGCCTCCCGTGAATGCTCATGTGCCTGCGTGCCCCTGTACAGGCACAGATGCACGCGCGCAACACCTGATCCCGCATCCTAATTATTTTTCGCCCGGTTCTCGGAGTTGTTCTGCTTCCGGCTGATGAATGGGAAAGTGTAGTAGTGCTGTTTCATTTCACCAGCCTCTCAAGTGTGGAAATTATGGTAAATTTGAGAACAAGCGAGATTAGATTGATAGTTACACCTCCTCCTTTAATTAGCCAACCACAGGATCTGTGGAGGCAAAGGCCGGGGGGTTGTGTCGGTGTATATAACGTGTATTGTCTATGTGAAAGATGAATCAAAAGGAGTTGCTTGAGGTGGGAAGGCTTTTCCGGAGAGGTTCCACATGTTGTCAGGTAGTCCCTCTGAATGGCAGCTTCCGGTTCGGTCCCTTAGCTTTCGGAAGTGACATTTAGTCTGATATGTGCCAGCCGTGCAATCTACCTAGCCCTGCAAAGTGCAAATATTAACCTAAATGCGTTTTAAGATAGTGTGTGTTAGCTCCTGAACTAAAATAGAGAGCGGGTGTTCCAGCGGAGGCAAGCAAATCGTGTTGATTTACAGTGGCTTGAGGATTTGGCCCATTACCGCTTCTTTATACACTTTTAAAAAGAAATGCCAACTCGATAGTTTAGGCTTTAACTGGAACATGGCAAGTAATTGTATGTTTTGGCGGACCCCTAGTAATGTTGCAGAATCTTTCTCAGAAGTTGTTCCATGGGATAGCCGATTCCTCAGGTAAGAGCTACTTGTTTGTTCAATCCTCCATCTTAGGCCTGCTCCTCAGGTGCATCCTCCTTCTCGCAGCGATTTCCTAGGAACAGATTTCGAAGAACAGCTCTGATCACAGAATCACAGATTGGTTAGGGTTGGAAAGGAGCTCTGGAGATCATCCAGCCCAACCCCCCTGCCAGAGCAGGGTCACCTACAGCAGGTTGCACAGGATGACCTCCAGGCGGGTTTTGAATGTTTCTGGGGTCGGAGACTCTACCGCCTCCCTGGGCAGCCTGTTCCAGCGCTCTGCCACCCTCAAAGTAAAGAAGTTCCTCCTCATGCTTTGATAGAAGTTCCTACGTTCCAGTTTGTACCCGTTACCTCTTGTCCTGGATCATCTTTGATGATCCAGGACAAGAGGTAACAGGCACCAATTGGAACGTAGGAACTTGAACATAGGATTATCCTTGATGATTCAGGATAGCTGTGTGTCTGACCAGTCGGTCTTTCGAAGGAGGTCCTGGGCCAGCTCCAGCCATGCTGTGCTGAGCAGAGCCCCTGGCAGCAGCCCCACAGCTCACTCCCAGTGTGCCTGAATGGAAAAGGTACCAAAGTTGCTCCAACACTTTCTGAAAAACTCTACAGTGTTACCCCACAAGCGCAAAGCGACGGCAAAGCCCGTGAAATGACACCGGTGCTTCCAGAAAATGTCAAGCTTCCTGCCCAAGGGTGACATGCCATGCGGTGGGGTCAGGGCCACGCGCTGAGCACCCGGTGCGCTGGGGTTGCCCCAGCGGTTCCTGAGCAGCTCCTGCAGTGCTGCCGCCGGTACCGTTCTGGCGGCTGTAGTTGTTTAAAAAGCCGTTGTTGTTTCCGGCGTAATCTGACGGCAGTTTTCTCGGGCATTTGGGCCTCTTCTAATAAGTGTGCTGTGAGTACATCTGCAAGCATTCACCTGTCGAGGTCAAATGACTGGTGGTGCTCATCTGCCCCCGTGCTACTGCTGCTGCCTCCCGTGAATGCTCATGTGCCTGCGTGCCCCTGTACAGGCACAGATGCACGCGCGCAACACCTGATCCCGCATCCTAATTATTTTTCGCCCGGTTCTCGGAGTTGTTCTGCTTCCGGCTGATGAATGGGAAAGTGTAGTAGTGCTGTTTCATTTCACCAGCCTCTCAAGTGTGGAAATTATGGTAAATTTGAGAACGAGCGAGATTAGATTGATAGTTACACCTCCTCCTTTAATTAGCCAACCACAGGATCTGTGGAGGCAAAGGCCGGGGGGGTGTGTCGGTGTATATAACGTGTATTGTCTATGTGAAAGATTAATCAAAAGGAGTTGCTTGAGGTGGGAAGGCTTTTCCGGAGAGGTTCCACATGTTGTCAGGTAGTCCCTCTGAATTGCAGCTTCCGGTTCGGTCCCTTAGCTTTCGGAAGTGACATTTAGTCTGATATGTGCCAGCCGTGCAATCTACCTAGCCCTGCAAAGTGCAAATATTAATCTAAATGCATATTAAGATACTGTGTGTTAGCTCCTGAACTGAAATAGAGAGCGGGTGTTCCAGAGGAGGCAAGCAAATCGTGTTGATTTAGAGTGGCTTGAGGATTTGGCCCATTACTGCTTCTTTATACACTTTTAAAAAGAAATGCCAACTCGATAGTTTAGGCTTTAACTGGAACATGACAAGTAATTGTATGTTTTGGCGGACCCCTAGTAATGTTGCAGAATCTTTCTCAGAAGTTGTTCCATGGGATAGCCGATTCCTCAGGTAAGAGCTACTTGTTTGTTCAATCCTCCATCTTAGGCCTGCTCCTCAGGTGCATCCTCCTTCTCGCAGCGATTTCCTAGGAACAGATTTCGAAGAACAGCTCTGATCACAGAATCACAGATTAGTTAGGGTTGGAAAGGACCTCTGGAGATCATCCAGCCCAACCCCCCTGCCAGAGCAGGGTCACCTACAGCAGGTTGCACAGGATGACCTCCAGGCGGGTTTTGAATGTCTCTGGGGTCGGAGACTCTACCGCCTCCCCGGGCAGCCTGTTCCAGCGCTCTGCCACCCTCAAAGTAAAGAAGTTCCTCCTCATGCTTTGATAGAAGTTCCTAGGTTCCAGTTTGTACCCGTTACCTCTTGTCCTGGATCATCTTTGATGATCCAGGACAAGAGGTAACGGGCACCAATTGGAACGTAGGAACTTGAACTTGAACTGGAACGTAGGAACTTGAACATAGGATTATCCTTGATGATTCAGGATAGCTGTGTGTCTGACCAGTCTGTCTTTCGAAGGAGGTCCTGGGCCAGCTCCAGCCATGCTGTGCTGAGCAGAGCCCCTGGCAGCAGCCCCACAGCTCACTCCCAGTGTGCCTGAATGGAAAAGGTACCAAAGTTGCTCCAACACTTTCTGAAAAACTCTATAGTGTTACCCCACAAGCGCAAAGCGACGGCAAAGCCCGTGAAATGACACCGGTGCTTCCAGAAAATGTCAAGCTTCCTGCCCAAGGGTGACATGCCATGCGGTGGGGTCAGGGCCACGCGCTGAGCACCCGGTGCGCTGGGGTTGCCCCAGCGGTTCCTGAGCAGCTCCTGCAGTGCTGCCGCCGGTACCGTTCTGGCGGCTGTAGTTGTTTAAAAAGCCGTTGTTGTTTCCGGCGTAATCTGACGGCAGTTTTCTCGGGCATTTGGGCCTCTTCTAATAAGTGTGCTGTGAGTACATCTGCAAGCATTCACCTGTCGAGGTCAAATGACTGGTGGTGCTCATCTGCCCCCGTGCTACTGCTGCTGCCTCCCGTGAATGCTCATGTGCCTGCGTGCCCCTGTACAGGCACAGATGCACGCGCGCAACACCTGATCCCGCATCCTAATTATTTTTCGCCCGGTTCTCTGAGTTGTTCTGCTTCCGGCTGATGAATGGGAAAGTGTAGTAGTGCTGTTTCATTTCACCAGCCTCTCAAGTGTGGAAATTATGGTAAATTTGAGAACAAGCCAGATTAGATTGATAGTTACACCTCCTCCTTTAATTAGCCAACCACAGGATCTGTGGAGGCAAATGCCGGGGGGGTGTGTCGGTGTATATAACATGTATTGTCTATGTGAAAGATTAATCAAAAGGAGTTGCTTGAGGTGGGAAGGCTTTTCCGGAGAGGTTCCACATGTTGTCAGGTAGTCCCTCTGAATGGCAGCTTCCGGTTCGGTCCCTTAGCTTTCGGAAGTGACATTTAGTCTGATATGTGCCAGCCGTGCAATCTACCTAGCCCTGCAAAGTGCAAATATTAACATAAATGCATATTAAGATACTGTGTGTTAGCTCCTGAACTGCAATAGAGAGCGGGTGTTCCAGCGGAGGCAAGCAAATCGTGTTGATTTACAGTGGCTTGAGGATTTGGCCCATTACCGCTTCTTTATACACTTTTAAAAAGAAATGCCAACTTGATAGTTTAGGCTTTAACTGGAACATGGCAAGTAATTGTATGCTTTGGCGGACCCCTAGTAATGTTGCAGAATCTTTCTCAGAAGTTGTTCCATGGGATAGCCGATTCCTCAGGTAAGAGCTACTTGTTTGTTCAATCCTCCATCTTAGGCCTGCTCCTCAGGTGCATCCTCCTTCTCGCAGCGATTTCCTAGGAACAGATTTCGAAGAACAGCTCTGATCACAGAATCACAGATTGGTTAGGGTTGGAAAGGACCTCTGGAGATCATCCAGCCCAACCCCCCTGCCAGAGCAGGGTCACCTACAGCAGGTTGCACAGGATGACCTCCAGGCGGGTTTTGAATGTTTCTGGGGTCGGAGACTCTACCGCCTCCCTGGGCAGCCTGTTCCAGCGCTCTGCCACCCTCAAAGTAAAGAAGTTCCTCCTCATGCTTTGATAGAAGTTCCTACGTTCCAATTGGTGCCCGTTACCTCTTGTCCTGGATCATCAAATATGATCCAGGACAAGAGGTAACGGGTACAAACTGGAACGTAGGAACTTGAACTTGAACTGGAACGTAGGAACTTGAACATAGGATTTTCATTGATGATTCAGGATAGCTGTGTGTCTGACCAGTCTGTCTTTCGAAGGAGGTCCTGGGCCAGCTCCAGCCATGCTGTGCTGAGCAGAGCCCCTGGCAACAGCCCCACACCTCACTCCCAGTGTGCCTGAATGGAAAAGGTACCAAAGTTGCTCCAACACTTTCTGAAAAACTCTATAGTGTTACCCCACAAGCGCAAAGCGACGGCAAAGCCCGTGAAATGACTCCGGTGCTTCCAGAAAACGTCAAGCTTCCTGCCCAAGGGTGACATGCCATGCGGTGGGGTCAGGGCCACGCGCTGAGCACCCGGTGCGCTGGGGTTGCCCCAGCAGTTCCTGAGCAGCTCCTGCAGTGCTGCCGCCGGTACCGTTCTGGCGGCTGTAGTTGTTTAAAAAGCCGTTGTTGTTTCCGGCGTAATCTGACGGCAGTTTTCTCGGGCATTTGGGCCTCTTCTAATAAGTGTGCTGTGAGTACATCTGCAAGCATTCACCTGTCGAGGTCAAATGACTGGTGGTGCTCATCTCCCCCCGTGCTACTGCTGCTGCCTCCCGTGAATGCTCATGTGCCTGCGTGCCCCTGTACAGGCACAGATGCACGCGCGCAACACCTGATCCCGCATCCTAATTATTTTTCGCCCGGTTCTCGGAGTTGTTCTGCTTCCGGCTGATGAATGGGAAAGTGTAGTAGTGCTGTTTCATTTCACCAGCCTCTCAAGTGTGGAAATTATGGTAAATTTGGGAACAAGCCAGATTAGATTGATAGTTACACCTCCTCCTTTAATTAGCCAACCACAGGATCTGTGGAGGCAAAGGCCGGGGGGGTGTGTCGGTGTATATAACGTGTATTGTCTATGTGAAAGATGAATCAAAAGGAGTTGCTTGAGGTGGGAAGGCTTTTCCGGAGAGGTTCCACATGTTGTCAGGTAGTCCCTCTGAATGGCAGCTTCCGGTTCGGTCCCTTAGCTTTCGGAAGTGACATTTAGTCTGATATGTGCCAGCCGTGCAATCTACCTAGCCCTGCAAAGTGCAAATATTAACCTAAATGCATATTAAGATACTGTGTGTTAGCTCCTGAACTGAAATAGAGAGCGGGTGTTCCAGCGGAGGCAAGCAAATCGTGTTGATTTACAGTGGCTTGAGGATTTGGCCCATTACTGCTTCTTTATACACTTTTAAAAAGAAATGCCAACTCGATAGTTTAGGCTTTAACTGGAACATGGCAAGTAATTGTATGCTTTGGCGGACCCCTAGTAATGTTGCAGAATCTTTCTCAGAAGTTGTTCCATGGGATAGCCGATTCCTCAGGTAAGAGCTACTTGTTTGTTCAATCCTCCATCTTAGGCCTGCTCCTCAGGTGCATCCTCCTTCTCGCAGCGATTTCCTAGGAACAGATTTCGAAGAACAGCTCTGATCACAGAATCACAGATTAGTTAGGGTTGGAAAGGAGCTCTGGAGATCATCCAGCCCAACCCCCCTGCCAGAGCAGGGTCACCTACAGCAGGTTGCACAGGATGACCTCCAGGCGGGTTTTGAATGTCTCTGGGGTGGGAGACTCTACCGCCTCCCTGGGCAGCCTGTTCCAGCGCTCTGCCACCCTCAAAGTAAAGAAGTTCCTCCTCATGCTTTGATAGAAGTTCCTAGGTTCCAGTTTGTACCCGTTACCTCTTGTCCTGGATCATCTTTGATGATCCAGGACAAGAGGTAATGGGCACCAATTGGAACGTAGGAACTTGAACTTGAACTGGAACGTAGGAACTTGAACATAGGATTATCCTTGATGATTCAGGATAGCTGTGTGTCTGACCAGTCTGTCTTTCGAAGGAGGTCCTGGGCCAGCTCCAGCCATGCTGTGCTGAGCAGAGCCCCTGGCAGCAGCCCCACAGCTCACTCCCAGTGTGCCTGAATGGAAAAGGTACCAAAGTTGCTCCAACACTTTCTGAAAAACTCTATAGTGTTACCCCACAAGCGCAAAGCGACGGCAAAGCCCGTGAAATGACACCGGTGCTTCCAGAAAATGTCAAGCTTCCTGCCCAAGGGTGACATGCCATGCGGTGGGGTCAGGGCCACGCGCTGAGCACCCGGTGCGCTGGGGTTGCCCCAGCGGTTCCTGAGCAGCTCCTGCAGTGCTGCCGCCGGTACCGTTCTGGCGGCTGTAGTTGTTTAAAAAGCCGTTGTTGTTTCCGGCGTAAGCTGACGGCAGTTTTCTCGGGCATTTGGGCCTCTTCTAATAAGTGTGCTGTGAGTACATCTGCAAGCATTCACCTGTCGAGGTCAAATGACTGGTGGTGCTCATCTGCCCCCGTGCTACTGCTGCTGCCTCCCGTGAATGCTCATGTGCCTGCGTGCCCCTGTACAGGCACAGATGCACGCGCGCAACACCTGATCCCGCATCCTAATTATTTTTCGCCCGGTTCTCTGAGTTGTTCTGCTTCCGGCTGATGAATGGGAAAGTGTAGTAGTGCTGTTTCATTTCACCAGCCTCTCAAGTGTGGAAATTATGGTAAATTTGAGAACAAGCGAGATTAGATTGATAGTTACACCTCCTCCTTTAATTAGCCAACCACAGGATCTGTGGAGGCAAAGGCCGGGGGGGTGTGTCGGTTTATATAAGGTGTATTGTCTATGTGAAAGATTAATCAAAAGGAGTTGCTTGAGGTGGGAAGGCTTTTCCGGAGAGGTTCCACATGTTGTCAGGTAGTCCCTCTGAATGGCAGCTTCCGGTTCGGTCCCTTAGCTTTCGGAAGTGACATTTAGTCTGATATGTGCCAGCCGTGCAATCTACCTAGCCCTGCAAAGTGCAAATATTAACCTAAATGCATATTAAGATAGTGTGTGTTAGCTCCTGAACTGAAATAGAGAGCGGGTGTTCCAGCGGAGGCAAGCAAATCGTGTTGATTTACAGTGGCTTGAGGATTTGGCCCATTACCGCTTCTTTATACACTTTTAAAAAGAAATGCCAACTCGATAGTTTAGGCTTTAACTGGAACATGGCAAGTAATTCTATGTTTTGGCAGACTCCTAGTAATGCTGCAGAATCTTTCTCTGAAGTTGTTCCATGGGATAGCCGATTCCTCAGGTAAGAGCTACTTGTTTGTTCAATCCTCCATCTTAGGCCTGCTCCTCAGGTGCATCCTCCTTCTCGCAGCGATTTCCTAGGAACAGATTTCGAAGAACAGCTCTGATCACTAAATCACAGATTGGTTAGGGTTGGAAAGGAGCTCTGGAGATCATCCAGTCCAACCCCCCTGCCAGAGCAGGGTCACCTACAGCAGGTTGCACAGGATGACCTCCAGGCGGGTTATGAATGTCTCTGGGGTGGGAGACTCTACCGCCTACCTGGGCAGCCTGTTCCAGCGCTCTGCCACCCTCAAAGTAAAGAAGTTCCTCCTCATGCTTTGATAGAAATTCCTAGGTTACAGTTTGTACCCGTTACCTCTTGTCCTGGATCATCTTTGATGATCATCATCTTTGATAATCCAGGACAAGAGGTAACGGGCACCAATTGGAACGTAGGAACTTGAACTTCAACTGGAACGTAGGAACTTGAACATAGGATTATCCTTGATGATTCAGGATAGCTGTGTGTCTGACCAGTCTGTCTTTCGAAGGAGGTCCTGGGCCAGCTCCAGCCATGCTGTGCTGAGCAGAGCCCCTGGCAGCAGCCCCACACCTCACTCCCAGTGTGCCTGAATGGAAAAGGTACCAAAGTTGCTCCAATACTTTCTGAAAAACTCTATAGTGTTACCCCACAAGCGCAAAGCGACGGCAAAGCCCGTGAAATGACACCGGTGCTTCCAGAAAATGTCAAGCTTCCTGCCCAAGGGTGACATGCCATGCGGTGGGGTCAGGGCCACGCGCTGAGCACCCGGTGCGCTGGGGTTGCCCCAGCGGTTCCTGAGCAGCTCCTGCAGTGCTGCCGCCGGTACCGTTCTGGCGGCTGTAGTTGTTTAAAAAGCCGTTGTTGTTTCCGGCGTAATCTGACGGCAGTTTTCTCGGGCATTTGGGCCTCTTCTAATAAGTGTGCTGTGAGTACATCTGCAAGCATTCACCTGTCGAGGTCAAATGACTGGTGGTGCTCATCTGCCCCCGTGCTACTGCTGCTGCCTCCCGTGAATGCTCATGTGCCTGCGTGCCCCTGTACAGGCACGCGCGCAACACCTGATCCCGCATCCTAATTATTTTTCGCCCGGTTCTCTGAGTTGTTCTGCTTCCGGCTGATGAATGGGAAAGTGTAGTAGTGCTGTTTCATTTCACCAGCCTCTCAAGTGTGGAAATTATGGTAAATTTGAGAACAAGCCAGATTAGATTGATAGTTACACCTCCTCCTTTAATTAGCCAACCACAGGATCTGTGGAGGCAAAGGCCGGGGGGGTGTGTCGGTGTATATAAGGTGTATTGTCTATGTGAAAGATTAATCAAAAGGAGTTGCTTGAGGTGGGAAGGCTTTTCCGGAGAGGTTCCACATGTTGTCAGGTAGTCCCTCTGAATGGCAGCTTCCGGTTCGGTCCCTTAGCTTTCGGAAGTGACATTTAGTCTGATATGTGCCAGCCGTGCAATCTACCTAGCCCTGCAAAGTGCAAATATTAACCTAAATGCATATTAAGATAGTGTGTGTTAGCTCCTGAACTGAAATAGAGAGCGGGTGTTCCAGCGGAGGCAAGCAAATCGTGTTGATTTACAGTGGCTTGAGGATTTGGCCCATTACCGCTTCTTTATACACTTTTAAAAAGAAATGCCAACTCGATAGTTTAGGCTTTAACTGGAACATGGCAAGTAATTGTATGCTTTGGCAGACCCCTAGTAATGTTGCAGAATCTTTCTCAGAAGTTGTTCCATGGGATAGCCGATTCCTCAGGTAAGAGCTACTTGTTTGTTCAATCCTCCATCTTAGGCCTGCTCCTCAGGTGCATCCTCCTTCTCGCAGCGATTTCCTAGGAACAGATTTCGAAGAACAGCTCTGATCACAGAATCACAGATTGGTTAGGGTTGGAAAGGAGCTCTGGAGATCATCCAGTCCAACCCCCTGCCAGAGCAGGGTCACCTACAGCAGGTTGCACAGGATGACCTCCAGGCGGGTTATGAATGTCTCTGGGGTGGGAGACTCTACCGCCTCCCTGGGCAGCCTGTTCCAGCGCTCTGCCACCCTCAAAGTAAAGAAGTTCCTCCTCATGCTTTGATAGAAGTTCCTAGGTTCCAGTTTGTACCCGTTACCTCTTGTCCTGGATCATCTTTGATGATCCAGGACAAGAGGTAACGGGCACCGATTGGAACGTAGGAACTTGAACTTGAACTGGAAGGTAGGAACTTGAACTTGAACATAGGATTATCCTTGATGATTCAGGATAGCTGTGTGTCTGACCAGTCTGTCTTTCGAAGGAGGTCCTGGGCCAGCTCCAGCCATGCTGTGCTGAGCAGAGCCCCTGGCAGCAGCCCCACAGCTCACTCCCAGTGTGCCTGAATGGAAAAGGTACCAAAGTTGCTCCAACACTTTCTGAAAAACTCTATAGTGTTACCCCACAAGCGCAAAGCGACGGCAAAGCCCGTGAAATGACACCGGTGCTTCCAGAAAATGTCAAGCTTCCTGCCCAAGGGTGACATGCCATGCGGTGGGGTCAGGGCCACGCGCTGAGCACCCGGTGCGCTGGGGTTGCCCCAGCGGTTCCTGAGCAGCTCCTGCAGTGCTGCCGCCGGTACCGTTCTGGCGGCTGTAGTTGTTTAAAAAGCCGTTGTTGTTTCCGGCGTAATCTGACGGCAGTTTTCTCGGGCATTTGGGCCTCTTCTAATAAGTGTGCTGTGAGTACATCTGCAAGCATTCACCTGTCGAGGTCAAATGACTGGTGGTGCTCATCTGCCCCCGTGCTACTGCTGCTGCCTCCCGTGAATGCTCATGTGCCTGCGTGCCCCTGTACAGGCACAGATGCACGCGCGCAACACCTGATCCCGCATCCTAATTATTTTTCGCCCGGTTCTCGGAGTTGTTCTGCTTCCGGCTGATGAATGGGAAAGTGTAGTAGTGCTGTTTCATTTCACCAGCCTCTCAAGTGTGGAAATTATGGTAAATTTGAGAACAAGCCAGATTAGATTGATAGTTACACCTCCTCCTTTAATTAGCCAACCACAGGATCTGTGGAGGCAAAGGCCGGGGGGGTGTGTCGGTGTATATAAGGTGTATTGTCTATGTGAAAGATTAATCAAAAGGAGTTGCTTGAGGTGGGAAGGCTTTTCCGGAGAGGTTCCACATGTTGTCAGGTAGTCCCTCTGAATGGCAGCTTCCGGTTCGGTCCCTTAGCTTTCGGAAGTGACATTTAGTCTGATATGTGCCAGCCGTGCAATCTACCTAGCCCTGCAAAGTGCAAATATTAACCTAAATGCATATTAAGATAGTGTGTGTTAGCTCCTGAACTGAAATAGAGAGCGGGTGTTCCAGCGGAGGCAAGCAAATCGTGTTGATTTACAGTGGCTTGAGGATTTGGCCCATTACCGCTTCTTTATACACTTTTAAAAAGAAATGCCAACTCGATAGTTTAGGCTTTAACTGGAACATGGCAAGTAATTGTATGTTTTGGCGGACCCCTAGTAATGTTGCAGAATCTTTCTCAGAAGTTGTTCCATGGGATAGCCGATTCCTCAGGTAAGAGCTACTTGTTTGTTCAATCCTCCATCTTAGGCCTGCTCCTCAGGTGCATCCTCCTTCTCGCAGCGATTTCCTAGGAACAGATTTCGAAGAACAGCTCTGATCACAGAATCACAGATTGGTTAGGGTTGGAAAGGAGCTCTGGAGATCATCCAGTCCAACCCCCTGCCAGAGCAGGGTCACCTACAGCAGGTTGCACAGGATGACCTCCAGGCGGGTTATGAATGTCTCTGGGGTGGGAGACTCTACCGCCTCCCTGGGCAGCCTGTTCCAGCGCTCTGCCACCCTCAAAGTAAAGAAGTTCCTCCTCATGCTTTGATAGAAGTTCCTAGGTTCCAGTTTGTACCCGTTACCTCTTGTCCTGGATCATCTTTGATGATCCAGGACAAGAGGTAACGGGCACCGATTGGAACGTAGGAACTTGAACTTGAACTGGAAGGTAGGAACTTGAACTTGAACATAGGATTATCCTTGATGATTCAGGATAGCTGTGTGTCTGACCAGTCTGTCTTTCGAAGGAGGTCCTGGGCCAGCTCCAGCCATGCTGTGCTGAGCAGAGCCCCTGGCAGCAGCCCCACAGCTCACTCCCAGTGTGCCTGAATGGAAAAGGTACCAAAGTTGCTCCAACACTTTCTGAAAAACTCTATAGTGTTACCCCACAAGCGCAAAGCGACGGCAAAGCCCGTGAAATGACACCGGTGCTTCCAGAAAATGTCAAGCTTCCTGCCCAAGGGTGACATGCCATGCGGTGGGGTCAGGGCCACGCGCTGAGCACCCGGTGCGCTGGGGTTGCCCCAGCGGTTCCTGAGCAGCTCCTGCAGTGCTGCCGCCGGTACCGTTCTGGCGGCTGTAGTTGTTTAAAAAGCCGTTGTTGTTTCCGGCGTAATCTGACGGCAGTTTTCTCGGGCATTTGGGCCTCTTCTAATAAGTGTGCTGTGAGTACATCTGCAAGCATTCACCTGTCGAGGTCAAATGACTGGTGGTGCTCATCTGCCCCCGTGCTACTGCTGCTGCCTCCCGTGAATGCTCATGTGCCTGCGTGCCCCTGTACAGGCACAGATGCACGCGCGCAACACCTGATCCCGCATCCTAATTATTTTTCGCCCGGTTCTCGGAGTTGTTCTGCTTCCGGCTGATGAATGGGAAAGTGTAGTAGTGCTGTTTCATTTCACCAGCCTCTCAAGTGTGGAAATTATGGTAAATTTGAGAACAAGCCAGATTAGATTGATAGTTACACCTCCTCCTTTAATTAGCCAACCACAGGATCTGTGGAGGCAAAGGCCGGGGGGGTGTGTCGGTGTATATAAGGTGTATTGTCTATGTGAAAGATTAATCAAAAGGAGTTGCTTGAGGTGGGAAGGCTTTTCCGGAGAGGTTCCACATGTTGTCAGGTAGTCCCTCTGAATGGCAGCTTCCGGTTCGGTCCCTTAGCTTTCGGAAGTGACATTTAGTCTGATATGTGCCAGCCGTGCAATCTACCTAGCCCTGCAAAGTGCAAATATTAACCTAAATGCATATTAAGATACTGTGTGTTAGCTCCTGAACTGAAATAGAGAGCGGGTGTTCCAGCGGAGGCAAGCAAATCGTGTTGATTTACAGTGGCTTGAGGATTTGGCCCATTACCGCTTCTTTATACACTTTTAAAAAGAAATGCCAACTCGATAGTTTAGGCTTTAACTGGAACATGGCAAGTAATTGTATGTTTTGGCGGACCCCTAGTAATGTTGCAGAATCTTTCTCAGAAGTTGTTCCATGGGATAGCCGATTCCTCAGGTAAGAGCTACTTGTTTGTTCAATCCTCCATCTTAGGCCTGCTCCTCAGGTGCATCCTCCTTCTCGCAGCGATTTCCTAGGAACAGATTTTGAAGAACAGCTCTGATCACAGAATCACAGATTGGTTAGGGTTGGAAAGGAGCTCTGGAGATCATGTAGTGCAACCCCCCTGCCAGAGCAGGGTCACCTACAGCAGGTTGCACAGGATGACCTCCAGGCGGGTTTTGAATGTCTCTGGGGTGGGAGACTCTACCGCCTCCCTGGGCAGCCTGTTCCAGCGCTCTGCCACCCTCAAAGTAAAGAAGTTCCTCCTCATGCTTTGATAGAAGTTCCTAGGTTCCAGTTTGTACCCGTTACCTCTTGTCCTGGATCATCTTTGATGATCATCATCTTTGATGATCCAGGCCAAGAGGTAACGGGCACCAATTGGAACGTAGGAACTTGAACTTGAACTGGAAGGTAGGAACTTGAACTTGAACATAGGATTATCCTTGATGATTCAGGATAGCTGTGTGTCTGACCAGTCTGTCTTTCGAAGGAGGTCCTGGGCCAGCTCCAGCCATGCTGTGCTGAGCAGAGCCCCTGGCAGCAGCCCCACAGCTCACTCCCAGTGTGCCTGAATGGAAAAGGTACCAAAGTTGCTCCAACACTTTCTGAAAAACTCTACAGTGTTACCCCACAAGCGCAAAGCGACGGCAAAGCCCGTGAAATGACACCGGTGCTTCCAGAAAATGTCAAGCTTCCTGCCCAAGGGTGACATGCCATGCGGTGGGGTCAGGGCCACGCGCTGAGCACCCGGTGCGCTGGGGTTGCCCCAGCGGTTCCTGAGCAGCTCCTGCAGTGCTGCCGCCGGTACCGTTCTGGCGGCTGTAGTTGTTTAAAAAGCCGTTGTTGTTTCCGGCGTAATCTGACGGCAGTTTTCTCGGGCATTTGGGCCTCTTCTAATAAGTGTGCTGTGAGTACATCTGCAAGCATTCACCTGTCGAGGTCAAATGACTGGTGGTGCTCATCTGCCCCCGTGCTACTGCTGCTGCCTCCCGTGAATGCTCATGTGCCTGCGTGCCCCTGTACAGGCACAGATGCACGCGCGCAACACCTGATCCCGCATCCTAATTATTTTTCGCCCGGTTCTCTGAGTTGTTCTGCTTCCGGCTGATGAATGGGAAAGTGTAGTAGTGCTGTTTCATTTCACCAGCCTCTCAAGTGTGGAAATTATGGTAAATTTGAGAACAAGCCAGATTAGATTGATAGTTACACCTCCTCCTTTAATTAGCCAACCACAGGATCTGTGGAGGCAAAGGCCGGGGGGGTGTGTCGGTGTATATAATGTGTATTGCATATGTGAAAGATTAATCAAAAGGAGTTGCTTGAGGTGGGAAGGCTTTTCCGGAGAGGTTCCACATGTTGTCAGGTAGTCCCTCTGAATGGCAGCTTCCGGTTCGGTCCCTTAGCTTTCGGAAGTGACATTTAGTCTGATATGTGCCAGCCGTGCAATCTACCTAGCCCTGCAAAGTGCAAATATTAACCTAAATGCATATTAAAATACTGTGTGTTAGCTCCTGAACTGAAATAGAGAGCGGGTGTTCCAGCGGAGGCAAGCAAATCGTGTTGATTTACAGTGGCTTGCGGATTTGGCCCATTACCGCTTCTTTATACACTTTTAAAAAGAAATGCCAACTCGATAGTTTAGGCTTTAACTGGAACATGGCAAGTAATTGTATGTTTTGGCGGACCCCTAGTAATGTTGCAGAATCTTTCTCAGAAGTTGTTCCATGGGATAGCCGATTCCTCAGGTAAGAGCTACTTGTTTGTTCAATCCTCCATCTTAGGCCTGCTCCTCAGGTGCATCCTCCTTCTCGCAGCGATTTCCTAGGAACAGATTTCGAAGAACAGCTCTGATCACAGAATCACAGATTGGTTAGGGTTGGAAAGGAGCTCTGGAGATCATCCAGCCCAACCCCCCTGCCAGAGCAGGGTCACCTACAGCAGGTTGCACAGGATGACCTCCAGGCGGGTTTTGAATGTTTCTCGGGTCGGAGACTCTACCGCCTCCCCGGGCAGCCTGTTCCAGCGCTCTGCCACCCTCAAAGTAAAGAAGTTCATCCTCATGCTTTGATAGAAGTTCCTACGTTCCAGTTTGTACCCGTTACCTCTTGTCCTGGATCATCTTTGATGATCATCATCTTTGATAATCCAGGACAAGAGGTAACGGGCACCAATTGGAACGTAGGAACTTGAACTTCAACTGGAACGTAGGAACTTGAACATAGGATTATCCTTGATGATTCAGGATAGCTGTGTGTCTGACCAGTCTGTCTTTCGAAGGAGGTCCTGGGCCAGCTCCAGCCATGCTGTGCTGAGCAGAGCCCCTGGCAGCAGCCCCACAGCTCACTCCCAGTGTGCCTGAATGGAAAAGGTACCAAAGTTGCTCCAACACTTTCTGAAAAACTCTATAGTGTTACCCCACAAGCGCAAAGCGACGGCAAAGTCCGTGAAATGACACCGGTGCTTCCAGAAAATGTCAAGCTTCCTGCCCAAGGGTGACATGCCATGCGGTGGGGTCAGGGCCACGCGCTGAGCACCCGGTGCGCTGGGGTTGCCCCAGCGGTTCCTGAGCAGCTCCTGCAGTGCTGCCGCCGGTACCGTTCTGGCGGCTGTAGTTGTTTAAAAAGCCGTTGTTGTTTCCGGCGTAATCTGACGGCAGTTTTCTCGGGCATTTGGGCCTCTTCTAATAAGTGTGCTGTGAGTACATCTGCAAGCATTCACCTGTCGAGGTCAAATGACTGGTGGTGCTCATCTGCCCCCGTGCTACTGCTGCTGCCTCCCGTGAATGCTCATGTGCCTGCATGCCCCTGTACAGGCACAGATGCACGCGCGCAACACCTGATCCCGCATCCTAATTATTTTTTGCCCGGTTCTCTGAGTTGTTCTGCTTCCGGCTGATGAATGGGAAAGTGTAGTAGTGCTGTTTCATTTCACCAGCCTCTCAAGTGTGGAAATTATGGTAAATTTGAGAACAAGCGAGATTAGATTGATAGTTACACCTCCTCCTTTAATTAGCCAACCACAGGATCTGTGGAGGCAAAGGCCGGGGGGGTGTGTCGGTGTATATAAGGTGTATTGTCTATGTGAAAGATTAATCAAAAGGAGTTGCTTGAGGTGGGAAGGCTTTTCCGGAGAGGTTCCACATGTTGTCAGGTAGTCCCTCTGAATGGCAGCTTCCGGTTCGGTCCCTTAGCTTTCGGAAGTGACATTTAGTCTGATATGTGCCAGCCGTGCAATCTACCTAGCCCCGCAAAGTGCAAATATTAACCTAAATGCATATTAAGATACTGTGTGTTAGCTCCTGAACTGAAATAGAGAGCGGGTGTTCCAGCGGAGGCAAGCAAATCGTGTTGATTTACAGTGGCTTGCGGATTTGGCCCATTACCGCTTCTTTATACACTTTTAAAAAGAAATGCCAACTCGATAGTTTAGGCTTTAACTGGAACATGGCAAGTAATTGTATGTTTTGGCGGACCCCTAGTAATGTTGCAGAATCTTTCTCAGAAGTTGTTCCATGGGATAGCCGATTCCTCAGGTAAGAGCTACTTGTTTGTTCAATCCTCCATCTTAGGCCTGCTCCTCAGGTGCATCCTCCTTCTCGCAGCGATTTCCTAGGAACAGATTTCGAAGAACAGCTCTGATCACAGAATCACAGATTGGTTAGGGTTGGAAAGGAGCTCTGGAGATCATCCAGCCCAACCCCCCTGCCAGAGCAGGGTCACCTACAGCAGGTTGCACAGGATGACCTCCAGGCGGGTTTTGAATGTCTCTGGGGTCGGAGACTCTACCGCCTCCCCGGGCAGCCTGTTCCAGCGCTCTGCCACCCTCAAAGTAAAGAAGTTCCTCCTCATGCTTTGATAGAAGTTCCTAGGTTCCAGTTTGTACCCGTTACCTCTTGTCCTGGATCATCTTTGATGATCATCATCTTTGATAATCCAGGACAAGAGGTAACGGGCACCAATTGGAACGTAGGAACTTGAACTTGAACTGGAACGTAGGAACTTGAACATAGGATTATCCTTGATGATTCAGGATAGCTGTGTGTCTGACCAGTCTGTCTTTCGAAGGAGGTCCTGGGCCAGCTCCAGCCATGCTGTGCTGAGCAGAGCCCCTGGCAGCAGCCCCACACCTCACTCCCAGTGTGCCTGAATGGAAAAGGTACCAAAGTTGCTCCAACACTTTCTGAAAAACTCTATAGTGTTACCCCACAAGCGCAAAGCGACGGCAAAGCCCGTGAAATGACACCGGTGCTTCCAGAAAATGTCAAGCTTCCTGCCCAAGGGTGACATGCCATGCGGTGGGGTCAGGGCCACGCGCTGAGCACCCGGTGCGCTGGGGTTGCCCCAGCGGTTCCTGAGCAGCTCCTGCAGTGCTGCCGCCGGTACCGTTCTGGCGGCTGTAGTTGTTTAAAAAGCCGTTGTTGTTTCCGGCGTAATCTGACGGCAGTTTTCTCGGGCATTTGGGCCTCTTCTAATAAGTGTGCTGTGAGTACATCTGCAAGCATTCACCTGTCGAGGTCAAATGACTGGTGGTGCTCATCTGCCCCCGTGCTACTGCTGCTGCCTCCCGTGAATGCTCATGTGCCTGCGTGCCCCTGTACAGGCACAGATGCACGCGCGCAACACCTGATCCCGCATCCTAATTATTTTTCGCCCGGTTCTCTGAGTTGTTCTGCTTCCGGCTGATGAATGGGAAAGTGTAGTAGTGCTGTTTCATTTCACCAGCCTCTCAAGTGTGGAAATTATGGTAAATTTGAGAACAAGCCAGATTAGATTGATAGTTACACCTCCTCCTTTAATTAGCCAACCACAGGATCTGTGGAGGCAAAGGCCGGGGGGGTGTGTCGGTGTATATAACGTGTATTGTCTATGTGAAAGATTAATCAAAAGGAGTTGCTTGAGGTGGGAAGGCTTTTCCGGAGAGGTTCCACATGTTGTCAGGTAGTCCCTCTGAATGGCAGCTTCCGGTTCGGTCCCTTAGCTTTTGGAAGTGACATTTAGTCTGATATGTGCCAGCCATGCAATCTACCTAGCCCTGCAAAGTGCAAATATTAACATAAATGCATATTAAGATACTGTGTGTTAGCTCCTGAACTGAAATAGAGAGCGGGTGTTCCAGCGGAGGCAAGCAAATCGTGTTGATTTAGAGTGGCTTGAGGATTTGGCCCATTACCGCTTCTTTATACACTTTTAAAAAGAAATGCCAACTCGATAGTTTAGGCTTTAACTGGAACATGGCAAGTAATTGTATGTTTTGGCGGACCCCTAGTAATGTTGCAGAATCTTTCTCAGAAGTTGTTCCATGGGATAGCCGATTCCTCAGGTAAGAGCTACTTGTTTGTTCAATCCTCCATCTTAGGCCTGCTCCTCAGGTGCATCCTCCTTCTCGCAGCGATTTCCTAGGAACAGATTTTGAAGAACAGCTCTGATCACAGAATCACAGATTGGTTAGGGTTGGAAAGGAGCTCTGGAGATCATCCAGTCCAACCCCCTGCCAGAGCAGGGTCACCTACAGCAGGTTGCACAGGATGACCTCCAGGCGGGTTTTGAATGTCTCTGGGGTGGGAGACTCTACCGCCTCCCTGGGCAGCCTGTTCCAGTGCTCTGCCACCCTCAAAGTAAAGAAGTTCCTCCTCATGCTTTGATAGAAGTTCCTAGGTTCCAGTTTGTACCCGTTACCTCTTGTCCTGGATCATCTTTGATGATCCAGGACAAGAGGTAACGGGCACCAATTGGAACGTAGGAACTTGAACTTGAACTGGAAGGTAGGAACTTGAACTTGAACATAGGATTATCCTTGATGATTCAGGATAGCTGTGTGTCTGACCAGTCTGTCTTTCGAAGGAGGTCCTGGGCCAGCTCCAGCCATGCTGTGCTGAGCAGAGCCCCTGGCAGCAGCCCCACAGCTCACTCCCAGTGTGCCTGAATGGAAAAGGTACCAAAGTTGCTCCAACACTTTCTGAAAAACTCTATAGTGTTAACCCACAAGCGCAAAGCGACGGCAAAGCCCGTGAAATGACACCGGTGCTTCCAGAAAATGTCAAGCTTCCTGCCCAAGGGTGACATGCCATGCGGTGTGGTCAGGGCCACGTGCTGAGCACCCGGTGCGCTGGAGTTGCCCCAGCGGTTCCTGAGCAGCTCCTGCAGTGCTGCCGCCGGTACCGTTCTGGCGGCTGTAGTTGTTTAAAAAGCCGTTGTTGTTTCCGGCGTAATCTGACGGCAGTTTTCTCGGGCATTTAGGCCTCTTCTAATAAGTGTGCTGTGAGTACATCTGCAAGCATTCACCTGTCGAGGTCAAATGACTGGTGGTGCTCATCTGCCCCCGTGCTACTCCTGCTGCCTCCCGTGAATGCTCATGTGCCTGCGTGCCCCTGTACAGGCACAGATGCACGCGCGCAACACCTGATCCCGCATCCTAATTATTTTTCGCCCGGTTCTCTGAGTTGTTCTGCTTCCGGCTGATGAATGGGAAAGTGTAGTAGTGCTGTTTAATTTCACCAGCCTCTCAAGTGTGGAAATTATGGTAAATTTGAGAACAAGCCAGATTAGATTGATAGTTACACCTCCTCCTTTAATTAGCCAACCACAGGATCTGTGGAGGCAAAGGCCGGGGGGGTGTGTCGGTGTATATAAGGTGTATTGTCTATGTGAAAGATTAATCAAAAGGAGTTGCTTGAGGTGGGAAGGCTTTTCCGGAGAGGTTCCACATGTTGTCAGGTAGTCCCTCTGAATGGCAGCTTCCGGTTCGGTCCCTTAGCTTTCGGAAGTGACATTTAGTCTGATATGTGCCAGCCGTGCAATCTACCTAGCCCTGCAAAGTGCAAATATTAACCTAAATGCATATTAAGATACTGTGTGTTAGCTCCTGAACTGAAATAGAGAGCGGGTGTTCCAGCGGAGGCAAGCAAATCATGTTGATTTATAGTGGCTTGAGGATTTGGCCCATTACCGCTTCTTTATACACTTTTAAAAAGAAATGCCAACTCGATAGTTTAGGCTTTAACTGGAACATGGCAAGTAATTGTATGCTTTGGCGGACCCCTAGTAATGTTGCAGAATCTTTCTCAGAAGTTGTTCCATGGGATAGCCGATTCCTCAGGTAAGAGCTACTTGTTTGTTCAATCCTCCATCTTAGGCCTGCTCCTCAGGTGCATCCTCCTTCTCGCAGCGATTTCCTAGGAACAGATTTCGAAGAACAGCTCTGATCACAGAATCACAGATTGGTTAGGGTTGGAAAGGAGCTCTGGAGATCATCCAGTCCAACCCCCCTGCCAGAGCAGGGTCACCTACAGCAGGTTGCACAGGATGACCTCCAGGCGGGTTTTGAACGTCTCTGGGGTGGGAGACTCTACTGCCTCCCTGGGCAGCCTGTTCCAGTGCTCTGCCACCCTCAAAGTAAAGAAGTTCCTCCTCATGCTTTGATAGAAGTTCCTAGGTTCCAGTTTGTACCCGTTACCTCTTGTCCTGGATCATCTTTGATGATCATCATCTTTGATGATCCAGGCCAAGAGGTAACGGGCACCAATTGGAACGTAGGAACTTGAACTTGAACTGGAAGGTAGGAACTTGAACTTGAACATAGGATTATCCTTGATGATTCAGGATAGCTGTGTGTCTGACCAGTCTGTCTTTCGAAGGAGGTCCTGGGCCAGCTCCAGCCATGCTGTGCTGAGCAGAACCCCTGGCAGCAGCCCCACAGCTCACTCCCAGTGTGCCTGAATGGAAAAGGTACCAAAGTTGCTCCAACACTTTCTGTAAAACTCTACAGTGTTACCCCACAAGCGCAAAGCGACGGCAAAGCCCGTGAAATGACACCGGTGCTTCCAGAAAATGTCAAGCTTCCTGCCCAAGGGTGACATGCCATGCGGTGGGGTCAGGGCCACGCGCTGAGCACCCGGTGCGCTGGGGTTGCCCCAGCGGTTCCTGAGCAGCTCCTGCAGTGCTGCCGCCGGTACCGTTCTGGCGGCTGTAGTTGTTTAAAAAGCCGTTGTTTCCGGCGTAATCTGACGGCAGTTTTCTCGGGCATTTGGGCCTCTTCTAATAAGTGTGCTGTGAGTACATCTGCAAGCATTCACCTGTCGAGGTCAAATGACTGGTGGTGCTCATCTCCCCCCGTGCTACTGCTGCTGCCTCCTGTGAATGCTCATGTGCCCGCGTGCCCCTGTACAGGCACAGATGCACGCGCGCAACACCTGATCCCGTATCCTAATTATTTTTCGCCCGGTTCTCTGAGTTGTTCTGCTTCCGGCTGATGAATGGGAAAGTGTAGTAGTGCTGTTTCATTTCACCAGCCTCTCAAGTGTGGAAATTATGGTAAATTTGAGAACAAGCCAGATTAGATTGATAGTTACACCTCCTCCTTTAATTAGCCAACCACAGGATCTGTGGAGACAAAGGCCGGGGGGGTGTGTCGGTGTATATAAGGTGTATTGTCTATGTGAAAGATTAATCAAAAGGAGTTGCTTGAGGTGGGAAGGCTTTTCCGGAGAGGTTCCACATGTTGTCAGGTAGTCCCTCTGAATGGCAACTTCCGGTTCGGTCCCTTAGCTTTCGGAAGTGACATTTAGTCTGATATGTGCCAGCCGTGCAATCTACCTAGCCCTGCAAAGTGCAAATATTAACCTAAATGCATATTAAGATACTGTGTGTTAGCTCCTGAACTGAAATAGAGAGCGGGTGTTCCAGCGGAGGCAAGCAAATCGTGTTGATTTACAGTGGCTTGAGGATTTGGCCCATTACCGCTTCTTTATACACTTTTAAAAAGAAATGCCAACTCGATAGTTTAGGCTTTAACTGGAACATGGCAAGTAATTGTATGTTTTGGCGGACCCCTAGTAATGTTGCAGAATCTTTCTCAGAAGTTGTTCCATGGGATAGCCGATTCCTCAGGTAAGAGCTACTTGTTTGTTCAATCCTCCATCTTAGGCCTGCTCCTCAGGTGCATCCTCCTTCTCGCAGCGATTTCCTAGGAACAGATTTCGAAGAACAGCTCTGATCACAGAATCACAGATTGGTTAGGGTTGGAAAGGAGCTCTGGAGATCATCCAGTCCAACCCCCCTGCCAGAGCAGGGTCACCTACAGCAGGTTGCACAGGATGACCTCCAGGCGGGTTTTGAATGTCTCTGGGGTGGGAGACTCTACTGCCTCCCTGGGCAGCCTGTTCCAGCGCTCTGCCACCCTCAAAGTAAAGAAGTTCCTCCTCATGCTTTGATAGAAGTTCCTAGGTTCCAGTTTGTACCCGTTACCTCTTGTCCTGGATCATCTTTGATGATCATCATCTTTGATGATCCAGGCCAAGAGGTAACGGGCACCAATTGGAACGTAGGAACTTGAACTTGAACTGGAAGGTAGGAACTTGAACTTGAACATAGGATTATCCTTGATGATTCAGGATAGCTGTGTGTCTGACCAGTCTGTCTTTCGAAGGAGGTCCTGGGCCAGCTCCAGCCATGCTGTGCTGAGCAGAACCCCTGGCAGCAGCCCCACAGCTCACTCCCAGTGTGCCTGAATGGAAAAGGTACCAAAGTTGCTCCAACACTTTCTGAAAAACTCTATAGTGTTACCCCACAAGCGCAAAGCGACGGCAAAGCCCGTGAAATGACACCGGTGCTTCCAGAAAATGTCAAGCTTCCTGCCCAAGGGTGACATGCCATGCGGTGTGGTCAGGGCCACGCGCTGAGCACCCGGTGCGCTGGGGTTGCCCCAGCGGTTCCTGAGCAGCTCCTGCAGTGCTGCCGCCGGTACCGTTCTGGCGGCTGTAGTTGTTTAAAAAGCCGTTGTTGTTTCCGGCGTAATCTGACGGCAGTTTTCTCGGGCATTTGGGCCTCTTCTAATAAGTGTGCTGTGAGTACATCTGCAAGCATTCACCTGTCGAGGTCAAATGACTGGTGGTGCTCATCTGCCCCCGTGCTACTGCTGCTGCCTCCCGTGAATGCTCATGTGCCTGCGTGCCCCTGTACAGGCACAGATGCACGCGCGCAACACCTGATCCCGCATCCTAATTATTTTTCGCCCGGTTCTCTGAGTTGTTCTGCTTCCGGCTGATGAATGGGAAAGTGTAGTAGTGCTGTTTCATTTCACCAGCCTCTCAAGTGTGGAAATTATGGTAAATTTGAGAACGAGCGAGATTAGATTGATAGTTACACCTCCTCCTTTAATTAGCCAACCACAGGATCTGTGGAGGCAAAGGCCGGGGGGGTGTGTCGGTGTATATAAGGTGTATTGTCTATGTGAAAGATTAATCAAAAGGAGTTGCTTGAGGTGGGAAGGCTTTTCCGGAGAGGTTCCACATGTTGTCAGGTAGTCCTTCTGAATGGCAGCTTCCGGTTCGGTCCCTTAGCTTTCGGAAGTGACATTTAGTCTGATATGTGCCAGCCGTGCAATCTACCTAGCCCCGCAAAGTGCAAATATTAACATAAATGCATATTAAGATACTGTGTGTTAGCTCCTGAACTGAAATAGAGAGCGGGTGTTCCAGCGGAGGCAAGCAAATCGTGTTGATTTACAGTGGCTTGCGGATTTGGCCCATTACCGCTTCTTTATACACTTTTAAAAAGAAATGCCAACTCGATAGTTTAGGCTTTAACTGGAACATGGCAAGTAATTGTATGTTTTGGCGGACCCCTAGTAATGTTGCAGAATCTTTCTCAGAAGTTGTTCCATGGGATAGCCGATTCCTCAGGTAAGAGCTAATTGTTTGTTCAATCCTCCATCTTAGGCCTGCTCCTCAGGTGCATCCTCCTTCTCGCAGCGATTTCCTAGGAACAGATTTCGAAGAACAGCTCTGATCACAGAATCACAGATTGGTTAGGGTTGGAAAGGAGCTCTGGAGATCATCCAGTCCAACCCCCCTGACAGAGCAGGGTCACCTACAGCAGGTTGCACAGGATGACCTCCAGGCGGGTTTTGAATGTCTCTGGGGTGGGAGACTCTACCGCCTCCCTGGGCAGCCTGTTCCAGCGCTCTGCCACCCTCAAAGTAAAGAAGTTCCTCCTCATGCTTTGATAGAAGTTCCTAGGTTCCAGTTTGTACCCGTTACCTCTTGTCCTGGATCATCAAAAATCATCTTTGATGATCCAGGCCAAGAGGTAACGGGCACCAATTGGAACGTAGGAACTTGAACTTGAACTGGAAGGTAGGAACTTGAACTTGAACATAGGATTATCCTTGATGATTCAGGATAGCTGTGTGTCTGACCAGTCTGTCTTTTGAAGGAGGTTCTGGGCCAGCTCCAGCCATGCTGTGCTGAGCAGAGCCCCTGGCAGCAGCCCCCCAGCTCACTCCCAGTGTGCCTGAATGGAAAAGGTACCAAAGTTGCTCCAACACTTTCTGAAAAACTCTATAGTGTTACCCCACAAGCGCAAAGCGACGGCAAAGCCCGTGAAATGACACCGGTGCTTCCAGAAAATGTCAAGCTTCCTGCCCAAGGGTGACATGCCATGCGGTGGGGTCAGGGCCACGCGCTGAGCACCCGGTGCGCTGGGGTTGCCCCAGCGGTTCCTGAGCAGCTCCTGCAGTGCTGCCGCCGGTACCGTTCTGGCGGCTGTAGTTGTTTAAAAAGCCGTTGTTGTTTCCGGCGTAATCTGACGGCAGTTTTCTCGGGCATTTGGGCCTCTTCTAATAAGTGTGCTGTGAGTACATCTGCAAGCATTCACCTGTCGAGGTCAAATGACTGGTGGTGCTCATCTCCCCCCGTGCTACTGCTGCTGCCTCCTGTGAATGCTCATGTGCCTGCGTGCCCCTGTACAGGCACAGATGCACGCGCGCAACACCTGATCCCGCATCCTAATTATTTTTCGCCCGGTTCTCGGAGTTGTTCTGCTTCCGGCTGATGAATGGGAAAGTGTAGTAGTGCTGTTTCATTTCACCAGCCTCTCAAGTGTGGAAATTATGGTAAATTTGAGAACAAGCCAGATTAGATTGATAGTTACACCTCCTCCTTTAATTAGCCAACCACAGGATCTGTGGAGGCAAAGGCCGGGGGGGTGTGTCGGTGTATATAAGGTGTATTGTCTATGTGAAAGATTAATCAAAAGGAGTTGCTTGAGGTGGGAAGGCTTTTCCGGAGAGGTTAAACACGTTGTCAGGTAGTCCCTCTGAATGGCAGCTTCCGGTTCGGTCCCTTAGCTTTCGGAAGTGACATTTAGTCTGATATGTGCCAGCCGTGCAATCTACCTAGCCCTGCAAAGTGCAAATATTAACCTAAATGTATATTAAGATAGTGTGTGTTAGCTCCTGAACTGCAATAGAGAGCGGGTGTTCCAGCGGAGGCAAGCAAATCGTGTTGATTTACAGTGGCTTGAGGATTTGGCCCATTACCGCTTCTTTATACACTTTTAAAAAGAAATGCCAACTCGATAGTTTAGGCTTTAACTGGAACATGGCAAGTAATTGTATGTTTTGGCGGACCCCTAGTAATGTTGCAGAATCTTTCTCAGAAGTTGTTCCATGGGATAGCCGATTCCTCAGGTAAGAGCTACTTGTTTGTTCAATCCTCCATCTTAGGCCTGCTCCTCAGGTGCATCCTCCTTCTCGCAGCGATTTCCTAGGAACAGATTTCGAAGAACAGCTCTGATCACAGAATCACAGATTGGTTAGGGTTGGAAAGGAGCTCTGGAGATCATCCAGTCCAACCCCCCTGCCAGAGCAGGGTCACCTACAGCAGGTTGCACAGGATGACCTCCAGGCGGGTTTTGAATGTTTCTGGGGTCGGAGACTCTACCGCCTCCCTGGGCAGCCTGTTCCAGCGCTCTGCCACCCTCAAAGTAAAGAAGTTCCTCCTCATGCTTTGAAAGAAGTTCCTAGGTTCCAGTTTGTACCCGTTACCTCTTGTCCTGGATCATCTTTGATGATCCAGGACAAGAGGTAACGGGCACCAATTGGAACGTAGGAACTTGAACTTGAACTGGAAGGTAGGAACTTGAACTTGAACATAGGATTATCCTTGATGATTCAGGATAGCTGTGTGTCTGACCAGTCTGTCTTTCGAAGGAGGTCCTGGGCCAGCTCCAGCCATGCTGTGCTGAGCAGAGCCCCTGGCAGCAGCCCCACAGCTCACTCCCAGTGTGCCTGAATGGAAAAGGTACCAAAGTTGCTCCAACACTTTCTGAAAAACTCTATAGTGTTACCCCACAAGCGCAAAGCGACGGCAAAGCCCGTGAAATGACACCGGTGCTTCCAGAAAATGTCAAGCTTCCTGCCCAAGGGTGACATGCCATGCGGTGGGGTCAGGGCCACGCGCTGAGCACCCGGTGCGCTGGGGTTGCCCCAGCGGTTCCTGAGCAGCTCCTGCAGTGCTGCCGCCGGTACCGTTCTGGCGGCTGTAGTTGTTTAAAAAGCCGTTGTTGTTTCCGGCGTAATCTGACGGCAGTTTTCTCGGGCATTTGGGCCTCTTCTAATAAGTGTGCTGTGAGTACATCTGCAAGCATTCACCTGTCGAGGTCAAATGACTGGTGGTGCTCATCTGCCCCCGTGCTACTGCTGCTGCCTCCCGTGAATGCTCATGTGCCTGCGTGCCCCTGTACAGGCACAGATGCACGCGCGCAACACCTGATCCCGCATCCTAATTATTTTTCGCCCGGTTCTCTGAGTTGATCTGCTTCCAGCTGATGATTGGGAAAGTGTAGTAGTGCTGTTTCATTTCACCAGCCTCTCAAGTGTGGAAATTATGGTAAATTTGAGAACAAGCCAGATTAGATTGATAGTTACACCTCCTCCTTTAATTAGCCAACCACAGGATCTGTGGAGGCAAAGGCCGGGGGGGTGTGTCGGTGTATATAACGTGTATTGTCTATGTGAAAGATTAATCAAAAGGAGTTGCTTGAGGTGGGAAGGCTTTTCCGGAGAGGTTCCACATGTTGTCAGGTAGTCCCTCTGAATGGCAGCTTCCGGTTCGGTCCCTTAGCTTTCGGAAGTGACATTTAGTCTGATATGTGCCAGCCGTGCAATCTACCTAGCCCTGCAAAGTGCAAATATTAACCTAAATGCATATTAAGATACTGTGTGTTAGCTCCTGAACTGCAATAGAGAGCGGGTGTTCCAGCGGAGGCAAGCAAATCGTGTTGATTTACAGTGGCTTGAGGATTTGGCCCATTACCGCTTCTTTATACACTTTTAAAAAGAAATGCCAACTCGATAGTTTAGGCTTTAACTGGAACATGGCAAGTAATTGTATGTTTTGGCGGACCCCTAGTAATGTTGCAGAATCTTTCTCAGAAGTTGTTCCATGGGATAGCCGATTCCTCAGGTAAGAGCTACTTGTTTGTTCAATCCTCCATCTTAGGCCTGCTCCTCAGGTGCATCCTCCTTCTCGCAGCGATTTCCTAGGAACAGATTTCGAAGAACAGCTCTGATCACAGAATCACAGATTGGTTAGGGTTGGAAAGGAGCTCTGGAGATCATCCAGCCCAACCCCCCTGCCAGAGCAGGGTCACCTACAGCAGGTTGCACAGGATGACCTCCAGGCGGGTTTTGAATGTCTCTGGGGTGGGAGACTCTACCGCCTCCCTGGGCAGCCTGTTCCAGCGCTCTGCCACCCTCAAAGTAAAGAAGTTCCTCCTCATGCTTTGATAGAAGTTCCTACGTTCCAGTTTGTACCCGTTACCTCTTGTCCTGGATCATCTTTGATGATCCAGGACAAGAGGTAACGGGCACCAATTGGAACGTAGGAACTTGAACTTGAACTGGAACGTAGGAACTTGAACATAGGATTATCCTTGATGATTCAGGATAGCTGTGTGTCTGACCAGTCTGTCTTTCGAAGGAGGTCCTGGGCCAGCTCCAGCCATGCTGTGCTGAGCAGAGCCCCTGGCAGCAGCCCCAGAGCTCACTCCCAGTGTGCCTGAATGGAAAAGGTACCAAAGTTGCTCCAACACTTTCCGAAAAACTCTATAGTGTTACCCCACAAGCGCAAAGCGACGGCAAAGCCCGTGAAATGACACCGGTGCTTCCAGAAAATGTCAAGCTTCCTGCCCAAGGGTGACATGCCATGCGGTGGGGTCAGGGCCACGCGCTGAGCACCCGGTGCGCTGGGGTTGCCCCAGCGGTTCCTGAGCAGCTCCTGCAGTGCTGCCGCCGGTACCGTTCTGGCGGCTGTAGTTGTTTAAAAAGCCGTTGTTGTTTCCGGCGTAATCTGACGGCAGTTTTCTCGGGCATTTGGGCCTCTTCGAATAAGTGTGCTGTGAGTACATCTGCAAGCATTCACCTGTCGAGGTCAAATGACTGGTGGTGCTCATCTGCCCCCGTGCTACTGCTGCTGCCTCCCGTGAATGCTCATGTGCCTGCGTGCCCCTGTACAGGCACAGATGCACGCGCGCAACACCTGATCCCGCATCCTAATTATTTTTCGCCCGGTTCTCTGAGTTGTTCTGCTTCCGGCTGATGAACGGGAAACTGTAGTAGTGCTGTTTCATTTCACCAGCCTCTCAAGTGTGGAAATTATGGTAAATTTGAGAACAAGCCAGATTAGATTGATAGTTACACCTCCTCCTTTAATTAGCCAACCACAGGATCTGTGGAGGCAAAGGACGGGGGGGTGTGTCGGTGTATATAACGTGTATTGTCTATGTGAAAGATGAATCAAAAGGAGTTGCTTGAGGTGGGAAGGCTTTTCCGGAGAGGTTCCACATGTTGTCAGGTAGTCCCTCTGAATGGCAGCTTCCGGTTCGGTCCCTTAGCTTTCGGAAGTGACATTTAGTCTGATATGTGCCAGCCGTGCAATCTACCTAGCCCTGCAAAGTGCAAATATTAACCTAAATGCATATTAAGATACTGTGTGTTAGCTCCTGAACTGCAATAGAGAGCGGGTGTTCCAGCGGAGGCAAGCAAATCGTGTTGATTTACAGTGGCTTGAGGATTTGGCCCATTACCGCTTCTTTATACACTTTTAAAAAGAAATGCCAACTCGATAGTTTAGGCTTTAACTGGAACATGGCAAGTAATTGTATGTTTTGGCGGACCCCTAGTAATGTTGCAGAATCTTTCTCAGAAGTTGTTCCATGGGATAGCCGATTCCTCAGGTAAGAGCTACTTGTTTGTTCAATCCTCCATCTTAGGCCTGCTCCTCAGGTGCATCCTCCTTCTCGCAGCGATTTCCTAGGAACAGATTTCGAAGAACAGCTCTGATCACAGAATCACAGATTGGTTAGGGTTGGAAAGGAGCTCTGGAGATCATCCAGTCCAACCCCCCTGCCAGAGCAGGGTCACCTACAGCAGGTTGCACAGGATGACCTCCAGGCGGGTTTTGAATGTCTCTGGGGTGGGAGACTCTACCGCCTCCCTGGGCAGCCTGTTCCAGCGCTCTGCCACCCTCAAAGTAAAGAAGTTCCTCCTCATGCTTTGATAGAAGTTCCTAGGTTCCAGTTTGTACCCGTTACCTCTTGTCCTGGATCATCTTTGATGATCCAGGCCAAGAGGTAACGGGCACCAATTGGAACGTAGGAACTTGAACTTGAACTGGAACGTAGGAACTTGAACATAGGATTATCCTTGATGATTCAGGATAGCTGTGTGTCTGACCAGTCTGTCTTTCGAAGGAGGTCCTGGGCCAGCTCCAGCCATGCTGTGCTGAGCAGAGCCCCTGGCAGCAGCCCCACAGCTCACTCCCAGTGTGCCTGAATGGAAAAGGTACAAAAGTTGCTCCAACACTTTCTGAAAAACTCTATAGTGTTACCCCACAAGCGCAAAGCGACGGCAAAGCCCGTGAAATGACACCGGTGCTTCCAGAAAATGTCAAGCTTCCTGCCCAAGGGTGACATGCCATGCGGTGGGGTCAGGGCCACGCGCTGAGCACCCGGTGCGCTGGGGTTGCCCCAGCGGTTCCTGAGCAGCTCCTGCAGTGCTGCCGCCGGTACCGTTCTGGCGGCTGTAGTTGTTTAAAAAGCCGTTGTTGTTTCCGGCGTAATCTGACGGCAGTTTTCTCGGGCATTTGGGCCTCTTCTAATAAGTGTGCTGTGAGTACATCTGCAAGCATTCACCTGTCGAGGTCAAATGACTGGTGGTGCTCATCTGCCCCCGTGCTACTGCTGCTGCCTCCCGTGAATGCTCATGTGCCTGCGTGCCCCTGTACAGGCACAGATGCACGCGCGCAACACCTGATCCCGCATCCTAATTATTTTTCGCCCGGTTCTCTGAGTTGTTCTGCTTCCGGCTGATGAATGGGAAAGTGTAGTAGTGCTGTTTCATTTCACCAGCCTCTCAAGTGTGGAAATTATGGTAAATTTGAGAACAAGCCAGATTAGATTGATAGTTACACCTCCTCCTTTAATTAGCCAACCACAGGATCTGTGGAGGCAAAGGCCGGGGGTGTGTGTCGGTGTATATAACGTGTATTGTCTATGTGAAAGATGAATCAAAAGGAGTTGCTTGAGGTGGGAAGGCTTTTCCGGAGAGGTTCCACATGTTGTCAGGTAGTCCCTCTGAATGGCAGCTTCCGGTTCGGTCCCTTAGCTTTCGGAAGTGACATTTAGTCTGATATGTGCCAGCCGTGCAATCTACCTAGCCCTGCAAAGTGCAAATATTAACCTAAATGCATATTAAGATACTGTGTGTTAGCTCCTGAACTGAAATAGAGAGCGGGTGTTCCAGCGGAGGCAAGCAAATCGTGTTGATTTACAGTGGCTTGAGGATTTGGCCCATTACCGCTTCTTTATACACTTTTAAAAAGAAATGCCAACTCGATAGTTTAGGCTTTAACTGGAACATGGCAAGTAATTGTATGTTTTGGCGGACCCCTAGTAATGTTGCAGAATCTTTCTCAGAAGTTGTTCCATGGGATAGCCGATTCCTCAGGTAAGAGCTACTTGTTTGTTCAATCCTCCATCTTAGGCCTGCTCCTCAGGTGCATCCTCCTTCTCGCAGCGATTTCCTAGGAACAGATTTCGAAGAACAGCTCTGATCACAGAATCACAGATTGGTTAGGGTTGGAAAGGAGCTCTGGAGATCATCCAGCCCAACCCCCCTGCCAGAGCAGGGTCACCTACAGCAGGTTGCACAGGATGACCTCCAGGCGGGTTTTGAATGTCTCTGGGGTGGGAGACTCTACCGCCTCCCTGGGCAGCCTGTTCCAGCGCTCTGCCACCCTCAAAGTAAAGAAGTTCCTCCTCATGCTTTGATAGAAGTTCCTACGTTCCAGTTTGTACCCGTTACCTCTTGTCCTGGATCATCTTTGATGATCCAGGACAAGAGGTAACGGGCACCAATTGGAACGTAGGAACTTGAACTTGAACTGGAACGTAGGAACTTGAACTTGAACTGGAACGTAGGAACTTGAACATAGGATTATCCTTGATGATTCAGGATAGCTGTGTGTCTGACCAGTCTGTCTTTCGAAGGAGGTCCTGGGCCAGCTCCAGCCATGCTGTGCTGAGCAGAGCCCCTGGCAGCAGCCCCACAGCTCACTCCCAGTGTGCCTGAATGGAAAAGGTACCAAAGTTGCTCCAACACTTTCTGAAAAACTCTATAGTGTTAACCCACAAACGCAAAGCGACGGCAAAGCCCGTGAAATGACACCGGTGCTTCCAGAAAATGTCAAGCTTCCTGCCCAAGGGTGACATGCCATGCGGTGGGGTCAGGGCCACACGCTGAGCACCCGGTGCGCTGGGGTTGCCCCAGCGGTTCCTGAGCAGCTCTTGCAGTGCTGCCGCCGGTACCGTTCTGGCGGCTGTAGTTGTTTAAAAAGCCGTTGTTGTTTCCGGCGTAATCTGACGGCAGTTTTCTCGGGCATTTGGGCCTCTTCTAATAAGTGTGCTGTGAGTACATCTGCAAGCATTCACCTGTCGAGGTCAAATGACTGGTGGTGCTCATCTGCCCCCGTGCTACTGCTGCTGCCTCCCGTGAATGCTCATGTGCCTGCGTGCCCCTGTACAGGCACAGATGCACGCGCGCAACACCTGATCCCGCATCCTAATTATTTTTCGCCCGGTTCTCTGAGTTGTTCTGCTTCCGGCTGATGAACAGGAAACTGTAGTAGTGCTGTTTCATTTCACCAGCCTCTCAAGTGTGGAAATTATGGTAAATTTGAGAACAAGCCAGATTAGATTGATAGTTACACCTCCTCCTTTAATTAGCCAACCACAGGATCTGTGGAGGCAAAGGCCGGGGGTGTGTGTCGGTGTATATAACGTGTATTGTCTATGTGAAAGATTAATCAAAAGGAGTTGCTTGAGGTGGGAAGGCTTTTCCGGAGAGGTTCCACATGTTGTCAGGTAGTCCCTCTGAATGGCAGCTTCCGGTTTGGTCCCTTAGCTTTCGGAAGTGACATTTAGTCTGATATGTGCCAGCCGTGCAATCTACCTAGCCCTGCAAAGTGCAAATATTAACCTAAATGCATATTAAGATAGTGTGTGTTAGCTCCTGAACTGCAATAGAGAGCGGGTGTTCCAGCGGAGGCAAGCAAATCGTGTTGATTTACAGTGGCTTGAGGATTTGGCCCATTACCGCTTCTTTATACACTTTTAAAAAGAAATGCCAACTCGATAGTTTAGGCTTTAACTGGAACATGGCAAGTAATTGTATGTTTTGGCGGACCCCTAGTAATGTTGCAGAATCTTTCTCAGAAGTTGTTACGTGGGATAGCCGATTCCTCAGGTAAGAGCTACTTGTTTGTTCAATCCTCCATCTTAGGCCTGCTCCTCAGGTGCATCCTCCTTCTCGCAGCGATTTCCTAGGAACAGATTTCGAAGAACAGCTCTGATCACAGAATCACAGATTGGTTAGGGTTGGAAAGGAGCTCTGGAGATCATCCAGTCCAACCCCCCTGCCAGAGCAGGGTCACCTACAGCAGGTTGCACAGGATGACCTCCAGGCGGGTTTTGAATGTCTCTGGGGTGGGAGACTCTACCGCCTCCCTGGGCAGCCTGTTCCAGCGCTCTGCCACCCTCAAAGTAAAGAAGTTCCTCCTCATGCTTTGATAGAAGTTCCTAGGTTCCAGTTTGCACCCGTTACCTCTTGTCCTGGATCATCTTTGATGATCCAGGACAAGAGGTAACGGGCACCAATTGGAACGTAGGAAATTGAACTTGAACTGGAACGTAGGATCTTGAACATAGGATTATCCTTGATGATTCAGGATAGCTGTGTGTCTGACCAGTCTGTCTTTCGAAGGAGGTCCTGGACCAGCTCCAGCCATGCTGTGCTGAGCAGAGCCCCTGGCAGCAGCCCCACAGCTCACTCCCAGTGTGCCTGAATGGAAAAGGTACCAAAGTTGCTCCAACACTTTCCGAAAAACTCTATAGTGTTACCCCACAAGCGCAAAGCGACGGCAAAGCCCGTGAAATGACACCGGTGCTTCCAGAAAATGTCAAGCTTCCTGCCCAAGGGTGACATGCCATGCGGTGGGGTCAGGGCCACGCGCTGAGCACCCGGTGCGCTGGGGTTGCCCCAGCGGTTCCTGAGCAGCTCCTGCAGTGCTGCCGCCGGTACCGTTCTGGCGGCTGTAGTTGTTTAAAAAGCCATTGTTGTTTCCGGCGTAATCTGACGGCAGTTTTCTCGGGCATTTGGGCCTCTTCTAATAAGTGTGCTGTGAGTACATCTGCAAGCATTCACCTGTCGAGGTCAAATGACTGGTGGTGCTCATCTGCCCCCGTGCTACTGCTGCTGCCTCCCGTGAATGCTCATGTGCCTGCGTGCCCCTGTACAGGCACAGATGCACGCGCGCAACACCTGATCCCGCATCCTAATTATTTTTCGCCCGGTTATCGGAGTTGATCTGCTTCCGGCTGATGAATGGGAAAGTGTAGTAGTGCTGTTTCATTTCACCAGCCTCTCAAGTGTGGAAATTATGGTAAATTTGAGAACAAGCCAGATTAGATTGATAGTTACACCTCCTCCTTTAATTAGCCAACCACAGGATCTGTGGAGGCAAAGGCCGGGGGTGTGTGTCGGTGTATATAACGTGTATTGTCTATGTGAAAGATGAATCAAAAGGAGTTGCTTGAGGTGGGAAGGCTTTTCCGGAGAGGTTCCACATGTTGTCAGGTAGTTCCTCTGAATGGCAGCTTCCGGTTTGGTCCCTTAGCTTTCGGAAGTGACATTTAGTCTGATATGTGCCAGCCGTGCAATCTACCTAGCCCTGCAAAGTGCAAATATTAACCTAAATGCATATTAAGATAGTGTGTGTTAGCTCCTGAACTGAAATAGAGAGCGGGTGTTCCAGCGGAGGCAAGCAAATCGTGTTGATTTACAGTGGCTTGAGGATTTGGCCCATTACCGCTTCTTTATACACTTTTAAAAAGAAATGCCAACTCGATAGTTTAGGCTTTAACTGGAACATGGCAAGTAATTGTATGTTTTGGCGGACCCCTAGTAATGTTGCAGAATCTTTCTCAGAAGTTGTTACGTGGGATAGCCGATTCCTCAGGTAAGAGCTACTTGTTTGTTCAATCCTCCATCTTCGGCCTGCTCCTCAGGTGCATCCTCCTTCTCGCAGCGATTTCCTAGGAACAGATTTCGAAGAACAGCTCTGATCACAGAATCACAGATTGGTTAGGGTTGGAAAGGAGCTCTGGAGATCATCCAGTCCAACCCCCCTGCCAGAGCAGGGTCACCTACAGCAGGTTGCACAGGATGACCTCCAGGCGGGTTTTGAATGTCTCTGGGGTGGGAGACTCTACCGCCTCCCTGGGCAGCCTGTTCCAGCGCTCTGCCACCCTCAAAGTAAAGAAGTTCCTCCTCATGCTTTGATAGAAGTTCCTAGGTTCCAGTTTGCACCCGTTACCTCTTGTCCTGGATCATCTTTGATGATCCAGGACAAGAGGTAACGGGCACCAATTGGAACGTAGGAAATTGAACTTGAACTGGAACGTAGGATCTTGAACATAGGATTATCCTTGATGATTCAGGATAGCTGTGTGTCTGACCAGTCTGTCTTTCGAAGGAGGTCCTGGACCAGCTCCAGCCATGCTGTGCTGAGCAGAGCCCCTGGCAGCAGCCCCACAGCTCACTCCCAGTGTGCCTGAATGGAAAAGGTACCAAAGTTGCTCCAACACTTTCCGAAAAACTCTATAGTGTTACCCCACAAGCGCAAAGCGACGGCAAAGCCCGTGAAATGACACCGGTGCTTCCAGAAAATGTCAAGCTTCCTGCCCAAGGGTGACATGCCATGCGGTGGGGTCAGGGCCACGCGCTGAGCACCCGGTGCGCTGGGGTTGCCCCAGCGGTTCCTGAGCAGCTCCTGCAGTGCTGCCGCCGGTACCGTTCTGGCGGCTGTAGTTGTTTAAAAAGCCATTGTTGTTTCCGGCGTAATCTGACGGCAGTTTTCTCGGGCATTTGGGCCTCTTCTAATAAGTGTGCTGTGAGTACATCTGCAAGCATTCACCTGTCGAGGTCAAATGACTGGTGGTGCTCATCTGCCCCCGTGCTACTGCTGCTGCCTCCCGTGAATGCTCATGTGCCTGCGTGCCCCTGTACAGGCACAGATGCACGCGCGCAACACCTGATCCCGCATCCTAATTATTTTTCGCCCGGTTATCGGAGTTGATCTGCTTCCGGCTGATGAATGGGAAAGTGTAGTAGTGCTGTTTCATTTCACCAGCCTCTCAAGTGTGGAAATTATGGTAAATTTGAGAACAAGCCAGATTAGATTGATAGTTACACCTCCTCCTTTAATTAGCCAACCACAGGATCTGTGGAGGCAAAGGCCGGGGGTGTGTGTCGGTGTATATAACGTGTATTGTCTATGTGAAAGATGAATCAAAAGGAGTTGCTTGAGGTGGGAAGGCTTTTCCGGAGAGGTTCCACATGTTGTCAGGTAGTCCCTCTGAATGGCAGCTTCCGGTTTGGTCCCTTAGCTTTCAGAAGTGACATTTAGTCTGATATGTGCCAGCCGTGCAATCTACCTAGCCCTGCAAAGTGCAAATATTAACCTAAATGCATATTAAGATACTGTGTGTTAGCTCCTGAACTGAAATAGAGAGCGGGTGTTCCAGCGGAGGCAAGCAAATCGTGTTGATTTACAGTGGCTTGAGGATTTGGCCCATTACCGCTTCTTTATACACTTTTAAAAAGAAATGCCAACTCGATAGTTTAGGCTTTAACTGGAACATGGCAAGTAATTGTATGTTTTGGCGGACCCCTAGTAATGTTGCAGAATCTTTCTCAGAAGTTGTTACGTGGGATAGCCGATTCCTCAGGTAAGAGCTACTTGTTTGTTCAATCCTCCATCTTCGGCCTGCTCCTCAGGTGCATCCTCCTTCTCGCAGCGATTTCCTAGGAACAGATTTCGAAGAACAGCTCTGATCACAGAATCACAGATTGGTTAGGGTTGGAAAGGAGCTCTGGAGATCATCCAGTCCAACCCCCCTGCCAGAGCAGGGTCACCTACAGCAGGTTGCACAGGATGACCTCCAGGCGGGTTTTGAATGTCTCTGGGGTGGGAGACTCTACCGCCTCCCTGGGCAGCCTGTTCCAGCGCTCTGCCACCCTCAAAGTAAAGAAGTTCCTCCTCATGCTTTGATAGAAGTTCCTAGGTTCCAGTTTGCACCCGTTACCTCTTGTCCTGGATCATCTTTGATGATCCAGGACAAGAGGTAACGGGCACCAATTGGAACGTAGGAAATTGAACTTGAACTGGAACGTAGGATCTTGAACATAGGATTATCCTTGATGATTCAGGATAGCTGTGTGTCTGACCAGTCTGTCTTTCGAAGGAGGTCCTGGACCAGCTCCAGCCATGCTGTGCTGAGCAGAGCCCCTGGCAGCAGCCCCACAGCTCACTCCCAGTGTGCCTGAATGGAAAAGGTACCAAAGTTGCTCCAACACTTTCCGAAAAACTCTATAGTGTTACCCCACAAGCGCAAAGCGACGGCAAAGCCCGTGAAATGACACCGGTGCTTCCAGAAAATGTCAAGCTTCCTGCCCAAGGGTGACATGCCATGCGGTGGGGTCAGGGCCACGCGCTGAGCACCCGGTGCGCTGGGGTTGCCCCAGCGGTTCCTGAGCAGCTCCTGCAGTGCTGCCGCCGGTACCGTTCTGGCGGCTGTAGTTGTTTAAAAAGCCATTGTTGTTTCCGGCGTAATCTGACGGCAGTTTTCTCGGGCATTTGGGCCTCTTCTAATAAGTGTGCTGTGAGTACATCTGCAAGCATTCACCTGTCGAGGTCAAATGACTGGTGGTGCTCATCTGCCCCCGTGCTACTGCTGCTGCCTCCCGTGAATGCTCATGTGCCTGCGTGCCCCTGTACAGGCACAGATGCACGCGCGCAACACCTGATCCCGCATCCTAATTATTTTTCGCCCGGTTATCGGAGTTGATCTGCTTCCGGCTGATGAATGGGAAAGTGTAGTAGTGCTGTTTCATTTCACCAGCCTCTCAAGTGTGGAAATTATGGTAAATTTGAGAACAAGCCAGATTAGATTGATAGTTACACCTCCTCCTTTAATTAGCCAACCACAGGATCTGTGGAGGCAAAGGCCGGGGGTGTGTGTCGGTGTATATAACGTGTATTGTCTATGTGAAAGATTAATCAAAAGGAGTTGCTTGAGGTGGGAAGGCTTTTCCGGAGAGGTTCCACATGTTGTCAGGTAGTCCCTCTGAATGGCAGCTTCCGGTTTGGTCCCTTAGCTTTCGGAAGTGACATTTAGTCTGATATGTGCCAGCCGTGCAATCTACCTAGCCCTGCAAAGTGCAAATATTAACCTAAATGCATATTAAGATAGTGTGTGTTAGCTCCTGAACTGCAATAGAGAGCGGGTGTTCCAGCGGAGGCAAGCAAATCGTGTTGATTTACAGTGGCTTGAGGATTTGGCCCATTACCGCTTCTTTATACACTTTTAAAAAGAAATGCCAACTCGATAGTTTAGGCTTTAACTGGAACATGGCAAGTAATTGTATGTTTTGGCGGACCCCTAGTAATGTTGCAGAATCTTTCTCAGAAGTTGTTACGTGGGATAGCCGATTCCTCAGGTAAGAGCTACTTGTTTGTTCAATCCTCCATCTTCGGCCTGCTCCTCAGGTGCATCCTCCTTCTCGCAGCGATTTCCTAGGAACAGATTTCGAAGAACAGCTCTGATCACAGAATCACAGATTGGTTAGGGTTGGAAAGGAGCTCTGGAGATCATCCAGTCCAACCCCCCTGCCAGAGCAGGGTCACCTACAGCAGGTTGCACAGGATGACCTCCAGGCGGGTTTTGAATGTCTCTGGGGTGGGAGACTCTACCGCCTCCCTGGGCAGCCTGTTCCAGCGCTCTGCCACCCTCAAAGTAAAGAAGTTCCTCCTCATGCTTTGATAGAAGTTCCTAGGTTCCAGTTTGCACCCGTTACCTCTTGTCCTGGATCATCTTTGATGATCCAGGACAAGAGGTAACGGGCACCAATTGGAACGTAGGAAATTGAACTTGAACTGGAACGTAGGATCTTGAACATAGGATTATCCTTGATGATTCAGGATAGCTGTGTGTCTGACCAGTCTGTCTTTCGAAGGAGGTCCTGGACCAGCTCCAGCCATGCTGTGCTGAGCAGAGCCCCTGGCAGCAGCCCCACAGCTCACTCCCAGTGTGCCTGAATGGAAAAGGTACCAAAGTTGCTCCAACACTTTCCGAAAAACTCTATAGTGTTACCCCACAAGCGCAAAGCGACGGCAAAGCCCGTGAAATGACACCGGTGCTTCCAGAAAATGTCAAGCTTCCTGCCCAAGGGTGACATGCCATGCGGTGGGGTCAGGGCCACGCGCTGAGCACCCGGTGCGCTGGGGTTGCCCCAGCGGTTCCTGAGCAGCTCCTGCAGTGCTGCCGCCGGTACCGTTCTGGCGGCTGTAGTTGTTTAAAAAGCCATTGTTGTTTCCGGCGTAATCTGACGGCAGTTTTCTCGGGCATTTGGGCCTCTTCTAATAAGTGTGCTGTGAGTACATCTGCAAGCATTCACCTGTCGAGGTCAAATGACTGGTGGTGCTCATCTGCCCCCGTGCTACTGCTGCTGCCTCCCGTGAATGCTCATGTGCCTGCGTGCCCCTGTACAGGCACAGATGCACGCGCGCAACACCTGATCCCGCATCCTAATTATTTTTCGCCCGGTTATCGGAGTTGATCTGCTTCCGGCTGATGAATGGGAAAGTGTAGTAGTGCTGTTTCATTTCACCAGCCTCTCAAGTGTGGAAATTATGGTAAATTTGAGAACAAGCCAGATTAGATTGATAGTTACACCTCCTCCTTTAATTAGCCAACCACAGGATCTGTGGAGGCAAAGGCCGGGGGTGTGTGTCGGTGTATATAACGTGTATTGTCTATGTGAAAGATGAATCAAAAGGAGTTGCTTGAGGTGGGAAGGCTTTTCCGGAGAGGTTCCACATGTTGTCAGGTAGTTCCTCTGAATGGCAGCTTCCGGTTTGGTCCCTTAGCTTTCGGAAGTGACATTTAGTCTGATATGTGCCAGCCGTGCAATCTACCTAGCCCTGCAAAGTGCAAATATTAACCTAAATGCATATTAAGATAGTGTGTGTTAGCTCCTGAACTGAAATAGAGAGCGGGTGTTCCAGCGGAGGCAAGCAAATCGTGTTGATTTACAGTGGCTTGAGGATTTGGCCCATTACCGCTTCTTTATACACTTTTAAAAAGAAATGCCAACTCGATAGTTTAGGCTTTAACTGGAACATGGCAAGTAATTGTATGTTTTGGCGGACCCCTAGTAATGTTGCAGAATCTTTCTCAGAAGTTGTTACGTGGGATAGCCGATTCCTCAGGTAAGAGCTACTTGTTTGTTCAATCCTCCATCTTCGGCCTGCTCCTCAGGTGCATCCTCCTTCTCGCAGCGATTTCCTAGGAACAGATTTCGAAGAACAGCTCTGATCACAGAATCACAGATTGGTTAGGGTTGGAAAGGAGCTCTGGAGATCATCCAGTCCAACCCCCCTGCCAGAGCAGGGTCACCTACAGCAGGTTGCACAGGATGACCTCCAGGCGGGTTTTGAATGTCTCTGGGGTGGGAGACTCTACCGCCTCCCTGGGCAGCCTGTTCCAGCGCTCTGCCACCCTCAAAGTAAAGAAGTTCCTCCTCATGCTTTGATAGAAGTTCCTAGGTTCCAGTTTGCACCCGTTACCTCTTGTCCTGGATCATCTTTGATGATCCAGGACAAGAGGTAACGGGCACCAATTGGAACGTAGGAAATTGAACTTGAACTGGAACGTAGGATCTTGAACATAGGATTATCCTTGATGATTCAGGATAGCTGTGTGTCTGACCAGTCTGTCTTTCGAAGGAGGTCCTGGACCAGCTCCAGCCATGCTGTGCTGAGCAGAGCCCCTGGCAGCAGCCCCACAGCTCACTCCCAGTGTGCCTGAATGGAAAAGGTACCAAAGTTGCTCCAACACTTTCCGAAAAACTCTATAGTGTTACCCCACAAGCGCAAAGCGACGGCAAAGCCCGTGAAATGACACCGGTGCTTCCAGAAAATGTCAAGCTTCCTGCCCAAGGGTGACATGCCATGCGGTGGGGTCAGGGCCACGCGCTGAGCACCCGGTGCGCTGGGGTTGCCCCAGCGGTTCCTCAGCAGCTCCTGCAGTGCTGCCGCCGGTACCGTTCTGGCGGCTGTAGTTGTTTAAAAAGCCATTGTTGTTTCCGGCGTAATCTGACGGCAGTTTTCTCGGGCATTTGGGCCTCTTCTAATAAGTGTGCTGTGAGTACATCTGCAAGCATTCACCTGTCGAGGTCAAATGACTGGTGGTGCTCATCTGCCCCCGTGCTACTGCTGCTGCCTCCCGTGAATGCTCATGTGCCTGCGTGCCCCTGTACAGGCACAGATGCACGCGCGCAACACCTGATCCCGCATCCTAATTATTTTTCGCCCGGTTCTCGGAGTTGTTCTGCTTCCGGCTGATGAATGGGAAAGTGTAGTAGTGCTGTTTCATTTCACCAGCCTCTCAAGTGTGGAAATTATGGTAAATTTGAGAACAAGCCAGATTAGATTGATAGTTACACCTCCTCCTTTAATTAGCCAACCACAGGATCTGTGGAGGCAAAGGCCGGGGGTGTGTGTCGGTGTATATAACGTGTATTGTCTATGTGAAAGATGAATCAAAAGGAGTTGCTTGAGGTGGGAAGGCTTTTCCGGAGAGGTTCCACATGTTGTCAGGTAGTCCCTCTGAATGGCAGCTTCCGGTTTGGTCCCTTAGCTTTCAGAAGTGACATTTAGTCTGATATGTGCCAGCCGTGCAATCTACCTAGCCCTGCAAAGTGCAAATATTAACCTAAATGCATATTAAGATAGTGTGTGTTAGCTCCTGAACTGAAATAGAGAGCGGGTGTTCCAGCGGAGGCAAGCAAATCGTGTTGATTTACAGTGGCTTGAGGATTTGGCCCATTACCGCTTCTTTATACACTTTTAAAAAGAAATGCCAACTCGATAGTTTAGGCTTTAACTGGAACATGGCAAGTAATTGTATGTTTTGGCGGACCCCTAGTAATGTTGCAGAATCTTTCTCAGAAGTTGTTACGTGGGATAGCCGATTCCTCAGGTAAGAGCTACTTGTTTGTTCAATCCTCCATCTTCGGCCTGCTCCTCAGGTGCATCCTCCTTCTCGCAGCGATTTCCTAGGAACAGATTTCGAAGAACAGCTCTGATCACAGAATCACAGATTGGTTAGGGTTGGAAAGGAGCTCTGGAGATCATCCAGTCCAACCCCCCTGCCAGAGCAGGGTCACCTACAGCAGGTTGCACAGGATGACCTCCAGGCGGGTTTTGAATGTCTCTGGGGTGGGAGACTCTACCGCCTCCCTGGGCAGCCTGTTCCAGCGCTCTGGCACCCTCAAAGTAAAGAAGTTCCTCCTCATGCTTTGATAGAAGTTCCTAGGTTCCAGTTTGTACCCGTTACCTCTTGTCCTGGATCATCTTTGATGATCCAGGACAAGAGGTAACGGGCACCAATTGGAACGTAGGAACTTGAACTTGAACTGGAACGTAGGAACTTGAACATAGGATTATCCTTGATGATTCAGGATAGCTGTGTGTCTGACCAGTCTGTCTTTCGAAGGAGGTCCTGGGCCAGCTCCAGCCATGCTGTGCTGAGCAGAGCCCCTGGCAGCAGCCCCACAGCTCACTCCCAGTGTGCCTGAATGGAAAAGGTACCAAAGTTGCTCCAACACTTTCTGAAAAACTCTATAGTGTTAACCCACAAACGCAAAGCGACGGCAAAGCCCGTGAAATGACACCGGTGCTTCCAGAAAATGTCAAGCTTCCTGCCCAAGGGTGACATGCCATGCGGTGGGGTCAGGGCCACGCGCTGAGCACCCGGTGCGCTGGGGTTGCCCCAGCGGTTCCTGAGCAGCTCCTGCAGTGCTGCCGCCGGTACCGTTCTGGCAGCTGTAGTTGTTTAAAAACCATTGTTTTTTCCGGCGTAATCTGACGGCAGTTTTCTCGGGCATTTGGGCCTCTTCTAATAAGTGTGCTGTGAGTACATCTGCAAGCATTCACCTGTCGAGGTCAAATGACTGGTGGTGCTCATCTGCCCCCGTGCTACTGCTGCTGCCTCCCGTGAATGCTCATGTGCCTGCGTGCCCCTGTACAGGCACAGATGCACGCGCGCAACACCTGATCCCGCATCCTAATTATTTTTCGCCCGGTTATCGGAGTTGATCTGCTTCCGGCTGATGAATGAAAAAGTGTAGTAGTGCTGTTTCATTTCACCAGCCTCTCAAGTGTGGAAATTATGGTAAATTTGAGAACAAGCCAGATTAGATTGATAGTTACACCTCCTCCTTTAATTAGCCAACCACAGGATCTGTGGAGGCAAAGGCCGGGGGTGTGTGTCGGTGTATATAACGTGTATTGTCTATGTGAAAGATTAATCAAAAGGAGTTGCTTGAGGTGGGAAGGCTTTTCCGGAGAGGTTCCACATGTTGTCAGGTAGTCCCTCTGAATGGCAGCTTCCGGTTTGGTCCCTTAGCTTTCGGAAGTGACATTTAGTCTGATATGTGCCAGCCGTGCAATCTACCTAGCCCTGCAAAGTGCAAATATTAACCTAAATGCATATTAAGATAGTGTGTGTTAGCTCCTGAACTGCAATAGAGAGCGGGTGTTCCAGCGGAGGCAAGCAAATCGTGTTGATTTACAGTGGCTTGAGGATTTGGCCCATTACCGCTTCTTTATACACTTTTAAAAAGAAATGCCAACTCGATAGTTTAGGCTTTAACTGGAACATGGCAAGTAATTGTATGTTTTGGCGGACCCCTAGTAATGTTGCAGAATCTTTCTCAGAAGTTGTTACGTGGGATAGCCGATTCCTCAGGTAAGAGCTACTTGTTTGTTCAATCCTCCATCTTCGGCCTGCTCCTCAGGTGCATCCTCCTTCTCGCAGCGATTTCCTAGGAACAGATTTCGAAGAACAGCTCTGATCACAGAATCACAGATTGGTTAGGGTTGGAAAGGAGCTCTGGAGATCATCCAGTCCAACCCTCTGCCAGAGCAGGGTCACCTACAGCAGGTTGCACAGGATGACCTCCAGGCGGGTTTTGAATGTCTCTGGGGTGGGAGACTCTACCGCCTCCCTGGGCAGCCTGTTCCAGCGCTCTGCCACCCTCAAAGTAAAGAAGTTCCACCTCATGCTTTGATAGAAGTTCCTAGGTTCCAGTTTGCACCCGTTACCTCTTGTCCTGGATCATCTTTGATGATCCAGGACAAGAGGTAACGGGCACCAATTGGAACGTAGGAAATTGAACTTGAACTGGAACGTAGGAGCTTGAACATAGGATTATCCTTGATGATTCAGGATAGCTGTGTGTCTGACCAGTCTGTCTTTCGAAGGAGGTCCTGGACCAGCTCCAGCCATGCTGTGCTGAGCAGAGCCCCTGGCAGCAGCCCCACAGCTCACTCCCAGTGTGCCTGAATGGAAAAGGTACCAAAGTTGCTCCAACACTTTCCGAAAAACTCTATAGTGTTACCCCACAAGCGCAAAGCGACGGCAAAGCCCGTGAAATGACACCGGTGCTTCCAGAAAATGTCAAGCTTCCTGCCCAAGGGTGACATGCCATGCGGTGGGGTCAGGGCCACGCGCTGAGCACCCGGTGCGCTGGGGTTGCCCCAGCGGTTCCTGAGCAGCTCCTGCAGTGCTGCCGCCGGTACCGTTCTGGCGGCTGTAGTTGTTTAAAAAGCCATTGTTGTTTCCGGCGTAATCTGACGGCAGTTTTCTCGGGCATTTGGGCCTCTTCTAATAAGTGTGCTGTGAGTACATCTGCAAGCATTCACCTGTCGAGGTCAAATGACTGGTGGTGCTCATCTGCCCCCGTGCTACTGCTGCTGCCTCCCGTGAATGCTCATGTGCCTGCGTGCCCCTGTACAGGCACAGATGCACGCGCGCAACACCTGATCCCGCATCCTAATTATTTTTCGCCCGGTTATCGGAGTTGATCTGCTTCCGGCTGATGAATGGGAAAGTGTAGTAGTGCTGTTTCATTTCACCAGCCTCTCAAGTGTGGAAATTATGGTAAATTTGAGAACAAGCCAGATTAGATTGATAGTTACACCTCCTCCTTTAATTAGCCAACCACAGGATCTGTGGAGGCAAAGGCCGGGGGTGTGTGTCGGTGTATATAACGTGTATTGTCTATGTGAAAGATGAATCAAAAGGAGTTGCTTGAGGTGGGAAGGCTTTTCCGGAGAGGTTCCACATGTTGTCAGGTAGTTCCTCTGAATGGCAGCTTCCGGTTTGGTCCCTTAGCTTTCGGAAGTGACATTTAGTCTGATATGTGCCAGCCGTGCAATCTACCTAGCCCTGCAAAGTGCAAATATTAACCTAAATGCATATTAAGATAGTGTGTGTTAGCTCCTGAACTGAAATAGAGAGCGGGTGTTCCAGCGGAGGCAAGCAAATCGTGTTGATTTACAGTGGCTTGAGGATTTGGCCCATTACCGCTTCTTTATACACTTTTAAAAAGAAATGCCAACTCGATAGTTTAGGCTTTAACTGGAACATGGCAAGTAATTGTATGTTTTGGCGGACCCCTAGTAATGTTGCAGAATCTTTCTCAGAAGTTGTTACGTGGGATAGCCGATTCCTCAGGTAAGAGCTACTTGTTTGTTCAATCCTCCATCTTCGGCCTGCTCCTCAGGTGCATCCTCCTTCTCGCAGCGATTTCCTAGGAACAGATTTCGAAGAACAGCTCTGATCACAGAATCACAGATTGGTTAGGGTTGGAAAGGAGCTCTGGAGATCATCCAGTCCAACCCCCCTGCCAGAGCAGGGTCACCTACAGCAGGTTGCACAGGATGACCTCCAGGCGGGTTTTGAATGTCTCTGGGGTGGGAGACTCTACCGCCTCCCTGGGCAGCCTGTTCCAGCGCTCTGCCACCCTCAAAGTAAAGAAGTTCCTCCTCATGCTTTGATAGAAGTTCCTAGGTTCCAGTTTGTACCCGTTACCTCTTGTCCTGGATCATCTTTGATGATCCAGGCCAAGAGGTAACGGGCACCAATTGGAACGTAGGAACTTGAACTTGAACTGGAACGTAGGAACTTGAACATAGGATTATCCTTGATGATTCAGGATAGCTGTGTGTCTGACCAGTCTGTCTTTCGAAGGAGGTCCTGGGCCAGCTCCAGCCATGCTGTGCTGAGCAGAGCCCCTGGCAGCAGCCCCACAGCTCACTCCCAGTGTGCCTGAATGGAAAAGGTACCAAAGTTGCTCCAACACTTTCTGAAAAACTCTATAGTGTTAACCCACAAACGCAAAGCGACGGCAAAGCCCGTGAAATGACACCGGTGCTTCCAGAAAATGTCAAGCTTCCTGCCCAAGGGTGACATGCCATGCGGTGGGGTCAGGGCCACACGCTGAGCACCCGGTGCGCTGGGGTTGCCCCAGCGGTTCCTGAGCAGCTCCTGCAGTGCTGCCGCCGGTACCGTTCTGGCGGCTGTAGTTGTTTAAAAAGCCGTTGTTGTTTCTGGCGTAATCTGACGGCAGTTTTCTCGGGCATTTGGGCCTCTTCGAATAAGTGTGCTGTGAGTACATCTGCAAGCATTCACCTGTCGAGGTCAAATGACTGGTGGTGCTCATCTCCCCCCGTGCTACTGCTGCTGCCTCCCGTGAATGCTCATGTGCCTGCGTGCCCCTGTACAGGCACAGATGCACGCGCGCAACACCTGATCCCGCATCCTAATTATTTTTCGCCCGGTTCTCGGAGTTGTTCTGCTTCCGGCTGATGAATGGGAAAGTGTAGTAGTGCTGTTTCATTTCACCAGCCTCTCAAGTGTGGAAATTATGGTAAATTTGAGAACAAGCCAGATTAGATTGATAGTTACACCTCCTCCTTTAATTAGCCAATCACAGGATCTGTGGAGGCAAAGGCCGGGGGGGTGTGTCGGTGTATATAACGTGTATTGTCTATGTGAAAGATTAATCAAAAGGAGTTGCTTGAGGTGGGAAGGCTTTTCCGGAGAGGTTCCACATGTTGTCAGGTAGTCCCTCTGAATGGCAGCTTCCGGTTCGGTCCCTTAGCTTTCGGAAGTGACATTTAGTCTGATATGTGCCAGCCGTGCAATCTACCTAGTCCTGCAAAGTGCAAATATTAACCTAAATGCATATTAAGATACTGTGTGTTAGCTCCTGAACTGAAATAGAGAGCGGGTGTTCCAGCGGAGGCAAGCAAATCGTGTTGATTTACAGTGGCTTGAGGATTTGGCCCATTACCGCTTCTTTATACACTTTTAAAAAGAAATGCCAACTCGATAGTTTAGGCTTTAACTGGAACATGGCAAGTAATTGTATGTTTTGGCGGACCCCTAGTAATGTTGCAGAATCTTTCTCAGAAGTTGTTCCATGGGATAGCCGATTCCTCAGGTAAGAGCTACTTGTTTGTTCAATCCTCCATCTTAGGCCTGCTCCTCAGGTGCATCCTCCTTCTCGCAGCGATTTCCTAGGAACAGATTTCGAAGAACAGCTCTGATCACAGAATCACAGATTGGTTAGGGTTGGAAAGGAGCTCTGGAGATCATCCAGTCCAACCCCCCTGCCAGAGCAGGGTCACCTACAGCAGGTTGCACAGGATGACCTCCAGGCGGGTTTTGAATGTCTCTGGGGTGGGAGACTCTACCGCCTCCCTGGGCAGCCTGTTCCAGCGCTCTGCCACCCTCAAAGTAAAGAAGTTCCTCCTCATGCTTTGATAGAAGTTCCTAGGTTCCAGTTTGTACCCGTTACCTCTTGTCCTGGATCATCTTTGATGATCCAGGCCAAGAGGTAACGGGCACCAATTGGAACGTAGGAACTTGAACTTGAACTGGAACGTAGGAACTTGAACATAGGATTATCCTTGATGATTCAGGATAGCTGTGTGTCTGACCAGTCTGTCTTTCGAAGGAGGTCCTGGGCCAGCTCCAGCCATGCTGTGCTGAGCAGAGCCCCTGGCAGCAGCCCCACAGCTCACTTCCAGTGTGCTTAAAAGGAAAAGGTACCAAAGTTGCTCCAACACTTTCTGAAAAACTCTATAGTGTTACCCCACAAGCGCAAAGCAACGGCAAAGCCCATGAAATGACTCCGGTGCTTCCAGAAAACGTCAAGCTTCCTGCCCAAGGGTGACATGCCATGCGGTGGGGTCAGGGCCACGCGCTGAGCACCCGGTGCGCTGGGGTTGCCCCAGCGGTTCCTGAGCAGCTCCTGCAGTGCTGCCGCCGGTACCGTTCTGGCGGCTGTAGTTGTTTAAAAAGCCGTTGTTGTTTCCGGCGTAATCTGACGGCAGTTTTCTCGGGCATTTGGGCCTCTTCTAATAAGTGTGCTGTGAGTACATCTGCAAGCATTCACCTGTCGAGGTCAAATGACTGGTGGTGCTCATCTGCCCCCGTGCTGCTGCTGCTGCCTCCCGTGAATGCTCATGTGCCTGCGTGCCCCTGTACAGGCACAGATGCACGCGCGCAACACCTGATCCCGCATCCTAATTATTTTTCGCCCGGTTCTCGGAGTTGTTCTGCTTCCGGCTGATGAATGGGAAAGTGTAGTAGTGCTGTTTCATTTCACCAGCCTCTCAAGTGTGGAAATTATGGTAAATTTGAGAACAAGCGAGATTAGATTGATAGTTACACCTCCTCCTTTAATTAGCCAACCACAGGATCTGTGGAGGCAAAGGCCGGGGGCGTGTGTCGGTGTATATAACGTGTATTGTCTATGTGAAAGATTAATCAAAAGGAGTTGCTTGAGGTGGGAAGGCTTTTCCGGAGAGGTTCCACATGTTGTCAGGTAGTCCCTCTGAATGGCAGCTTCCGGTTCGGTCCCTTAGCTTTCGGAAGTGACATTTAGTCTGATATGTGCCAGCCGTGCAATCTACCTAGCCCTGCAAAGTGCAAATATTAACCTAAATGCATATTAAGATAGTGTGTGTTAGCTCCTGAACTGAAATAGAGAGCGGGTGTTCCAGCGGAGGCAAGCAAATCGTGTTGATTTAGAGTGGCTTGCGGATTTGGCCCATTACCGCTTCTTTATACACTTTTAAAAAGAAATGCCAACTCGATAGTTTAGGCTTTAACTGGAACATGGCAAGTAATTCTGTGTTTTGGCGGACCCCTAGTAATGTTGCAGAATCTTTCTCAGAAGTTGTTCCATGGGATAGCCGATTCCTCAGGTAAGAGCTACTTGTTTGTTCAATCCTCCATCTTAGGCCTGCTCCTCAGGTGCATCCTCCTTCTCGCAGCGATTTCCTAGGAACAGATTTCGAAGAACAGCTCTGATCACAGAATCACAGATTGGTTAGGGTTGGAAAGGAGCTCTGGAGATCATCCAGTCCAACCCCCCTGCCAGAGCAGGGTCACCTACAGCAGGTTGCACAGGATGACCTCCAGGCGGGTTTTGAATGTCTCTGGGGTGGGAGACTCTACCGCCTCCCTGGGCAGCCTGTTCCAGCGCTCTGCCACCCTCAAAGTAAAGAAGTTCCTCCTCATGCTTTGATAGAAGTTCCTACGTTCCAGTTTGTACCCGTTACCTCTTGTCCTGGATCATCTTTGATGATCCAGGCCAAGAGGTAACGGGCACCAATTGGAACGTAGGAACTTGAACTTGAACTGGAAGGTAGGAACTTGAACATAGGATTATCCTTGATGATTCAGGATAGCTGTGTGTCTGACCAGTCTGTCTTTCGAAGGAGGTCCTGGGCCAGCTCCAGCCATGCTGTGCTGAGCAGAACCCCTGGCAGCAGCCCCACACCTCACTCCCAGTGTGCCTGAATGGAAAAGGTACCAAAGTTGCTGCAACACTTTCTGAAAAACTCTATAGTGTTACCCCACAAGCGCAAAGCGACAGCAAAGCCCGTGAAATGACACCGGTGCTTCCAGAAAATGTCAAGCTTCCTGCCCAAGGGTGACATGCCATGCGGTGGGGTCAGGGCCACGCGCTGAGCACCCGGTGCGCTGGGGTTGCCCCAGCGGTTCCTGAGCAGCTCCTGCAGTGCTGCCGCCGGTACCGTTCTGGCGGCTGTAGTTGTTTAAAAAGCCGTTGTTGTTTCCGGCGTAATCTGACGGCAGTTTTCTCGGGCATTTGGGCCTCTTCTAATAAGTGTGCTGTGAGTACATCTGCAAGCATTCACCTGTCGAGGTCAAATGACTGGTGGTGCTCATCTGCCCCCGTGCTACTGCTGCTGCCTCCCGTGAATGCTCATGTGCCTGCGTGCCCCTGTACAGGCACAGATGCACGCGCGCAACACCTGATCCCGCATCCTAATTATTTTTCGCCCGGTTCTCGGAGTTGTTCTGCTTCCGGCTGATGAATGGGAAAGTGTAGTAGTGCTGTTTCATTTCACCAGCCTCTCAAGTGTGGAAATTATGGTAAATTTGAGAACAAGCCAGATTAGATTGATAGTTACACCTCCTCCTTTAATTAGCCAACCACAGGATCTGTGGAGGCAAAGGCCGGGGGGGTGTGTCGGTGTATATAAGGTGTATTGTCTATGTGAAAGATTAATCAAAAGGAGTTGCTTGAGGTGGGAAGGCTTTTCCGGAGAGGTTCCACACGTTGTCAGGTAGTCCCTCTGAATGGCAGCTTCCGGTTCGGTCCCTTAGCTTTCGGAAGTGACATTTAGTCTGATATGTGCCAGCCGTGCAATCTACCTAGCCCTGCAAAGTGCAAATATTAACCTAAATGTATATTAAGATAGTGTGTGTTAGCTCCTGAACTGCAATAGAGAGCGGGTGTTCCAGCGGAGGCAAGCAAATCGTGTTGATTTACAGTGGCTTGAGGATTTGGCCCATTACCGCTTCTTTATACACTTTTAAAAAGAAATGCCAACTCGATAGTTTAGGCTTTAACTGGAACATGGCAAGTAATTGTATGTTTTGGCGGACCCCTAGTAATGTTGCAGAATCTTTCTCAGAAGTTGTTCCATGGGATAGCCGATTCCTCAGGTAAGAGCTACTTGTTTGTTCAATCCTCCATCTTAGGCCTGCTCCTCAGGTGCATCCTCCTTCTCGCAGCGATTTCCTAGGAACAGATTTCGAAGAACAGCTCTGATCACAGAATCACAGATTGGTTAGGGTTGGAAAGGAGCTCTGGAGATCATCCAGTCCAACCCCCCTGCCAGAGCAGGGTCACCTACAGCAGGTTGCACAGGATGACCTCCAGGCGGGTTTTGAATGTTTCTGGGGTCGGAGACTCTACCGCCTCCCTGGGCAGCCTGTTCCAGCGCTCTGCCACCCTCAAAGTAAAGAAGTTCCTCCTCATGCTTTGAAAGAAGTTCCTAGGTTCCAGTTTGTACCCGTTACCTCTTGTCCTGGATCATCAAAAATCATCTTTGATGATCCAGGACAAGAGGTAACGGGCACCAATTGGAACGTAGGAACTTGAACTTGAACTGGAAGGTAGGAACTTGAACTTGAACATAGGATTATCCTTGATGATTCAGGATAGCTGTGTGTCTGACCAGTCTGTCTTTCGAAGGAGGTCCTGGGCCAGCTCCAGCCATGCTGTGCTGAGCAGAGCCCCTGGCAGCAGCCCCACAGCTCACTCCCAGTGTGCCTGAATGGAAAAGGTACCAAAGTTGCTCCAACACTTTCTGAAAAACTCTATAGTGTTACCCCACAAGCGCAAAGCGACGGCAAAGCCCGTGAAATGACACCGGTGCTTCCAGAAAATGTCAAGCTTCCTGCCCAAGGGTGACATGCCATGCGGTGGGGTCAGGGCCACGCGCTGAGCACCCGGTGCGCTGGGGTTGCCCCAGCGGTTCCTGAGCAGCTCCTGCAGTGCTGCCGCCGGTACCGTTCTGGCGGCTGTAGTTGTTTAAAAAGCCGTTGTTGTTTCCGGCGTAATCTGACGGCAGTTTTCTCGGGCATTTGGGCCTCTTCTAATAAGTGTGCTGTGAGTACATCTGCAAGCATTCACCTGTCGAGGTCAAATGACTGGTGGTGCTCATCTGCCCCCGTGCTACTGCTGCTGCCTCCCGTGAATGCTCATGTGCCTGCGTGCCCCTGTACAGGCACAGATGCACGCGCGCAACACCTGATCCCGCATCCTAATTATTTTTCGCCCGGTTCTCTGAGTTGATCTGCTTCCAGCTGATGAATGGGAAAGTGTAGTAGTGCTGTTTCATTTCACCAGCCTCTCAAGTGTGGAAATTATGGTAAATTTGAGAACAAGCCAGATTAGATTGATAGTTACACCTCCTCCTTTAATTAGCCAACCACAGGATCTGTGGAGGCAAAGGCCGGGGGGGTGTGTCGGTGTATATAACGTGTATTGTCTATGTGAAAGATTAATCAAAAGGAGTTGCTTGAGGTGGGAAGGCTTTTCCGGAGAGGTTCCACATGTTGTCAGGTAGTCCCTCTGAATGGCAGCTTCCGGTTCGGTCCCTTAGCTTTCGGAAGTGACATTTAGTCTGATATGTGCCAGCCGTGCAATCTACCTAGCCCTGCAAAGTGCAAATATTAACCTAAATGCATATTAAGATACTGTGTGTTAGCTCCTGAACTGCAATAGAGAGCGGGTGTTCCAGCGGAGGCAAGCAAATCGTGTTGATTTACAGTGGCTTGAGGATTTGGCCCATTACCGCTTCTTTATACACTTTTAAAAAGAAATGCCAACTCGATAGTTTAGGCTTTAACTGGAACATGGCAAGTAATTGTATGTTTTGGCGGACCCCTAGTAATGTTGCAGAATCTTTCTCAGAAGTTGTTCCATGGGATAGCCGATTCCTCAGGTAAGAGCTACTTGTTTGTTCAATCCTCCATCTTAGGCCTGCTCCTCAGGTGCATCCTCCTTCTCGCAGCGATTTCCTAGGAACAGATTTCGAAGAACAGCTCTGATCACAGAATCACAGATTGGTTAGGGTTGGAAAGGAGCTCTGGAGATCATCCAGCCCAACCCCCCTGCCAGAGCAGGGTCACCTACAGCAGGTTGCACAGGATGACCTCCAGGCGGGTTTTGAATGTCTCTGGGGTGGGAGACTCTACCGCCTCCCTGGGCAGCCTGTTCCAGCGCTCTGCCACCCTCAAAGTAAAGAAGTTCCTCCTCATGCTTTGATAGAAGTTCCTACGTTCCAGTTTGTACCCGTTACCTCTTGTCCTGGATCATCTTTGATGATCCAGGACAAGAGGTAACGGGCACCAATTGGAACGTAGGAACTTGAACTTCAACTGGAACGTAGGAACTTGAACATAGGATTATCCTTGATGATTCAGGATAGCTGTGTGTCTGACCAGTCTGTCTTTCGAAGGAGGTCCTGGGCCAGCTCCAGCCATGCTGTGCTGAGCAGAGCCCCTGGCAGCAGCCCCACAGCTCACTCCCAGTGTGCCTGAATGGAAAAGGTACCAAAGTTGCTCCAACACTTTCCGAAAAACTCTATAGTGTTACCCCACAAGCGCAAAGCGACGGCAAAGCCCGTGAAATGACACCGGTGCTTCCAGAAAATGTCAAGCTTCCTGCCCAAGGGTGACATGCCATGCGGTGGGGTCAGGGCCACGCGCTGAGCACCCGGTGCGCTGGGGTTGCCCCAGCGGTTCCTGAGCAGCTCCTGCAGTGCTGCCGCCGGTACCGTTCTGGCGGCTGTAGTTGTTTAAAAAGCCGTTGTTGTTTCCGGCGTAATCTGACGGCAGTTTTCTCGGGCATTTGGGCCTCTTCGAATAAGTGTGCTGTGAGTACATCTGCAAGCATTCACCTGTCGAGGTCAAATGACTGGTGGTGCTCATCTGCCCCCGTGCTACTGCTGCTGCCTCCCGTGAATGCTCATGTGCCTGCGTGCCCCTGTACAGGCACAGATGCACGCGCGCAACACCTGATCCCGCATCCTAATTATTTTTCGCCCGGTTCTCTGAGTTGTTCTGCTTCCGGCTGATGAACGGGAAACTGTAGTAGTGCTGTTTCATTTCACCAGCCTCTCAAGTGTGGAAATTATGGTAAATTTGAGAACAAGCCAGATTAGATTGATAGTTACACCTCCTCCTTTAATTAGCCAACCACAGGATCTGTGGAGGCAAAGGACGGGGGGGTGTGTCGGTGTATATAACGTGTATTGTCTATGTGAAAGATGAATCAAAAGGAGTTGCTTGAGGTGGGAAGGCTTTTCCGGAGAGGTTCCACATGTTGTCAGGTAGTCCCTCTGAATGGCAGCTTCCGGTTCGGTCCCTTAGCTTTCGGAAGTGACATTTAGTCTGATATGTGCCAGCCGTGCAATCTACCTAGCCCTGCAAAGTGCAAATATTAACCTAAATGCATATTAAGATACTGTGTGTTAGCTCCTGAACTGCAATAGAGAGCGGGTGTTCCAGCGGAGGCAAGCAAATCGTGTTGATTTACAGTGGCTTGAGGATTTGGCCCATTACCGCTTCTTTATACACTTTTAAAAAGAAATGCCAACTCGATAGTTTAGGCTTTAACTGGAACATGGCAAGTAATTGTATGTTTTGGCGGACCCCTAGTAATGTTGCAGAATCTTTCTCAGAAGTTGTTCCATGGGATAGCCGATTCCTCAGGTAAGAGCTACTTGTTTGTTCAATCCTCCATCTTAGGCCTGCTCCTCAGGTGCATCCTCCTTCTCGCAGCGATTTCCTAGGAACAGATTTCGAAGAACAGCTCTGATCACAGAATCACAGATTGGTTAGGGTTGGAAAGGAGCTCTGGAGATCATCCAGTCCAACCCCCCTGCCAGAGCAGGGTCACCTACAGCAGGTTGCACAGGATGACCTCCAGGCGGGTTTTGAATGTCTCTGGGGTGGGAGACTCTACCGCCTCCCTGGGCAGCCTGTTCCAGCGCTCTGCCACCCTCAAAGTAAAGAAGTTCCTCCTCATGCTTTGATAGAAGTTCCTAGGTTCCAGTTTGTACCCGTTACCTCTTGTCCTGGATCATCTTTGATGATCCAGGCCAAGAGGTAACGGGCACCAATTGGAACGTAGGAACTTGAACTTGAACTGGAACGTAGGAACTTGAACATAGGATTATCCTTGATGATTCAGGATAGCTGTGTGTCTGACCAGTCTGTCTTTCGAAGGAGGTCCTGGGCCAGCTCCAGCCATGCTGTGCTGAGCAGAGCCCCTGGCAGCAGCCCCACAGCTCACTCCCAGTGTGCCTGAATGGAAAAGGTACAAAAGTTGCTCCAACACTTTCTGAAAAACTCTATAGTGTTACCCCACAAGCGCAAAGCGACGGCAAAGCCCGTGAAATGACACCGGTGCTTCCAGAAAATGTCAAGCTTCCTGCCCAAGGGTGACATGCCATGCGGTGGGGTCAGGGCCACGCGCTGAGCACCCGGTGCGCTGGGGTTGCCCCAGCGGTTCCTGAGCAGCTCCTGCAGTGCTGCCGCCGGTACCGTTCTGGCGGCTGTAGTTGTTTAAAAAGCCGTTGTTGTTTCCGGCGTAATCTGACGGCAGTTTTCTCGGGCATTTGGGCCTCTTCTAATAAGTGTGCTGTGAGTACATCTGCAAGCATTCACCTGTCGAGGTCAAATGACTGGTGGTGCTCATCTGCCCCCGTGCTACTGCTGCTGCCTCCCGTGAATGCTCATGTGCCTGCGTGCCCCTGTACAGGCACAGATGCACGCGCGCAACACCTGATCCCGCATCCTAATTATTTTTCGCCCGGTTCTCTGAGTTGTTCTGCTTCCGGCTGATGAATGGGAAAGTGTAGTAGTGCTGTTTCATTTCACCAGCCTCTCAAGTGTGGAAATTATGGTAAATTTGAGAACAAGCCAGATTAGATTGATAGTTACACCTCCTCCTTTAATTAGCCAACCACAGGATCTGTGGAGGCAAAGGCCGGGGGTGTGTGTCGGTGTATATAACGTGTATTGTCTATGTGAAAGATGAATCAAAAGGAGTTGCTTGAGGTGGGAAGGCTTTTCCGGAGAGGTTCCACATGTTGTCAGGTAGTCCCTCTGAATGGCAGCTTCCGGTTCGGTCCCTTAGCTTTCGGAAGTGACATTTAGTCTGATATGTGCCAGCCGTGCAATCTACCTAGCCCTGCAAAGTGCAAATATTAACCTAAATGCATATTAAGATACTGTGTGTTAGCTCCTGAACTGCAATAGAGAGCGGGTGTTCCAGCGGAGGCAAGCAAATCGTGTTGATTTACAGTGGCTTGAGGATTTGGCCCATTACCGCTTCTTTATACACTTTTAAAAAGAAATGCCAACTCGATAGTTTAGGCTTTAACTGGAACATGGCAAGTAATTGTATGTTTTGGCGGACCCCTAGTAATGTTGCAGAATCTTTCTCAGAAGTTGTTCCATGGGATAGCCGATTCCTCAGGTAAGAGCTACTTGTTTGTTCAATCCTCCATCTTAGGCCTGCTCCTCAGGTGCATCCTCCTTCTCGCAGCGATTTCCTAGGAACAGATTTCGAAGAACAGCTCTGATCACAGAATCACAGATTGGTTAGGGTTGGAAAGGAGCTCTGGAGATCATCCAGCCCAACCCCCCTGCCAGAGCAGGGTCACCTACAGCAGGTTGCACAGGATGACCTCCAGGCGGGTTTTGAATGTCTCTGGGGTGGGAGACTCTACCGCCTCCCTGGGCAGCCTGTTCCAGCGCTCTGCCACCCTCAAAGTAAAGAAGTTCCTCCTCATGCTTTGATAGAAGTTCCTACGTTCCAGTTTGTACCCGTTACCTCTTGTCCTGGATCATCTTTGATGATCCAGGACAAGAGGTAACGGGCACCAATTGGAACGTAGGAACTTGAACTTGAACTGGAACGTAGGAACTTGAACTTGAACTGGAACGTAGGAACTTGAACATAGGATTATCCTTGATGATTCAGGATAGCTGTGTGTCTGACCAGTCTGTCTTTCGAAGGAGGTCCTGGGCCAGCTCCAGCCATGCTGTGCTGAGCAGAGCCCCTGGCAGCAGCCCCACAGCTCACTCCCAGTGTGCCTGAATGGAAAAGGTACCAAAGTTGCTCCAACACTTTCTGAAAAACTCTATAGTGTTAACCCACAAACGCAAAGCGACGGCAAAGCCCGTGAAATGACACCGGTGCTTCCAGAAAATGTCAAGCTTCCTGCCCAAGGGTGACATGCCATGCGGTGGGGTCAGGGCCACACGCTGAGCACCCGGTGCGCTGGGGTTGCCCCAGCGGTTCCTGAGCAGCTCCTGCAGTGCTGCCGCCGGTACCGTTCTGGCGGCTGTAGTTGTTTAAAAAGCCGTTGTTGTTTCCGGCGTAATCTGACGGCAGTTTTCTCGGGCATTTGGGCCTCTTCTAATAAGTGTGCTGTGAGTACATCTGCAAGCATTCACCTGTCGAGGTCAAATGACTGGTGGTGCTCATCTGCCCCCGTGCTACTGCTGCTGCCTCCCGTGAATGCTCATGTGCCTGCGTGCCCCTGTACAGGCACAGATGCACGCGCGCAACACCTGATCCCGCATCCTAATTATTTTTCGCCCGGTTCTCTGAGTTGTTCTGCTTCCGGCTGATGAACAGGAAACTGTAGTAGTGCTGTTTCATTTCACCAGCCTCTCAAGTGTGGAAATTATGGTAAATTTGAGAACAAGCCAGATTAGATTGATAGTTACACCTCCTCCTTTAATTAGCCAACCACAGGATCTGTGGAGGCAAAGGCCGGGGGTGTGTGTCGGTGTATATAACGTGTATTGTCTATGTGAAAGATTAATCAAAAGGAGTTGCTTGAGGTGGGAAGGCTTTTCCGGAGAGGTTCCACATGTTGTCAGGTAGTCCTTCTGAATGGCAGCTTCCGGTTTGGTCCCTTAGCTTTCGGAAGTGACATTTAGTCTGATATGTGCCAGCCGTGCAATCTACCTAGCCCTGCAAAGTGCAAATATTAACCTAAATGCATATTAAGATACTGTGTGTTAGCTCCTGAACTGAAATAGAGAGCGGGTGTTCCAGCGGAGGCAAGCAAATCGTGTTGATTTACAGTGGCTTGAGGATTTGGCCCATTACCGCTTCTTTATACACTTTTAAAAAGAAATGCCAACTCGATAGTTTAGGCTTTAACTGGAACATGGCAAGTAATTGTATGTTTTGGCGGACCCCTAGTAATGTTGCAGAATCTTTCTCAGAAGTTGTTCCATGGGATAGCCGATTCCTCAGGTAAGAGCTACTTGTTTGTTCAATCCTCCATCTTAGGCCTGCTCCTCAGGTGCATCCTCCTTCTCGCAGCGATTTCCTAGGAACAGATTTCGAAGAACAGCTCTGATCACAGAATCACAGATTGGTTAGGGTTGGAAAGGAGCTCTGGAGATCATCCAGTCCAACCCCCCTGCCAGAGCAGGGTCACCTACAGCAGGTTGCACAGGATGACCTCCAGGCGGGTTTTGAATGTCTCTGGGGTGGGAGACTCTACCGCCTCCCTGGGCAGCCTGTTCCAGCGCTCTGCCACCCTCAAAGTAAAGAAGTTCCTCCTCATGCTTTGATAGAAGTTCCTAGGTTCCAGTTTGTACCCGTTACCTCTTGTCCTGGATCATCTTTGATGATCCAGGCCAAGAGGTAACGGGCACCAATTGGAACGTAGGAACTTGAACTTGAACTGGAACGTAGGAACTTGAACATAGGATTATCCTTGATGATTCAGGATAGCTGTGTGTCTGACCAGTCTGTCTTTCGAAGGAGGTCCTGGGCCAGCTCCAGCCATGCTGTGCTGAGCAGAGCCCCTGGCAGCAGCCCCACAGCTCACTCCCAGTGTGCCTGAATGGAAAAGGTACAAAAGTTGCTCCAACACTTTCTGAAAAACTCTATAGTGTTACCCCACAAGCGCAAAGCGACGGCAAAGCCCGTGAAATGACACCGGTGCTTCCAGAAAATGTCAAGCTTCCTGCCCAAGGGTGACATGCCATGCGGTGGGGTCAGGGCCACGCGCTGAGCACCCGGTGCGCTGGGGTTGCCCCAGCGGTTCCTGAGCAGCTCCTGCAGTGCTGCCGCCGGTACCGTTCTGGCGGCTGTAGTTGTTTAAAAAGCCGTTGTTGTTTCCGGCGTAATCTGACGGCAGTTTTCTCGGGCATTTGGGCCTCTTCTAATAAGTGTGCTGTGAGTACATCTGCAAGCATTCACCTGTCGAGGTCAAATGACTGGTGGTGCTCATCTGCCCCCGTGCTACTGCTGCTGCCTCCCGTGAATGCTCATGTGCCTGCGTGCCCCTGTACAGGCACAGATGCACGCGCGCAACACCTGATCCCGCATCCTAATTATTTTTCGCCCGGTTCTCTGAGTTGTTCTGCTTCCGGCTGATGAATGGGAAAGTGTAGTAGTGCTGTTTCATTTCACCAGCCTCTCAAGTGTGGAAATTATGGTAAATTTGAGAACAAGCCAGATTAGATTGATAGTTACACCTCCTCCTTTAATTAGCCAACCACAGGATCTGTGGAGGCAAAGGCCGGGGGTGTGTGTCGGTGTATATAACGTGTATTGTCTATGTGAAAGATGAATCAAAAGGAGTTGCTTGAGGTGGGAAGGCTTTTCCGGAGAGGTTCCACATGTTGTCAGGTAGTCCCTCTGAATGGCAGCTTCCGGTTCGGTCCCTTAGCTTTCGGAAGTGACATTTAGTCTGATATGTGCCAGCCGTGCAATCTACCTAGCCCTGCAAAGTGCAAATATTAACCTAAATGCATATTAAGATACTGTGTGTTAGCTCCTGAACTGCAATAGAGAGCGGGTGTTCCAGCGGAGGCAAGCAAATCGTGTTGATTTACAGTGGCTTGAGGATTTGGCCCATTACCGCTTCTTTATACACTTTTAAAAAGAAATGCCAACTCGATAGTTTAGGCTTTAACTGGAACATGGCAAGTAATTGTATGTTTTGGCGGACCCCTAGTAATGTTGCAGAATCTTTCTCAGAAGTTGTTCCATGGGATAGCCGATTCCTCAGGTAAGAGCTACTTGTTTGTTCAATCCTCCATCTTCGGCCTGCTCCTCAGGTGCATCCTCCTTCTCGCAGCGATTTCCTAGGAACAGATTTCGAAGAACAGCTCTGATCACAGAATCACAGATTGGTTAGGGTTGGAAAGGAGCTCTGGAGATCATCCAGCCCAACCCCCCTGCCAGAGCAGGGTCACCTACAGCAGGTTGCACAGGATGACCTCCAGGCGGGTTTTGAATGTCTCTGGGGTGGGAGACTCTACCGCCTCCCTGGGCAGCCTGTTCCAGCGCTCTGCCACCCTCAAAGTAAAGAAGTTCCTCCTCATGCTTTGATAGAAGTTCCTACGTTCCAGTTTGTACCCGTTACCTCTTGTCCTGGATCATCTTTGATGATCCAGGACAAGAGGTAACGGGCACCAATTGGAACGTAGGAACTTGAACTTGAACTGGAACGTAGGAACTTGAACTTGAACTGGAACGTAGGAACTTGAACATAGGATTATCCTTGATGATTCAGGATAGCTGTGTGTCTGACCAGTCTGTCTTTCGAAGGAGGTCCTGGGCCAGCTCCAGCCATGCTGTGCTGAGCAGAGCCCCTGGCAGCAGCCCCACAGCTCACTCCCAGTGTGCCTGAATGGAAAAGGTACCAAAGTTGCTCCAACACTTTCTGAAAAACTCTATAGTGTTAACCCACAAACGCAAAGCGACGGCAAAGCCCGTGAAATGACACCGGTGCTTCCAGAAAATGTCAAGCTTCCTGCCCAAGGGTGACATGCCATGCGGTGGGGTCAGGGCCACACGCTGAGCACCCGGTGCGCTGGGGTTGCCCCAGCGGTTCCTGAGCAGCTCCTGCAGTGCTGCCGCCGGTACCGTTCTGGCGGCTGTAGTTGTTTAAAAAGCCGTTGTTGTTTCCGGCGTAATCTGACGGCAGTTTTCTCGGGCATTTGGGCCTCTTCTAATAAGTGTGCTGTGAGTACATCTGCAAGCATTCACCTGTCGAGGTCAAATGACTGGTGGTGCTCATCTGCCCCCGTGCTACTGCTGCTGCCTCCCGTGAATGCTCATGTGCCTGCGTGCCCCTGTACAGGCACAGATGCACGCGCGCAACACCTGATCCCGCATCCTAATTATTTTTCGCCCGGTTCTCTGAGTTGTTCTGCTTCCGGCTGATGAACAGGAAACTGTAGTAGTGCTGTTTCATTTCACCAGCCTCTCAAGTGTGGAAATTATGGTAAATTTGAGAACAAGCCAGATTAGATTGATAGTTACACCTCCTCCTTTAATTAGCCAACCACAGGATCTGTGGAGGCAAAGGCCGGGGGTGTGTGTCGGTGTATATAACGTGTATTGTCTATGTGAAAGATTAATCAAAAGGAGTTGCTTGAGGTGGGAAGGCTTTTCCGGAGAGGTTCCACATGTTGTCAGGTAGTCCTTCTGAATGGCAGCTTCCGGTTTGGTCCCTTAGCTTTCGGAAGTGACATTTAGTCTGATATGTGCCAGCCGTGCAATCTACCTAGCCCTGCAAAGTGCAAATATTAACCTAAATGCATATTAAGATAGTGTGTGTTAGCTCCTGAACTGAAATAGAGAGCGGGTGTTCCAGCGGAGGCAAGCAAATCGTGTTGATTTACAGTGGCTTGAGGATTTGGCCCATTACCGCTTCTTTATACACTTTTAAAAAGAAATGCCAACTCGATAGTTTAGGCTTTAACTGGAACATGGCAAGTAATTGTATGTTTTGGCGGACCCCTAGTAATGTTGCAGAATCTTTCTCAGAAGTTGTTCCATGGGATAGCCGATTCCTCAGGTAAGAGCTACTTGTTTGTTCAATCCTCCATCTTAGGCCTGCTCCTCAGGTGCATCCTCCTTCTCGCAGCGATTTCCTAGGAACAGATTTCGAAGAACAGCTCTGATCACAGAATCACAGATTGGTTAGGGTTGGAAAGGAGCTCTGGAGATCATCCAGCCCAACCCCCCTGCCAGAGCAGGGTCACCTACAGCAGGTTGCACAGGATGACCTCCAGGCGGGTTTTGAATGTTTCTGGGGTCGGAGACTCTACCGCCTCCCTGGGCAGCCTGTTCCAGCGCTCTGCCACCCTCAAAGTAAAGAAGTTCCTCCTCATGCTTTGATAGAAGTTCCTAGGTTCCAGTTTGTACCCATTACCTCTTGTCCTGGATCATCTTTGATGATCCAGGACAAGAGGTAACGGGCACCAATTGGAACGTAGGAACTTGAACTTGAACTGGAACGTAGGAACTTGAACATAGGATTATCCTTGATGATTCAGGATAGCTGTGTGTCTGACCAGTCTGTCTTTCGAAGGAGGTCCTGGACCAGCTCCAGCCATGCTGTGCTGAGCAGAGCCCCTGGCAGCAGCCCCACAGCTCACTCCCAGTGTGCCTGAATGGAAAAGGTACCAAAGTTGCTCCAACACTTTCTGAAAAACTCTACAGTGTTACCCCACAAGCGCAAAGCGACGGCAAAGCCCGTGAAATGACACCGGTGCTTCCAGAAAATGTCAAGCTTCCTGCCCAAGGGTGACATGCCATGCGGTGGGGTCAGGGCCACGCGCTGAGCACCCGGTGCGCTGGGGTTGCCCCAGCGGTTCCTGAGCAGCTCCTGCAGTGCTGCCGCCGGTACCGTTCTGGCGGCTGTAGTTGTTTAAAAAGCCATTGTTTTTTCCGGCGTAATCTGACGGCAGTTTTCTCGGGCATTTGGGCCTCTTCTAATAAGTGTGCTGTGAGTACATCTGCAAGCATTCACCTGTCGAGGTCAAATGACTGGTGGTGCTCATCTGCCCCCGTGCTACTGCTGCTGCCTCCCGTGAATGCTCATGTGCCTGCGTGCTCCTGTACAGGCACAGATGCACGCGCGCAACACCTGATCCCGCATCCTAATTATTTTTCGCCCGGTTATCGGAGTTGATCTGCTTCCGGCTGATGAATGAAAAAGTGTAGTAGTGCTGTTTCATTTCACCAGCCTCTCAAGTGTGGAAATTATGGTAAATTTGAGAACAAGCCAGATTAGATTGATAGTTACACCTCCTCCTTTAATTAGCCAACCACAGGATCTGTGGAGGCAAAGGCCGGGGGTGTGTGTCGGTGTATATAACGTGTATTGTCTATGTGAAAGATTAATCAAAAGGAGTTGCTTGAGGTGGGAAGGCTTTTCCGGAGAGGTTCCACATGTTGTCAGGTAGTCCCTCTGAATGGCAGCTTCCGGTTTGGTCCCTTAGCTTTCGGAAGTGACATTTAGTCTGATATGTGCCAGCCGTGCAATCTACCTAGCCCTGCAAAGTGCAAATATTAACCTAAATGCATATTAAGATAGTGTGTGTTAGCTCCTGAACTGCAATAGAGAGCGGGTGTTCCAGCGGAGGCAAGCAAATCGTGTTGATTTACAGTGGCTTGAGGATTTGGCCCATTACCGCTTCTTTATACACTTTTAAAAAGAAATGCCAACTCGATAGTTTAGGCTTTAACTGGAACATGGCAAGTAATTGTATGTTTTGGCGGACCCCTAGTAATGTTGCAGAATCTTTCTCAGAAGTTGTTACGTGGGATAGCCGATTCCTCAGGTAAGAGCTACTTGTTTGTTCAATCCTCCATCTTCGGCCTGCTCCTCAGGTGCATCCTCCTTCTCGCAGCGATTTCCTAGGAACAGATTTCGAAGAACAGCTCTGATCACAGAATCACAGATTGGTTAGGGTTGGAAAGGAGCTCTGGAGATCATCCAGTCCAACCCCCCTGCCAGAGCAGGGTCACCTACAGCAGGTTGCACAGGATGACCTCCAGGCGGGTTTTGAATGTCTCTGGGGTGGGAGACTCTACCGCCTCCCTGGGAAGCCTGTTCCAGCGCTCTGCCACCCTCAAAGTAAAGAAGTTCCTCCTCATGCTTTGATAGAAGTTCCTAGGTTCCAGTTTGCACCCGTTACCTCTTGTCCTGGATCATCTTTGATGATCCAGGACAAGAGGTAACGGGCACCAATTGGAACGTAGGAAATTGAACTTGAACTGGAACGTAGGATCTTGAACATAGGATTATCCTTGATGATTCAGGATAGCTGTGTGTCTGACCAGTCTGTCTTTCGAAGGAGGTCCTGGACCAGCTCCAGCCATGCTGTGCTGAGCAGAGCCCCTGGCAGCAGCCCCACAGCTCACTCCCAGTGTGCCTGAATGGAAAAGGTACCAAAGTTGCTCCAACACTTTCCGAAAAACTCTATAGTGTTACCCCACAAGCGCAAAGCGACGGCAAAGCCCGTGAAATGACACCGGTGCTTCCAGAAAATGTCAAGCTTCCTGCCCAAGGGTGACATGCCATGCGGTGGGGTCAGGGCCACGCGCTGAGCACCCGGTGCGCTGGGGTTGCCCCAGCGGTTCCTGAGCAGCTCCTGCAGTGCTGCCGCCGGTACCGTTCTGGCGGCTGTAGTTGTTTAAAAAGCCATTGTTGTTTCCGGCGTAATCTGACGGCAGTTTTCTCGGGCATTTGGGCCTCTTCTAATAAGTGTGCTGTGAGTACATCTGCAAGCATTCACCTGTCGAGGTCAAATGACTGGTGGTGCTCATCTGCCCCCGTGCTACTGCTGCTGCCTCCCGTGAATGCTCATGTGCCTGCGTGCCCCTGTACAGGCACAGATGCACGCGCGCAACACCTGATCCCGCATCCTAATTATTTTTCGCCCGGTTATCGGAGTTGATCTGCTTCCGGCTGATGAATGGGAAAGTGTAGTAGTGCTGTTTCATTTCACCAGCCTCTCAAGTGTGGAAATTATGGTAAATTTGAGAACAAGCCAGATTAGATTGATAGTTACACCTCCTCCTTTAATTAGCCAACCACAGGATCTGTGGAGGCAAAGGCCGGGGGTGTGTGTCGGTGTATATAACGTGTATTGTCTATGTGAAAGATGAATCAAAAGGAGTTGCTTGAGGTGGGAAGGCTTTTCCGGAGAGGTTCCACATGTTGTCAGGTAGTTCCTCTGAATGGCAGCTTCCGGTTTGGTCCCTTAGCTTTCGGAAGTGACATTTAGTCTGATATGTGCCAGCCGTGCAATCTACCTAGCCCTGCAAAGTGCAAATATTAACCTAAATGCATATTAAGATAGTGTGTGTTAGCTCCTGAACTGCAATAGAGAGCGGGTGTTCCAGCGGAGGCAAGCAAATCGTGTTGATTTACAGTGGCTTGAGGATTTGGCCCATTACCGCTTCTTTATACACTTTTAAAAAGAAATGCCAACTCGATAGTTTAGGCTTTAACTGGAACATGGCAAGTAATTGTATGTTTTGGCGGACCCCTAGTAATGTTGCAGAATCTTTCTCAGAAGTTGTTACGTGGGATAGCCGATTCCTCAGGTAAGAGCTACTTGTTTGTTCAATCCTCCATCTTCGGCCTGCTCCTCAGGTGCATCCTCCTTCTCGCAGCGATTTCCTAGGAACAGATTTCGAAGAACAGCTCTGATCACAGAATCACAGATTGGTTAGGGTTGGAAAGGAGCTCTGGAGATCATCCAGTCCAACCCCCCTGCCAGAGCAGGGTCACCTACAGCAGGTTGCACAGGATGACCTCCAGGCGGGTTTTGAATGTCTCTGGGGTGGGAGACTCTACCGCCTCCCTGGGAAGCCTGTTCCAGCGCTCTGCCACCCTCAAAGTAAAGAAGTTCCTCCTCATGCTTTGATAGAAGTTCCTAGGTTCCAGTTTGCACCCGTTACCTCTTGTCCTGGATCATCTTTGATGATCCAGGACAAGAGGTAACGGGCACCAATTGGAACGTAGGAAATTGAACTTGAACTGGAACGTAGGATCTTGAACATAGGATTATCCTTGATGATTCAGGATAGCTGTGTGTCTGACCAGTCTGTCTTTCGAAGGAGGTCCTGGACCAGCTCCAGCCATGCTGTGCTGAGCAGAGCCCCTGGCAGCAGCCCCACAGCTCACTCCCAGTGTGCCTGAATGGAAAAGGTACCAAAGTTGCTCCAACACTTTCCGAAAAACTCTATAGTGTTACCCCACAAGCGCAAAGCGACGGCAAAGCCCGTGAAATGACACCGGTGCTTCCAGAAAATGTCAAGCTTCCTGCCCAAGGGTGACATGCCATGCGGTGGGGTCAGGGCCACGCGCTGAGCACCCGGTGCGCTGGGGTTGCCCCAGCGGTTCCTGAGCAGCTCCTGCAGTGCTGCCGCCGGTACCGTTCTGGCGGCTGTAGTTGTTTAAAAAGCCATTGTTGTTTCCGGCGTAATCTGACGGCAGTTTTCTCGGGCATTTGGGCCTCTTCTAATAAGTGTGCTGTGAGTACATCTGCAAGCATTCACCTGTCGAGGTCAAATGACTGGTGGTGCTCATCTGCCCCCGTGCTACTGCTGCTGCCTCCCGTGAATGCTCATGTGCCTGCGTGCCCCTGTACAGGCACAGATGCACGCGCGCAACACCTGATCCCGCATCCTAATTATTTTTCGCCCGGTTATCGGAGTTGATCTGCTTCCGGCTGATGAATGGGAAAGTGTAGTAGTGCTGTTTCATTTCACCAGCCTCTCAAGTGTGGAAATTATGGTAAATTTGAGAACAAGCCAGATTAGATTGATAGTTACACCTCCTCCTTTAATTAGCCAACCACAGGATCTGTGGAGGCAAAGGCCGGGGGTGTGTGTCGGTGTATATAACGTGTATTGTCTATGTGAAAGATGAATCAAAAGGAGTTGCTTGAGGTGGGAAGGCTTTTCCGGAGAGGTTCCACATGTTGTCAGGTAGTTCCTCTGAATGGCAGCTTCCGGTTTGGTCCCTTAGCTTTCGGAAGTGACATTTAGTCTGATATGTGCCAGCCGTGCAATCTACCTAGCCCTGCAAAGTGCAAATATTAACCTAAATGCATATTAAGATAGTGTGTGTTAGCTCCTGAACTGAAATAGAGAGCGGGTGTTCCAGCGGAGGCAAGCAAATCGTGTTGATTTACAGTGGCTTGAGGATTTGGCCCATTACCGCTTCTTTATACACTTTTAAAAAGAAATGCCAACTCGATAGTTTAGGCTTTAACTGGAACATGGCAAGTAATTGTATGTTTTGGCGGACCCCTAGTAATGTTGCAGAATCTTTCTCAGAAGTTGTTACGTGGGATAGCCGATTCCTCAGGTAAGAGCTACTTGTTTGTTCAATCCTCCATCTTCGGCCTGCTCCTCAGGTGCATCCTCCTTCTCGCAGCGATTTCCTAGGAACAGATTTCGAAGAACAGCTCTGATCACAGAATCACAGATTGGTTAGGGTTGGAAAGGAGCTCTGGAGATCATCCAGTCCAACCCCCCTGCCAGAGCAGGGTCACCTACAGCAGGTTGCACAGGATGACCTCCAGGCGGGTTTTGAATGTCTCTGGGGTGGGAGACTCTACCGCCTCCCTGGGCAGCCTGTTCCAGCGCTCTGGCACCCTCAAAGTAAAGAAGTTCCTCCTCATGCTTTGATAGAAGTTCCTAGGTTCCAGTTTGTACCCGTTACCTCTTGTCCTGGATCATCTTTGATGATCCAGGACAAGAGGTAACGGGCACCAATTGGAACGTAGGAACTTGAACTTGAACTGGAACGTAGGAACTTGAACATAGGATTATCCTTGATGATTCAGGATAGCTGTGTGTCTGACCAGTCTGTCTTTCGAAGGAGGTCCTGGGCCAGCTCCAGCCATGCTGTGCTGAGCAGAGCCCCTGGCAGCAGCCCCACAGCTCACTCCCAGTGTGCCTGAATGGAAAAGGTACCAAAGTTGCTCCAACACTTTCTGAAAAACTCTATAGTGTTAACCCACAAACGCAAAGCGACGGCAAAGCCCGTGAAATGACACCGGTGCTTCCAGAAAATGTCAAGCTTCCTGCCCAAGGGTGACATGCCATGCGGTGGGGTCAGGGCCACGCGCTGAGCACCCGGTGCGCTGGGGTTGCCCCAGCGGTTCCTGAGCAGCTCCTGCAGTGCTGCCGCCGGTACCGTTCTGGCGGCTGTAGTTGTTTAAAAAGCCATTGTTTTTTCCGGCGTAATCTGACGGCAGTTTTCTCGGGCATTTGGGCCTCTTCTAATAAGTGTGCTGTGAGTACATCTGCAAGCATTCACCTGTCGAGGTCAAATGACTGGTGGTGCTCATCTGCCCCCGTGCTACTGCTGCTGCCTCCCGTGAATGCTCATGTGCCTGCGTGCCCCTGTACAGGCACAGATGCACGCGCGCAACACCTGATCCCGCATCCTAATTATTTTTCGCCCGGTTATCGGAGTTGATCTGCTTCCGGCTGATGAATGAAAAAGTGTAGTAGTGCTGTTTCATTTCACCAGCCTCTCAAGTGTGGAAATTATGGTAAATTTGAGAACAAGCCAGATTAGATTGATAGTTACACCTCCTCCTTTAATTAGCCAACCACAGGATCTGTGGAGGCAAAGGCCGGGGGTGTGTGTCGGTGTATATAACGTGTATTGTCTATGTGAAAGATTAATCAAAAGGAGTTGCTTGAGGTGGGAAGGCTTTTCCGGAGAGGTTCCACATGTTGTCAGGTAGTCCCTCTGAATGGCAGCTTCCGGTTCGGTCCCTTAGCTTTCGGAAGTGACATTTAGTCTGATATGTGCCAGCCGTGCAATCTACCTAGCCCTGCAAAGTGCAAATATTAACCTAAATGCATATTAAGATAGTGTGTGTTAGCTCCTGAACTGCAATAGAGAGCGGGTGTTCCAGCGGAGGCAAGCAAATCGTGTTGATTTACAGTGGCTTGAGGATTTGGCCCATTACCGCTTCTTTATACACTTTTAAAAAGAAATGCCAACTCGATAGTTTAGGCTTTAACTGGAACATGGCAAGTAATTGTATGTTTTGGCGGACCCCTAGTAATGTTGCAGAATCTTTCTCAGAAGTTGTTACGTGGGATAGCCGATTCCTCAGGTAAGAGCTACTTGTTTGTTCAATCCTCCATCTTCGGCCTGCTCCTCAGGTGCATCCTCCTTCTCGCAGCGATTTCCTAGGAACAGATTTCGAAGAACAGCTCTGATCACAGAATCACAGATTGGTTAGGGTTGGAAAGGAGCTCTGGAGATCATCCAGTCCAACCCCCCTGCCAGAGCAGGGTCACCTACAGCAGGTTGCACAGGATGACCTCCAGGCGGGTTTTGAATGTCTCTGGGGTGGGAGACTCTACCGCCTCCCTGGGCAGCCTGTTCCAGCGCTCTGCCACCCTCAAAGTAAAGAAGTTCCTCCTCATGCTTTGATAGAAGTTCCTAGGTTCCAGTTTGCACCCGTTACCTCTTGTCCTGGATCATCTTTGATGATCCAGGACAAGAGGTAACGGGCACCAATTGGAACGTAGGAAATTGAACTTGAACTGGAACGTAGGAGCTTGAACATAGGATTATCCTTGATGATTCAGGATAGCTGTGTGTCTGACCAGTCTGTCTTTCGAAGGAGGTCCTGGACCAGCTCCAGCCATGCTGTGCTGAGCAGAGCCCCTGGCAGCAGCCCCACAGCTCACTCCCAGTGTGCCTGAATGGAAAAGGTACCAAAGTTGCTCCAACACTTTCCGAAAAACTCTATAGTGTTACCCCACAAGCGCAAAGCGACGGCAAAGCCCGTGAAATGACACCGGTGCTTCCAGAAAATGTCAAGCTTCCTGCCCAAGGGTGACATGCCATGCGGTGGGGTCAGGGCCACGCGCTGAGCACCCGGTGCGCTGGGGTTGCCCCAGCGGTTCCTGAGCAGCTCCTGCAGTGCTGCCGCCGGTACCGTTCTGGCGGCTGTAGTTGTTTAAAAAGCCATTGTTGTTTCCGGCGTAATCTGACGGCAGTTTTCTCGGGCATTTGGGCCTCTTCTAATAAGTGTGCTGTGAGTACATCTGCAAGCATTCACCTGTCGAGGTCAAATGACTGGTGGTGCTCATCTGCCCCCGTGCTACTGCTGCTGCCTCCCGTGAATGCTCATGTGCCTGCGTGCCCCTGTACAGGCACAGATGCACGCGCGCAACACCTGATCCCGCATCCTAATTATTTTTCGCCCGGTTATCGGAGTTGATCTGCTTCCGGCTGATGAATGGGAAAGTGTAGTAGTGCTGTTTCATTTCACCAGCCTCTCAAGTGTGGAAATTATGGTAAATTTGAGAACAAGCCAGATTAGATTGATAGTTACACCTCCTCCTTTAATTAGCCAACCACAGGATCTGTGGAGGCAAAGGCCGGGGGTGTGTGTCGGTGTATATAACGTGTATTGTCTATGTGAAAGATGAATCAAAAGGAGTTGCTTGAGGTGGGAAGGCTTTTCCGGAGAGGTTCCACATGTTGTCAGGTAGTTCCTCTGAATGGCAGCTTCCGGTTTGGTCCCTTAGCTTTCGGAAGTGACATTTAGTCTGATATGTGCCAGCCGTGCAATCTACCTAGCCCTGCAAAGTGCAAATATTAACCTAAATGCATATTAAGATAGTGTGTGTTAGCTCCTGAACTGAAATAGAGAGCGGGTGTTCCAGCGGAGGCAAGCAAATCGTGTTGATTTACAGTGGCTTGAGGATTTGGCCCATTACCGCTTCTTTATACACTTTTAAAAAGAAATGCCAACTCGATAGTTTAGGCTTTAACTGGAACATGGCAAGTAATTCTGTGTTTTGGCGGACCCCTAGTAATGTTGCAGAATCTTTCTCAGAAGTTGTTACGTGGGATAGCCGATTCCTCAGGTAAGAGCTACTTGTTTGTTCAATCCTCCATCTTCGGCCTGCTCCTCAGGTGCATCCTCCTTCTCGCAGCGATTTCCTAGGAACAGATTTCGAAGAACAGCTCTGATCACAGAATCACAGATTGGTTAGGGTTGGAAAGGAGCTCTGGAGATCATCCAGTCCAACCCCCCTGCCAGAGCAGGGTCACCTACAGCAGGTTGCACAGGATGACCTCCAGGCGGGTTTTGAATGTCTCTGGGGTGGGAGACTCTACCGCCTCCCTGGGAAGCCTGTTCCAGCGCTCTGCCACCCTCAAAGTAAAGAAGTTCCTCCTCATGCTTTGATAGAAGTTCCTAGGTTCCAGTTTGTACCCGTTACCTCTTGTCCTGGATCATCTTTGATGATCCAGGACAAGAGGTAACGGGCACCAATTGGAACGTAGGAACTTGAACTTGAACTGGAACGTAGGAACTTGAACATAGGATTATCCTTGATGATTCAGGATAGCTGTGTGTCTGACCAGTCTGTCTTTCGAAGGAGGTCCTGGGCCAGCTCCAGCCATGCTGTGCTGAGCAGAGCCCCTGGCAGCAGCCCCACAGCTCACTCCCAGTGTGCCTGAATGGAAAAGGTACCAAAGTTGCTCCAACACTTTCTGAAAAACTCTATAGTGTTAACCCACAAACGCAAAGCGACGGCAAAGCCCGTGAAATGACACCGGTGCTTCCAGAAAATGTCAAGCTTCCTGCCCAAGGGTGACATGCCATGCGGTGGGGTCAGGGCCACACGCTGAGCACCCGGTGCGCTGGGGTTGCCCCAGCGGTTCCTGAGCAGCTCCTGCAGTGCTGCCGCCGGTACCGTTCTGGCGGCTGTAGTTGTTTAAAAAGCCGTTGTTGTTTCCGGCGTAATCTGACGGCAGTTTTCTCAGGCATTTGGGCCTCTTCTAATAAGTGTGCTGTGAGTACATCTGCAAGCATTCACCTGTCGAGGTCAAATGACTGGTGGTGCTCATCTCCCCCCGTGCTACTGCTGCTGCCTCCCGTGAATGCTCATGTGCCTGCGTGCCCCTGTACAGGCACAGATGCACGCGCGCAACACCTGATCCCGCATCCTAATTATTTTTCGCCCGGTTCTCGGAGTTGTTCTGCTTCCGGCTGATGAACGGGAAAGTGTAGTAGTGCTGTTTCATTTCACCAGCCTCTCAAGTGTGGAAATTATGGTAAATTTGAGAACAAGCCAGATTAGATTGATAGTTACACCTCCTCCTTTAATTAGCCAACCACAGGATCTGTGGAGGCAAAGGCCGGGGGTGTGTGTCGGTGTATATAACGTGTATTGTCTATGTGAAAGATGAATCAAAAGGAGTTGCTTGAGGTGGGAAGGCTTTTCCGGAGAGGTTCCACATGTTGTCAGGTAGTCCCTCTGAATGGCAGCTTCCGGTTCGGTCCCTTAGCTTTCGGAAGTGACATTTAGTCTGATATGTGCCAGCCGTGCAATCTACCTAGCCCTGCAAAGTGCAAATATTAACCTAAATGCATATTAAGATAGTGTGTGTTAGCTCCTGAACTGAAATAGAGAGCGGGTGTTCCAGCGGAGGCAAGCAAATCGTGTTGATTTACAGGGGCTTGAGGATTTGGCCCATTACCGCTTCTTTATACACTTTTAAAAAGAAATGCCAACTCGATAGTTTAGGCTTTAACTGGAACATGGCAAGTAATTGTATGTTTTGGCGGACCCCTAGTAATGTTGCAGAATCTTTCTCAGAAGTTGTTACGTGGGATAGCCGATTCCTCAGGTAAGAGCTACTTGTTTGTTCAATCCTCCATCTTCGGCCTGCTCCTCAGGTGCATCCTCCTTCTCGCAGCGATTTCCTAGGAACAGATTTCGAAGAACAGCTCTGATCACAGAATCACAGATTGGTTAGGGTTGGAAAGGAGCTCTGGAGATCATCCAGTCCAACCCCCCTGCCAGAGCAGGGTCACCTACAGCAGGTTGCACAGGATGACCTCCAGGCGGGTTTTGAATGTCTCTGGGGTGGGAGACTCTACCGCCTCCCTGGGCAGCCTGTTCCAGTGCTCTGCCACCCTCAAAGTAAAGAAGTTCCTCCTCATGCTTTGATAGAAGTTCCTAGGTTCCAGTTTGTACCCGTTACCTCTTGTCCTGGATCATCTTTGATGATCCAGGCCAAGAGGTAACGGGCACCAATTGGAACGTAGGAACTTGAACTTGAACTGGAACGTAGGAACTTGAACATAGGATTATCCTTGATGATTCAGGATAGCTGTGTGTCTGACCAGTCTGTCTTTCGAAGGAGGTCCTGGGCCAGCTCCAGCAATGCTGTGCTGAGCAGAGCCCCTGGCAGCAGCCCCACAGCTCACTCCCAGTGTGCCTGAATGGAAAAGGTACCAAAGTTGCTCCAACACTTTCTGAAAAACTCTATAGTGTTAACCCACAAACGCAAAGCGACGGCAAAGCCCGTGAAATGACACCGGTGCTTCCAGAAAATGTCAAGCTTCCTGCCCAAGGGTGACATGCCATGCGGTGGGGTCAGGGCCACGCGCTGAGCACCCGGTGCGCTGGGGTTGCCCCAGCGGTTCCTGAGCAGCTCCTGCAGTGCTGCCGCCGGTACCGTTCTGGCGGCTGTAGTTGTTTAAAAAGCCGTTGTTGTTTCCGGCGTAATCTGACGGCAGTTTTCTCGGGCATTTGGGCCTCTTCGAATAAGTGTGCTGTGAGTACATCTGCAAGCATTCACCTGTCGAGGTCAAATGACTGGTGGTGCTCATCTGCCCCCGTGCTACTGCTGCTGCCTCCCGTGAATGCTCATGTGCCTGCGTGCCCCTGTACAGGCACAGATGCACGCGCGCAACACCTGATCCCGCATCCTAATTATTTTTCTCCCGGTTCTCTGAGTTGTTCTGCTTCCGGCTGATGAATGGGAAAGTGTAGTAGTGCTGTTTCATTTCACCAGCCTCTCAAGTGTGGAAATTATGGTAAATTTGAGAACAAGCCAGATTAGATTGATAGTTACACCTCCTCCTTTAATTAGCCAATCACAGGATCTGTGGAGGCAAAGGCCGGGGGGGTGTGTCGGTGTATATAACGTGTATTGTCTATGTGAAAGATTAATCAAAAGGAGTTGCTTGAGGTGGGAAGGCTTTTCCGGAGAGGTTCCACATGTTGTCAGGTAGTCCCTCTGAATGGCAGCTTCCGGTTCGGTCCCTTAGCTTTCGGAAGTGACATTTAGTCTGATATGTGCCAGCCGTGCAATCTACCTAGTCCTGCAAAGTGCAAATATTAACCTAAATGCATATTAAGATACTGTGTGTTAGCTCCTGAACTGAAATAGAGAGCGGGTGTTCCAGCGGAGGCAAGCAAATCGTGTTGATTTAGAGTGGCTTGAGGATTTGGCCCATTACCGCTTCTTTATACACTTTTAAAAAGAAATGCCAACTCGATAGTTTAGGCTTTAACTGGAACATGGCAAGTAATTCTGTGTTTTGGCGGACCCCTAGTAATGTTGCAGAATCTTTCTCAGAAGTTGTTCCATGGGATAGCCGATTCCTCAGGTAAGAGCTACTTGTTTGTTCAATCCTCCATCTTAGGCCTGCTCCTCAGGTGCATCCTCCTTCTCGCAGCGATTTCCTAGGAACAGATTTCGAAGAACAGCTCTGATCACAGAATCACAGATTGGTTAGGGTTGGAAAGGAGCTCTGGAGATCATCCAGTCCAACCCCCCTGCCAGAGCAGGGTCACCTACAGCAGGTTGCACAGGATGACCTCCAGGCGGGTTTTGAATGTCTCTGGGGTGGGAGACTCTACCGCCTCCCTGGGCAGCCTGTTCCAGCACTCTGCCACCCTCAAAGTAAAGAAGTTCCTCCTCATGCTTTGATAGAAGTTCCTACGTTCCAGTTTGTACCCGTTACCTCTTGTCCTGGATCATCTTTGATGATCCAGGCCAAGAGGTAACGGGCACCAATTGGAACGTAGGAACTTGAACTTGAACATAGGATTATCCTTGATGATTCAGGATAGCTGTGTGTCTGACCAGTCTGTCTTTCGAAGGAGTTCCTGGGCCAGCTCCAGCCATGCTGTGCTGAGCAGAGCCCCTGGCAGCAGCCCCACAGCTCACTCCCAGTGTGCCTGAATGGAAAAGGTACCAAAGTTGCTCCAACACTTTCTGAAAAACTCTATAGTGTTACCCCACAAGCGCAAAGCGACAGCAAAGCCCGTGAAATGACACCGGTGCTTCCAGAAAATGTCAAGCTTCCTGCCCAAGGGTGGCATGCCATGCGGTGGGGTCAGGGCCACGCGCTGAGCACCCGGTGCGCTGGGGTTGCCCCAGCGGTTCCTGAGCAGCTCCTGCAGTGCTGCCGCCGGTACCGTTCTGGCGGCTGTAGTTGTTTAAAAAGCCGTTGTTGTTTCCGGCGTAATCTGACGGCAGTTTTCTCGGGCATTTGGGCCTCTTCTAATAAGTGTGCTGTGAGTACATCTGCAAGCATTCACCTGTCGAGGTCAAATGACTGGTGGTGCTCATCTGCCCCCGTGCTACTGCTGCTGCCTCCCGTGAATGCTCATGTGCCTGCGTGCCCCTGTACAGGCACAGATGCACGCGCGCAACACCTGATCCCGCATCCTAATTATTTTTCGCCCGGTTCTCGGAGTTGTTCTGCTTCCGGCTGATGAATGGGAAAGTGTAGTAGTGCTGTTTCATTTCACCAGCCTCTCAAGTGTGGAAATTATGGTAAATTTGAGAACAAGCCAGATTAGATTGATAGTTACACCTCCTCCTTTAATTAGCCAACCACAGGATCTGTGGAGGCAAAGGCCGGGGGGCGTGTCGGTGGGGGGGCATACGATTTTACCATGGCGAGATTGCTGGAGGTTCTTTCTTGTCTGTTCTTTCTTGTCTTGTAAATTGGTATGAGGTTCTGCCAGTCTTCCTCACGTAGCACAATCGCTCTTGATTTCTGGAGGTTGCTCACAGGGTAAGCTAATGTTTAACATCAATAAGGGTTACCGAATCTTGTCCTTGAGAAGCAGGAGTCTGGAAGCTGTTGTCAATCCAACTGCTGTATTCCTGACCAGCAAGCCCGCTCGATTCAGGGTTAATTAACTGATTACTTAGAGCGGAAGTGTTGTGGAAGAGCCCGATCATTACCATTTCTATTCATTCTCATATGATGTATTTCAACTCCCCCTCCCTCACGCCTTCCAGAGAGTGATCTGGTGAAGGAGGATGACAAGTCTTTGTGAAACCATCTCGAGTTCTGCCAGATACTCGTAGTTGAAGTTGTCTAGCGGTGCGAGATTAGACACCGTGTGAAAGGCAATACTGCACAGATTCTTTATTCCAGACCATTTTTTAAGTTCGCATGATACAAAACCTCATGGTTACTGGGCAGCTCTCCCACTTTTCACGTCAACCTTTGCTACCTCGCCCGCTGCAACGTGCAGGAAAGAAACATTGATTTGAATTGCGCCGTGGTGCCGTGCATCTTAATGACACTCTGGAGTGACTGGCAGTGTGTCTGGGTCCTGGGGTTGGACCCGGTCTAGCTGCCAGGAGGCAACATTGCAGAGAGGGGCTACAGCTGTGGTCTCTGAAGGGACCTGGCTACTCTATGTAGGCCTTCTCTCCCTGCGTCTCAGAGTGCTTGAAGATGCTAATTGGTTCACATTTTCCTCTGTTCGTTAAGGTATTCTGTCCTTAAAAATTCAGCTTTTTAAAATAGTAACGTGTATTGTCTATGTGAAAGATTAATCAAAAGGAGTTGCTTGAGGTGGGAAGGCTTTTCCGGAGAGGTTCCACATGTTGTCAGGTAGTCCCTCTGAATGGCAGCTTCCGGTTCGGTCCCTTAGCTTTCGGAAGTGACATTTAGTCTGATATGTGCCAGCCGTGCAATCTACCTAGCCCTGCAAAGTGCAAATATTAACCTAAATGCATATTAAGATACTGTGTGTTAGCTCCTGAACTGAAATAGAGAGCGGGTGTTCCAGCGGAGGCAAGCAAATCGTGTTGATTTACAGTGGCTTGCGGATTTGGCCCATTACTGCTTCTTTATACACTTTTAAAAAGAAATGCCAACTCGATAGTTTAGGCTTTAACTGGAACATGGCAAGTAATTGTATGTTTTGGCGGACCCCTAGTAAAGTTGCAGAATCTTTCTCAGAAGTTGTTCCATGGGATAGCCGATTCCTCAGGTAAGAGCTACTTGTTTGTTCAATCCTCCATCTTAGGCCTGCTCCTCAGGTGCATCCTCCTTCTCGCAGCGATTTCCTAGGAACAGATTTCGAAGAACAGCTCTGATCACAGAATCACAGATTGGTTAGGGTTGGAAAGGAGCTCTGGAGATCATCCAGCCCAACCCCCCTGCCAGAGCAGGGTCACCTACAGCAGGTTGCACAGGATGACCTCCAGGCGGGTTTTGAATGTCTCTGGGGTGGGAGAATCTACCGCCTCCCCGGGCAGCCTGTTCCAGCGCTCTGCCACCCTCAAAGTAAAGAAGTTCCTCCTCATGCTTTGATAGAAGTTCCTAGGTTCCAGTTTGTACCCGTTACCTCTTGTCCTGGATCATCTTTGATGATCCAGGACAAGAGGTAACGGGCACCAATTGGAACGTAGGAACTTGAACTTGAACTGGAAGGTAGGAACTTGAACTTGAACATAGGATTATCCTTGATGATTCAGGATAGCTGTGTGTCTGACCAGTCTGTCTTTCGAAGGAGTTCCTGGGCCAGCTCCAGCCATGCTGTGCTGAGCAGAGCCCCTGGCAGCAGCCCCACAGCTCACTCCCAGTGTGCCTGAATGGAAAAGGTACCAAAGTTGCTCCAACACTTTCCGAAAAACTCTATAGTGTTACCCCACAAGCGCAAAGCGACAGCAAAGCCCGTGAAATGACACCGGTGCTTCCAGAAAATGTCAAGCTTCCTGCCCAAGGGTGACATGCCATGCGGTGGGGTCAGGGCCACGCGCTGAGCACCCGGTGCGCTGGGGTTGCCCCAGCGGTTCCTGAGCAGCTCCTGCAGTGCTGCCGCCGGTACCGTTCTGGCGGCTGTAGTTGTTTAAAAAGCCGTTGTTGTTTCCGGCGTAATCTGACGGCAGTTTTCTCGGGCATTTGGGCCTCTTCTAATAAGTGTGCTGTGAGTACATCTGCAAGCATTCACCTGTCGAGGTCAAATGACTGGTGGTGCTCATCTGCCCCCGTGCTACTGCTGCTGCCTCCCGTGAATGCTCATGTGCCTGCGTGCCCCTGTACAGGCACAGATGCACGCGCGCAACACCTGATCCCGCATCCTAATTATTTTTCGCCCGGTTCTCGGAGTTGTTCTGCTTCCGGCTGATGAATGGGAAAGTGTAGTAGTGCTGTTTCATTTCACCAGCCTCTCAAGTGTGGAAATTATGGTAAATTTGAGAACAAGCCAGATTAGATTGATAGTTACACCTCCTCCTTTAATTAGCCAACCACAGGATCTGTGGAGGCAAAGGCGGGGGGGGGTGTCGGAGGGGGGGCATACGAGTTTACCATGGCGAGAGTGCTGGAGGTTCTTTCTTGTCTGTTCTTTCTTGTCTTGTAAATTGGTATGAGATTCTGCCAGTCTTCCTCACGTAGCACAATCCCTCTTGATTTCTGGAGGTTCCTCACAGGGTAAGCTAATGTTTAACATCAATAAGGGTTACCGAATCTTGTCCTTGAGAAGCAGGAGTCTGGAAGCTGTTGTCAATCCAACTGCTGTATTCCTGACCAGCAAGCCCGCTCGATTCAGGGTTAATTAACTGATTACTTAGAGCGGAAGTGTTTTGTGGAGGAGCCCGATCATTACCATTTCTATTCATTCTAATATGATGTATTTCAACTCCCCCTCCCTCACGCCTTCCAGAGAGTGATCTGGTGAAAGAGGATGACAAGTCTTTGTGAAACCATCTCGAGTTCTGCCAGATACTCGTAGTTGAAGTTGTCTAGCGGTACGAGATTAGACACCGTGTGAAAGGCAATACTGCACAGATTCTTTATTCCAGACCATTTTCTAAGTTCGCGTGATACAAAACCTCACGGTTACTGGGCAGCTCTCCCACTTTTCACGTCAACCTTTGCTACCTAGCCCGCTGCAACGTGCAGGAAAGAAACATTTATTTGAATTGCGCCGTGGTGCCGTGCATCTTAATGACACTCTGGAGTGACTGGCAGTGTGTCTGGGTCCTGGGGTTGGACCCGGTCTAGCTGCCAGGAGGCAACATTGCAGAGAGGGGCTACAGCTGTGGTCTCTGAAGGGACCTGGCTACTCTATGTAGGCCTTCTCTCCCTGCGTCTCAGAGTGCTTGAAGATGCTAATTGGTTCACATTTTCCTCTGTTCGTTAAGGTATTCTGTCCTTAAAAATTCAGCTTTTTAAAATAGTAACGTGTATTGTCTATGTGAAAGATTAATCAAAAGGAGTTGCTTGAGGTGGGAAGGCTTTTCCGGAGAGGTTCCACATGTTGTCAGGTAGTCCCTCTGAATGGCAGCTTCCGGTTCGGTCCCTTAGCTTTCGGAAGTGACATTTAGTCTGATATGTGCCAGCCGTGCAATCTACCTAGCCCTGCAAAGTGCAAATATTAACCTAAATGCATATTAAGATACTGTGTGTTAGCTCCTGAACTGAAATAGAGAGCGGGTGTTCCAGCGGAGGCAAGCAAATCGTGTTGATTTACAGTGGCTTGCGGATTTGGCCCATTACCGCTTCTTTATACACTTTTAAAAAGAAATGCCAACTCGATAGTTTAGGCTTTAACTGGAAAATGGCAAGAAATTGTATGCTTTGGCGGACCCCTAGTAATGTTGCAGAAACTTTATCAGAAGTTGTTCCATGGGATAGCCGATTCCTCAGGTAAGAGCTACTTGTTTGTTCAATCCTCCATCTTAGGCCTGATCCTCAGGTGCATCCTCCTTCTCGCAGCGATTTCCTAGGAACAGATTTCGAAGAACAGCTCTGATCACAGAATCACAGATTGGTTAGGGTTGGAAAGGAGCTCTGGAGATCATCTAGTCCAACCCCCCTGCCAGAGCAGGGTCACCTACAGCAGGTTGCACAGGATGACCTCCAGGCGGGTTTTGAATGTCTCTGGGGTCGGAGACTCTACCACCTCCCCGGGAAGCCTGTTCCAGCGCTCTGCCACCCTCAAAGTAAAGAAGTTCCTCCTCATGCTTTGATAGAAGTTCCTAGGTTCCAGTTTGTACCCATTACCTCTTGTCCTGGATCATCTTTGATGATCCAGGACAAGAGGTAACGGGCACCAATTGGAACGTAGGAACTTGAACTTGAACTGGAAGGTAGGAACTTGAACTTGAACATAGGATTATCCTTGATGATTCAGGATAGCTGTGTGTCTGACCAGTCTATCTTTCGAAGGAGGTCCTGGGCCAGCTCCAGCCATGCTGTGCTGAGCAGAGCCCCTGGCAGCAGCCCCACAGCTCACTCCCAGTGTGCCTGAATGGAAAAGGTACCAAAGTTGCTCCAACACTTTCTGAAAAACTCTATAGTGTTACCCCACAAGCGCAAAGCGACGGCAAAGCCCGTGAAATGACACCGGTGCTTCCAGAAAATGTCAAGCTTCCTGCCCAAGGGTGACATGCCATGCGGTGGGGTCAGGGCCACGCGCTGAGCACCCGGTGCGCTGGGGTTGCCCCAGCGGTTCCTGAGCAGCTCCTGCAGTGCTGCCGCCGGTACCGTTCTGGCGGCTGTAGTTGTTTAAAAAGCCGTTGTTGTTTCCGGCGTAATCTGACGGCAGTTTTCTCGGGCATATGGGCCTCTTCTAATAAGTGTGCTGTGAGTACATCTGCAAGCATTCACCTGTCGAGGTCAAATGACTGGTGGTGCTCATCTGCCCCCGTGCTACTGCTGCTGCCTCCCGTGAATGCTCATGTGCCTGCGTGCCCCTGTACAGGCACAGATGCACGCGCGCAACACCTGATCCCGCATCCTAATTATTTTTCGCCCGGTTCTCGGAGTTGTTCTGCTTCCGGCTGATGAATGGGAAAGTGTAGTAGTGCTGTTTCATTTCACCAGCCTCTCAAGTGTGGAAATTATGGTAAATTTGAGAACAAGCCAGATTAGATTGATAGTTACACCTCCTCCTTTAATTAGCCAACCACAGGATCTGTGGAGGCAAAGGCCGGGGGTGTGTGTCGGTGTATATAACGTGTATTGTCTATGTGAAAGATTAATCAAAAGGAGTTGCTTGAGGTGGGAAGGCTTTTCCGGAGAGGTTCCACATGTTGTCAGGTAGTCCCTCTGAATGGCAGCTTCCGGTTCGGTCCCTTAGCTTTCGGAAGTGACATTTAGTCTGATATGTGCCAGCCGTGCAATCTACCTAGCCCTGCAAAGTGCAAATATTAACCTAAATGCATATTAAGATAGTGTGTGTTAGCTCCTGAACTGAAATAGAGAGCGGGTGTTCCAGCGGAGGCAAGCAAATCGTGTTGATTTACAGTGGCTTGCGGATTTGGCCCATTACCGCTTCTTTATACACTTTTAAAAAGAAATGCCAACTCGATAGTTTAGGCTTTAACTGGAACATGGCAAGTAATTGTATGTTTTGGCGGACCCCTAGTAATGTTGCAGAAACTTTATCAGAAGTTGTTCCATGGGATAGCCGATTCCTCAGGTAAGAGCTACTTGTTTGTTCAATCCTCCATCTTAGGCCTGCTCCTCAGGTGCATCCTCCTTCTCGCAGCGATTTCCTAGGAACAGATTTCAAAGAACAGCTCTGATCACAGAATCACAGATTGGTTAGGGTTGGAAAGGAGCTCTGGAGATCATGTAGTCCAACCCCGCTGCCAGAGCAGGGTCACCTACAGCAGGTTGCACAGGATGACCTCCAGGCGGGTTTTGAATGTCTCTGGGGTGGGAGACTCTACCGCCTCCCTGGGCAGCCTGTTCCAGCGCTCTGCCACCCTCAAAGTAAAGAAGTTCCTCCTCATGCTTTGATAGAAGTTCCTAGGTTCCAGTTTGTACCCGTTACCTCTTGTCCTGGATCATCTTTGATGATCCAGGCCAAGAGGTAACGGGCACCAATTGGAACGTAGGAACTTGAACTTGAACTGGAAGGTAGGAACTTGAACTTGAACATAGGATTATCCTTGATGATTCAGGATAGCTGTGTGTCTGACCAGTCTGTCTTTCGAAGGAGGTCCTGGGCCAGCTCCAGCCATGCTGTGCTGAGCAGAGCCCCTGGCAGCAGCCCCACAGCTCACTCCCAGTGTGCCTGAATGGAAAAGGTACCAAAGTTGCTCCAACACTTTCTGAAAAACTCTATAGTGTTACCCCACAAGCGCAAAGCGACGGCAAAGCCCGTGAAATGACACCGGTGCTTCCAGAAAATGTCAAGCTTCCTGCCCAAGGGTGACATGCCATGCGGTGGGGTCAGGGCCACGCGCTGAGCACCCGGTGCGCTGGGGTTGCCCCAGCGGTTCCTGAGCAGCTCCTGCAGTGCTGCCGCCGGTACCGTTCTGGCGGCTGTAGTTGTTTAAAAAGCCGTTGTTGTTTCCGGCGTAATCTGACGGCAGTTTTCTCGGGCATTTGGGCCTCTTCTAATAAGTGTGCTGTGAGTACATCTGCAAGCATTCACCTGTCAAGGTCAAATGACTGGTGGTGCTCATCTCCCCCCGTGCTACTGCTGCTGCCTCCCGTGAATGCTCATGTGCCTGCGTGCCCCTGTACAGGCACAGATGCACGCGCGCAACACCTGATCCCGCATCCTAATTATTTTTCGCCCGGTTCTCGGAGTTGTTCTGCTTCCGGCTGATGAATGGGAAAGTGTAGTAGTGCTGTTTCATTTCACCAGCCTCTCAAGTGTGGAAATTATGGTAAATTTGAGAACAAGCCAGATTAGATTGATAGTTACACCTCCTCCTTTAATTAGCCAACCACAGGATCTGTGGAGGCAAAGGCCGGGGGTGTGTGTCGGTGTATATAACGTGTATTGTCTATGTGAAAGATTAATCAAAAGGAGTTGCTTGAGGTGGGAAGGCTTTTCCGGAGAGGTTCCACACGTTGTCAGGTAGTCCCTCTGAATGGCAGCTTCCGGTTCGGTCCCTTAGCTTTCGGAAGTGACATTTAGTCTGATATGTGCCAGCCGTGCAATCTACCTAGCCCTGCAAAGTGCAAATATTAACCTAAATGCATATTAAGATAGTGTGTGTTAGCTCCTGAACTGCAATAGAGAGCGGGTGTTCCAGCAGAGGCAAGCAAATCGTGTTGATTTACAGTGGCTTGAGGCTTTGGCCCATTACCGCTTCTTTATACACTTTTAAAAAGAAATGCCAACTCGATAGTTTAGGCTTTAACTGGAACATGGCAAGTAATTGTATGTTTTGGCGGACCCCTAGTAATGTTGCAGAATCTTTCTCAGAAGTTGTTCCATGGGATAGCCGATTCCTCAGGTAAGAGCTACTTGTTTGTTCAATCCTCCATCTTAGGCCTGCTCCTCAGGTGCGTCCTCCTTCTCGCAGCGATTTCCTAGGAACAGATTTCGAAGAACAGCTCTGATCACAGAATCACAGATTGGTTAGGGTTGGAAAGGAGCTCTGGAGATCATCCAGTCCAACCCCCCTGCCAGAGCAGGGTCACCTACAGCAGGTTGCACAGGATGACCTCCAGGCGGGTTTTGAATGTCTCTGGGGTGGGAGACTCTACCGCCTCCCTGGGCAGCCTGTTCCAGTGCTCTGCCACCCTCAAAGTAAAGAAGTTCCTCCTCATGCTTTGATAGAAGTTCCTAGGTTCCAGTTTGTACCCGTTACCTCTTGTCCTGGATCATCTTTGATGATCCAGGCCAAGAGGTAACGGGCACCAATTGGAACGTAGGAACTTGAACTTGAACTGGAAGGTAGGAACTTGAACTTGAACATAGGATTATCCTTGATGATTCAGGATAGCTGTGTGTCTGACCAGTCTGTCTTTCGAAGGAGGTCCTGGGCCAGCTCCAGCCATGCTGTGCTGAGCAGAGCCCCTGGCAGCAGCCCCACAGCTCACTCCCAGTGTGACTGAATGGAAAAGGTACCAAAGTTGCTCCAACACTTTCTGAAAAACTCTATAGTGTTACCCCACAAGCGCAAAGCGACGGCAAAGGCCGTGAAATGACACCGGTGCTTCCAGAAAATGTCAAGCTTCCTGCCCAAGGGTGACATGCCATGCGGTGGGGTCAGGGCCACGCGCTGAGCACCCGGTGCGCTGGGGTTGCCCCAGCGGTTCCTGAGCAGCTCCTGCAGTGCTGCCGCCGGTACCGTTCTGGCGGCTGTAGTTGTTTAAAAAGCCGTTGTTGTTTCCGGCGTAATCTGACGGCAGTTTTCTCGGGCATTTGGGCCTCTTCTAATAAGTGTGCTGTGAGTACATCTGCAAGCATTCACCTGTCGAGGTCAAATGACTGGTGGTGCTCATCTCCCCCCGTGCTACTGCTGCTGCCTCCCGTGAATGCTCATGTGCCTGCGTGCCCCTGTACAGGCACAGATACACGCGCGCAACACCTGATCCCGCATCCTAATTATTTTTCGCCAGGTTCTCGGAGTTGTTCTGCTTCCGGCTGATGAATGGGAAAGTGTAGTAGTGCTGTTTCATTTCACCAGCCTCTCAAGTGTGGAAATTATGGTTAATTTGAGAACAAGCCAGATTAGATTGATAGTTACACCTCCTCCTTTAATTAGCCAACCACAGGATCTGTGGAGGCAAAGGCCGGGGGTGTGTGTCGGTGTATATAAGGTGTATTGTCTATGTGAAAGATTAATCAAAAGGAGTTGCTTGAGGTGGGAAGGCTTTTCCGGAGAGGTTCCACATGTTGTCAGGTAGTCCCTCTGAATGGCAGCTTCCGGTTTGGTCCCTTAGCTTTCGGAAGTGACATTTAGTCTGATATGTGCCAGCCGTGCAATCTACCTAGCCCTGCAAAGTGCAAATATTAACATAAATGCATATTAAGATACTGTGTGTTAGCTCCTGAACTGAAATAGAGAGCGGGTGTTCCAGCGGAGGCAAGCAAATCGTGTTGATTTACAGTGGCTTGAGGATTTGGCCCATTACCGCTTCTTTATACACTTTTAAAAAGAAATGCCAACTCGATAGTTTAGGCTTTAACTGGAACATGGCAAGTAATTGTATGTTTTGGCGGACCCCTAGTAATGTTGCAGAATCTTTCTCAGAAGTTGTTCCATGGGATAGCCGATTCCTCAGGTAAGAGCTACTTGTTTGTTCAATCCTCCATCTTAGGCCTGCTCCTCAGGTGCATCCTCCTTCTCGCAGCGATTTCCTAGGAACAGATTTCGAAGAACAGCTCTGATCACAGAATCACAGATTGGTTAGGGTTGGAAAGGAGCTCTGGAGATCATCCAGTCCAACCCCCCTGCCAGAGCAGGGTCACCTACAGCAGGTTGCACAGGATGACCTCCAGGCGGGTTTTGAATGTCTCTGGGGTGGGAGACTCTACCGCCTCCCTGGGCAGCCTGTTCCAGCGCTCTGCCACCCTCAAAGTAAAGAAGTTCCTCCTCATGCTTTGATAGAAGTTCCTAGGTTCCAGTTTGTACCCGTTACCTCTTGTCCTGGATCATCTTTGATGAACGGGCACCAATTGGAACGTAGGAACTTGAACTTGAACTGGAACGTAGGAGCTTGAACATAGGATTATCCTTGATGATTCAGGATAGCTGTGTGTCTGACCAGTCTGTCTTTCGAAGGAGGTCCTGGGCCAGCTCCAGCCATGCTGTGCTGAGCAGAGCCCCTGGCAGCAGCCCCACAGCTCACTCCCAGTGTGCCTGAATGGAAAAGATACCAAAGTTGCTCCAACACTTTCCGAAAAACTCTATAGTGTTACCCCACAAGCGCAAAGCGACGGCAAAGCCCGTGAAATGACACCGGTGCTTCCAGAAAATGTCAAGCTTCCTGCCCAAGGGTGACATGCCATGCGGTGGGGTCAGGGCCACGCGCTGAGCACCCGGTGCGCTGGGGTTGCCCCAGCAGTTCCTGAGCAGCTCCTGCAGTGCTGCCGCCTGTACCGTTCTGGCGGCTGTAGTTGTTTAAAAAGCCGTTGTTGATTCCGGCGTAATCTGACGGCAGTTTTCTCGGGCATTTGGGCCTCTTCTAATAAGTGTGCTGTGAGTACATCTGCAAGCATTCACCTGTCAAGGTCAAATGACTGGTGGTGCTCATCTCCCCCCGTGCTACTGCTGCTGCTGCCTCCCGTGAATGCTCATGTGCCTGCGTGCCCCTGTACAGGCACAGAAGCACGCGCGCAACACCTGATCCCGCATCCTAATTATTTTTCGCCCGGTTCTCTGAGTTGTTCTGCTTCCGGCTGATTAATGGGAAAGTGTAGTAGTGCTGTTTCATTTCACCAGCCTCTCAAGTGTGGAAATTATGGTAAATTTGAGAACAAGCCAGATTAGATTGATAGTTACACCTCCTCCTTTAATTAGCCAACCACAGGATTTGTGGAGGCAAAGGCCGGGGGGGTGTGTCGGTGTATATAACGTGTATTGTCTATGTGAAAGATTAATCAAAAGGAGTTGCTTGAGGTGGGAAGGCTTTTCCGGAGAGGTTCCACATGTAGTCAGGTAGTCCATCTGAATGGCAGCTTCCGGTTCGGTCCCTTAGCTTTCGGACGTGACATTTAGTCTGATATGTGCCAGCCGTGCAATCTACCTAGCCCTGCAAAGTGCAAATATTAACCTAAATGCATAATAAGATACTGTGTGTTAGCTCCTGAACTGAAATAGAGAGCGGGTGTTCCAGCGGAGGCAAGCAAATCGTGTTGATTTACAGTGGCTTGAGGATTTGGCCCATTACCGCTTCTTTATACACTTTTAAAAAGAAATGCCAACTCGATAGTTTAGGCTTTAACTGGAACATGACAAGTAATTGTATGTTTTGGCGGACCCCTAGTAATGTTGCAGAATCTTTCTCAGAAGTTGTTCCATGGGATAGCCGATTCCTCAGGTAAGAGCTACTTGTTTGTTCAATCCTCCATCTTAGGCCTGCTCCTCAGGTGCGTCCTCCTTCTCGCAGCGATTTCCTAGGAACAGATTTCGAAGAACAGCTCTGATCACAGAATCACAGATTGGTTAGGGTTGGAAAGGAGCTCTGGAGATCATCCAGTCCAACCCCCCTGACAGAGCAGGGTCACCTACAGCAGGTTGCACAGGATGACCTCCAGGCGGGTTTTGAATGTCTCTGGGGTGGGAGACTCTACCGCCTCCCTGGGCAGCCTGTTCCAGGGCTCTGCCACCCTCAAAGTAAAGAAGTTCCTCCTCATGCTTTGATAGAAGTTCCTAGGTTCCAGTTTGTACCCGTTACACCGTTACGTAACGGGCACCAATTGGAACGTAGGAACTTGAACTTGAACTGGAACGTAGGAGCTTGAACATAGGATTATCCTTGATGATTCAGGATAGCTGTGTGTCTGACCAGTCTGTCTTTCAAAGGAGGTCCTGGACCAGCTCCAGCCATGCTGTGCTGAGCAGAGCCCCTGGCAGCAGCCCCACAGCTCACTCCCAGTGTGCCTGAATGGAAAAGATACCAAAGTTGCTCCAACACTTTCCGAAAAACTCTATAGTGTTACCCCACAAGCGCAAAGCGACGGCAAAGCCCGTGAAATGACACCGGTGCTTCCAGAAAATGTCAAGCTTCCTGCCCAAGGGTGACATGCCATGCGGTGGGGTCAGGGCCACGCGCTGAGCACCCGGTGCGCTGGGGTTGCCCCAGCAGTTCCTGAGCAGCTCCTGCAGTGCTGCCGCCGGTACCGTTCTGGCGGCTGTAGTTGTTTAAAAAGCCATTGTTGATTCCGGCGTAATCTGACGGCAGTTTTCTCGGGCATTTGGGCCTCTTCTAATAAGTGTGCTGTGAGTACATCTGCAAGCATTCACCTGTCGAGGTCAAATGACTGGTGGTGCTCATCTGCCCCCGTGCTACTGCTGCTGCTGCCTCCCGTGAATGCTCATGTGCCTGCGTGCCCCTGTACAGGCACAGAAGCACGCGCGCAACACCTGATCCCGCATCCTAATTATTTTTCGCCCGGTTCTCGGAGTTGTTCTGCTTCCGGCTGATGAACGGGAAAGTGTAGTAGTGCTGTTTCATTTCACCAGCCTCTCAAGTGTGGAAATTATGGTAAATTTGAGAACAAGCCAGATTAGATTGATAGTTACACCTCCTCCTTTAATTAGCCAACCACAGGATCTGTGGAGGCAAAGGCCGGGGGGGTGTGTCGGTGTATATAAGGTGTATTGTCTATGTGAAAGATTAATCAAAAGGAGTTGCTTGAGGTGGGAAGGCTTTTCCGGAGAGGTTCCACATGTTGTCAGGTAGTCCCTCTGAATGGCAGCTTCCGGTTCGGTCCCTTAGCTTTCGGAAGTGACATTTAGTCTGATATGTGCCAGCCGTGCAATCTACCTAGCCCTGCAAAGTGCAAATATTAACCTAAATGCATATTAAGATAGTGTGTGTTAGCTCCTGAACTGAAATAGAGAGCGGGTGTTCCAGCGGAGGCAAGCAAATCGTGTTGATTTACAGTGGCTTGAGGATTTGGCCCATTACCGCTTCTTTATACACTTTTAAAAAGAAATGCCAACTCGATAGTTTAGGCTTTAACTGGAACATGGCAAGTAATTGTATGTTTTGGCGGACCCCTAGTAATGTTGCAGAATCTTTCTCAGAAGTTGTTCCATGGGATAGCCGATTCCTCAGGTAAGAGCTACTTGTTTGTTCAATCCTCCATCTTAGGCCTGCTCCTCAGGTGCATCCTCCTTCTCGCAGCGATTTCCTAGGAACAGATTTCGAAGAACAGCTCTGATCACAGAATCACAGATTGGTTAGGGTTTGAAAGGAGCTCTGGAGATCATGTAGTGCAACCCCCCCGCCAGAGCAGGGTCACCTACAGCAGGTTGCACAGGATGACCTCCAGGCGGGTTTTGAATGTCTCTGGGGTGGGAGACTCTACCGCCTCCCTGGGCAGCCTGTTCCAGCGCTCTGCCACCCTCAAAGTAAAGAAGTTCCTCCTCATGCTTTGATAGAAGTTCCTAGGTTCCAGTTTGTACCCGTTACCTCTTGTCCTGGATCATCTTTGATGATCCAGGGCAAGAGGTAACGGGCACCAATTGGAACGTAGGAACTTGAACTTGAACTGGAACGTAGGAGCTTGAACATAGGATTATCCTTGATGATTCAGGATAGCTGTGTGTCTGACCAGTCTGTCTTTCGAAGGAGGTCCTGGACCAGCTCCAGCCATGCTGTGCTGAGCAGAGCCCCTGGCAGCAGCCCCACAGCTCACTCCCAGTGTGCCTGAATGGAAAAGGTACCAAAGTTGCTCCAACACTTTCTGAAAAACTCTATAGTGTTACCCCACAAGCGCAAAGCGACGGCAAAGCCCGTGAAATGACACCGGTGCTTCCAGAAAATGTCAAGCTTCCTGCCCAAGGGTGACATGCCATGCGGTGAGGTCAGGGCCACGCGCTGAGCACCCGGTGCGCTGGGGTTGCCCCAGCGGTTCCTCAGCAGCTCCTGCAGTGCTTCTGCTGGTACCGTTCTGGCAGCTGTATTTGTTTAAAAAGCCGTTGTTGTTTCCGGCGTAATCTGACGGCAGTTTTCTCGGGCATTTGGGCCTCTTCTAATAAGTGTGCTGTGAGTACATCTGCAAGCATTCACCTGTCGAGGTCAAATGACTGGTGGTGCTCATCTGCCCCCGTGCTACTGCTGCTGCCTCCCGTGAATGCTCATGTGCCTGCGTGCCCCTGTACAGGCACAGATGCACGCGCGCAACACCTGATCCCGCATCCTAATTATTTTTCGCCCGGTTCTCTGAGTTGTTCTGCTTCCGGCTGATGAATGGGAAAGTGTAGTAGTGCTGTTTCATTTCACCAGCCTCTCAAGTGTGGAAATTATGGTAAATTTGAGAACAAGCCAGATTAGATTGATAGTTACACCTCCTCCTTTAATTAGCCAACCACAGGATCTGTGGAGGCAAAGGCCGGGGGGGTGTGTCGGTGTATATAACGTGTATTGTCTATGTGAAAGATTAATCAAAAGGAGTTGCTTGAGGTGGGAAGGCTTTTCCGGAGAGGTTCCACATGTTGTCAGGTAGTCCTTCTGAATGGCAGCTTCCGGTTCGGTCCCTTAGCTTTCGGACGTGACATTTAGTCTGATATGTGCCAGCCGTGCAATCTACCTAGCCCTGCAAAGTGCAAATATTAACCTAAATGCATATTAAGATACTGTGTGTTAGCTCCTGAACTGAAATAGAGAGCGGGTGTTCCAGCGGAGGCAAGCAAATCGTGTTGATTTACAGTGGCTTGAGGATTTGGCCCATTACCGCTTCTTTATACACTTTTAAAAAGAAATGCCAACTCGATAGTTTAGGCTTTAACTGGAACATGACAAGTAATTGTATGTTTTGGCGGACCCCTAGTAATGTTGCAGAATCTTTCTCAGAAGTTGTTCCATGGGATAGCCGATTCCTCAGGTAAGAGCTACTTGTTTGTTCAATCCTCCATCTTAGGCCTGCTCCTCAGGTGCGTCCTTCTTCTCGCAGCGATTTCCTAGGAACAGATTTCGAAGAACAGCTCTGATCACAGAATCACAGACTGGTTAGGGTTTGAAAGGAGCTCTGGAGATCATGTAGTGCAACCCCCCCGCCAGAGCAGGGTCACCTACAGCAGGTTGCACAGGATGACCTCCAGGCGGGTTTTGAATGTCTCTGGGGTGGGAGACTCTACCGCCTCCCTGGGCAGCCTGTTCCAGCGCTCTGCCACCCTCAAAGTAAAGAAGTTCCTCCTCATGCTTTGATAGAAGTTCCTAGGTTCCAGTTTGTACCCGTTACCTCTTGTCCTGGATCATCTTTGATGATCCAGGACAAGAGGTAACGGGCACCAATTGGAACGTAGGAACTTGAACTTGAACTGGAACGTAGGAGCTTGAACATAGGATTATCCTTGATGATTCAGGATAGCTGTGTGTCTGACCAGTCTGTCTTTCGAAGGAGGTCCTGGACCAGCTCCAGCCATGCTGTGCTGAGCAGAGCCCCTGGCAGCAGCCCCACAGCTCACTCCCAGTGTGCCTGAATGGAAAAGGTACCAAAGTTGCTCCAACACTTTCTGAAAAACTCTATAGTGTTACCCCACAAGCGCAAAGCGACGGCAAAGCCCGTGAAATGACACCGGTGCTTCCAGAAAATGTCAAGCTTCCTGCCCAAGGGTGACATGCCATGCGGTGGGGTCAGGGCCACGCGCTGAGCACCCGGTGCGCTGGGGTTGCCCCAGCGGTTCCTGAGCAGCTCCTGCAGTGCTGCCGCCGGTACCGTTCTGGCGGCTGTAGTTGTTTAAAAAGCCGTTGTTGTTTCCGGCGTAATCTGACGGCAGTTTTCTCGGGCATTTGGGCCTCTTCTAATAAGTGTGCTGTGAGTACATCTGCAAGCATTCACCTGTCGAGGTCAAATGACTGGTGGTGCTCATCTGCCCCCGTGCTACTGCTGCTGCCTCCCGTGAATGCTCATGTGCCTGCGTGCCCCTGTACAGGCACAGATGCACGCGCGCAACACCTGATCCCGCATCCTAATTATTTTTCGCCCGGTTCTCGGAGTTGTTCTGCTTCCGGCTGATGAATGGGAAAGTGTAGTAGTGCTGTTTCATTTCACCAGCCTCTCAAGTGTGGAAATTATGGTAAATTTGAGAACAAGCCAGATTAGATTGATAGTTACACCTCCTCCTTTAATTAGCCAACCACAGGATCTGTGGAGGCAAAGGCCGGGGGGGTGTGTCGGTGTATATAAGGTGTATTGTCTATGTGAAAGATTAATCAAAAGGAGTTGCTTGAGGTGGGAAGGCTTTTCCGGAGAGGTTCCACATGTTGTCAGGTAGTCCCTCTGAATGGCAGCTTCCGGTTCGGTCCCTTAGCTTTCGGAAGTGACATTTAGTCTGATATGTGCCAGCCGTGCAATCTACCTAGCCCTGCAAAGTGCAAATATTAACCTAAATGCATATTAAGATACTGTGTGTTAGCTCCTGAACTGAAATAGAGAGCGGGTGTTCCAGCGGAGGCAAGCAAATCGTGTTGATTTACAGTGGCTTGAGGATTTGGCCCATTACCGCTTCTTTATACACTTTTAAAAAGAAATGCCAACTCGATAGTTTAGGCTTTAACTGGAACATGGCAAGTAATTGTATGTTTTGGCGGACCCCTAGTAATGTTGCAGAATCTTTCTCAGAAGTTGTTCCATGGGATAGCCGATTCCTCAGGTAAGAGCTACTTGTTTGTTCAATCCTCCATCTTAGGCCTGCTCCTCAGGTGCATCCTCCTTCTCGCAGCGATTTCCTAGGAACAGATTTCGAAGAACAGCTCTGATCACAGAATCACAGATTGGTTAGGGTTGGAAAGGAGCTCTGGAGATCATCCAGCCCAACCCCCCTGCCAGAGCAGGGTCACCTACAGCAGGTTGCACAGGATGACCTCCAGGCGGGTTTTGAATGTTTCTGGGGTCGGAGACTCTACCGCCTCCCTGGGCAGCCTGTTCCAGCGCTCTGCCACCCTCAAAGTAAAGAAGTTCCTCCTCATGCTTTGATAGAAGTTCCTACGTTCCAGTTTGTACCCGTTACCTCTTGTCCTGGATCATCTTTGATGATCCAGGACAAGAGGTAACGGGCACCAATTGGAACGTAGGAACTTGAACTTGAACTGGAAGGTAGGAACTTGAACTTGAACATAGGATTATCCTTGATGATTCAGGATAGCTGTGTGTCTGACCAGTCTGTCTTTCGAAGGAGGTCCTGGACCAGCTCCAGCCATGCTGTGCTGAGCAGAGCCCCTGGCAGCAGCCCCACAGCTCACTCCCAGTGTGCCTGAATGGAAAAGGTACCAAAGTTGCTCCAACACTTTCTGAAAAACTCTATAGTGTTACCCCACAAGCGCAAAGCGACGGCAAAGCCCGTGAAATGACACCGGTGCTTCCAGAAAATGTCAAGCTTCCTGCCCAAGGGTGACATGCCATGCGGTGGGGTCAGGGCCACGCGCTGAGCACCCGGTGCGCTGGGGTTGCCCCAGCGGTTCCTGAGCAGCTCCTGCAGTGCTGCCGCCGGTACCGTTCTGGCGGCTGTAGTTGTTTAAAAAGCCGTTGTTGTTTCCGGCGTAATCTGACGGCAGTTTTCTCGGGCATTTGGGCCTCTTCTAATAAGTGTGCTGTGAGTACATCTGCAAGCATTCACCTGTCGAGGTCAAATGACTGGTGGTGCTCATCTCCCCCCGTGCTACTGCTGCTGCCTCCCGTGAATGCTCATGTGCCTGCGTGCCCCTGTACAGGCACAGATGCACGCGCGCAACACCTGATCCCGCATCCTAATTATTTTTCGCCCGGTTCTCTGAGTTGTTCTGCTTCCGGCTGATGAATGGGAAAGTGTAGTAGTGCTGTTTCATTTCACCAGCCTCTCAAGTGTGGAAATTATGGTAAATTTGAGAACAAGCCAGATTAGATTGATAGTTACACCTCCTCCTTTAATTAGCCAACCACAGGATCTGTGGAGGCAAAGGCCGGGGGGGTGTGTCGGTGTATATAACGTGTATTGTCTATGTGAAAGATTAATCAAAAGGAGTTGCTTGAGGTGGGAAGGCTTTTCCGGAGAGGTTCCACATGTTGTCAGGTAGTCCCTCTGAATGGCAGCTTCCGGTTCGGTCCCTTAGCTTTCGGAAGTGACATTTAGTCTGATATGTGCCAGCCGTGCAATCTACCTAGCCCTGCAAAGTGCAAATATTAACCTAAATGCATATTAAGATACTGTGTGTTAGCTCCTGAACTGAAATAGAGAGCGGGTGTTCCAGCGGAGGCAAGCAAATCGTGTTGATTTACAGTGGCTTGCGGATTTGGCCCATTACCGCTTCTTTATACACTTTTAAAAAGAAATGCCAACTCGATAGTTTAGGCTTTAACTGGAACATGGCAAGTAATTGTATGTTTTGGCGGACCCCTAGTAATGTTGCAGAATCTTTCTCAGAAGTTGTTCCATGGGATAGCCGATTCCTCAGGTAAGAGCTACTTGTTTGTTCAATCCTCCATCTTAGGCCTGCTCCTCAGGTGCATCCTCCTTCTCGCAGCGATTTCCTAGGAACAGATTTCGAAGAACAGCTCTGATCACAGAATCACAGATTGGTTAGGGTTGGAAAGGAGCTCTGGAGATCATCCAGCCCAACCCCCCTGCCAGAGCAGGGTCACCTACAGCAGGTTGCACAGGATGACCTCCAGGCGGGTTTTGAATGTTTCTGGGGTCGGAGACTCTACCGCCTCCCTGGGCAGCCTGTTCCAGCGCTCTGCCACCCTCAAAGTAAAGAAGTTCCTCCTCATGCTTTGATAGAAGTTCCTACGTTCCAGTTTGTACCCGTTACCTCTTGTCCTGGATCATCTTTGATGATCCAGGACAAGAGGTAACGGGCACCAATTGGAACGTAGGAACTTGAACTTGAACTGGAACGTAGGAACTTGAACTTGAACATAGGATTATCCTTGATGATTCAGGATAGCTGTGTGTCTGACCAGTCTGTCTTTCGAAGGAGGTCCTGGGCCAGCTCCAGCCATGCTGTGCTGAGCAGAGCCCCTGGCAGCAGCCCCACAGCTCACTCCCAGTGTGCCTGAATGGAAAAGGTACCAAAGTTGCTCCAACACTTTCTGAAAAACTCTATAGTGTTACCCCACAAGCGCAAAGCGACGGCAAAGCCCGTGAAATGACACCGGTGCTTCCAGAAAATGTCAAGCTTCCTGCCCAAGGGTGACATGCCATGCGGTGGGGTCAGGGCCACGCGCTGAGCACCCGGTGCGCTGGGGTTGCCCCAGCGGTTCCTGAGCAGCTCCTGCAGTGCTGCCGCCGGTACCGTTCTGGCGGCTGTAGTTGTTTAAAAAGCCGTTGTTGTTTCCGGCGTAATCTGACGGCAGTTTTCTCGGGCATTTGGGCCTCTTCTAATAAGTGTGCTGTGACTACATCTGCAAGCATTCACCTGTCGAGGTCAAATGACTGGTGGTGCTCATCTGCCCCCGTGCTACTGCTGCTGCCTCCCGTGAATGCTCATGTGCCTGCGTGCCCCTGTACAGGCACAGATGCACGCGCGCAACACCTGATCCCGCATCCTAATTATTTTTCGCTCGGTTCTCTGAGTTGTTCTGCTTCCGGCTGATGAATGGGAAAGTGTAGTAGTGCTGTTTCATTTCACCAGCCTCTCAAGTGTGGAAATTATGGTAAATTTGAGAACAAGCGAGATTAGATTGATAGTTACACCTCCTCCTTTAATTAGCCAACCACAGGATCTGTGGAGGCAAAGGCCGGGGGGCGTGTCGGTGGGGGGGCATACGATTTTACCATGGCGAGATTGCTGGAGGTTCTTTCTTGTCTGTTCTTTCTTGTCTTGTAAATTGGTATGAGGTTCTACCAGTCTTCCTCACGTAGCACAATCGCTCTTGATTTCTGGAGGTTGCTCACAGGGTAAGCTAATGTTTAACATCAATAAGGGTTACCGAATCTTGTCCTTGAGAAGCAGGAGTCTGGAAGCTGTTGTCAATCCAACTGCTGTATTCCTGACCAGCAAGCCCGCTCGATTCAGGGTTAATTAACTGATTACTTAGAGCGGAAGTGTTTTGTGGAGGAGCCCGATCATTACCATTTCTATTCATTCTAATATGATGTATTTCAACTCCCCCTCCCTCACGCCTTCCAGAGAGTGATCTGGTGAAGGAGGATGACAAGTCTTTGTGAAACCATCTCGAGTTCTCCCAGATACTCGTAGTTGAAGTTGTCTAGCGGTGCGAGATTAGACACCGTGTGAAAGGCAATACTGCACAGATTCTTTATTCCAGACCATTTTCTAAGTTCGCATGATACAAAACCTCACGGTTACTGGGCAGCTCTCCCACTTTTCACGTCAACCTTTGCTACCTCGCCCGCTGCAACGTGCAGGAAAGAAACATTGATTTGAATTGCGCCGTGGTGCCGTGCATCTTAATGACACTCTGGAGTGACTGGCAGTGTGTCTGGGTCCTGGGGTTGGACCCGGTCTAGCTGCCAGGAGGCAACATTGCAGAGAGGGACTACAGCTGTGGTCTCTGAAGGGACCTGGCTACTCTATGTAGGCCTTCTCTCCCTGCGTCTCAGAGTGCTTGAAGATGCTAATTGGTTCACATTTTCCTCTGTTCGTTAAGGTATTCTGTCCTTAAAAATTCAGCTTTTTAAAATAGTAACGTGTATTGTCTATGTGAAAGATTAATCAAAAGGAGTTGCTTGAGGTGGGAAGGCTTTTCCGGAGAGGTTCCACATGTTGTCAGGTAGTCCCTCTGAATGGCAGCTTCCGGTTCGGTCCCTTAGCTTTCGGAAGTGACATTTAGTCTGATATGTGCCAGCCGTGCAATCTACCTAGCCCTGCAAAGTGCAAATATTAACCTAAATGCATATTAAGATACTGTGTGTTAGCTCCTGAACTGAAACAGAGAGCGGGTGTTCCAGCGGAGGCAAGCAAATCGTGTTGATTTACAGTGGCTTGCGGATTTGGCCCATTACCGCTTCTTTATACACTTTTAAAAAGAAATGCCAACTCGATAGTTTAGGCTTTAACTGGAACATGGCAAGTAATTGTATGTTTTGGCGGACCCCTAGTAATGTTGCAGAATCTTTCTCAGAAGTTGTTCCATGGGATAGCCGATTCCTCAGGTAAGAGCTACTTGTTTGTTCAATCCTCCATCTTAGGCCTGCTCCTCAGGTGCATCCTCCTTCTCGCAGCGATTTCCTAGGAACAGATTTCGAAGAACAGCTCTGATCACAGAATCACAGATTGGTTAGGGTTGGAAAGGAGCTCTGGAGATCATCCAGCCCAACCCCCCTGCCAGAGCAGGGTCACCTACAGCAGGTTGCACAGGATGACCTCCAGGCGGGTTTTGAATGTTTCTGGGGTGGGAGACTCTACCGCCTCCCTGGGCAGCCTGTTCCAGCGCTCTGCCACCCTCAAAGTAAAGAAGTTCCTCCTCATGCTTTGATAGAAGTTCCTAGGTTCCAGTTTGTACCCGTTACCTCTTGTCCTGGATCATCTTTGATGATCCAGGACAAGAGGTAACGGGCACCAATTGGAACGTAGGAACTTGAACTTGAACTGGAACGTAGGAACTTGAACATAGGATTATCCTTGATGATTCAGGATAGCTGTGTGTCTGACCAGTCTGTCTTTCGAAGGAGGTCCTGGGCCAGCTCCAGCCATGCTGTGCTGAGCAGAGCCCCTGGCAGCAGCCCCACAGCTCACTCCCAGTGTGCCTGAATGGAAAAGGTACCAAAGTTGCTCCAACACTTTCTGAAAAACTCTATAGTGTTACCCCACAAGCGCAAAGCGACGGCAAAGCCCGTGAAATGACACCGGTGCTTCCAGAAAATGTCAAGCTTCCTGCCCAAGGGTGACATGCCATGCGGTGGGGTCAGGGCCACGTGCTGAGCACCCGGTGCGCTGGGGTTGCCCCAGCGGTTCCTGAGCAGCTCCTGCAGTGCTGCCGCCGGTACCGTTCTGGCGGCTGTAGTTGTTTAAAAAGCCGTTGTTGTTTCCGGCGTAATCTGACGGCAGTTTTCTCGGGCATTTGGGCCTCTTCTAATAAGTGTGCTGTGAGTACATCTGCAAGCATTCACCTGTCGAGGTCAAATGACTGGTGGTGCTCATCTGCCCCCGTGCTACTGCTGCTGCCTCCCGTGAATGCTCATGTGCCTGCATGCCCCTGTACAGGCACAGATGCACGCGCGCAACACCTGATCCCGCATCCTAATTATTTTTCGCCCGGTTCTCGGAGTTGTTCTGCTTCCGGCTGATGAATGGGAAAGTGTAGTAGTGCTGTTTCATTTCACCAGCCTCTCAAGTGTGGAAATTATGGTAAATTTGAGAACAAGCCAGATTAGATTGATAGTTACACCTCCTCCTTTAATTAGCCAACCACAGGATCTGTGGAGGCAAAGGCCGGGGGTGTGTGTCGGTGTATATAACGTGTATTGTCTATGTGAAAGATTAATCAAAAGGAGTTGCTTGAGGTGGGAAGGCTTTTCCGGAGAGGTTCCACATGTTGTCAGATAGTCCCTCTGAATGGCAGCTTCCGGTTCGGTCCCTTAGCTTTCGGAAGTGACATTTAGTCTGATATGTGCCAGCCGTGCAATCTACCTAGCCCTGCAAAGTGCAAATATTAACCTAAATGCATATTAAGATAGTGTGTGTTAGCTCCTGAACTGAAATAGAGAGCGAGTGTTCCAGCGGAGGCAAGCAAATCGTGTTGATTTAGTGGCTTGCGGATTTGGCCCATTACCGCTTCTTTATACACTTTTAAAAAGAAATGCCAACTCGATAGTTTAGGCTTTAACTGGAACATGGCAAGTAATTGTATGTTTTGGCGGACCCCTAGTAATGTTGCAGAATCTTTCTCAGAAGTTGTTCCATGGGATAGCCGTTTCCTCAGGTAAGAGCTACTTGTTTGTTCAATCCTCCATCTTAGGCCTGCTCCTCAGGTGCATCCTCCTTCTCGCAGCGATTTCCTAGGAACAGATTTCGAAGAACAGCTCTGATCACAGAATCACAGATTGGTTAGGGTTGGAAAGGAGCTCTGGAGATCATCCAGCCCAACCCCCCTGCCAGAGCAGGGTCACCTACAGCAGGTTGCACAGGATGACCTCCAGGCGGGTTTTGAATGTTTCTGGGGTCGGAGACTCTACCGCCTCCCTGGGCAGCCTGTTCCAGCGCTCTGCCACCCTCAAAGTAAAGAAGTTCCTCCTCATGCTTTGATAGAAGTTCCTAGGTTCCAGTTTGTACCCGTTACCTCTTGTCCTGGATCATCTTTGATGATCCAGGACAAGAGGTAACGGGCACCAATTGGAACGTAGGAACTTGAACTTGAACTGGAACGTAGGAACTTGAACATAGGATTATCCTTGATGATTCAGGATAGCTGTGTGTCTGACCAGTCTGTCTTTCGAAGGAGGTCCTGGGCCAGCTCCAGCCATGCTGTGCTGAGCAGAGCCCCTGGCAGCAGCCCCACAGCTCACTCCCAGTGTGCCTGAATGGAAAAGGTACCAAAGTTGCTCCAACACTTTCTGAAAAACTCTATAGTGTTACCCCACAAGCGCAAAGCGACGGCAAAGCCCGTGAAATGACACCGGTGCTTCCAGAAAATGTCAAGCTTCCTGCCCAAGGGTGACATGCCATGCGGTGGGGTCAGGGCCACGTGCTGAGCACCCGGTGCGCTGGGGTTGCCCCAGCGGTTCCTGAGCAGCTCCTGCAGTGCTGCCGCCGGTACCGTTCTGGCGGCTGTAGTTGTTTAAAAAGCCGTTGTTGTTTCCGGCGTAATCTGACGGCAGTTTTCTCGGGCATTTGGGCCTCTTCTAATAAGTGTGCTGTGAGTACATCTGCAAGCATTCACCTGTCGAGGTCAAATGACTGGTGGTGCTCATCTGCCCCCGTGCTACTGCTGCTGCCTCCCGTGAATGCTCATGTGCCTGCGTGCCCCTGTACAGGCACAGATGCACGCGCGCAACACCTGATCCCGCATCCTAATTATTTTTCGCCCGGTTCTCGGAGTTGTTCTGCTTCCGGCTGATGAATGGGAAAGTGTAGTAGTGCTGTTTCATTTCACCAGCCTCTCAAGTGTGGAAATTATGGTAAATTTGAGAACAAGCCAGATTAGATTGATAGTTACACCTCCTCCTTTAATTAGCCAACCACAGGATCTGTGGAGGCAAAGGCCGGGGGGGTGTGTCGATGTATATAACGTGTATTGTCTATGTGAAAGATTAATCAAAAGGAGTTGCTTGAGGTGGGAAGGCTTTTCCGGAGAGGTTCCACATGTTGTCAGGTAGTCCCTCTGAATGGCAGCTTCCGGTTCGGTCCCTTAGCTTTCGGAAGTGACATTTAGTCTGATATGTGCCAGCCGTGCAATCTACCTAGCCCTGCAAAGTGCAAATATTAACCTAAATGCATATTAAGATACTGTGTGTTAGCTCCTGAACTGAAATAGAGAGCGGGTGTTCCAGCGGAGGCAAGCAAATCGTGTTGATTTACAGTGGCTTGCGGATTTGGCCCATTACCGCTTCTTTATACACTTTTAAAAAGAAATGCCAACTCGATAGTTTAGGCTTTAACTGGAACATGGCAAGTAATTGTATGTTTTGGCGGACCCCTAGTAATGTTGCAGAATCTTTCTCAGAAGTTGTTCCATGGGATAGCCGTTTCCTCAGGTAAGAGCTACTTGTTTGTTCAATCCTCCATCTTAGGCCTGCTCCTCAGGTGCATCCTCCTTCTCGCAGCGATTTCCTAGGAACAGATTTCGAAGAACAGCTCTGATCACAGAATCACAGATTGGTTAGGGTTGGAAAGGACCTCTGGAGATCATCCAGCCCAACCCCCCTGCCAGAGCAGGGTCACCTACAGCAGGTTGCACAGGATGACCTCCAGGCGGGTTTTGAATGTTTCTGGGGTCGGAGACTCTACCGCATCCCTGGGCAGCCTGTTCCAGCGCTCTGCCACCCTCAAAGTAAAGAAGTTCCTCCTCATGCTTTGATAGAAGTTCCTAGGTTCCAGTTTGTACCCATTACCTCTTGTCCTGGATCATCTTTGATGATCCAGGACAAGAGGTAACGGGCACCAATTGGAACGTAGGAACTTGAACTTGAACTGGAACGTAGGAACTTGAACATAGGATTATCCTTGATGATTCAGGATAGCTGTGTGTCTGACCAGTCTGTCTTTCGAAGGAGGTCCTGGACCAGCTCCAGCCATGCTGTGCTGAACAGAGCCCCTGGCAGCAGCCCCACAGCTCACTCCCAGTGTGCCTGAATGGAAAAGGTACCAAAGTTGCTCCAACACTTTCTGAAAAACTCTATAGTGTTACCCCACAAGCGCAAAGCGACGGCAAAGCCCGTGAAATGACACCGGTGCTTCCAGAAAATGTCAAGCTTCCTGCCCAAGGGTGACATGCCATGCGGTGGGGTCAGGGCCACGTGCTGAGCACCCGGTGCGCTGGGGTTGCCCCAGCGGTTCCTGAGCAGCTCCTGCAGTGCTGCCGCCGGTACCGTTCTGGCGGCTGTAGTTGTTTAAAAAGCCGTTGTTGTTTCCGGCGTAATCTGACGGCAGTTTTCTCGGGCATTTGGGCCTCTTCTAATAAGTGTGCTGTGAGTACATCTGCAAGCATTCACCTGTCGAGGTCAAATGACTGGTGGTGCTCATCTGCCCCCGTGCTACTGCTGCTGCCTCCCGTGAATGCTCATGTGCCTGCGTGCCCCTGTACAGGCACAGATGCACGCGCGCAACACCTGATCCCGCATCCTAATTATTTTTCGCCCGGTTCTCGGAGTTGTTCTGCTTCCGGCTGATGAATGGGAAAGTGTAGTAGTGCTGTTTCATTTCACCAGCCTCTCAAGTGTGGAAATTATGGTAAATTTGAGAACAAGCCAGATTAGATTGATAGTTACACCTCCTCCTTTAATTAGCCAACCACAGGATCTGTGGAGGCAAAGGCCGGGGGGGTGTGTCGGTGTATATAACGTGTATTGTCTATGTGAAAGATTAATCAAAAGGAGTTGCTTGAGGTGGGAAGGCTTTTCCGGAGAGGTTCCACATGTTGTCAGATAGTCCCTCTGAATGGCAGCTTCCGGTTCGGTCCCTTAGCTTTCGGAAGTGACATTTAGTCTGATATGTGCCAGCCGTGCAATCTACCTAGCCCTGCAAAGTGCAAATATTAACCTAAATGCATATTAAGATAGTGTGTGTTAGCTCCTGAACTGAAATAGAGAGCGAGTGTTCCAGCGGAGGCAAGCAAATCGTGTTGATTTAGTGGCTTGCGGATTTGGCCCATTACCGCTTCTTTATACACTTTTAAAAAGAAATGCCAACTCGATAGTTTAGGCTTTAACTGGAACATGGCAAGTAATTGTATGTTTTGGCGGACCCCTAGTAATGTTGCAGAATCTTTCTCAGAAGTTGTTCCATGGGATAGCCGTTTCCTCAGGTAAGAGCTACTTGTTTGTTCAATCCTCCATCTTAGGCCTGCTCCTCAGGTGCATCCTCCTTCTCGCAGCGATTTCCTAGGAACAGATTTCGAAGAACAGCTCTGATCACAGAATCACAGATTGGTTAGGGTTGGAAAGGAGCTCTGGAGATCATCCAGCCCAACCCCCCTGCCAGAGCAGGGTCACCTACAGCAGGTTGCACAGGATGACCTCCAGGCGGGTTTTGAATGTTTCTGGGGTCGGAGACTCTACCGCCTCCCTGGGCAGCCTGTTCCAGCGCTCTGCCACCCTCAAAGTAAAGAAGTTCCTCCTCATGCTTTGATAGAAGTTCCTAGGTTCCAGTTTGTACCCGTTACCTCTTGTCCTGGATCATCTTTGATGATCCAGGACAAGAGGTAACGGGCACCAATTGGAACGTAGGAACTTGAACTTGAACTGGAACGTAGGAACTTGAACATAGGATTATCCTTGATGATTCAGGATAGCTGTGTGTCTGACCAGTCTGTCTTTCGAAGGAGGTCCTGGGCCAGCTCCAGCCATGCTGTGCTGAGCAGAGCCCCTGGCAGCAGCCCCACAGCTCACTCCCAGTGTGCCTGAATGGAAAAGGTACCAAAGTTGCTCCAACACTTTCTGAAAAACTCTATAGTGTTACCCCACAAGCGCAAAGCGACGGCAAAGCCCGTGAAATGACACCGGTGCTTCCAGAAAATGTCAAGCTTCCTGCCCAAGGGTGACATGCCATGCGGTGGGGTCAGGGCCACGTGCTGAGCACCCGGTGCGCTGGGGTTGCCCCAGCGGTTCCTGAGCAGCTCCTGCAGTGCTGCCGCCGGTACCGTTCTGGCGGCTGTAGTTGTTTAAAAAGCCGTTGTTGTTTCCGGCGTAATCTGACGGCAGTTTTCTCGGGCATTTGGGCCTCTTCTAATAAGTGTGCTGTGAGTACATCTGCAAGCATTCACCTGTCGAGGTCAAATGACTGGTGGTGCTCATCTGCCCCCGTGCTACTGCTGCTGCCTCCCGTGAATGCTCATGTGCCTGCGTGCCCCTGTACAGGCACAGATGCACGCGCGCAACACCTGATCCCGCATCCTAATTATTTTTCGCCCGGTTCTCGGAGTTGTTCTGCTTCCGGCTGATGAATGGGAAAGTGTAGTAGTGCTGTTTCATTTCACCAGCCTCTCAAGTGTGGAAATTATGGTAAATTTGAGAACAAGCCAGATTAGATTGATAGTTACACCTCCTCCTTTAATTAGCCAACCACAGGATCTGTGGAGGCAAAGGCCGGGGGGGGTGTGTCGGTGTATATAACGTGTATTGTCTATGTGAAAGATTAATCAAAAGGAGTTGCTTGAGGTGGGAAGGCTTTTCCGGAGAGGTTCCACATGTTGTCAGGTAGTCCCTCTGAATGGCAGCTTCCGGTTCGGTCCCTTAGCTTTCGGAAGTGACATTTAGTCTGATATGTGCCAGCCGTGCAATCTACCTAGCCCTGCAAAGTGCAAATATTAACCTAAATGCATATTAAGATACTGTGTGTTAGCTCCTGAACTGAAATAGAGAGCGGGTGTTCCAGCGGAGGCAAGCAAATCGTGTTGATTTAGTGGCTTGCGGATTTGGCCCATTACCGCTTCTTTATACACTTTTAAAAAGAAATGCCAACTCGATAGTTTAGGCTTTAACTGGAACATGGCAAGTAATTGTATGTTTTGGCGGACCCCTAGTAATGTTGCAGAATCTTTCTCAGAAGTTGTTCCATGGGATAGCCGTTTCCTCAGGTAAGAGCTACTTGTTTGTTCAATCCTCCATCTTAGGCCTGCTCCTCAGGTGCATCCTCCTTCTCGCAGCGATTTCCTAGGAACAGATTTCGAAGAACAGCTCTGATCACAGAATCACAGATTGGTTAGGGTTGGAAAGGAGCTCTGGAGATCATCCAGCCCAACCCCCTGCCAGAGCAGGGTCACCTACAGCAGGTTGCACAGGATGACCTCCAGGCGGCTTTTGAATGTCTCTGGGGTGGGAGACTCTACCGCCTCCCTGGGCAGCCTGTTCCAGCGCTCTGCCACCCTCAAAGTAAAGAAGTTCCTCCTCATGCTTTGATAGAAGTTCCTAGGTTCCAGTTTGTACCCGTTACCTCTTGTCCTGGATCATCTTTGATGATCCAGGACAAGAGGTAACGGGCACCAATTGGAACGTAGGAACTTGAACTTGAACTGGAACGTAGGAACTTGAACATAGGATTATCCTTGATGATTCAGGATAGCTGTGTGTCTGACCAGTCTGTCTTTCGAAGGAGGTCCTGGACCAGCTCCAGCCATGCTGTGCTGAGCAGAGCCCCTGGCAGCAGCCCCACACCTCACTCCCAGTGTGCCTGAATGGAAAAGGTACCAAAGTTGCTCCAACACTTTCTGAAAAACTCTATAGTGTTACCCCACAAGCGCAAAGCGACGGCAAAGCCCGTGAAATGACACCGGTGCTTCCAGAAAATGTCAAGCTTCCTGCCCAAGGGTGACATGCCATGCGGTGGGGTCAGGGCCACGCGCTGAGCACCCGGTGCGCTGGGGTTGCCCCAGCGGTTCCTGAGCAGCTCCTGCAGTGCTGCCGCCGGTACCGTTCTGGCGGCTGTAGTTGTTTAAAAAGCCGTTGTTGTTTCCGGCGTAATCTGACGGCAGTTTTCTCGGGCATTTGGGCCTCTTCTAATAAGTGTGCTGTGAGTACATCTGCAAGCATTCACCTGTCGAGGTCAAATGACTGGTGGTGCTCATCTGCCCCCGTGCTACTGCTGCTGCCTCCCGTGAATGCTCATGTGCCTGCGTGCCCCTGTACAGGCACAGATGCACGCGCGCAACACCTGATCCCGCATCCTAATTATTTTTCGCCCGGTTCTCGGAGTTGTTCTGCTTCCGGCTGATGAATGGGAAAGTGTAGTAGTGCTGTTTCATTTCACCAGCCTCTCAAGTGTGGAAATTATGGTAAATTTGAGAACAAGCCAGATTAGATTGATAGTTACACCTCCTCCTTTAATTAGCCAACCACAGGATCTGTGGAGGCAAAGGCCGGGGGGGTGTGTCGGTGTATATAACGTGTATTGTCTATGTGAAAGATTAATCAAAAGGAGTTGCTTGAGGTGGGAAGGCTTTTCCGGAGAGGTTCCACATGTTGTCAGGTAGTCCCTCTGAATGGCAGCTTCCGGTTCGGTCCCTTAGCTTTCGGAAGTGATATTTAGTCTGATATGTGCCAGCCGTGCAATCTACCTAGCCCTGCAAAGTGCAAATATTAACCTAAATGCATATTAAGATACTGTGTGTTAGCTCCTGAACTGAAATAGAGAGCGGGTGTTCCAGCGGAGGCAAGCAAATCGTGTTGATTTAGTGGCTTGCGGATTTGGCCCATTACCGCTTCTTTATACACTTTTAAAAAGAAATGCCAACTCGATAGTTTAGGCTTTAACTGGAACATGGCAAGTAATTGTATGTTTTGGCGGACCCCTAGTAATGTTGCAGAATCTTTCTCAGAAGTTGTTCCATGGGATAGCCGTTTCCTCAGGTAAGAGCTACTTGTTTGTTCAATCCTCCATCTTAGGCCTGCTCCTCAGGTGCATCCTCCTTCTCGCAGCGATTTCCTAGGAACAGATTTCGAAGAACAGCTCTGATCACAGAATCACAGATTGGTTAGGGTTGGAAAGGAGCTCTGGAGATCATCCAGCCCAACCCCCTGCCAGAGCAGGGTCACCTACAGCAGGTTGCACAGGATGACCTCCAGGCGGCTTTTGAATGTCTCTGGGGTGGGAGACTCTACCGCCTCCCTGGGCAGCCTGTTCCAGCGCTCTGCCACCCTCAAAGTAAAGAAGTTCCTCCTCATGCTTTGATAGAAGTTCCTAGGTTCCAGTTTGTACCCGTTACCTCTTGTCCTGGATCATCTTTGATGATCCAGGACAAGAGGTAACGGGCACCAATTGGAACGTAGGAACTTGAACTTGAACTGGAACGTAGGAACTTGAACATAGGATTATCCTTGATGATTCAGGATAGCTGTGTGTCTGACCAGTCTGTCTTTCGAAGGAGGTCCTGGACCAGCTCCAGCCATGCTGTGCTGAGCAGAGCCCCTGGCAGCAGCCCCACACCTCACTCCCAGTGTGCCTGAATGGAAAAGGTACCAAAGTTGCTCCAACACTTTCTGAAAAACTCTATAGTGTTACCCCACAAGCGCAAAGCGACGGCAAAGCCCGTGAAATGACACCGGTGCTTCCAGAAAATGTCAAGCTTCCTGCCCAAGGGTGACATGCCATGCGGTGGGGTCAGGGCCACGCGCTGAGCACCCGGTGCGCTGGGGTTGCCCCAGCGGTTCCTGAGCAGCTCCTGCAGTGCTGCCGCCGGTACCGTTCTGGCGGCTGTAGTTGTTTAAAAAGCCGTTGTTGTTTCCGGCGTAATCTGACGGCAGTTTTCTCGGGCATTTGGGCCTCTTCTAATAAGTGTGCTGTGAGTACATCTGCAAGCATTCACCTGTCGAGGTCAAATGACTGGTGGTGCTCATCTGCCCCCGTGCTACTGCTGCTGCCTCCCGTGAATGCTCATGTGCCTGCGTGCCCCTGTACAGGCACAGATGCACGCGCGCAACACCTGATCCCGCATCCTAATTATTTTTCGCCCGGTTCTCGGAGTTGTTCTGCTTCCGGCTGATGAATGGGAAAGTGTAGTAGTGCTGTTTCATTTCACCAGCCTCTCAAGTGTGGAAATTATGGTAAATTTGAGAACAAGCCAGATTAGATTGATAGTTACACCTCCTCCTTTAATTAGCCAACCACAGGATCTGTGGAGGCAAAGGCCGGGGGGGTGTGTCGGTGTATATAACGTGTATTGTCTATGTGAAAGATTAATCAAAAGGAGTTGCTTGAGGTGGGAAGGCTTTTCCGGAGAGGTTCCACATGTTGTCAGGTAGTCCCTCTGAATGGCAGCTTCCGGTTCGGTCCCTTAGCTTTCGGAAGTGACATTTAGTCTGATATGTGCCAGCCGTGCAATCTACCTAGCCCTGCAAAGTGCAAATATTAACCTAAATGCATATTAAGATACTGTGTGTTAGCTCCTGAACTGAAATAGAGAGCGGGTGTTCCAGCGGAGGCAAGCAAATCGTGTTGATTTAGTGGCTTGCGGATTTGGCCCATTACCGCTTCTTTATACACTTTTAAAAAGAAATGCCAACTCGATAGTTTAGGCTTTAACTGGAACATGGCAAGTAATTGTATGTTTTGGCGGACCCCTAGTAATGTTGCAGAATCTTTCTCAGAAGTTGTTCCATGGGATAGCCGTTTCCTCAGGTAAGAGCTACTTGTTTGTTCAATCCTCCATCTTAGGCCTGCTCCTCAGGTGCATCCTCCTTCTCGCAGCGATTTCCTAGGAACAGATTTCGAAGAACAGCTCTGATCACAGAATCACAGATTGGTTAGGGTTGGAAAGGAGCTCTGGAGATCATCCAGCCCAACCCCCCTGCCAGAGCAGGGTCACCTACAGCAGGTTGCACAGGATGACCTCCAGGCGGGTTTTGAATGTTTCTGGGGTCGGAGACTCTACCGCCTCCCTGGGCAGCCTGTTCCAGCGCTCTGCCACCCTCAAAGTAAAGAAGTTCCTCCTCATGCTTTGATAGAAGTTCCTAGGTTCCAGTTTGTACCCGTTACCTCTTGTCCTGGATCATCTTTGATGATCCAGGCCAAGAGGTAACGGGCACCAATTGGAACGTAGGAAATTGAACTTGAACTGGAACGTAGGAACTTGAACATAGGATTATCCTTGATGATTCAGGATAGCTGTGTGTCTGACCAGTCTGTCTTTCGAAGGAGGTCCTGGGCCAGCTCCAGCCATGCTGTGCTGAGCAGAGCCCCTGGCAGCAGCCCCACAGCTCACTCCCAGTGTGCCTGAATGGAAAAGGTACCAAAGTTGCTCCAACACTTTCTGAAAAACTCTATAGTGTTACCCCACAAGCGCAAAGCGACGGCAAAGCCCGTGAAATGACACCGGTGCTTCCAGAAAATGTCAAGCTTCCTGCCCAAGGGTGACATGCCATGCGGTGGGGTCAGGGCCACGCGCTGAGCACCCGGTGCGCTGGGGTTGCCCCAGCGGTTCCTGAGCAGCTCCTGCAGTGCTGCCGCCGGTACCGTTCTGGCGGCTGTAGTTGTTTAAAAAGCCGTTGTTGTTTCCGGCGTAATCTGACGGCAGTTTTCTCGGGCATTTGGGCCTCTTCTAATAAGTGTGCTGTGAGTACATCTGCAAGCATTCACCTGTCGAGGTCAAATGACTGGTGGTGCTCATCTGCCCCCGTGCTACTGCTGCTGCCTCCCGTGAATGCTCATGTGCCTGCGTGCCCCTGTACAGGCACAGATGCACGCGCGCAACACCTGATCCCGCATCCTAATTATTTTTCGCCCGGTTCTCGGAGTTGTTCTGCTTCCGGCTGATGAATGGGAAAGTGTAGTAGTGCTGTTTCATTTCACCAGCCTCTCAAGTGTGGAAATTATGGTAAATTTGAGAACAAGCCAGATTAGATTGATAGTTACACCTCCTCCTTTAATTAGCCAACCACAGGATCTGTGGAGGCAAAGGCCGGGGGGGTGTGTCGGTGTATATAACGTGTATTGTCTATGTGAAAGATTAATCAAAAGGAGTTGCTTGAGGTGGGAAGGCTTTTCCGGAGAGGTTCCACATGTTGTCAGGTAGTCCCTCTGAATGGCAGCTTCCGGTTCGGTCCCTTAGCTTTCGGAAGTGACATTTAGTCTGATATGTGCCAGCCGTGCAATCTACCTAGCCCTGCAAAGTGCAAATATTAACCTAAATGCATATTAAGATACTGTGTGTTAGCTCCTGAACTGAAATAGAGAGCGGGTGTTCCAGCGGAGGCAAGCAAATCGTGTTGATTTACAGTGGCTTGCGGATTTGGCCCATTACCGCTTCTTTATACACTTTTAAAAAGAAATGCCAACTCGATAGTTTAGGCTTTAACTGGAACATGGCAAGTAATTGTATGTTTTGGCGGACCCCTAGTAATGTTGCAGAATCTTTCTCAGAAGTTGTTCCATGGGATAGCCGATTCCTCAGGTAAGAGCTACTTGTTTGTTCAATCCTCCATCTTAGGCCTGCTCCTCAGGTGCATCCTCCTTCTCGCAGCGATTTCCTAGGAACAGATTTCGAAGAACAGCTCTGATCACAGAATCACAGATTGGTTAGGGTTGGAAAGGAGCTCTGGAGATCATCCAGCCCAACCCCCTGCCAGAGCAGGGTCACCTACAGCAGGTTGCACAGGATGACCTCCAGGCGGCTTTTGAATGTCTCTGGGGTGGGAGACTCTACCGCCTCCCTGGGCAGCCTGTTCCAGCGCTCTGCCACCCTCAAAGTAAAGAAGTTCCTCCTCATGCTTTGATAGAAGTTCCTAGGTTCCAGTTTGTACCCGTTACCTCTTGTCCTGGATCATCTTTGATGATCCAGGACAAGAGGTAACGGGCACCAATTGGAACGTAGGAACTTGAACTTGAACTGGAACGTAGGAACTTGAACATAGGATTATCCTTGATGATTCAGGATAGCTGTGTGTCTGACCAGTCTGTCTTTCGAAGGAGGTCCTGGACCAGCTCCAGCCATGCTGTGCTGAGCAGAGCCCCTGGCAGCAGCCCCACAGCTCACTCCCAGTGTGCCTGAATTGAAAAGGTACAAAAGTTGCTCCAACACTTTCTGAAAAACTCTATAGTGTTACCCCACAAGCGCAAAGCGACGGCAAAGCCCGTGAAATGACACCGGTGCTTCCAGAAACTGTCAAGCTTCCTGCCCAAGGGTGACATGCCATGCGGTGGGGTCAGGGCCACGCGCTGAGCACCCGGTGCGCTGGGGTTGCCCCAGCGGTTCCTGAGCAGCTCCTGCAGTGCTGCCGCCGGTACCGTTCTGGCGGCTGTAGTTGTTTAAAAAGCCGTTGTTGTTTCCGGCGTAATCTGACGGCAGTTTTCTCGGGCATTTGGGCCTCTTCGAATAAGTGTGCTGTGAGTACATCTGCAAGCATTCACCTGTCGAGGTCAAATGACTGGTGGTGCTCATCTGCCCCCGTGCTACTGCTGCTGCCTCCCGTGAATGCTCATGTGCCTGCGTGCCCCTGTACAGGCACAGATGCACGCGCGCAACACCTGATCCCGCATCCTAATTATTTTTCGCCCGGTTCTCGGAGTTGTTCTGCTTCCGGCTGATGAATGGGAAAGTGTAGTAGTGCTGTTTCATTTCACCAGCCTCTCAAGTGTGGAAATTATGGTAAATTTGAGAACAAGCCAGATTAGATTGATAGTTACACCTCCTCCTTTAATTAGCCAACCACAGGATCTGTGGAGGCAAAGGCCGGGGGGGTGTGTCGGTGTATATAACGTGTATTGTCTATGTGAAAGATTAATCAAAAGGAGTTGCTTGAGGTGGGAAGGCTTTTCCGGAGAGGTTCCACATGTTGTCAGGTAGTCCCTCTGAATGGCAGCTTCCGGTTCGGTCCCTTAGCTTTCGGAAGTGACATTTAGTCTGATATGTGCCAGCCGTGCAATCTACCTAGCCCTGCAAAGTGCAAATATTAACCTAAATGCATATTAAGATACTGTGTGTTAGCTCCTGAACTGAAATAGAGAGCGGGTGTTCCAGCGGAGGCAAGCAAATCGTGTTGATTTACAGTGGCTTGCGGATTTGGCCCATTACCGCTTCTTTATACACTTTTAAAAAGAAATGCCAACTCGATAGTTTAGGCTTTAACTGGAACATGGCAAGTAATTGTATGCTTTGGCGGACCCCTAGTAATGTTGCAGAATCTTTCTCAGAAGTTGTTCCATGGGATAGCCGATTCCTCAGGTAAGAGCTACTTGTTTGTTCAATCCTCCATCTTAGGCCTGCTCCTCAGGTGCATCCTCCTTCTCGCAGCGATTTCCTAGGAACAGATTTCGAAGAACAGCTCTGATCACAGAATCACAGATTGGTTAGGGTTGGAAAGGAGCTCTGGAGATCATCCAGCCCAACCCCCCTGCCAGAGCAGGGTCACCTACAACAGGTTGCACAGGATGACCTCCAGGCGGGTTTTGAATGTTTCTGGGGTCGGAGACTCTACCGCCTCCCTGGGCAGCCTGTTCCAGCGCTCTGCCACCCTCAAAGTAAAGAAGTTCCTCCTCATGCTTTGATAGAAGTTCCTAGGTTCCAGTTTGTACCCGTTACCTCTTGTCCTGGATCATCTTTGATGATCCAGGCCAAGAGGTAACGGGCACCAATTGGAACGTAGGAACTTGAACTTGAACTGGAACGTAGGAACTTGAACATAGGATTATCCTTGATGATTCAGGATAGCTGTGTGTCTGACCAGTCTGTCTTTCGAAGGAGGTCCTGGACCAGCTCCAGCCATGCTGTGCTGAGCAGAGCCCCTGGCAGCAGCCCCACAGCTCACTCCCAGTGTGCCTGAATGGAAAAGGTACCAAAGCTTCTCCAACACTTTCTGAAAAACTCTATAGTGTTACCCCACAAGCGCAAAGCGACGGCAAAGCCCGTGAAATGACACCGGTGCTTCCAGAAAATGTCAAGCTTCCTGCCCAAGGGTGACATGCCATGCGGTGGGGTCAGGGCCACGCGCTGAGCACCCGGTGCGCTGGGGTTGCCCCAGCGGTTCCTGAGCAGCTCCTGCAGTGCTGCCGCCGGTACCGTTCTGGCGGCTGTAGTTGTTTAAAAAGCCGTTGTTGTTTCCGGCGTAATCTGACGGCAGTTTTCTCGGGCATTTGGGCCTCTTCGAATAAGTGTGCTGTGAGTACATCTGCAAGCATTCACCTGTCGAGGTCAAATGACTGGTGGTGCTCATCTGCCCCCGTGCTACTGCTGCTGCCTCCCGTGAATGCTCATGTGCCTGCGTGCCCCTGTACAGGCACAGATGCACGCGCGCAACACCTGATCCCGCATCCTAATTATTTTTCGCCCGGTTCTCGGAGTTGTTCTGCTTCCGGCTGATGAATGGGAAAGTGTAGTAGTGCTGTTTCATTTCACCAGCCTCTCAAGTGTGGAAATTATGGTAAATTTGAGAACAAGCCAGATTAGATTGATAGTTACACCTCCTCCTTTAATTAGCCAACCACAGGATCTGTGGAGGCAAAGGCCGGGGGGGTGTGTCGGTGTATATAACGTGTATTGTCTATGTGAAAGATTAATCAAAAGGAGTTGCTTGAGGTGGGAAGGCTTTTCCGGAGAGGTTCCACATGTTGTCAGGTAGTCCCTCTGAATGGCAGCTTCCGGTTCGGTCCCTTAGCTTTCGGAAGTGACATTTAGTCTGATATGTGCCAGCCGTGCAATCTACCTAGCCCTGCAAAGTGCAAATATTAACCTAAATGCATATTAAGATACTGTGTGTTAGCTCCTGAACTGAAATAGAGAGCGGGTGTTCCAGCGGAGGCAAGCAAATCGTGTTGATTTACAGTGGCTTGCGGATTTGGCCCATTACCGCTTCTTTATACACTTTTAAAAAGAAATGCCAACTCGATAGTTTAGGCTTTAACTGGAACATGGCAAGTAATTGTATGTTTTGGCGGACCCCTAGTAATGTTGCAGAATCTTTCTCAGAAGTTGTTCCATGGGATAGCCGATTCCTCAGGTAAGAGCTACTTGTTTGTTCAATCCTCCATCTTAGGCCTGCTCCTCAGGTGCATCCTCCTTCTCGCAGCGATTTCCTAGGAACAGATTTCGAAGAACAGCTCTGATCACAGAATCACAGATTGGTTAGGGTTGGAAAGGAGCTCTGGAGATCATCCAGCCCAACCCCCCTGCCAGAGCAGGGTCACCTACAGCAGGTTGCACAGGATGACCTCCAGGCGGGTTTTGAATGTTTCTGGGGTCGGAGACTCTACCGCCTCCCTGGGCAGCCTGTTCCAGCGCTCTGCCACCCTCAAAGTAAAGAAGTTCCTCCTCATGCTTTGATAGAAGTTCCTAGGTTCCAGTTTGTACCCGTTACCTCTTGTCCTGGATCATCTTTGATGATCCAGGCCAAGAGGTAACGGGCACCAATTGGAACGTAGGAACTTGAACTTGAACTGGAACGTAGGAACTTGAACATAGGATTATCCTTGATGATTCAGGATAGCTGTGTGTCTGACCAGTCTGTCTTTCGAAGGAGGTCCTGGGCCAGCTCCAGCCATGCTGTGCTGAGCAGAGCCCCTGGCAGCAGCCCCACAGCTCACTCCCAGTGTGCCTGAATGGAAAAGGTACCAAAGTTGCTCCAACACTTTCTGAAAAACTCTATAGTGTTACCCCACAAGCGCAAAGCGACGGCAAAGCCCATGAAATGACACCGGTGCTTCCAGAAAATGTCAAGCTTCCTGCCCAAGGGTGACATGCCATGCGGTGGGGTCAGGGCCACGCGCTGAGCACCCGGTGCGCTGGGGTTGCCCCAGCGGTTCCTGAGCAGCTCCTGCAGTGCTGCCGCCGGTACCGTTCTGGCGGCTGTAGTTGTTTAAAAAGCCGTTGTTGTTTCCGGCGTAATCTGACGGCAGTTTTCTCGGGCATTTGGGCCTCTTCTAATAAGTGTGCTGTGACTACATCTGCAAGCATTCACCTGTCGAGGTCAAATGACTGGTGGTGCTCATCTGCCCCCGTGCTACTGCTGCTGCCTCCCGTGAATGCTCATGTGCCTGCGTGCCCCTGTACAGGCACAGATGCACGCGCGCAACACCTGATCCCGCATCCTAATTATTTTTCGCCCGGTTCTCGGAGTTGTTCTGCTTCCGGCTGATGAATGGGAAAGTGTAGTAGTGCTGTTTCATTTCACCAGCCTCTCAAGTGTGGAAATTATGGTAAATTTGAGAACAAGCCAGATTAGATTGATAGTTACACCTCCTCCTTTAATTAGCCAACCACAGGATCTGTGGAGGCAAAGGCCGGGGGGGTGTGTCGGTGTATATAACGTGTATTGTCTATGTGAAAGATTAATCAAAAGGAGTTGCTTGAGGTGGGAAGGCTTTTCCGGAGAGGTTCCACATGTTGTCAGGTAGTCCCTCTGAATGGCAGCTTCCGGTTCGGTCCCTTAGCTTTCGGAAGTGACATTTAGTCTGATATGTGCCAGCCGTGCAATCTACCTAGCCCTGCAAAGTGCAAATATTAACCTAAATGCATATTAAGATACTGTGTGTTAGCTCCTGAACTGAAATAGAGAGCGGGTGTTCCAGCGGAGGCAAGCAAATCGTGTTGATTTACAGTGGCTTGCGGATTTGGCCCATTACCGCTTCTTTATACACTTTTAAAAAGAAATGCCAACTCGATAGTTTAGGCTTTAACTGGAACATGGCAAGTAATTGTATGTTTTGGCGGACCCCTAGTAATGTTGCAGAATCTTTCTCAGAAGTTGTTCCATGGGATAGCCGATTCCTCAGGTAAGAGCTACTTGTTTGTTCAATCCTCCATCTTAGGCCTGCTCCTCAGGTGCATCCTCCTTCTCGCAGCGATTTCCTAGGAACAGATTTCGAAGAACAGCTCTGATCACAGAATCACAGATTGGTTAGGGTTGGAAAGGACCTCTGGAGATCATCCAGCCCAACCCCCCTGCCAGAGCAGGGTCACCTACAGCAGGTTGCACAGGATGACCTCCAGGCGGGTTTTGAATGTTTCTGGGGTGGGAGACTCTACCGCCTCCCTGGGCAGCCTGTTCCAGCGTTCTGCCACCCTCAAAGTAAAGAAGTTCCTCCTCATGCTTTGATAGAAGTTCCTACGTTCCAGTTTGTACCCGTTACCTCTTGTCCTGGATCATCTTTGATGTACAAGAGGTAACGGGCACCAATTGGAACGTAGGAACTTGAACTTGAACTGGAACGTAGGAACTTGAACATAGGATTATCCTTGATGATTCAGGATAGCTGTGTGTCTGACCAGTCTGTCTTTCGAAGGAGGTCCTGGACCAGCTCCAGCCATGCTGTGCTGAGCAGAGCCCCTGGCAGCAGCCCCACAGCTCACTCCCAGTGTGCCTGAATGGAAAAGGTACCAAAGTTGCTCCAACACTTTCTGAAAAACTCTATAGTGTTACCCCACAAGCGCAAAGCGACGGCAAAGCCCGTGAAATGACACCGGTGCTTCCAGAAACTGTCAAGCTTCCTGCCCAAGGGTGACATGCCATGCGGTGGGGTCAGGGCCACGCGCTGAGCACCCTGTGCGCTGGGGTTGCCCCAGCGGTTCCTGAGCAGCTCCTGCAGTGCTGCCGCCGGTACCGTTCTGGCGGCTGTAGTTGTTTAAAAAGCTGTTGTTGTTTCCGGCGTAATCTGACGGCAGTTTTCTCGGGCATTTGGGCCTCTTCTAATAAGTGTGCTGTGAGTACATCTGCAAGCATTCACCTGTCGAGGTCAAATGACTGGTGGTGCTCATCTGCCCCCGTGCTACTGCTGCTGCCTCCCGTGAATGCTCATGTGCCTGCGTGCCCCTGTACAGGCACAGATGCACGCGCGCAACACCTGATCCCGCATCCTAATTATTTTTCGCCCGGTTCTCGGAGTTGTTCTGCTTCCGGCTGATGAATGGGAAAGTGTAGTAGTGCTGTTTCATTTCACCAGCCTCTCAAGTGTGGAAATTATGGTAAATTTGAGAACAAGCCAGATTAGATTGATAGTTACACCTCCTCCTTTAATTAGCCAACCACAGGATCTGTGGAGGCAAAGGCCGGGGGGGTGTGTCGGTGTATATAACGTGTATTGTCTATGTGAAAGATTAATCAAAAGGAGTTGCTTGAGGTGGGAATGCTTTTCCGGAGAGGTTCCACATGTTGTCAGGTAGTCCCTCTGAATGGCAGCTTCCGGTTCGGTCCCTTAGATTTCGGAAGTGACATTTAGTCTGATATGTGCCAGCCGTGCAATCTACCTAGCCCTGCAAAGTGCAAATATTAACCTAAATGCATATTAAGATACTGTGTGTTAGCTCCTGAACTGAAATAGAGAGCGGGTGTTCCAGCGGAGGCAAGCAAATCGTGTTGATTTACAGTGGCTTGAGGATTTGGCCCATTACCGCTTCTTTATACACTTTTAAAAAGAAATGCCAACTCGATAGTTTAGGCTTTAACTGGAAGATGGCAAGTAATTCTGTGTTTTGGCGGACCACTAGTAATGTTGCAGAATCTTTCTCAGAAGTTGTTCCATGGGATAGCCGATTCCTCAGGTAAGAGCTACTTGTTTGTTCAATCCTCCATCTTAGGCCTGCTCCTCAGGTGCATCCTCCTTCTCGCAGCGATTTCCTAGGAACAGATTTCGAAGAACAGCTCTGATCACAGAATCACAGATTGGTTAGGGTTGGAAAGGAGCTCTGGAGATCATCCAGTCCAACCCCCCTGCCAGAGCAGGGTCACCTACAGCAGGTTGCACCGGATGACCTCCAGGCGGGTTTTGAATGTCTCTGGGGTGGGAGACTCTACTGCCTCCCTTGGCAGCCTGTTCCAGCGCTCTGCCACCCTCAAAGTAAAGAAGTTCCTCCTCATGCTTTGATAGAAGTTCCTAGGTTCCAGTTTGTACCCGTTACCTCTTGTCCTGGATCATCTTTGATGATCCAGGACAAGAGGTAACGGGCACCAATTGGAACGTAGGAACTTGAACTTGAACTGGAATGTAGGAACTTGAACATAGGATTATCCTTGATGATTCAGGATAGCTGTGTGTCTGACCAGTCTGTCTTTCGAAGGAGGTCCTGGACCAGCTCCAGCCATGCTGTGCTGAGCAGAGCCCCTGGCAGCAGCCCCACAGCTCACTCCCAGTGTGCCTGAATGGAAAAGGTACCAAAGTTGCTCCAACACTTTCTGAAAAACTCTATAGTGTTACCCCACAAGCGCAAAGCGACGGCAAAGCCCGTGAAATGACACCGGTGCTTCCAGAAAATGTCAAGCTTCCTGCCCAAGGGTGACATGCCATGCGGTGGGGTCAGGGCCACGCGCTGAGCACCCGGTGCGCTGGGGTTGCCCCAGCGGTTCCTGAGCAGCTCCTGCAGTGCTGCCGCCGGTACCGTTCTGGCGGCTGTAGTTGTTTAAAAAGCCGTTGTTGTTTCCGGCGTAATCTGACGGCAGTTTTCTCGGGCATTTGGGCCTCTTCTAATAAGTGTGCTGTGAGTACATCTGCAAGCATTCACCTGTCGAGGTCAAATGACTGGTGGTGCTCATCTGCCCCCGTGCTACTGCTGCTGCCTCCCGTGAATGCTCATGTGCCTGCGTGCCCCTGTACAGGCACAGATGCACGCGCGCAACACCTGATCCCGCATCCTAATTATTTTTCGCCCGGTTCTCGGAGTTGTTCTGCTTCCGGCTGATGAATGGGAAAGTGTAGTAGTGCTGTTTCATTTCACCAGCCTCTCAAGTGTGGAAATTATGGTAAATTTGAGAACAAGCCAGATTAGATTGATAGTTACACCTCCTCCTTTAATTAGCCAACCACAGGATCTGTGGAGGCAAAGGCCGGGGGGGTGTGTCGGTGTATATAACGTGTATTGTCTATGTGAAAGATTAACGTGTATTGTCTATGTGAAAGATTAATCAAAAGGAGTTGCTTGAGGTGGGAAGGCTTTTCCAGAGAGGTTCCACATGTTGTCAGGTAGTCCCTCTGAATGGCAGCTTCCGGTTCGGTCCCTTAGCTTTCGGAAGTGACATTTAGTCTGATATGTGCCAGCCGTGCAATCTACCTAGCCCTGCAAAGTGCAAATATTAACCTAAATGCATATTAAGATACTGTGTGTTAGCTCCTGAACTGAAATAGAGAGCGGGTGTTCCAGCGGAGGCAAGCAAATCGTGTTGATTTACAGTGGCTTGAGGATTTGGCCCATTACCGCTTCTTTATACACTTTTAAAAAGAAATGCCAACTCGATAGTTTGCTTTAACTGGAACATGGCAAGTAATTGTATGTTTTGGCGGACCCCTAGTAATGTTGCAGAATCTTTCTCAGAAGTTGTTCCATGGGATAGCCGATTCCTCAGGTAAGAGCTACTTGTTTGTTCAATCCTCCATCTTAGGCCTGCTCCTCAGGTGCGTCCTTCTTCTCGCAGCGATTTCCTAGGAACAGATTTCGAAGAACAGCTCTGATCACAGAATCACAGATTGGTTAGGGTTGGAAAGGACCTCTGGAGATCATCCAGTCCAACCCCCCTGCCAGAGCAGGGTCACCTACAGCAGGTTGCACAGGATGACCTCCAGGCGGGTTTTGAATGTTTCTGGGGTGGGAGACTCTACCGCCTCCCTGGGCAGCCTGTTCCAGCGCTCTGCCACCCTCAAAGTAAAGAAGTTCCTCCTCATGCTTTGATAGAAGTTCCTAGGTTCCAGTTTGTACCCGTTACCTCTTGTCCTGGATCATCTTTGATGATCCAGGACAAGAGGTAACGGGCACCAATTGGAACGTAGGAACTTGAACTTGAACTGGAACGTAGGAACTTGAACATAGGATTATCCTTGATGATTCAGGATAGCTGTGTGTCTGACCAGTCTGTCTTTCGAAGGAGGTCCTGGGCCAGCTCCAGCCATGCTGTGCTGAGCAGAGCCCCTGGCAGCAGCCCCACAGCTCACTCCCAGTGTGCCTGAATGGAAAAGTTACCAAAGTTGCTCCAACACTTTCCGAAAAACTCTATAGTGTTACCCCACAAGCGCAAAGCGACGGCAAAGCCCGTGAAATGACACCGGTGCTTCCAGAAAATGTCAAGCTTCCTGCCCAAGGGTGACATGCCATGCGGTGGGGTCAGGGCCACGCGCTGAGCACCCGGTGCGCTGGGGTTGCCCCAGCGGTTCCTGAGCAGCTCCTGCAGTGCTGCCGCCGGTACTGTTCTGGCGGCTGTAGTTGTTTAAAAAGCCGTTGTTGTTTCCGGCGTAATCTGACGGCAGTTTTCTCGGGCATTTGGGCCTCTTCTAATAAGTGTGCTGTGAGTACATCTGCAAGCATTCACCTGTCGAGGTCAAATGACTGGTGGTGCTCATCTGCCCCCGTGCTACTGCTGCTGCCTCCCGTGAATGCTCATGTGCCTGCGTGCCCCTGTACAGGCACAGATGCACGCGCGCAACACCTGATCCCGCATCCTAATTATTTTTCGCCCGGTTCTCGGAGTTGTTCTGCTTCCGGCTGATGAATGGGAAAGTGTAGTAGTGCTGTTTCATTTCACCAGCCTCTCAAGTGTGGAAATTATGGTAAATTTGAGAACAAGCCAGATTAGATTGATAGTTACACCTCCTCCTTTAATTAGCCAACCACAGGATCTGTGGAGGCAAAGGCCGGGGCGGGGTGTCGGTGTATATAACGTGTATTGTCTATGTGAAAGATTAATCAAAAGGAGTTGCTTGAGGTGGGAAGGCTTTTCTGGAGAGGTTCCACATGTTGTCAGGTAGTCCCTCTGAATGGCAGCTTCCGGTTCGGTCCCTTAGCTTTCGGACGTGACATTTAGTCTGATATGTGCCAGCCGTGCAATCTACCTAGCCCTGCAAAGTGCAAATATTAACCTAAATGCATATTAAGATACTGTGTGTTAGCTCCTGAACTGAAATAGAGAGCGGGTGTTCCAGCGGAGGCAAGCAAATCGTGTTGATTTAGAGTGGCTTGAGGATTTGGCCCATTACCGCTTCTTTATACACTTTTAAAACGAAATGCCAACTCGATAGTTTAGGCTTTAACTGGAACATGGCAAGTAATTGTATGTTTTGGCGGACCCCTAGTAATGTTGCAGAATCTTTCTCAGAAGTTGTTCCATGGGATAGCCGATTCCTCAGGTAAGAGCTACTTGTTTGTTCAATCCTCCATCTTAGGCCTGCTCCTCAGGTGCATCCTCCTTCTCGCAGCGATTTCCTAGGAACAGATTTCGAAGAACAGCTCTGATCACAGAATCACAGATTGGTTAGGGTTGGAAAGGACCTCTGGAGATCATCCAGCCCAACCCCCCTGCCAGAGCAGGGTCACCTACAGCAGGTTGCACAGGATGACCTCCAGGCGGGTTTTGAATGTTTCTGGGGTCGGAGACTCTACCGCCTCCCTGGGCAGCCTGTTCCAGCGCTCTGCCACCCTCAAAGTAAAGAAGTTCCTCCTCATGCTTTGATAGAAGTTCCTAGGTTCCAGTTTGTACCCGTTACCTCTTGTCCTGGATCATCTTTGATGATCCAGGACAAGAGGTAACGGGCACCAATTGGAACGTAGGAACTTGAACTTGAACTGGAACGTAGGAGTTTGAATATGGGATTATCCTTGATGATTCAGGATAGCTGTGTGTCTGACCAGTCTGTCTTTCGAAGGAGGTCCTGGGCCAGCTCCAGCCATGCTGTGCTGAGCAGAGCCCCTGGCAGCAGCCCCACAGCTCACTCCCAGTGTGCCTGAATGGAAAAGTTACCAAAGTTGCTCCAACACTTTCCGAAAAACTCTATAGTGTTACCCCACAAGCGCAAAGCGACGGCAAAGCCCGTGAAATGACACCGGTGCTTCCAGAAAATGTCAAGCTTCCTGCCCAAGGGTGACATGCCATGCGGTGGGGTCAGGGCCACGCGCTGAGCACCCGGTGCGCTGGGGTTGCCCCAGCGGTTCCTGAGCAGCTCCTGCAGTGCTGCCGCCGGTACTGTTCTGGCGGCTGTAGTTGTTTAAAAAGCCGTTGTTGTTTCCGGCGTAATCTGACGGCAGTTTTCTCGGGCATTTGGGCCTCTTCTAATAAGTGTGCTGTGAGTACATCTGCAAGCATTCACCTGTCGAGGTCAAATGACTGGTGGTGCTCATCTGCCCCCGTGCTACTGCTGCTGCCTCCCGTGAATGCTCATGTGCCTGCGTGCCCCTGTACAGGCACAGATGCACGCGCGCAACACCTGATCCCGCATCCTAATTATTTTTCGCCCGGTTCTCGGAGTTGTTCTGCTTCCGGCTGATGAATGGGAAAGTGTAGTAGTGCTGTTTCATTTCACCAGCCTCTCAAGTGTGGAAATTATGGTAAATTTGAGAACAAGCCAGATTAGATTGATAGTTACACCTCCTCCTTTAATTAGCCAACCACAGGATCTGTGGAGGCAAAGGCCGGGGCGGGGTGTCGGTGTATATAACGTGTATTGTCTATGTGAAAGATTAATCAAAAGGAGTTGCTTGAGGTGGGAAGGCTTTTCTGGAGAGGTTCCACATGTTGTCAGGTAGTCCCTCTGAATGGCAGCTTCCGGTTCGGTCCCTTAGCTTTCGGACGTGACATTTAGTCTGATATGTGCCAGCCGTGCAATCTACCTAGCCCTGCAAAGTGCAAATATTAACCTAAATGCATATTAAGATACTGTGTGTTAGCTCCTGAACTGAAATAGAGAGCGGGTGTTCCAGCGGAGGCAAGCAAATCGTGTTGATTTAGAGTGGCTTGAGGATTTGGCCCATTACCGCTTCTTTATACACTTTTAAAACGAAATGCCAACTCGATAGTTTAGGCTTTAACTGGAACATGGCAAGTAATTGTATGTTTTGGCGGACCCCTAGTAATGTTGCAGAATCTTTCTCAGAAGTTGTTCCATGGGATAGCCGATTCCTCAGGTAAGAGCTACTTGTTTGTTCAATCCTCCATCTTAGGCCTGCTCCTCAGGTGCATCCTCCTTCTCGCAGCGATTTCCTAGGAACAGATTTCGAAGAACAGCTCTGATCACAGAATCACAGATTGGTTAGGGTTGGAAAGGACCTCTGGAGATCATCCAGCCCAACCCCCCTGCCAGAGCAGGGTCACCTACAGCAGGTTGCACAGGATGACCTCCAGGCGGGTTTTGAATGTTTCTGGGGTCGGAGACTCTACCGCCTCCCTGGGCAGCCTGTTCCAGCGCTCTGCCACCCTCAAAGTAAAGAAGTTCCTCCTCATGCTTTGATAGAAGTTCCTAGGTTCCAGTTTGTACCCGTTACCTCTTGTCCTGGATCATCTTTGATGATCCAGGACAAGAGGTAACGGGCACCAATTGGAACGTAGGAACTTGAACTTGAACTGGAACGTAGGAGTTTGAATATGGGATTATCCTTGATGATTCAGGATAGCTGTGTGTCTGACCAGTCTGTCTTTCGAAGGAGGTCCTGGGCCAGCTCCAGCCATGCTGTGCTGAGCAGAGCCCCTGGCAGCAGCCCCACAGTTCACTCCCAGTGTGCCTGAATGGAAAAGGTACCAAAGTTGCTCCAACACTTTCCGAAAAACTCTATAGTGTTACCCCACAAGCGCAAAGCGACGGCAAAGCCCGTGAAATGACACCGGTGCTTCCAGAAAATGTCAAGCTTCCTGCCCAAGGGTGACATGCCATGCGGTGGGGTCAGGGCCACGCGCTGAGCACCCGGTGCGCTGGGGTTGCCCCAGCGGTTCCTGAGCAGCTCCTGCAGTGCTGCCGCCGGTACCGTTCTGGCGGCTGTAGTTGTTTAAAAAGCCGTTGTTGTTTCCGGCGTAATCTGACGGCAGTTTTCTCGGGCATTTGGGCCTCTTCTAATAAGTGTGCTGTGAGTACATCTGCAAGCATTCACCTGTCGAGGTCAAATGACTGGTGGTGCTCATCTGCCCCCGTGCTACTGCTGCTGCCTCCCGTGAATGCTCATGTGCCTGCGTGCCCCTGTACAGGCACAGATGCACGCGCGCAACACCTGATCCCGCATCCTAATTATTTTTCGCCCGGTTCTCGGAGTTGTTCTGCTTCCGGCTGATGAATGGGAAAGTGTAGTAGTGCTGTTTCATTTCACCAGCCTCTCAAGTGTGGAAATTATGGTAAATTTGAGAACAAGCCAGATTAGATTGATAGTTACACCTCCTCCTTTAATTAGCCAACCACAGGATCTGTGGAGGCAAAGGCCGGGGGGGTGTGTCGGTGTATATAACGTGTATTGTCTATGTGAAAGATTAATCAAAAGGAGTTGCTTGAGGTGGGAAGGCTTTTCTGGAGAGGTTCCACATGTTGTCAGGTAGTCCCTCTGAATGGCAGCTTCCGGTTCGGTCCCTTAGCTTTCGGACGTGACATTTAGTCTGATATGTGCCAGCCGTGCAATCTACCTAGCCCTGCAAAGTGCAAATATTAACCTAAATGCATATTAAGATACTGTGTGTTAGCTCCTGAAATGAAATAGAGAGCGGGTGTTCCAGCGGAGGCAAGCAAATCGTGTTGATTTAGAGTGGCTTGAGGATTTGGCCCATTACCGCTTCTTTATACACTTTTAAAAAGAAATGCCAACTCGATAGTTTAGGCTTTAACTGGAACATGGCAAGTAATTGTATGTTTTGGCGGACCCCTAGTAATGTTGCAGAATCTTTCTCAGAAGTTGTTCCATGGGATAGCCGATTCCTCAGGTAAGAGCTACTTGTTTGTTCAATCCTCCATCTTAGGCCTGCTCCTCAGGTGCATCCTCCTTCTCGCAGCGATTTCCTAGGAACAGATTTCGAAGAACAGCTCTGATCACAGAATCACAGATTGGTTAGGGTTGGAAAGGAGCTCTGGAGATCATGTAGTGCAACCCCCCTGCCAGAGCAGGGTCACCTACAGCAGGTTGCACAGGATGACCTCCAGGCGGCTTTTGAATGCCTCTGGGGTGGGAGACTCTACCGCCTCCCTGGGCAGCCTGTTCCAGGGCTCTGCCACCCTCAAAGTAAAGAAGTTCCTCCTCATGCTTTGATAGAAGTTCCTAGGTTCCAGTTTGTACCCGTTACCTCTTGTCCTGGATCATCTTTGATGATCCAGGACAAGAGGTAACGGGCACCAATTGGAACGTAGGAACTTGAACTTGAACTGGAACGTAGGAGTTTGAATATAGGATTATCCTTGATGATTCAGGATAGCTGTGTGTCTGACCAGTCTGTCTTTTGAAGGAGGTCCTGGGCCAGCTCCAGCCATGCTGTGCTGAGCAGAGCCCCTGGCAGCAGCCCCACAGCTCACTCCCAGTGTGCCTGAATGGAAAAGGTACCAAAGTTGCTCCAACACTTTCCGAAAAACTCTATAGTGTTACCCCACAAGCGCAAAGCGACGGCAAAGCCCGTGAAATGACACCGGTGCTTCCAGAAAATGTCAAGCTTCCTGCCCAAGGGTGACATGCCATGCGGTGGGGTCAGGGCCACGCGCTGAGCACCCGGTGCGCTGGGGTTGCCCCAGCGGTTCCTGAGCAGCTCCTGCAGTGCTGCCGCCGGTACCGTTCTGGCGGCTGTAGTTGTTTAAAAAGCCGTTGTTGTTTCCGGCGTAATCTGACGGCAGTTTTCTCGGGCATTTGGGCCTCTTCTAATAAGTGTGCTGTGAGTACATCTGCAAGCATTCACCTGTCGAGGTCAAATGACTGGTGGTGCTCATCTGCCCCCGTGCTACTGCTGCTGCCTCCCGTGAATGCTCATGTGCCTGCGTGCCCCTGTACAGGCACAGATGCACGCGCGCAACAACTGATCCCGCATCCTAATTATTTTTCGCCCGGTTCTCTGAGTTGTTCTGCTTCCGGCTGATGAATGGGAAAGTGTAGTAGTGCTGTTTCATTTCACCAGCCTCTCAAGTGTGGAAATTATGGTAAATTTGAGAACAAGCCAGATTAGATTGATAGTTACACCTCCTCCTTTAATTAGCCAACCACAGGATCTGTGGAGGCAAAGGCCGGTGGGGTGTGTCGGTGTATATAACGTGTATTGTCTATGTGAAAGATTAATCAAAAGGAGTTGCTTGAGGTGGGAAGGCTTTTCCGGAGAGGTTCCACATGTTGTCAGGTAGTCCCTCTGAATGGCAGCTTCCGGTTCGGTCCCTTAGCTTTCGGAAGTGACATTTAGTCTGATATGTGCCAGCCGTGCAATCTACCTAGCCCTGCAAAGTGCAAATATTAACCTAAATGCATATTAAGATACTGTGTGTTAGCTCCTGAACTGAAATAGAGAGCGGGTGTTCCAGCGGAGGCAAGCAAATCGTGTTGATTTACAGTGGCTTGAGTCTTTGGCCCATTACCGCTTCTTTATACACTTTTAAAAAGAAATGATAACTCGATAGTTTAGGCTTTAACTGGAACATGGCAAGTAATTGTATGTTTTGGCGGACCCCTAGTAATGTTGCAGAATCTTTCTCTAAAGTTGTTCCATGGGATAGCCGATTCCTCAGGTAAGAGCTACTTGTTTGTTCAATCCTCCATCTTAGGCCTGCTCCTCAGGTGCGTCCTCCTTCTCGCAGCGATTTCCTAGGAACAGATTTCGAAGAACAGCTCTGATCACAGAATCACAGATTGGTTAGGGTTGGAAAGGAGCTCTGGAGATCATGTAGTGCAACCCCCCTGCCAGAGCAGGGTCACCTACAGCAGGTTGCACAGGATGACCTCCAGGCGGGTTTTGAATGTCTCTGGGGTGGGAGACTCTACCGCCTCCCTGGGCAGCCTGTTCCAGCGCTCTGCCACCCTCAAAGTAAAGAAGTTCCTCCTCATGCTTTGATAGAAGTTCCTAGGTTCCAGTTTGTACCCGTTACCTCTTGTCCTGGATCATCTTTGATGATCCAGGACAAGAGGTAACGGGCACCAATTGGAACGTAGGAACTTGAACTTGAACTGGAACGTAGGAGCTTGAACATAGGATTATCCTTGATGATTCAGGATAGCTGTGTGTCTGACCAGTCTGTCTTTCGAAGGAGGTCCTGGACCAGCTCCAGCCATGCTGTGCTGAGCAGAGCCCCTGGCAGCAGCCCCACAGCTCACTCCCAGTGTGCCTGAATGGAAAAGTTACCAAAGTTGCTCCAACACTTTCCGAAAAACTCTATAGTGTTACCCCACAAGCGCAAAGCGACGGCAAAGGCCGTGAAATGACACCGGTGCTTCCAGAAAATGTCAAGCTTCCTGCCCAAGGGTGACATGCCATGCGGTGGGGTCAGGGCCACGCGCTGAGCACCCGGTGCGCTGGGGTTGCCCCAGCGGTTCCTGAGCAGCTCCTGCAGTGCTGCCGCCGGTACCGTTCTGGCGGCTGTAGTTGTTTAAAAAGCCGTTGTTGTTTCCGGCGTAATCTGACGGCAGTTTTCTCGGGCATTTGGGCCTCTTCTAATAAGTGTGCTGTGAGTACATCTGCAAGCATTCACCTGTCGAGGTCAAATGACTGGTGGTGCTCATCTGCCCCCGTGCTACTGCTGCTGCCTCCCGTGAATGCTCATGTGCCTGCGTGCCCCTGTACAGGCACAGATGCACGCGCGCAACACCTGATCCCGCATCCTAATTATTTTTCGCCCGGTTCTCGGAGTTGTTCTGCTTCCGGCTGATGAATGGGAAAGTGTAGTAGTGCTGTTTCATTTCACCAGCCTCTCAAGTGTGGAAATTATGGTAAATTTGAGAACAAGCCAGATTAGATTGATAGTTACACCTCCTCCTTTAATTAGCCAACCACAGGATCTGTGGAGGCAAAGGCCGGGGGGGTGTGTCGGTGTATATAACGTGTATTGTCTATGTGAAAGATGAATCAAAAGGAGTTGCTTGAGGTGGGAAGGCTTTTCCGGAGAGGTTCCACATGTTGTTAGGTAGTCCCTCTGAATGGCAGCTTCCGGTTCGGTCCCTTAGCTTTCGGAAGTGACATTTAGTCTGATATGTGCCAGCCGTGCAATCTACCTAGCCCTGCAAAGTGCAAATATTAACCTAAATGTATATTGAGATACTGTGTGTTATCTCCTGAACTGAAATAGAGAGCGGGTGTTCCAGCGGAGGCAAGCAAATCGTGTTGATTTACAGTGGCTTGCGGATTTGGCCCATTACCGCTTCTTTATACACTTTTAAAAAGAAATGCCAACTCGATAGTTTAGGCTTTAACTGGAACATGGCAAGTAATTGTATGTTTTGCCGGACCCCTAGTAATGTTGCAGAATCTTTCTCAGAAGTTGTTCCATCGGATAGCCGATTCCTCAGGTAAGAGCTACTTGTTTGTTCAATCCTCCATCTTAGGCCTGCTCCTCAGGTGCATCCTTCTTCTCGCAGCGATTTCCTAGGAACAGATTTCGAAGAACAGCTCTGATCACAGAATCACAGATTGGTTAGGGTTGGAAAGGAGCTCTGGAGATCATCCAGTCCAACCCCCCTGCCAGAGCAGGGTCACCTACAGCAGGTTGCACAGGATGACCTCCAGGCGGGTTTTGAATGTCTCTGGGGTGGGAGACTCTACCGCCTCGCTGGGCAGCCTGTTCCAGGGCTCTGCCACCCTTAAAGTAAAGAAGTTCCTCCTCATGCTTTGATAGAAGTTCCTAGGTTCCAGTTAGCACCCGTTACCTCTTGTCCTGGATCATCTTTGATGATCCAGGACAAGAGGTAACGGGCACCAATTGGAACGTAGGAACTTGAACTTGAACTGGAACGTAGGAACTTGAACTTGAACATAGGATTATCCTTGATGATTCAGGATAGCTGTGTGTCTGACCAGTCTGTCTTTCGAAGGAGGTCCTGGGCCAGCTCCAGCCATGCTGTGCTGAGCAGAGCCCCTGGCAGCAGCCCCACAGCTCACTCCCAGTGTGCCTGAATGGAAAAGGTACCAAAGTTGCTCAAACACTTTCCGAAAAACTCTATAGTGTTACCCCACAAGCGCAAAGCGACGGCAAAGCCCGTGAAATGACACCGGTGCTTCCAGAAAATGTCAAGCTTCCTGCCCAAGGGTGACATGCCATGCGGTGGGGTCAGGGCCACGCGCTGAGCACCCGGTGCGCTGGGGTTGCCCCAGCGGTTCCTGAGCAGCTCCTGCAGTGCTGCCGCCGGTACCGTTCTGGCGGCTGTAGTTGTTTAAAAAGCCGTTGTTGTTTCCGGCGTAATCTGACGGCAGTTTTCTCGGGCATTTGGGCCTCTTCTAATAAGTGTGCTGTGAGTACATCTGCAAGCATTCACCTGTCGAGGTCAAATGACTGGTGGTGCTCATCTGCCCCCGTGCTACTGCTGCTGCCTCCCGTGAATGCTCATGTGCCTGCGTGCCCCTGTACAGGCACAGATGCACGCGCGCAACACCTGATCCCGCATCCTAATTATTTTTCGCCCGGTTCTCGGAGTTGTTCTGCTTCCGGCTGATGAATGGGAAAGTGTAGTAGTGCTGTTTCATTTCACCAGCCTCTCAAGTGTGGAAATTATGGTAAATTTGAGAACAAGCCAGATTAGATTGATAGTTACACCTCCTCCTTTAATTAGCCAACCACAGGATCTGTGGAGGCAAAGGCCGGTGGGGTGTGTCGGTGTATATAACGTGTATTGTCTATGTGAAAGATTAATCAAAAGGAGTTGCTTGAGGTGGGAAGGCTTTTCCGGAGAGGTTCCACATGTTGTCAGGTAGTCCCTCTGAATGGCAGCTTCCGGTTCGGTCCCTTAGCTTTCGGAAGTGACATTTAGTCTGATATGTGCCAGCCGTGCAATCTACCTAGCCCTGCAAAGTGCAAATATTAACCTAAATGCATATTAAGATAGTGTGTGTTAGCTCCTGAACTGAAATAGAGAGCGGGTGTTCCAGCGGAGGCAAGCAAATCGTGTTGATTTACAGTGGCTTGAGTCTTTGGCCCATTACCGCTTCTTTATACACTTTTAAAAAGAAATGATAACTCGATAGTTTAGGCTTTAACTGGAACATGGCAAGTAATTGTATGTTTTGGCGGACCCCTAGTAATGTTGCAGAATCTTTCTCTAAAGTTGTTCCATGGGATAGCCGATTCCTCAGGTAAGAGCTACTTGTTTGTTCAATCCTCCATCTTAGGCTTGCTCCTCAGGTGCGTCCTCCTTCTCGCAGCGATTTCCTAGGAACAGATTTCGAAGAACAGCTCTGATCACAGAATCACAGATTGGTTAGGGTTGGAAAGGAGCTCTGGAGATCATGTAGTGCAACCCCCCTGCCAGAGCAGGGTCACCTACAGCAGGTTGCACAGGATGACCTCCAGGCGGGTTTTGAATGTCTCTGGGGTGGGAGACTCTACCGCCTCCCTGGGCAGCCTGTTCCAGCGCTCTGCCACCCTCAAAGTAAAGAAGTTCCTCCTCATGCTTTGATAGAAGTTCCTAGGTTCCAGTTTGTACCCGTTACCTCTTGTCCTGGATCATCTTTGATGATCCAGGACAAGAGGTAACGGGCACCAATTGGAACGTAGGAACTTGAACTTGAACTGGAACGTAGGAGCTTGAACATAGGATTATCCTTGATGATTCAGGATAGCTGTGTGTCTGACCAGTCTGTCTTTCGAAGGAGGTCCTGGACCAGCTCCAGCCATGCTGTGCTGAGCAGAGCCCCTGGCAGCAGCCCCACAGCTCACTCCCAGTGTGCCTGAATGGAAAAGGTACCAAAGTTGCTCCAACACTTTCCGAAAAACTCTATAGTGTTACCCCACAAGCGCAAAGCGACGGCAAAGGCCGTGAAATGACACCGGTGCTTCCAGAAAATGTCAAGCTTCCTGCCCAAGGGTGACATGCCATGCGGTGGGGTCAGGGCCACGCGCTGAGCACCCGGTGCGCTGGGGTTGCCCCAGCGGTTCCTGAGCAGCTCCTGCAGTGCTGCCGCCGGTACCGTTCTGGCGGCTGTAGTTGTTTAAAAAGCCGTTGTTGTTTCCGGCGTAATCTGACGGCAGTTTTCTCGGGCATTTGGGCCTCTTCTAATAAGTGTGCTGTGAGTACATCTGCAAGCATTCACCTGTCGAGGTCAAATGACTGGTGGTGCTCATCTGCCCCCGTGCTACTGCTGCTGCCTCCCGTGAATGCTCATGTGCCTGCGTGCCCCTGTACAGGCACAGATGCACGCGCGCAACACCTGATCCCGCATCCTAATTATTTTTCGCCCGGTTCTCGGAGTTGTTCTGCTTCCGGCTGATGAATGGGAAAGTGTAGTAGTGCTGTTTCATTTCACCAGCCTCTCAAGTGTGGAAATTATGGTAAATTTGAGAACAAGCCAGATTAGATTGATAGTTACACCTCCTCCTTTAATTAGCCAACCACAGGATCTGTGGAGGCAAAGGACGGGGGGGTGTGTCGGTGTATATAACGTGTATTGTCTATGTGAAAGATGAATCAAAAGGAGTTGCTTGAGGTGGGAAGGCTTTTCCGGAGAGGTTCCACATGTTGTCAGGTAGTCCCTCTGAATGGCAGCTTCCGGTTCGGTCCCTTAGCTTTCGGAAGTGACATTTAGTCTGATATGTGCCAGCCGTGCAATCTACCTAGCCCTGCAAAGTGCAAATATTAACCTAAATGCATATTGAGATACTGTGTGTTATCTCCTGAACTGAAATAGAGAGCGGGTGTTCCAGCGGAGGCAAGCAAATCGTGTTGATTTACAGTGGCTTGCGGATTTGGCCCATTACCGCTTCTTTATACACTTTTAAAAAGAAATGCCAACTCGATAGTTTAGGCTTTAACTGGAACATGGCAAGTAATTGTATGTTTTGCCGGACCCCTAGTAATGTTGCAGAATCTTTCTCAGAAGTTGTTCCATCGGATAGCCGATTCCTCAGGTAAGAGCTACTTGTTTGTTCAATCCTCCATCTTAGGCCTGCTCCTCAGGTGCATCCTTCTTCTCGCAGCGATTTCCTAGGAACAGATTTCGAAGAACAGCTCTGATCACAGAATCACAGATTGGTTAGGGTTGGAAAGGAGCTCTGGAGATCATCCAGTCCAACCCCCCTGCCAGAGCAGGGTCACCTACAGCAGGTTGCACAGGATGACCTCCAGGCGGGTTTTGAATGTCTCTGGGGTGGGAGACTCTACCGCCTCGCTGGGCAGCCTGTTCCAGGGCTCTGCCACCCTTAAAGTAAAGAAGTTCCTCCTCATGCTTTGATAGAAGTTCCTAGGTTCCAGTTAGCACCCGTTACCTCTTGTCCTGGATCATCTTTGATGATCCAGGACAAGAGGTAACGGGCACCAATTGGAACGTAGGAACTTGAACTTGAACTGGAACGTAGGAACTTGAACTTGAACATAGGATTATCCTTGATGATTCAGGATAGCTGTGTGTCTGACCAGTCTGTCTTTCGAAGGAGGTCCTGGGCCAGCTCCAGCCATGCTGTGCTGAGCAGAGCCCCTGGCAGCAGCCCCACAGCTCACTCCCAGTGTGCCTGAATGGAAAAGGTACCAAAGTTGCTCCAACACTTTCCGAAAAACTCTATAGTGTTACCCCACAAGCGCAAAGCGACGGCAAAGGCCGTGAAATGACACCGGTGCTTCCAGAAAATGTCAAGCTTCCTGCCCAAGGGTGACATGCCATGCGGTGGGGTCAGGGCCACGCGCTGAGCACCCGGTGCGCTGGGGTTGCCCCAGCGGTTCCTGAGCAGCTCCTGCAGTGCTGCCGCCGGTACCGTTCTGGCGGCTGTAGTTGTTTAAAAAGCCGTTGTTGTTTCCGGCGTAATCTGACGGCAGTTTTCTCGGGCATTTGGGCCTCTTCTAATAAGTGTGCTGTGAGTACATCTGCAAGCATTCACCTGTCGAGGTCAAATGACTGGTGGTGCTCATCTGCCCCCGTGCTACTGCTGCTGCCTCCCGTGAATGCTCATGTGCCTGCGTGCCCCTGTACAGGCACAGATGCACGCGCGCAACACCTGATCCCGCATCCTAATTATTTTTCGCCCGGTTCTCGGAGTTGTTCTGCTTCCGGCTGATGAATGGGAAAGTGTAGTAGTGCTGTTTCATTTCACCAGCCTCTCAAGTGTGGAAATTATGGTAAATTTGAGAACAAGCCAGATTAGATTGATAGTTACACCTCCTCCTTTAATTAGCCAACCACAGGATCTGTGGAGGCAAAGGCCGGGGGGGTGTGTCGGTGTATATAACGTGTATTGTCTATGTGAAAGATGAATCAAAAGGAGTTGCTTGAGGTGGGAAGGCTTTTCCGGAGAGGTTCCACATGTTGTCAGGTAGTCCCTCTGAATGGCAGCTTCCGGTTCGGTCCCTTAGCTTTCGGAAGTGACATTTAGTCTGATATGTGCCAGCCGTGCAATCTACCTAGCCCTGCAAAGTGCAAATATTAACCTAAATGCATATTGAGATACTGTGTGTTATCTCCTGAACTGAAATAGAGAGCGGGTGTTCCAGCGGAGGCAAGCAAATCGTGTTGATTTACAGTGGCTTGCGGATTTGGCCCATTACCGCTTCTTTATACACTTTTAAAAAGAAATGCCAACTCGATAGTTTAGGCTTTAACTGGAACATGGCAAGTAATTGTATGTTTTGCCGGACCCCTAGTAATGTTGCAGAATCTTTCTCAGAAGTTGTTCCATCGGATAGCCGATTCCTCAGGTAAGAGCTACTTGTTTGTTCAATCCTCCATCTTAGGCCTGCTCCTCAGGTGCATCCTTCTTCTCGCAGCGATTTCCTAGGAACAGATTTCGAAGAACAGCTCTGATCACAGAATCACAGATTGGTTAGGGTTGGAAAGGAGCTCTGGAGATCATCCAGTCCAACCCCCCTGCCAGAGCAGGGTCACCTACAGCAGGTTGCACAGGATGACCTCCAGGCGGGTTTTGAATGTCTCTGGGGTGGGAGACTCTACCGCCTCGCTGGGCAGCCTGTTCCAGGGCTCTGCCACCCTTAAAGTAAAGAAGTTCCTCCTCATGCTTTGATAGAAGTTCCTAGGTTCCAGTTAGCACCCGTTACCTCTTGTCCTGGATCATCTTTGATGATCCAGGACAAGAGGTAACGGGCACCAATTGGAACGTAGGAACTTGAACTTGAACTGGAACGTAGGAGTTTGAATATAGGATTATCCTTGATGATTCAGGATAGCTGTGTGTCTGACCAGTCTGTCTTTCGAAGGAGGTCCTGGGCCAGCTCCAGCCATGCTGTGCTGAGCAGAGCCCCTGGCAGCAGCCCCACAGCTCACTCCCAGTGTGCCTGAATGGAAAAGGTACCAAAGTTGCTCCAACACTTTCCGAAAAACTCTATAGTGTTACCCCACAAGCGCAAAGCGACGGCAAAGCCCGTGAAATGACACCGGTGCTTCCAGAAAATGTCAAGCTTCCTGCCCAAGGGTGACATGCCATGCGGTGGGGTCAGGGCCACGCGCTGAGCACCCGGTGCGCTGGGGTTGCCCCAGCGGTTCCTGAGCAGCTCCTGCAGTGCTGCCGCCGGTACCGTTCTGGCGGCTGTAGTTGTTTAAAAAGCCGTTGTTGTTTCCGGCGTAATCTGACGGCAGTTTTCTCGGGCATTTGGGCCTCTTCTAATAAGTGTGCTGTGAGTACATCTGCAAGCATTCACCTGTCGAGGTCAAATGACTGGTGGTGCTCATCTGCCCCCGTGCTACTGCTGCTGCCTCCCGTGAATGCTCATGTGCCTGCGTGCCCCTGTACAGGCACAGATGCACGCGCGCAACACCTGATCCCGCATCCTAATTATTTTTCGCCCGGTTCTCGGAGTTGTTCTGCTTCCGGCTGATGAATGGGAAAGTGTAGTAGTGCTGTTTCATTTCACCAGCCTCTCAAGTGTGGAAATTATGGTAAATTTGAGAACAAGCCAGATTAGATTGATAGTTACACCTCCTCCTTTAATTAGCCAACCACAGGATCTGTGGAGGCAAAGGCCGGGGGGGTGTGTCGGTGTATATAACGTGTATTGTCTATGTGAAAGATTAATCAAAAGGAGTTGCTTGAGGTGGGAAGGCTTTTCCGGAGAGGTTCCACATGTTGTCAGGTAGTCCCTCTGAATGGCAGCTTCCGGTTCGGTCCCTTAGCTTTCGGAAGTGACATTTAGTCTGATATGTGCCAGCCGTGCAATCTACCTAGCCCTGCAAAGTGCAAATATTAACCTAAATGCATATTAAGATAGTGTGTGTTAGCTCCTGAACTGAAATAGAGAGCGGGTGTTCCAGCGGAGGCAAGCAAATCGTGTTGATTTAGAGTGGCTTGAGGATTTGGCCCATTACCGCTTCTTTATACACTTTTAAAAAGAAATGCCAACTCGATAGTTTAGGCTTTAACTGGAACATGGCAAGTAATTGTATGTTTTGGCGGACCCCTAGTAATGTTGCAGAATCTTTCTCTAAAGTTGTTCCATGGGATAGCCGATTCCTCAGGTAAGAGCTACTTGTTTGTTCAATCCTCCATCTTAGGCCTGCTCCTCAGGTGCATCCTCCTTCTCGCAGCGATTTCCTAGGAACAGATTTCGAAGAACAGCTCTGATCACAGAATCACAGATTGGTTAGGGTTGGAAAGGAGCTCTGGAGATCATCCAGTCCAACCCCCCTGCCAGAGCAGGGTCACCTACAGCAGGTTGCACAGGATGACCTCCAGGCGGGTTTTGAATGTTTCTGGGGTCGGAGACTCTACCGCCTCCCTGGGCAGCCTGTTCCAGCGCTCTGCCACCCTCAAAGTAAAGAAGTTCCTCCTCATGCTTTGATAGAAGTTCCTAGGTTCCAGTTTGTACCCGTTACCTCTTGTCCTGGATCATCTTTGATGATCCAGGACAAGAGGTAACGGGCACCAATTGGAACGTAGGAACTTGAACTTGAACTGGAACGTAGGAGTTTGAATATAGGATTATCCTTGATGATTCAGGATAGCTGTGTGTCTGACCAGTCTGTCTTTCGAAGGAGGTCCTGGGCCAGCTCCAGCCATGCTGTGCTGAGCAGAGCCCCTGGCAGCAGCCCCACAGCTCACTCCCAGTGTGCCTGAATGGAAAAGGTACCAAAGTTGCTCCAACACTTTCCGAAAAAATCTATAGTGTTACCCCACAAGCGCAAAGCGACGGCAAAGCCCGTGAAATGACACCGGTGCTTCCAGAAAATGTCAAGCTTCCTGCCCAAGGGTGACATGCCATGCGGTGGGGTCAGGGCCACGCGCTGAGCACCCGGTGCGCTGGGGTTGCCCCAGCGGTTCCTGAGCAGCTCCTGCAGTGCTGCCGCCGGTACCGTTCTGGCGGCTGTAGTTGTTTAAAAAGCCGTTGTTGTTTCCGGCGTAATCTGACGGCAGTTTTCTCGGGCATTTGGGCCTCTTCTAATAAGTGTGCTGTGAGTACATCTGCAAGCATTCACCTGTCGAGGTCAAATGACTGGTGGTGCTCATCTGCCCCCGTGCTACTGCTGCTGCCTCCCGTGAATGCTCATGTGCCTGCGTGCCCCTGTACAGGCACAGATGCACGCGCGCAACACCTGATCCCGCATCCTAATTATTTTTCGCCCGGTTCTCGGAGTTGTTCTGCTTCCGGCTGATGAATGGGAAAGTGTAGTAGTGCTGTTTCATTTCACCAGCCTCTCAAGTGTGGAAATTATGGTAAATTTGAGAACAAGCCAGATTAGATTGATAGTTACACCTCCTCCTTTAATTAGCCAACCACAGGATCTGTGGAGGCAAAGGCCGGGGGGGTGTGTCGGTGTATATAAGGTGTATTGTCTATGTGAAAGATTAATCAAAAGGAGTTGCTTGAGGTGGGAAGGCTTTTCCGGAGAGGTTCCACATGTTGTCAGGTAGTCCCTCTGAATGGCAGCTTCCGGTTCGGTCCCTTAGCTTTCGGAAGTGACATTTAGTCTGATATGTGCCAGCCGTGCAATCTACCTAGCCCTGCAAAGTGCAAATATTAACCTAAATGCATATTAAGATACTGTGTGTTAGCTCCTGAACTGAAATAGAGAGCGGGTGTTCCAGCGGAGGCAAGCAAATCGTGTTGATTTACAGTGGCTTGAGGATTTGGCCCATTACCGCTTCTTTATACACTTTTAAAAAGAAATGCCAACTCGATAGTTTAGGCTTTAACTGGAACATGGCAAGTAATTGTATGTTTTGGCGGACCCCTAGTAATGTTGCAGAATCTTTCTCTAAAGTTGTTCCATGGGATAGCCGATTCCTCAGGTAAGAGCTACTTGTTTGTTCAATCCTCCATCTTAGGCCTGCTCCTCAGGTGCATCCTCCTTCTCGCAGCGATTTCCTAGGAACAGATTTCGAAGAACAGCTCTGATCACAGAATCACAGATTGGTTAGGGTTGGAAAGGAGCTCTGGAGATCATCCAGTCCAACCCCCCTGCCAGAGCAGGGTCACCTACAGCAGGTTGCACAGGATGACCTCCAGGCGGGTTTTGAATGTTTCTGGGGTGGGAGACTCTACCGCCTCCCTGGGCAGCCTGTTCCAGCACTCTGCCACCCTCAAAGTAAAGAAGTTCCTCCTCATGCTTTGATAGAAGTTCCTAGGTTCCAGTTTGTACCCGTTACCTCTTGTCCTGGATCATCTTTGATGATCCAGGACAAGAGGTAACGGGCACCAATTGGAACGTAGGAACTTGAACTTGAACTGGAACGTAGGAGTTTGAATATAGGATTATCCTTGATGATTCAGGATAGCTGTGTGTCTGACCAGTCTGTCTTTCGAAGGAGGTCCTGGGCCAGCTCCAGCCATGCTGTGCTGAGCAGAGCCCCTGGCAGCAGCCCCACAGCTCACTCCCAGTGTGCCTGAATGGAAAAGGTACCAAAGTTGCTCCAACACTTTCCGAAAAACTCTATAGTGTTACCCCACAAGCGCAAAGCGACGGCAAAGGCCGTGAAATGACACCGGTGCTTCCAGAAAATGTCAAGCTTCCTGCCCAAGGGTGACATGCCATGCGGTGGGGTCAGGGCCACGCGCTGAGCACCCGGTGCGCTGGGGTTGCCCCAGCGGTTCCTGAGCAGCTCCTGCAGTGCTGCCGCCGGTACCGTTCTGGCGGCTGTAGTTGTTTAAAAAGCCGTTGTTGTTTCCGGCGTAATCTGACGGCAGTTTTCTCGGGCATTTGGGCCTCTTCTAATAAGTGTGCTGTGAGTACATCTGCAAGCATTCACCTGTCGAGGTCAAATGACTGGTGGTGCTCATCTGCCCCCGTGCTACTGCTGCTGCCTCCCGTGAATGCTCATGTGCCTGCGTGCCCCTGTACAGGCACAGATGCACGCGCGCAACACCTGATCCCGCATCCTAATTATTTTTCGCCCGGTTCTCGGAGTTGTTCTGCTTCCGGCTGATGAATGGGAAAGTGTAGTAGTGCTGTTTCATTTCACCAGCCTCTCAAGTGTGGAAATTATGGTAAATTTGAGAACAAGCCAGATTAGATTGATAGTTACACCTCCTCCTTTAATTAGCCAACCACAGGATCTGTGGAGGCAAAGGCCGGGGGGGTGTGTCGGTGTATATAACGTGTATTGTCTATGTGAAAGATTAATCAAAAGGAGTTGCTTGAGGTGGGAAGGCTTTTCCGGAGAGGTTCCACATGTTGTCAGGTAGTCCCTCTGAATGGCAGCTTCCGGTTCGGTCCCTTAGCTTTCGGAAGTGACATTTAGTCTGATATGTGCCAGCCGTGCAATCTACCTAGCCCTGCAAAGTGCAAATATTAACCTAAATGCATATTAAGATACTGTGTGTTAGCTCCTGAACTGAAATAGAGAGCGGGTGTTCCAGCGGAGGCAAGCAAATCGTGTTGATTTAGAGTGGCTTGAGGATTTGGCCCATTACCGCTTCTTTATACACTTTTAAAAAGAAATGCCAACTCGATAGTTTAGGCTTTAACTGGAACATGGCAAGTAATTGTATGTTTTGGCGGACCCCTAGTAATGTTGCAGAATCTTTCTCTAAAGTTGTTCCATGGGATAGCCGATTCCTCAGGTAAGAGCTACTTGTTTGTTCAATCCTCCATCTTAGGCCTGCTCCTCAGGTGCATCCTCCTTCTCGCAGCGATTTCCTAGGAACAGATTTCGAAGAACAGCTCTGATCACAGAATCACAGATTGGTTAGGGTTGGAAAGGAGCTCTGGAGATCATCCAGTCCAACCCCCCTGCCAGAGCAGGGTCACCTACAGCAGGTTGCACAGGATGACCTCCAGGCGGGTTTTGAATGTTTCTGGGGTGGGAGACTCTACCGCCTCGCTGGGCAGCCTCTTCCAGCGCTCTGCCACCCTCAAAGTAAAGAAGTTCCTCCTCATGCTTTGATAGAAGTTCCTAGGTTCCAGTTAGCACCCGTTACCTCTTGTCCTGGATCATCAAAGATGATCCAGGACAAGAGGTAACGGGCACCAATTGGAACGTAGGAACTTGAACTTGAACTGGAACGTAGGAGTTTGAATATGGGATTATCCTTGATGATTCAGGATAGCTGTGTGTCTGACCAGTCTGTCTTTCGAAGGAGGTCCTGGGCCAGCTCCAGCCATGCTGTGCTGAGCAGAGCCCCTGGCAGCAGCCCCACACCTCACTCCCAGTGTGCCTGAATGGAAAAGGTACCAAAGTTGCTCCAACACTTTCTGAAAAACTCTATAGTGTTACCCCACAAGCGCAAAGCGACGGCAAAGCCCGTGAAATGACACCGGTGCTTCCAGAAAATGTCAAGCTTCCTGCCCAAGGGTGACATGCCATGCGGTGGGGTCAGGGCCACGCGCTGAGCACCCGGTGCGCTGGGGTTGCCCCAGCGGTTCCTGAGCAGCTCCTGCAGTGCTGCCGCCGGTACCGTTCTGGCGGCTGTAGTTGTTTAAAAAGCCGTTGTTGTTTCCGGCGTAATCTGACGGCAGTTTTCTCGGGCATTTGGGCCTCTTCTAATAAGTGTGCTGTGAGTACATCTGCAAGCATTCACCTGTCGAGGTCAAATGACTGGTGGTGCTCATCTGCCCCCGTGCTACTGCTGCTGCCTCCCGTGAATGCTCATGTGCCTGCGTGCCCCTGTACAGGCACAGATGCACGCGCGCAACACCTGATCCCGCATCCTAATTATTTTTCGCCCGGTTCTCGGAGTTGTTCTGCTTCCGGCTGATGAATGGGAAAGTGTAGTAGTGCTGTTTCATTTCACCAGCCTCTCAAGTGTGGAAATTATGGTAAATTTGAGAACAAGCCAGATTAGATTGATAGTTACACCTCCTCCTTTAATTAGCCAACCACAGGATCTGTGGAGGCAAAGGCCGGGGGGTTGTGTCGGTGTATATAAGGTGTATTGTCTATGTGAAAGATTAATCAAAAGGAGTTGCTTGAGGTGGGAAGGCTTTTCCGGAGAGGTTCCACATGTTGTCAGGTAGTCCCTCTGAATGGCAGCTTCCGGTTCGGTCCCTTAGCTTTCGGAAGTGACATTTAGTCTGATATGTGCCAGCCGTGCAATCTACCTAGCCCTGCAAAGTGCAAATATTAACCTAAATGCATATTAAGATACTGTGTGTTAGCTCCTGAACTGAAATAGAGAGCGGGTGTTCCAGCGGAGGCAAGCAAATCGTGTTGATTTAGAGTGGCTTGAGGATTTGGCCCATTACCGCTTCTTTATACACTTTTAAAAAGAAATGCCAACTCGATAGTTTAGGCTTTAACTGGAACATGGCAAGTAATTGTATGTTTTGGCGGACCCCTAGTAATGTTGCAGAATCTTTCTCTAAAGTTGTTCCATGGGATAGCCGATTCCTCAGGTAAGAGCTACTTGTTTGTTCAATCCTCCATCTTAGGCCTGCTCCTCAGGTGCATCCTCCTTCTCGCAGCGATTTCCTAGGAACAGATTTCGAAGAACAGCTCTGATCACAGAATCACAGATTGGTTAGGGTTGGAAAGGAGCTCTGGAGATCATCCAGTCCAACCCCCCTGCCAGAGCAGGGTCACCTACAGCAGGTTGCACAGGATGACCTCCAGGCGGGTTTTGAATGTTTCTGGGGTGGGAGACTCTACCGCCTCGCTGGGCAGCCTCTTCCAGCGCTCTGCCACCCTCAAAGTAAAGAAGTTCCTCCTCATGCTTTGATAGAAGTTCCTAGGTTCCAGTTAGCACCCGTTACCTCTTGTCCTGGATCATCAAAGATGATCCAGGACTTGAGGTAACGGGCACCAATTGGAACGTAGGAACTTGAACTTGAACTGGAACGTAGGAGTTTGAATATGGGATTATCCTTGATGATTCAGGATAGCTGTGTGTCTGACCAGTCTGTCTTTCGAAGGAGGTCCTGGGCCAGCTCCAGCCATGCTGTGCTGAGCAGAGCCCCTGGCAGCAGCCCCACAGCTCACTCCCAGTGTGCCTGAATGGAAAAGGTACCAAAGTTGCTCCAACACTTTCTGAAAAACTCTATAGTGTTACCCCACAAGCGCAAAGCGACGGCAAAGCCCGTGAAATGACACCGGTGCTTCCAGAAAATGTCAAGCTTCCTGCCCAAGGGTGACATGCCATGCGGTGGGGTCAGGGCCACGCGCTGAGCACCCGGTGCGCTGGGGTTGCCCCAGCGGTTCCTGAGCAGCTCCTGCAGTGCTGCCGCCGGTACCGTTCTGGCGGCTGTAGTTGTTTAAAAAGCCGTTGTTGTTTCCGGCGTAATCTGACGGCAGTTTTCTCGGGCATTTGGGCCTCTTCTAATAAGTGTGCTGTGAGTACATCTGCAAGCATTCACCTGTCGAGGTCAAATGACTGGTGGTGCTCATCTGCCCCCGTGCTACTGCTGCTGCCTCCCGTGAATGCTCATGTGCCTGCGTGCCCCTGTACAGGCACAGATGCACGCGCGCAACACCTGATCCCGCATCCTAATTATTTTTCGCCCGGTTCTCTGAGTTGTTCTGCTTCCAGCTGATGAATGGGAAAGTGTAGTAGTGCTGTTTCATTTCACCAGCCTCTCAAGTGTGGAAATTATGGTAAATTTGAGAACAAGCCAGATTAGATTGATAGTTACACCTCCTCCTTTAATTAGCCAACCACAGGATCTGTGGAGGCAAAGGCCGGGGGGGTGTGTCGTTGTATATAACGTGTATTTTCTATGTGAAAGATGAATCAAAAGGAGTTGCTTGAGGTGGGAAGGCTTTTCTGGAGAGGTTCCACATGTTGTCAGGTAGTCCCTCTGAATGGCAGCTTCCGGTTCGGTCCCTTAGCTTTCGGACGTGACATTTAGTCTGATATGTGCCAGCCGTGCAATCTACCTAGCCCTGCAAAGTGCAAATATTAACCTAAATGCATATTAAGATACTGTGTGTTAGCTCCTGAACTGAAATAGAGAGCGGGTGTTCCAGCGGAGGCAAGCAAATTGTGTTGATTTACAGTGGCTTGAGGATTTGGCCCATTACCGCTTCTTTATACACTTTTCAAAAGAAATGCCAACTCGATAGTTTAGGCTTTAACTGGAACATGGCAAGTAATTGTATGTTTTGGCGGACCCCTAGTAATGTTGCAGAATCTTTCTCAGAAGTTGTTCCATGGGATAGCCGATTCCTCAGGTAAGAGCTACTTGTTTGTTCAATCCTCCATCTTAGGCCTGCTCCTCAGGTGCGTCCTCCTTCTCGCAGCGATTTCCTAGGAACAGATTTCGAAGAACAGCTCTGATCACAGAATCACAGATTGGTTAGGGTTGGAAAGGAGCTCTGGAGATCATCCAGTCCAACCCCCCTGCCAGAGCAGGGTCACCTACAGCAGGTTGCACAGGATGACCTCCAGGCGGGTTTTGAATGTCTCTGGGGTGGGAGACTCTACCGCCTCCCTGGGCAGCCTGTTCCAGCGCTCTGCCACCCTCAAAGTAAAGAAGTTCCTCCTCATGCTTTGATAGAAGTTCCTAGGTTCCAGTTTGTACCCGTTACCTCTTGTCCTGGATCATCTTTGATGATCCAGGACAAGAGGTAACGGGCACCAATTGGAACGTAGGAACTTGAACTTGAACTGGAACGTAGGAGCTTGAACATAGGATTATCCTTGATGATTCAGGATAGCTGTGTGTCTGACCAGTCTGTCTTTCGAAGGAGGTCCTGGACCAGCTCCAGCCATGCTGTGCTGAGCAGAGCCCCTGGCAGCAGCCCCACAGCTCACTCCCAGTGTGCCTGAATGGAAAAGGTACCAAAGTTGCTCCAACACTTTCCGAAAAACTCTATAGTGTTACCCCACAAGCGCAAAGCGACGGCAAAGGCCGTGAAATGACACCGGTGCTTCCAGAAAATGTCAAGCTTCCTGCCCAAGGGTGACATGCCATGCGGTGGGGTCAGGGCCACGCGCTGAGCACCCGGTGCGCTGGGGTTGCCCCAGCGGTTCCTGAGCAGCTCCTGCAGTGCTGCCGCCGGTACCGTTCTGGCGGCTGTAGTTGTTTAAAAAGCCGTTGTTGTTTCCGGCGTAATCTGACGGCAGTTTTCTCGGGCATTTGGGCCTCTTCTAATAAGTGTGCTGTGAGTACATCTGCAAGCATTCACCTGTCGAGGTCAAATGACTGGTGGTGCTCATCTGCCCCCGTGCTACTGCTGCTGCCTCCCGTGAATGCTCATGTGCCTGCGTGCCCCTGTACAGGCACAGATGCACGCGCGCAACACCTGATCCCGCATCCTAATTATTTTTCGCCCGGTTCTCGGAGTTGTTCTGCTTCCGGCTGATGAATGGGAAAGTGTAGTAGTGCTGTTTCATTTCACCAGCCTCTCAAGTGTGGAAATTATGGTAAATTTGAGAACAAGCCAGATTAGATCGATAGTTACACCTCCTCCTTTAATTAGCCAACCACAGGATCTGTGGAGACAAAGGCCGGAGGTGTGTGTCGGTGTATATAAGGTGTATTGTCTATGTGAAAGATTAATCAAAAGGAGTTGCTTGAGGTGGGAAGGCTTTTCTGGAGAGGTTCCACATGTTGTCAGGTAGTCCCTCTGAATGGCAGCTTCCGGTTCGGTCCCTTAGCTTTCGGAAGTGACATTTAGTCTGATATGTGCCAGCCGTGCAATCTACCTAGCCCTGCAAAGTGCAAATATTAACCTAAATGCATATTAAGATACTGTGTGTTAGCTCCTGAACTGAAATAGAGAGCGGGTGTTCCAGCGGAGGCAAGCAAATCCTGTTGATTTACAGTGGCTTGAGGATATGGCCCATTACCACTTCTTTATACACTTTTAAAAAGAAATGCCAACTCGATAGTTTAGGCTTTAACTGGAACATGGCAAGTAATTGTATGTTTTGGCGGACCCCTAGTAATGTTGCAGAATCTTTCTCAGAAGTTGTTCCATGGGATAGCCGATTCCTCAGGTAAGAGCTACTTGTTTGTTCAATCCTCCATCTTAGGCCTGCTCCTCAGGTGCATCCTCCTTCTCGCAGCGATTTCCTAGGAACAGATTTCGAAGAACAGCTCTGATCACAGAATCACAGATTGGTTAGGGTTGGAAAGGAGCTCTGGAGATCATGTAGTGCAACCCCCCTGCCAGAGCAGGGTCACCTACAGCAGGTTGCACAGGATGACCTCCAGGCGGGTTTTGAATGTCTCTGGGGTGGGAGACTCTACTGCCTCCCTGGGCAGCCTGTTCCAGCACTCTGCCACCCTCAAAGTAAAGAAGTTCCTCCTCATGCTTTGATAGAAGTTCCTAGGTTCCAGTTTGTACCCGTTACCTCTTGTCCTGGATCATCTTTGATGATCCAGGACAAGAGGTAACGGGCACCAATTGGAACGTAGGAACTTAAACTTGAACTGGAACGTAGGAGCTTGAACATAGGATTATCCTTGATGATTCAGGATAGCTGTGTGTCTGACCAGTCTGTCTTTCGAAGGAGGTCCTGGGCCAGCTCCAGCCATGCTGTGCTGAGCAGAGCCCCTGGCAGCAGCCCCACACCTCACTCCCAGTGTGCCTGAATGGAAAAGGTACCAAAGTTGCTCCAACACTTTCTGAAAAACTCTATAGTGTTACCCCACAAGCGCAAAGCGACGGCAAAGCCCGTGAAATGACACCGGTGCTTCCAGAAAATGTCAAGCTTCCTGCCCAAGGGTGACATGCCATGCGGTGGGGTCAGGGCCACGCGCTGAGCACCCGGTGCGCTGGGGTTGCCCCAGCGGTTCCTGAGCAGCTCCTGCAGTGCTGCCGCCGGTACCGTTCTGGCGGCTGTAGTTGTTTAAAAAGCCGTTGTTGTTTCCGGCGTAATCTGACGGCAGTTTTCTCGGGCATTTGGGCCTCTTCTAATAAGTGTGCTGTGAGTACATCTGCAAGCATTCACCTGTCGAGGTCAAATGACTGGTGGTGCTCATCTGCCCCCGTGCTACTGCTGCTGCCTCCCGTGAATGCTCATGTGCCTGCGTGCCCCTGTACAGGCACAGATGCATGCGCGCAACACCTGATCCCGCATCCTAATTATTTTTCGCCCGGTTCTCTGAGTTGTTCTGCTTCCGGCTGATGAATGGGAAAGTGTAGTAGTGCTGTTTCATTTCACCAGCCTCTCAAGTGTGGAAATTATGGTAAATTTGAGAACAAGCCAGATTAGATTGATAGTTACACCTCCTCCTTTAATTAGCCAACCACAGGATCTGTGGAGGCAAAGGCCGGGGGGGTGTGTCGGTGTATACAACGTGTATTGTCTATGTGAAAGATTAATCAAAAGGAGTTGCTTGAGGTGGGAAGGCTTTTCCGGAGAGGTTCCACATGTTGTCAGGTAGTCCCTCTGAATGGCAGCTTCCGGTTCGGTCCCTTAGCTTTCGGACGTGACAATTAGTCTGATATGTGCCAGCCGTGCAATCTACCTAGCCCTGCAAAGTGCAAATATTAACCTAAATGCATATTAAGATACTGTGTGTTAGCTCCTGAACTGAAATAGAGAGCGGGTGTTCCAGCGGAGGCAAGCAAATCGTGTTGATTTAGAGTGGCTTGAGGATTTGGCCCATTACCGCTTCTTTATACACTTTTAAAAAGAAATGCCAACTCGATAGTTTAGGCTTTAACTGGAACATGGCAAGTAATTGTATGTTTTGGCAGACCCCTAGTAATGTTGCAGAATCTTTCTCAGAAGTTGTTCCATGGGATAGCCGATTCCTCAGGTAAGAGCTACTTGTTTGTTCAATCCTCCATCTTAGGCCTGCTCCTCAGGTGCATCCTCCTTCTCGCAGCGATTTCCTAGGAACAGATTTCGAAGAACAGCTCTGATCACAGAATCACAGATTGGTTAGGGTTAGAAAGGAGCTCTGGAGATCATGTAGTGCAACCCCCCTGCCAGAGCAGGGTCACCTACAGCAGGTTGCACAGGATGACCTCCAGGCGGGTTTTGAATGTCTCTGGGGTGGGAGACTCTACCGCCTCCCTGGGCAGCCGTTTCCAGCGCTCTGCCACCCTCAAAGTAAAGAAGTTCCTCCTCATGCTTTGATAGAAGTTCCTAGGTTCCAGTTTGTACCCGTTACCTCTTGTCCTGGATCATCTTTGATGATCCAGGCCAAGAGGTAACGGGCACCAATTGGAACGTAGGAACTTGAACTTGAACTGGAACGTAGGAACTTGAACATAGGATTATCCTTGATGATTCAGGATAGCTGTGTGTCTGACCAGTCTGTCTTTCGAAGGAGGTCCTGGGCCAGCTCCAGCCATGCTGTGCTGAGCAGAGCCCCTGGCAGCAGCCCCACACCTCACTCCCAGTGTGCCTGAATGGAAAAGGTACCAAAGTTGCTCCAACACTTTCTGAAAAACTCTATAGTGTTACCCCACAAGCGCAAAGCGACGGCAAAGCCCGTGAAATGACACCGGTGCTTCCAGAAAATGTCAAGCTTCCTGCCCAAGGGTGACATGCCATGCGGTGGGGTCAGGGCCACGCGCTGAGCACCCGGTGCGCTGGGGTTGCCCCAGCGGTTCCTGAGCAGCTCCTGCAGTGCTGCCGCCGGTACCGTTCTGGCGGCTGTAGTTGTTTAAAAAGCCGTTGTTGTTTCCGGCGTAATCTGACGGCAGTTTTCTCGGGCATTTGGGCCTCTTCTAATAAGTGTGCTGTGAGTACATCTGCAAGCATTCACCTGTCGAGGTCAAATGACTGGTGGTGCTCATCTGCCCCCGTGCTACTGCTGCTGCCTCCCGTGAATGCTCATGTGCCTGCGTGCCCCTGTACAGGCACAGATGCATGCGCGCAACACCTGATCCCGCATCCTAATTATTTTTCGCCCGGTTCTCTGAGTTGTTCTGCTTCCGGCTGATGAATGGGAAAGTGTAGTAGTGCTGTTTCATTTCACCAGCCTCTCAAGTGTGGAAATTATGGTAAATTTGAGAACAAGCCAGATTAGATTGATAGTTACACCTCCTCCTTTAATTAGCCAACCACAGGATCTGTGGAGGCAAAGGCCGGGGGGGTGTGTCGGTGTATACAACGTGTATTGTCTATGTGAAAGATTAATCAAAAGGAGTTGCTTGAGGTGGGAAGGCTTTTCCGGAGAGGTTCCACATGTTGTCAGGTAGTCCCTCTGAATGGCAGCTTCCGGTTCGGTCCCTTAGCTTTCGGACGTGACAATTAGTCTGATATGTGCCAGCCGTGCAATCTACCTAGCCCTGCAAAGTGCAAATATTAACCTAAATGCATATTAAGATACTGTGTGTTAGCTCCTGAACTGAAATAGAGAGCGGGTGTTCCAGCGGAGGCAAGCAAATCGTGTTGATTTAGAGTGGCTTGAGGATTTGGCCCATTACCGCTTCTTTATACACTTTTAAAAAGAAATGCCAACTCGATAGTTTAGGCTTTAACTGGAACATGGCAAGTAATTGTATGTTTTGGCGGACCCCTAGTAATGTTGCAGAATCTTTCTCAGAAGTTGTTCCATGGGATAGCCGATTCCTCAGGTAAGAGCTACTTGTTTGTTCAATCCTCCATCTTAGGCCTGCTCCTCAGGTGCATCCTCCTTCTCGCAGCGATTTCCTAGGAACAGATTTCGAAGAACAGCTCTGATCACAGAATCACAGATTGGTTAGGGTTAGAAAGGAGCTCTGGAGATCATGTAGTGCAACCCCCCTGCCAGAGCAGGGTCACCTACAGCAGGTTGCACAGGATGACCTCCAGGCGGGTTTTGAATGTCTCTGGGGTGGGAGACTCTACCGCCTCCCTGGGCAGCCGTTTCCAGCGCTCTGCCACCCTCAAAGTAAAGAAGTTCCTCCTCATGCTTTGATAGAAGTTCCTAGGTTCCAGTTTGTACCCGTTACCTCTTGTCCTGGATCATCTTTGATGATCCAGGACAAGAGGTAACGGGCACCAATTGGAACGTAGGAACTTGAACTTGAACTGGAAGGTAGGAACTTGAACTTGAACATAGGATTATCCTTGATGATTCAGGATAGCTGTGTGTCTGACCAGTCTGTCTTTCGATGGAGGTCCTGGGCCAGCTCCAGCTATGCTGTGCTGAGCAGAGCCCCTGGCAGCAGCCCCACAGCTCACTCCCAGTGTGCCTGAATGGAAAAGGTACCAAAGTTGCTCCAACACTTTCTGAAAAACTCTATAGTGTTACCCCACAAGCGCAAAGCGACGGCAAAGCCCATGAAATGACACTGGTGCTTCCAGAAAATGTCAAGCTTCCTGCCCAAGGGTGACATGCCATGCGGTGGGGTCAGGGCCACGCGCTGAGCACCCGGTGCGCTGGGGTTGCCCCAGCGGTTCCTGAGCAGCTCCTGCAGTGCTGCCGCCGGTACCGTTCTGGCGGCTGTAGTTGTTTAAAAAGCCGTTGTTGTTTCCGGCGTAATCTGACGGCAGTTTTCTCGGGCATTTGGGCCTCTTCTAATAAGTGTGCTGTGAGTACATCTGCAAGCATTCACCTGTCGAGGTCAAATGACTGGTGGTGCTCATCTGCCCCCGTGCTACTGCTGCTGCCTCCCGTGAATGCTCATGTGCCTGCGTGCCCCTGTACAGGCACAGATGCACGCGCGCAACACCTGATCCCGCATCCTAATTATTTTTCGCCCGGTTCTCTGAGTTGTTCTGCTTCCGGCTGATGAATGGGAAAGTGTAGTAGTGCTGTTTCATTTCACCAGCCTCTCAAGTGTGGAAATTATGGTAAATTTGAGAACAAGCCAGATTAGATTGATAGTTACACCTCCTCCTTTAATTAGCTAACCACAGGATCTGTGGAGGCAAAGGCCGGGGGGGTGTGTCGGTGTATATAACGTGTATTGTCTATGTGAAAGATTAACGTGTATTGTCTATGTGAAAGATTAATCAAAAGGAGTTGCTTGAGGTGGGAAGGCTTTTCCAGAGAGGTTCCACATGTTGTCAGGTAGTCCCTCTGAATGGCAGCTTCCGGTTCGGTCCCTTAGCTTTCGGAAGTGACATTTAGTCTGATATGTGCCAGCCGTGCAATCTACCTAGCCCCGCAAAGTGCAAATATTAACCTAAATGCATATTAAGATACTGTGTGTTAGCTCCTGAACTGAAATAGAGAGCGGGTGTTCCAGCGGAGGCAAGCAAATCGTGTTGATTTACAGTGGCTTGAGGATTTGGCCCATTACCGCTTCTTTATACACTTTTAAAAAGAAATGCCAACTCGATATTTTAGGCTTTAACTGGAACATGGCAAGTAATTGTATGCTTTGGCGGACCCCTAGTAATGTTGCAGAATCTTTCTCAGAAGTTGTTCCATGGGATAGCCGATTCCTCAGGTAAGAGCTACTTGTTTGTTCAATCCTCCATCTTCGGCCTGCTCCTCAGGTGCATCCTCCTTCTCGCAGCGATTTCCTAGGAACAGATTTCGAAGAACAGCTCTGATCACAGAATCACAGATTGGTTAGGGTTGGAAAGGAGCTCTGGAGATCATCCAGTCCAACCCCCTGCCAGAGCAGGGTCACCTACAGCAGGTTGCACAGGATGACCTCCAGGCGGGTTTTGAATGTCTCTGGGGTGGGAGACTCTACTGCCTCCCTGGGCAGCCTGTTCCAGCGCTCTGCCACCCTCAAAGTAAAGAAGTTCCTCCTCATGCTTTGATAGAAGTTCCTAGGTTCCAGTTTGTACCCGTTACCTCTTGTCCTGGATCATCTTTGATGATCCAGGACAAGAGGTAACGGGCACCAATTGGAACGTAGGAACTTGATCTTGAACTGGAACGTAGGAACTTGAACATAGGATTATCCTTGATGATTCAGGATAGCTGTGTGTCTGACCAGTCTGTCTTTCGAAGGAGGTCCTGGGCCAGCTCCAGCCATGCTGTGCTGAGCAGAGCCCCTGGCAGCAGCCCCACACCTCACTCCCAGTGTGCCTGAATGGAAAAGGTACCAAAGTTGCTCCAACACTTTCTGAAAAACTCTATAGTGTTACCCCACAAGCGCAAAGCGACGGCAAAGCCCATGAAATGACACTGGTGCTTCCAGAAAATGTCAAGCTTCCTGCCCAAGGGTGACATGCCATGCGGTGGGGTCAGGGCCACGCGCTGAGCACCCGGTGCGCTGGGGTTGCCCCAGCGGTTCCTGAGCAGCTCCTGCAGTGCTGCCGCCGGTACCGTTCTGGCGGCTGTAGTTGTTTAAAAAGCCGTTGTTGTTTCCGGCGTAATCTGACGGCAGTTTTCTCGGGCATTTGGGCCTCTTCTAATAAGTGTGCTGTGAGTACATCTGCAAGCATTCACCTGTCGAGGTCAAATGACTGGTGGTGCTCATCTGCCCCCGTGCTACTGCTGCTGCCTCCCGTGAATGCTCATGTGCCTGCGTGCCCCTGTACAGGCACAGATGCACGCGCGCAACACCTGATCCCGCATCCTAATTATTTTTCGCCCGGTTCTCTGAGTTGTTCTGCTTCCGGCTGATGAATGGGAAAGTGTAGTAGTGCTGTTTCATTTCACCAGCCTCTCAAGTGTGGAAATTATGGTAAATTTGAGAACAAGCCAGATTAGATTGATAGTTACACCTCCTCCTTTAATTAGCTAACCACAGGATCTGTGGAGGCAAAGGCCGGGGGGGTGTGTCGGTGTATATAACGTGTATTGTCTATGTGAAAGATTAACGTGTATTGTCTATGTGAAAGATTAATCAAAAGGAGTTGCTTGAGGTGGGAAGGCTTTTCCAGAGAGGTTCCACATGTTGTCAGGTAGTCCCTCTGAATGGCAGCTTCCGGTTCGGTCCCTTAGCTTTCGGAAGTGACATTTAGTCTGATATGTGCCAGCCGTGCAATCTACCTAGCCCCGCAAAGTGCAAATATTAACCTAAATGCATATTAAGATACTGTGTGTTAGCTCCTGAACTGAAATAGAGAGCGGGTGTTCCAGCGGAGGCAAGCAAATCGTGTTGATTTACAGTGGCTTGAGGATTTGGCCCATTACCGCTTCTTTATACACTTTTAAAAAGAAATGCCAACTCGATAGTTTAGGCTTTAACTGGAACATGGCAAGTAATTGTATGTTTTGGCGGACCCCTAGTAATGTTGCAGAATCTTTCTCAGAAGTTGTTCCATGGGATAGCCGATTCCTCAGGTAAGAGCTACTTGTTTGTTCAATCCTCCATCTTAGGCCTGCTCCTCAGGTGCATCCTCCTTCTCGCAGCGATTTCCTAGGAACAGATTTCGAAGAACAGCTCTGATCACAGAATCACAGATTGGTTAGGGTTGGAAAGGAGCTCTGGAGATCATGTAGTGCAACCCCCCTGCCAGAGCAGGGTCACCTACAGCAGGTTGCACAGGATGACCTCCAGGCGGGTTTTGAATGTCTCTGGGGTGGGAGACTCTACCACCTCCCTGGGCAGCCTGTTCCAGCGCTCTGCCACCCTCAAAGTAAAGAAGTTCCTCCTCATGCTTTGATAGAAGTTCCTAGGTTCCAGTTTGTACCCGTTACCTCTTGTCCTGGATCATCTTTGATGATCCAGGACAAGAGGTAACGGGCACCAATTGGAACGTAGGAACTTGAACTTGAACTGGAAGGTAGGAACTTGAACTTGAACATAGGATTATCCTTGATGATTCAGGATAGCTGTGTGTCTGACCAGTCTGTCTTTCGAAGGAGGTCCTGGGCCAGCTCCAGCCATGCTGTGCTGAGCAGAGCCCCTGGCAGCAGCCCCACAGCTCACTCCCAGTATGCCTGAATGGAAAAGGTACCAAAGTTGCTCCAACACTCTCTGAAAAACTCTATAGTGTTACCCCACAAACGCAAAGCGACGGCAAAGCCCGTGAAATGACACCGGTGCTTCCAGAAAATGTCAAGCTTCCTGCCCAAGGGTGACATGCCATGCGGTGGGGTCAGGGCCACGCGCTGAGCACCCGGTGCGCTGGGGTTGCCCCAGCGGTTCCTGAGCAGCTCCTGCAGTGCTGCCGCCGGTACCGTTCTGGCGGCTGTAGTTGTTTAAAAAGCCGTTGTTGTTTCCGGCGTAATCTGACGGCAGTTTTCTCGGGCATTTGGGCCTCTTCGAATAAGTGTGCTGTGAGTACATCTGCAAGCATTCACCTGTCGAGGTCAAATGACTGGTGGTGCTCATCTCCCCCCGTGCTACTGCTGCTGCTGCCTCCCGTGAATGCTCATGTGCCTGCGTGCCCCTGTACAGGCACAGATGCATGCGCGCAACACCTGATCCCGCATCCTAATTATTTTTCGCCCGGTTCTCGGAGTTGTTCTGCTTCCGGCTGATGAATGGGAAAGTGTAGTAGTGCTGTTTCATTTCACCAGCCTCTCAAGTGTGGAAATTATGGTAAATTTGAGAACAAGCGAGATTAGATTGATAGTTACACCTCCTCCTTTAATTAGCCAACCACAGGATCTGTGGAGGCAAAGGCCGGGGGGGTGTGTCGGTGTATATAACGTGTATTGTCTATGTGAAAGATTAATCAAAAGGAGTTGCTTGAGGTGGGAAGTCTTTTCCGGAGAGGTTCCACATGTTGTCAGGTAGTCCCTCTGAATGGCAGCTTCCGGTTCGGTCCCTTAGCTTTCGGAAGTGACATTTAGTCTGATATGTGCCAGCCGTGCAATCTACCTAGCCCTGCAAAGTGCAAATATTAACCTAAATGAATATTAAGATACTGTGTGTTAGCTCCTGAACTGAAATAGAGAGCGGGTGTTCCAGCGGAGGCAAGCAAATCGTGTTGATTTACAGTGGCTTGAGGATTTGGCCCATTACCGCTTCTTTATACACTTTTAAAAAGAAATGCCAACTCGATAGTTTAGGCTTTAACTGGAACATGGCAAGTAATTGTATGTTTTGGCGGACCCCTAGTAATGTTGCAGAATCTTTCTCAGAAGTTGTTCCATGGGATAGCCGATTCCTCAGGTAAGAGCTACTTGTTTGTTCAATCCTCCATCTTAGGCCTGCTCCTCAGGTGCGTCCTCCTTCTCGCAGCGATTTCCTAGGAACAGATTTCGAAGAACAGCTCTGATCACAGAATCACAGATTGGTTAGGGTTGGAAAGGAGCTCTGGAGATCATGTAGTGCAACCCCCCTGCCAGAGCAGGGTCACCTACAGCAGGTTGCACAGGATGACCTCCAGGCGGGTTTTGAATGTTTCTGGGGTGGGAGACTCTACCGCCTACCTGGGCAGCCTGTTCCAGCGCTCTGCCACCCTCAAAGTAAAGAAGTTCCTCCTCATGCTTTGATAGAAGTTCCTACGTTCCAGTTTGTACCCGTTACCTCTTGTCCTGGATCATCTTTGATGATCCAGGACAAGAGGTAATGGGCACCAATTGGAACGTAGGAACTTCAACTTGAACTGGAACGTAGGAACTTGAACATAGGATTATCCTTGATGATTCAGGATAGCTGTGTGTCTGACCAGTCTGTCTTTCGAAGGAGGTCCTGGGCCAGCTCCAGCCATGCTGTGCTGAGCAGAGCCCCTGGCAGCAGCCCCACAGCTCACTCCCAGTGTGCCTGAATGGAAAAGGTACCAAAGTTGCTCCAACACTTTCTGAAAAACTCTATAGTGTTACCCCACAAGCGCAAAGCAACGGCAAAGCCCGTGAAATGACACCGGTGCTTCCAGAAAATGTCAAGCTTCCTGCCCAAGGGTGACATGCCATGCGGTGGGGTCAGGGCCACGCGCTGACCACCCGGTGCGCTGGGGTTGCCCCAGCGGTTCCTGAGCAGCTCCTGCAGTGCTGCCGCCGGTACCGTTCTGGCGGCTGTAGTTGTTTAAAAAGCCGTTGTTGTTTCCGGCGTAATCTGACGGCAGTTTTCTCGGGCATTTGGGCCTCTTCTAATAAGTGTGCTGTGAGTACATCTGCAAGCATTCACCTGTCGAGGTCAAATGACTGGTGGTGCTCATCTGCCCCCGTGCTACTGCTGCTGCCTCCCGTGAATGCTCATGTGCCTGCGTGCCCCTGTACAGGCACAGATGCACGCGCGCAACACCTGATCCCGCATCCTAATTATTTTTCGCCCGGTTCTCGGAGTTGTTCTGCTTCCGGCTGATGAATGGGAAAGTGTAGTAGTGCTGTTTCATTTCACCAGCCTCTCAAGTGTGGAAATTATGGTAAATTTGAGAACAAGCCAGATTAGATTGATAGTTACACCTCCTCCTTTAATTAGCCAACCACAGGATCTGTGGAGGCAAAGGCCGGGGGGGTGTGTCGGTGTATATAACGTGTATTGTCTATGTGAAAGATTAATCAAAAGGAGTTGCTTGAGGTGGGAAGGCTTTTCCGGAGAGGTTCCACATGTTGTCAGGTAGTCCCTCTGAATGGCAGCTTCCGGTTCGGTCCCTTAGCTTTCGGAAGTGACATTTAGTCTGATATGTGCCAGCCGTGCAATCTACCTAGCCCTGCAAAAGGCAAATATTAACCTAAATGCATATTAAGATACTGTGTGTTAACTCCTGAACTGAAATAGAGAGCGGGTGTTCCAGCGGAGGCAAGCAAATCGTGTTGATTTACAGTGGCTTGAGGATTTGGCCCATTACCGCTTCTTTATACACTTTTAAAAAGAAATGCCAACTCGATAGTTTAGGCTTTAACTGGAACATGGCAAGTAATTGTATGTTTTGGCGGACCCCTAGTAATGTTGCAGAATCTTTCTCAGAAGTTGTTCCATGGGATAGCCGATTCCTCAGGTAAGAGCTACTTGTTTGTTCAATCCTCCATCTTAGGCCTGCTCCTCAGGTGCATCCTCCTTCTCGCAGCGATTTCCTAGGAACAGATTTCGAAGAACAGCTCTGATCACAGAATCACAGATTAGTTAGGGTTGGAAAGGACCTCTGGAGATCATCCAGCCCAACTCCCCTGCCAGAGCAGGGTCACCTACAGCAGGTTGCACAGGATGACCTCCAGGCGGCTTTTGAATGTCTCTGGGGTGGGAGACTCTACCGCCTCCCTGGGCAGCCTGTTCCAGCGCTCTGCCACCCTCAAAGTAAAGAAGTTCCTCCTCATGCTTTGATAGAAGTTCCTAGGTTCCAGTTTGTACCCGTTACCTCTTGTCCTGGATCATCTTTGATGATCCAGGACAAGAGGTAACGGGCACCAATTGGAACGTAGGAACTTGAACTTGAACTGGAACGTAGGAGCTTGAACATAGGATTATCCTTGATGATTCAGGATAGCTGTGTGTCTGACCAGTCTGTCTTTCGAAGGAGGTCCTGGACCAGCTCCAGCCATGCTGTGCTGAGCAGAGCCCCTGGCAGCAGCCCCACACCTCACTCCCAGTGTGCCTGAATGGAAAAGGTACCAAAGTTGCTCCAACACTTTCTGAAAAACTCTATAGTGTTACCCCACAAGCGCAAAGCGACGGCAAAGCCCGTGAAATGACACCGGTGCTTCCAGAAAACGTCAAGCTTCCTGCCCAAGGGTGACATGCCATGCGGTGGGGTCAGGGCCACGCGCTGAGCACCCGGTGCGCTGGGGTTGCCCCAGCGGTTCCTGAGCAGCTCCTGCAGTGCTGCCGCCGGTACCGTTCTGGCGGCTGTAGTTGTTTAAGAAGCCGTTGTTGTTTCCGGCGTAATCTGACGGCAGTTTTCTCGGGCATTTGGGCCTCTTCTAATAAGTGTGCTGTGAGTACATCTGCAAGCATTCACCTGTCGAGGTCAAATGACTGGTGGTGCTCATCTGCCCCCGTGCTACTGCTGCTGCCTCCCGTGAATGCTCATGTGCCTGCGTGCCCCTGTACAGGCACAGATGCACGCGCGCAACACCTGATCCCGCATCCTAATTATTTTTCGCCCGGTTCTCGGAGTTGTTCTGCTTCCGGCTGATGAATGGGAAAGTGTAGTAGTGCTGTTTCATTTCACCAGCCTCTCAAGTGTGGAAATTATGGTAAATTTGAGAACAAGCCAGATTAGATTGATAGTTACACCTCCTCCTTTAATTAGCCAACCACAGGATCTGTGGAGGCAAAGGCCGGGGGGGTGTGTCGGTGTATATAACGTGTATTGTCTATGTGAAAGATTAATCAAAAGGAGTTGCTTGAGGTGGGAAGGCTTTTCCGGAGAGGTTCCACATGTTGTCAGGTAGTCCCTCTGAATGGCAGCTTCCGGTTCGGTCCCTTAGCTTTCGGAAGTGACATTTAGTCTGATATGTGCCAGCCGTGCAATCTACCTAGCCCCGCAAAGTGCAAATATTAACATAAATGCATATTAAGATACTGTGTGTTAGCTCCTGAACTGAAATAGAGAGCGGGTGTTCCAGCGGAGGCAAGCAAATCCTGTTGATTTACAGTGGCTTGCGGATTTGGCCCATTACCGCTTCTTTATACATTTTTAAAAAGAAATGCCAACTCGATAGTTTAGGCTTTAACTGGAACATGGCAAGTAATTGTATGTTTTGGCGGACCCCTAGTAATGTTGCAGAATCTTTCTCAGAAGTTGTTCCATGGGATAGCCGATTCCTCAGGTAAGAGCTACTTGTTTGTTCAATCCTCCATCTTAGGCCTGCTCCTCAGGTGCATCCTCCTTCTCGCAGCGATTTCCTAGGAACAGATTTCGAAGAACAGCTCTGATCACAGAATCACAGATTGGTTAGGGTTGGAAAGGAGCTCTGGAGATCATCCAGCCCAACCCCCCTGCCAGAGCAGGGTCACCTACAGCAGGTTGCACAGGATGACCTCCAGGCGGGTTTTGAATGTCTCTGGGGTCGGAGACTCTACCGCCTCCCTGGGCAGCCTGTTCCAGCGCTCTGCCACCCTCAAAGTAAAGAAGTTCCTCCTCATGCTTTGATAGAAGTTCCTACGTTCCAGTTTGTACCCGTTACCTCTTGTCCTGGATCATCTTTGATGATCCAGGACAAGAGGTAACGGGCACCAATTGGAACGTAGGAACTTGAACTTGAACTGGAACGTAGGAACTTGAACATAGGATTATCCTTGATGATTCAGGATAGCTGTGTGTCTGACCAGTCTGTCTTTCGAAGGAGGTCCTGGACCAGCTCCAGCCATGCTGTGCTGAGCAGAGCCCCTGGCAGCAGCCCCACAGCTCACTCCCAGTGTGCCTGAATGGAAAAGGTACCAAAGTTGCTCCAACACTTTCTGAAAAACTCTATAGTGTTACCCCACAAGCGCAAAGCGACGGCAAAGCCCGTGAAATGACACCGGTGCTTCCAGAAAATGTCAAGCTTCCTGCCCAAGGGTGACATGCCATGCGGTGGGGTCAGGGCCACGCGCTGAGCACCCGGTGCGCTGGGGTTGCCCCAGCGGTTCCTGAGCAGCTCCTGCAGTGCTGCCGCCGGTACCGTTCTGGCGGCTGTAGTTGTTTAAAAAGCCGTTGTTGTTTCCGGCGTAATCTGACGGCAGTTTTCTCGGGCATTTGGGCCTCTTCTAATAAGTGTGCTGTGAGTACATCTGCAAGCATTCACCTGTCGAGGTCAAATGACTGGTGGTGCTCATCTGCCCCCGTGCTACTGCTGCTGCCTCCCGTGAATGCTCATGTGCCTGCGTGCCCCTGTACAGGCACAGATGCACGCGCGCAACACCTGATCCCGCATCCTAATTATTTTTCGCCCGGTTCTCGGAGTTGTTCTGCTTCCGGCTGATGAATGGGAAAGTGTAGTAGTGCTGTTTCATTTCACCAGCCTCTCAAGTGTGGAAATTATGGTAAATTTGAGAACAAGCCAGATTAGATTGATAGTTACACCTCCTCCTTTAATTAGCCAACCACAGGATCTGTGGAGGCAAAGGCCGGGGGGGTGTGTCGGTGTATATAACGTGTATTGTCTATGTGAAAGATTAATCAAAAGGAGTTGCTTGAGGTGGGAAGGCTTTTCCGGAGAGGTTCCACATGTTGTCAGGTAGTCCCTCTGAATGGCAGCTTCCGGTTCGGTCCCTTAGCTTTCGGAAGTGACATTTAGTCTGATATGTGCCAGCCGTGCAATCTACCTAGCCCCGCAAAGTGCAAATATTAACATAAATGCATATTAAGATACTGTGTGTTAGCTCCTGAACTGAAATAGAGAGCGGGTGTTCCAGCGGAGGCAAGCAAATCCTGTTGATTTACAGTGGCTTGCGGATTTGGCCCATTACCGCTTCTTTATACATTTTTAAAAAGAAATGCCAACTCGATAGTTTAGGCTTTAACTGGAACATGGCAAGTAATTGTATGTTTTGGCGGACCCCTAGTAATGTTGCAGAATCTTTCTCAGAAGTTGTTCCATGGGATAGCCGATTCCTCAGGTAAGAGCTACTTGTTTGTTCAATCCTCCATCTTAGGCCTGCTCCTCAGGTGCATCCTCCTTCTCGCAGCGATTTCCTAGGAACAGATTTCGAAGAACAGCTCTGATCACAGAATCACAGATTGGTTAGGGTTGGAAAGGAGCTCTGGAGATCATCCAGCCCAACCCCCCTGCCAGAGCAGGGTCACCTACAGCAGGTTGCACAGGATGACCTCCAGGCGGGTTTTGAATGTCTCTGGGGTCGGAGACTCTACCGCCTCCCTGGGCAGCCTGTTCCAGCGCTCTGCCACCCTCAAAGTAAAGAAGTTCCTCCTCATGCTTTGATAGAAGTTCCTACGTTCCAGTTTGTACCCGTTACCTCTTGTCCTGGATCATCTTTGATGATCCAGGACAAGAGGTAACGGGCACCAATTGGAACGTAGGAACTTGAACTTGAACTGGAACGTAGGAACTTGAACATAGGATTATCCTTGATGATTCAGGATAGCTGTGTGTCTGACCAGTCTGTCTTTCGAAGGAGGTCCTGGACCAGCTCCAGCCATGCTGTGCTGAGCAGAGCCCCTGGCAGCAGCCCCACAGCTCACTCCCAGTGTGCCTGAATGGAAAAGGTACCAAAGTTGCTCCAACACTTTCTGAAAAACTCTATAGTGTTACCCCACAAGCGCAAAGCGACGGCAAAGCCCGTGAAATGACACCGGTGCTTCCAGAAAATGTCAAGCTTCCTGCCCAAGGGTGACATGCCATGCGGTGGGGTCAGGGCCACGCGCTGAGCACCCGGTGCGCTGGGGTTGCCCCAGCGGTTCCTGAGCAGCTCCTGCAGTGCTGCCGCCGGTACCGTTCTGGCGGCTGTAGTTGTTTAAAAAGCCGTTGTTGTTTCCGGCGTAATCTGACGGCAGTTTTCTCGGGCATTTGGGCCTCTTCTAATAAGTGTGCTGTGAGTACATCTGCAAGCATTCACCTGTCGAGGTCAAATGACTGGTGGTGCTCATCTGCCCCCGTGCTACTGCTGCTGCCTCCCGTGAATGCTCATGTGCCTGCGTGCCCCTGTACAGGCACAGATGCACGCGCGCAACACCTGATCCCGCATCCTAATTATTTTTCGCCCGGTTCTCGGAGTTGTTCTGCTTCCGGCTGATGAATGGGAAAGTGTAGTAGTGCTGTTTCATTTCACCAGCCTCTCAAGTGTGGAAATTATGGTAAATTTGAGAACAAGCCAGATTAGATTAATAGTTACACCTCCTCCTTTAATTAGCCAACCACAGGATCTGTGGAGGCAAAGGCCGGGGGGGTGTGTCGGTGTATATAAGGTGTATTGTCTATGTGAAAGATTAATCAAAAGGAGTTGCTTGAGGTGGGAAGGCTTTTCCGGAGAGGTTCCACATGTTGTCAGGTAGTCCCTCTGAATGGCAGCTTCCGGTTCGGTCCCTTAGCTTTCGGAAGTGACATTTAGTCTGATATGTGCCAGCCGTGCAATCTACCTAGCCCTGCAAAGTGCAAATATTAACCTAAATGCATATTAAGATACTGTGTGTTAGCTCCTGAACTGAAATAGAGAGCGGGTGTTCCAGCGGAGGCAAGCAAATCGTGTTGATTTACAGTGGCTTGCGGATTTGGCCCATTACCGCTTCTTTATACACTTTTAAAAAGAAATGCCAACTCGATAGTTTAGGCTTTAACTGGAACATGGCAAGTAATTGTATGTTTTGGCGGACCCCTAGTAATGTTGCAGAATCTTTCTCAGAAGTTGTTCCATGGGATAGCCGATTCCTCAGGTAAGAGCTACTTGTTTGTTCAATCCTCCATCTTAGGCCTGCTCCTCAGGTGCATCCTCCTTCTCGCAGCGATTTCCTAGGAACAGATTTCGAAGAACAGCTCTGATCACAGAATCACAGATTGGTTAGGGTTGGAAAGGACCTCTGGAGATCATCCAGCCCAACCCCCCTGCCAGAGCAGGGTCACCTACAGCAGGTTGCACAGGATGACCTCCAGGCGGGTTTTGAATGTCTCTGGGGTGGGAGACTCTACCGCCTCCCCGGGCAGCCTGTTCCAGCGCTCTGCCACCCTCAAAGTAAAGAAGTTCCTCCTCATGCTTTGATAGAAGTTCCTACGTTCCAGTTTGTACCCGTTACCTCTTGTCCTGGATCATCTTTGATGATCCAGGACAAGAGGTAACGGGCACCAGTTGGAACGTAGGAACTTGAACTTGAACTGGAACGTAGGAACTTGAACATAGGATTATCCTTGATGATTCAGGATAGCTGTGTGTCTGACCAGTCTGTCTTTCGAAGGAGGTCCTGGACCAGCTCCAGCCATGCTGTGCTGAGCAGAGCCCCTGGCAGCAGCCCCACAGCTCACTCCCAGTGTGCCTGAATGGAAAAGGTACCAAAGTTGCTCCAACACTTTCTGAAAAACTCTATAGTGTTACCCCACAAGCGCAAAGCGATGGCAAAGCCCGTGAAATGACACCGGTGCTTCCAGAAAATGTCAAGCTTCCTGCCCAAGGGTGACATGCCATGCGGTGGGGTCAGGGCCACGCGCTGAGCACCCGGTGCGCTGGGGTTGCCCCAGCGGTTCCTGAGCAGCTCCTGCAGTGCTGCCGCCGGTACCGTTCTGGCGGCTGTAGTTGTTTAAAAAGCCGTTGTTGTTTCCGGCGTAATCTGACGGCAGTTTTCTCGGGCATTTGGGCCTCTTCTAATAAGTGTGCTGTGAGTACATCTGCAAGCATTCACCTGTCGAGGTCAAATGACTGGTGGTGCTCATCTGCCCCCGTGCTACTGCTGCTGCCTCCCGTGAATGCTCATGTGCCTGCGTGCCCCTGTACAGGCACAGATGCACGCGCGCAACACCTGATCCCGCATCCTAATTATTTTTCGCCCGGTTCTCGGAGTTGTTCTGCTTCCGGCTGATGAATGGGAAAGTGTAGTAGTGCTGTTTCATTTCACCAGCCTCTCAAGTGTGGAAATTATGGTAAATTTGAGAACAAGCCAGATTAGATTGATAGTTACACCTCCTCCTTTAATTAGCCAACCACAGGATCTGTGGAGGCAAAGGCCGGGGGGGTGTGTCGGTGTATATAAGGTGTATTGTCTATGTGAAAGATTAATCAAAAGGAGTTGCTTGAGGTGGGAAGGCTTTTCCGGAGAGGTTCCACATGTTGTCAGGTAGTCCCTCTGAATGGCAGCTTCCGGTTCGGTCCCTTAGCTTTCGGAAGTGACATTTAGTCTGATATGTGCCAGCCGTGCAATCTACCTAGCCCTGCAAAGTGCAAATATTAACCTAAATGCATATTAAGATACTGTGTGTTAGCTCCTGAACTGAAATAGAGAGCGGGTGTTCCAGCGGAGGCAAGCAAATCGTGTTGATTTACAGTGGCTTGCGGATTTGGCCCATTACCGCTTCTTTATACACTTTTAAAAAGAAATGCCAACTCGATAGTTTAGGCTTTAACTGGAACATGGCAAGTAATTGTATGTTTTGGCGGACCCCTAGTAATGTTGCAGAATCTTTCTCAGAAGTTGTTCCATGGGATAGCCGATTCCTCAGGTAAGAGCTACTTGTTTGTTCAATCCTCCATCTTAGGCCTGCTCCTCAGGTGCATCCTCCTTCTCGCAGCGATTTCCTAGGAACAGATTTCGAAGAACAGCTCTGATCACAGAATCACAGATTAGTTAGGGTTGGAAAGGACCTCTGGAGATCATCCAGCCCAACCCCCCTGCCAGAGCAGGGTCACCTACAGCAGGTTGCACAGGATGACCTCCAGGCGGCTTTTGAATGTCTCTGGGGTGGGAGACTCTACCGCCTCCATGGGCAGCCTGTTCCAGCGCTCTGCCACCCTCAAAGTAAAGAAGTTCCTCCTCATGCTTTGATAGAAGTTCCTACGTTCCAGTTTGTACCCGTTACCTCTTGTCCTGGATCATCTTTGATGATCCAGGACAAGAGGTAACGGGCACCAATTGGAACGTAGGAACTTGAACTTGAACTGGAACGTAGGAGCTTGAACATAGGATTATCCTTGATGATTCAGGATAGCTGTGTGTCTGACCAGTCTGTCTTTCGAAGGAGGTCCTGGACCAGCTCCAGCCATGCTGTGCTGAGCAGAGCCCCTGGCAGCAGCCCCACACCTCACTCCCAGTGTGCCTGAATGGAAAAGGTACCAAAGTTGCTCCAACACTTTCTGAAAAACTCTATAGTGTTACCCCACAAGCGCAAAGCGACGGCAAAGCCCGTGAAATGACACCGGTGCTTCCAGAAAACGTCAAGCTTCCTGCCCAAGGGTGACATGCCATGCGGTGGGGTCAGGGCCACGCGCTGAGCACCCGGTGCGCTGGGGTTGCCCCAGCGGTTCCTGAGCAGCTCCTGCAGTGCTGCCGCCGGTAACGTTCTGGCGGCTGTAGTTGTTTAAAAAGCCGTTGTTGTTTCCGGCGTAATCTGACGGCAGTTTTCTCGGGCATTTGGGCCTCTTCTAATAAGTGTGCTGTGAGTACATCTGCAAGCATTCACCTGTCGAGGTCAAATGACTGGTGGTGCTCATCTGCCCCCGTGCTACTGCTGCTGCCTCCCGTGAATGCTCATGTGCCTGCGTGCCCCTGTACAGGCACAGATGCACGCGCGCAACACCTGATCCCGCATCCTAATTATTTTTCGCCCGGTTCTCGGAGTTGTTCTGCTTCCGGCTGATGAATGGGAAAGTGTAGTAGTGCTGTTTCATTTCACCAGCCTCTCAAGTGTGGAAATTATGGTAAATTTGAGAACAAGCCAGATTAGATTGATAGTTACACCTCCTCCTTTAATTAGCCAACCACAGGATCTGTGGAGGCAAAGGCCGGGGGGGTGTGTCGGTGTATATAAGGTGTATTGTCTATGTGAAAGATTAATCAAAAGGAGTTGCTTGAGGTGGGAAGGCTTTTCCGGAGAGGTTCCACATGTTGTCAGGTAGTCCCTCTGAATGGCAGCTTCCGGTTCGGTCCCTTAGCTTTCGGAAGTGACATTTAGTCTGATATGTGCCAGCCGTGCAATCTACCTAGCCCTGCAAAGTGCAAATATTAACCTAAATGCATATTAAGATAGTGTGTGTTAGCTCCTGAACTGAAATAGAGAGCGGGTGTTCCAGCGGAGGCAAGCAAATCGTGTTGATTTACAGTGGCTTGCGGATTTGGCCCATTACCGCTTCTTTATACACTTTTAAAAAGAAATGCCAACTCGATAGTTTAGGCTTTAACTGGAACATGGCAAGTAATTGTATGTTTTGGCGGACCCCTAGTAATGTTGCAGAATCTTTCTCAGAAGTTGTTCCATGGGATAGCCGATTCCTCAGGTAAGAGCTACTTGTTTGTTCAATCCTCCATCTTAGGCCTGCTCCTCAGGTGCATCCTCCTTCTCGCAGCGATTTCCTAGGAACAGATTTCGAAGAACAGCTCTGATCACAGAATCACAGATTAGTTAGGGTTGGAAAGGACCTCTGGAGATCATCCAGCCCAACCCCCCTGCCAGAGCAGGGTCACCTTCAGCAGGTTGCACAGGATGACCTCCAGGCAGCTTTTGAATGTCTCTGGGGTGGGAGACTCTACCGCCTCCATGGGCAGCCTGTTCCAGCGCTCTGCCACCCTCAAAGTAAAGAAGTTCCTCCTCATGCTTTGATAGAAGTTCCTACGTTCCAGTTTGTACCCGTTACCTCTTGTCCTGGATCATCTTTGATGATCCAGGACAAGAGGTAACGGGCACCAATTGGAACGTAGGAACTTGAACTTGAACTGGAACGTAGGAGCTTGAACATAGGATTATCCTTGATGATTCAGGATAGCTGTGTGTCTGACCAGTCTGTCTTTCGAAGGAGGTCCTGGACCAGCTCCAGCCATGCTGTGCTGAGCAGAGCCCCTGGCAGCAGCCCCACACCTCACTCCCAGTGTGCCTGAATGGAAAAGGTACCAAAGTTGCTCCAACACTTTCTGAAAAACTCTATAGTGTTACCCCACAAGCGCAAAGCGACGGCAAAGCCCGTGAAATGACACCGGTGCTTCCAGAAAACGTCAAGCTTCCTGCCCAAGGGTGACATGCCATGCGGTGGGGTCAGGGCCACGCGCTGAGCACCCGGTGCGCTGGGGTTGCCCCAGCGGTTCCTGAGCAGCTCCTGCAGTGCTGCCGCCGGTAACGTTCTGGCGGCTGTAGTTGTTTAAAAAGCCGTTGTTGTTTCCGGCGTAATCTGACGGCAGTTTTCTCGGGCATTTGGGCCTCTTCTAATAAGTGTGCTGTGAGTACATCTGCAAGCATTCACCTGTCGAGGTCAAATGACTGGTGGTGCTCATCTGCCCCCGTGCTACTGCTGCTGCCTCCCGTGAATGCTCATGTGCCTGCGTGCCCCTGTACAGGCACAGATGCACGCGCGCAACACCTGATCCCGCATCCTAATTATTTTTCGCCCGGTTCTCTGAGTTGTTCTGCTTCCGGCTGATGAATGGGAAAGTGTAGTAGTGCTGTTTCATTTCACCAGCCTCTCAAGTGTGGAAATTATGGTAAATTTGAGAACAAGCCAGATTAGATTGATAGTTACACCTCCTCCTTTAATTAGCCAACCACAGGATCTGTGGAGGCAAAGGCCGGGGGGGTGTGTCGGTGTATATAAGGTGTATTGTCTATGTGAAAGATTAATCAAAAGGAGTTGCTTGAGGTGGGAAGGCTTTTCCGGAGAGGTTCCACATGTTGTCAGGTAGTCCCTCTGAATGGCAGCTTCCGGTTCGGTCCCTTAGCTTTCGGAAGTGACATTTAGTCTGATATGTGCCAGCCGTGCAATCTACCTAGCCCTGCAAAGTGCAAATATTAACCTAAATGCATATTAAGATACTGTGTGTTAGCTCCTGAACTGAAATAGAGAGCGGGTGTTCCAGCGGAGGCAAGCAAATCGTGTTGATTTACAGTGGCTTGCGGATTTGGCCCATTACCGCTTCTTTATACACTTTTAAAAAGAAATGCCAACTCGATAGTTTAGGCTTTAACTGGAACATGGCAAGTAATTGTATGTTTTGGCGGACCCCTAGTAATGTTGCAGAATCTTTCTCAGAAGTTGTTCCATGGGATAGCCGATTCCTCAGGTAAGAGCTACTTGTTTGTTCAATCCTCCATCTTAGGCCTGCTCCTCAGGTGCATCCTCCTTCTCGCAGCGATTTCCTAGGAACAGATTTCGAAGAACAGCTCTGATCACAGAATCACAGATTAGTTAGGGTTGGAAAGGACCTCTGGAGATCATCCAGCCCAACCCCCCTGCCAGAGCAGGGTCACCTACAGCAGGTTGCACAGGATGACCTCCAGGCGGCTTTTGAATGTCTCTGGGGTGGGAGACTCTACCGCCTCCCTGGGCAGCCTGTTCCAGCGCTCTGCCACCCTCAAAGTAAAGAAGTTCCTCCTCATGCTTTGATAGAAGTTCCTAGGTTCCAGTTTGTACCCGTTACCTCTTGTCCTGGATCATCTTTGATGATCCAGGACAAGAGGTAACGGGCACCAATTGGAACGTAGGAACTTGAACTTGAACTGGAACGTAGGAACTTGAACATAGGATTATCCTTGATGATTCAGGATAGCTGTGTGTCTGACCAGTCTGTCTTTCGAAGGAGGTCCTGGACCAGCTCCAGCCATGCTGTGCTGAGCAGAGCCCCTGGCAGCAGCCCCACAGCTCACTCCCAGTGTGCCTGAATGGAAAAGGTACCAAAGTTGCTCCAACACTTTCTGAAAAACTCTATAGTGTTACCCCACAAGCGCAAAGCGATGGCAAAGCCCGTGAAATGACACCGGTGCTTCCAGAAAATGTCAAGCTTCCTGCCCAAGGGTGACATGCCATGCGGTGGGGTCAGGGCCACGCGCTGAGCACCCGGTGCGCTGGGGTTGCCCCAGCGGTTCCTGAGCAGCTCCTGCAGTGCTGCCGCCGGTACCGTTCTGGCGGCTGTAGTTGTTTAAAAAGCCGTTGTTGTTTCCGGCGTAATCTGACGGCAGTTTTCTCGGGCATTTGGGCCTCTTCTAATAAGTGTGCTGTGAGTACATCTGCAAGCATTCACCTGTCGAGGTCAAATGACTGGTGGTGCTCATCTGCCCCCGTGCTACTGCTGCTGCCTCCCGTGAATGCTCATGTGCCTGCGTGCCCCTGTACAGGCACAGATGCACGCGCGCAACACCTGATCCCGCATCCTAATTATTTTTCGCCCGGTTCTCGGAGTTGTTCTGCTTCCGGCTGATGAATGGGAAAGTGTAGTAGTGCTGTTTCATTTCACCAGCCTCTCAAGTGTGGAAATTATGGTAAATTTGAGAACAAGCCAGATTAGATTGATAGTTACACCTCCTCCTTTAATTAGCTAACCACAGGATCTGTGGAGGCAAAGGCCGGGGGGGTGTGTCGGTGTATATAAGGTGTATTGTCTATGTGAAAGATTAATCAAAAGGAGTTGCTTGAGGTGGGAAGGCTTTTCCGGAGAGGTTCCACATGTTGTCAGGTAGTCCCTCTGAATGGCAGCTTCCGGTTCGGTCCCTTAGCTTTCGGAAGTGACATTTAGTCTGATATGTGCCAGCCGTGCAATCTACCTAGCCCTGCAAAGTGCAAATATTAACCTAAATGCATATTAAGATACTGTGTGTTAGCTCCTGAACTGAAATAGAGAGCGGGTGTTCCAGCGGAGGCAAGCAAATCGTGTTGATTTACAGTGGCTGGCGGATTTGGCCCATTACCGCTTCTTTATACACTTTTAAAAAGAAATGCCAACTCGATAGTTTAGGCTTTAACTGGAACATGGCAAGTAATTGTATGTTTTGGCGGACCCCTAGTAATGTTGCAGAATCTTTCTCAGAAGTTGTTCCATGGGATAGCCGATTCCTCAGGTAAGAGCTACTTGTTTGTTCAATCCTCCATCTTAGGCCTGCTCCTCAGGTGCATCCTCCTTCTCGCAGCGATTTCCTAGGAACAGATTTCGAAGAACAGCTCTGATCACAGAATCACAGATTGGTTAGGGTTGGAAAGGAGCTCTGGAGATCATCCAGCCCAACCCCCCTGCCAGAGCAGGGTCACCTACAGCAGGTTGCACAGGATGACCTCCAGGCGGGTTTTGAATGTCTCTGGGGTCGGAGACTCTACCGCCTCCCCGGGCAGCCTGTTCCAGCGCTCTGCCACCCTCAAAGTAAAGAAGTTCCTCCTCATGCTTTGATAGAAGTTCCTACGTTCCAGTTTGTACCCGTTACCTCTTGTCCTGGATCATCTTTGATGATCCAGGACAAGAGGTAACGGGCACCAATTGGAACGTAGGAACTTGAACTTGAACTGGAACGTAGGAACTTGAACATAGGATTATCCTTGATGATTCAGGATAGCTGTGTGTCTGACCAGTCTGTCTTTCGAAGGAGGTCCTGGACCAGCTCCAGCCATGCTGTGCTGAGCAGAGCCCCTGGCAGCAGCCCCACAGCTCACTCCCAGTGTGCCTGAATGGAAAAGGTACCAAAGTTGCTCCAACACTTTCTGAAAAACTCTATAGTGTTACCCCACAAGCGCAAAGCGACGGCAAAGCCCGTGAAATGACACCGGTGCTTCCAGAAAATGTCAAGCTTCCTGCCCAAGGGTGACATGCCATGCGGTGGGGTCAGGGCCACGCGCTGAGCACCCGGTGCGCTGGGGTTGCCCCAGCGGTTCCTGAGCAGCTCCTGCAGTGCTGCCGCCGGTACCGTTCTGGCGGCTGTAGTTGTTTAAAAAGCCGTTGTTGTTTCCGGCGTAATCTGACGGCAGTTTTCTCGGGCATTTGGGCCTCTTCTAATAAGTGTGCTGTGAGTACATCTGCAAGCATTCACCTGTCGAGGTCAAATGACTGGTGGTGCTCATCTGCCCCCGTGCTACTGCTGCTGCCTCCCGTGAATGCTCATGTGCCTGCGTGCCCCTGTACAGGCACAGATGCACGCGCGCAACACCTGATCCCGCATCCTAATTATTTTTCGCCCGGTTCTCGGAGTTGTTCTGCTTCCGGCTGATGAATGGGAAAGTGTAGTAGTGCTGTTTCATTTCACCAGCCTCTCAAGTGTGGAAATTATGGTAAATTTGAGAACAAGCCAGATTAGATTAGTAGTTACACCTCCTCCTTTAATTAGCCAACCACAGGATCTGTGGAGGCAAAGGCCGGGGGGGTGTGTCGGTGTATATAAGGTGTATTGTCTATGTGAAAGATTAATCAAAAGGAGTTGCTTGAGGTGGGAAGGCTTTTCCGGAGAGGTTCCACATGTTGTCAGGTAGTCCCTCTGAATGGCAGCTTCCGGTTCGGTCCCTTAGCTTTCGGAAGTGACATTTAGTCTGATATGTGCCAGCCGTGCAATCTACCTAGCCCTGCAAAGTGCAAATATTAACCTAAATGCATATTAAGATACTGTGTGTTAGCTCCTGAACTGAAATAGAGAGCGGGTGTTCCAGCGGAGGCAAGCAAATCGTGTTGATTTACAGTGGCTTGCGGATTTGGCCCATTACCGCTTCTTTATACACTTTTAAAAAGAAATGCCAACTCGATAGTTTAGGCTTTAACTGGAACATGGCAAGTAATTGTATGTTTTGGCGGACCCCTAGTAATGTTGCAGAATCTTTCTCAGAAGTTGTTCCATGGGATAGCCGATTCCTCAGGTAAGAGCTACTTGTTTGTTCAATCCTCCATCTTAGGCCTGCTCCTCAGGTGCATCCTCCTTCTCGCAGCGATTTCCTAGGAACAGATTTCGAAGAACAGCTCTGATCACAGAATCACAGATTGGTTAGGGTTGGAAAGGAGCTCTGGAGATCATCCAGCCCAACCCCCCTGCCAGAGCAGGGTCACCTACAGCAGGTTGCACAGGATGACCTCCAGGCGGGTTTTGAATGTCTCTGGGGTCGGAGACTCTACCGCCTCCCCGGGCAGCCTGTTCCAGCGCTCTTCCACCCTCAAAGTAAAGAAGTTCCTCCTCATGCTTTGATAGAAGTTCCTAGGTTCCAGTTTGTACCCGTTACCTCTTGTCCTGGATCATCTTTGATGATCCAGGACAAGAGGTAACGGGCACCAATTGGAACGTAGGAACTTGAACTTGAACTGGAAGGTAGGAACTTGAACTTGAACATAGGATTATCCTTGATGATTCAGGATAGCTGTGTGTCTGACCAGTCTGTCTTTCGAAGGAGGTCCTGGACCAGCTCCAGCCATGCTGTGCTGAGCAGAGCCCCTGGCAGCAGCCCCACAGCTCACTCCCAGTGTGCCTGAATGGAAAAGGTACCAAAGTTGCTCCAACACTTTCTGAAAAACTCTATAGTGTTACCCCACAAGCGCAAAGCGACGGCAAAGCCCGTGACATGACACCGGTGCTTCCAGAAAATGTCAAGCTTCCTGCCCAAGGGTGACATGCCATGCGGTGGGGTCAGGGCCACGCGCTGAGCACCCAGTGCGCTGGGGTTGCCCCAGCGGTTCCTGAGCAGCTCCTGCAGTGCTGCCGCCGGTACCGTTCTGGCGGCTGTAGTTGTTTAAAAAGCCGTTGTTGTTTCCGGTGTAATCTGACGGCAGTTTTCTCGGGCATTTGGGCCTCTTCTAATAAGTGTGCTGTGAGTACATCTGCAAGCATTCACCTGTCGAGGTCAAATGACTGGTGGTGCTCATCTGCCCCCGTGCTACTGCTGCTGCCTCCCGTGAATGCTCATGTGCCTGCGTGCCCCTGTACAGGCACAGATGCACGCGCGCAACACCTGATCCCGCATCCTAATTATTTTTCGCCCGGTTCTCGGAGTTGTTCTGCTTCCGGCTGATGAATGGGAAAGTGTAGTAGTGCTGTTTCATTTCACCAGCCTCTCAAGTGTGGAAATTATGGTAAATTTGAGAACAAGCCAGATTAGATTGATAGTTACACCTCCTCCTTTAATTAGCCAACCACAGGATCTGTGGAGGCAAAGGCCGGGGGGGTGTGTCGGTGTATATAAGGTGTATTGTCTATGTGAAAGATTAATCAAAAGGAGTTGCTTGAGGTGGGAAGGCTTTTCCGGAGAGGTTCCACATGTTGTCAGGTAGTCCCTCTGAATGGCAGCTTCCGGTTCGGTCCCTTAGCTTTCGGAAGTGACATTTAGTCTGATATGTGCCAGCCGTGCAATCTACCTAGCCCCGCAAAGTGCAAATATTAACATAAATGCATATTAAGATACTGTGTGTTAGCTCCTGAACTGAAATAGAGAGCGGGTGTTCCAGCGGAGGCAAGCAAATCGTGTTGATTTAGAGTGGCTTGAGGATTTGGCCCATTACCGCTTCTTTATACACTTTTAAAAAGAAATGCCAACTCGATAGTTTAGGCTTTAACTGGAACATGGCAAGTAATTGTATGTTTTGGCAGACCCCTAGTAATGTTGCAGAATCTTTCTCAGAAGTTGTTCCATGGGATAGCCGATTCCTCAGGTAAGAGCTACTTGTTTGTTCAATCCTCCATCTTAGGCCTGCTCCTCAGGTGCATCCTCCTTCTCGCAGCGATTTCCTAGGAACAGATTTCGAAGAACAGCTCTGATCACAGAATCACAGATTGGTTAGGGTTGGAAAGGACCTCTGGAGATCATCCAGCCCAACCCCCCTGCCAGAGCAGGGTCACCTACAGCAGGTTGCACAGGATGACCTCCAGGCGGGTTTTGAATGTTTCTGGGGTCGGAGACTCTACCGCCTCCCTGGGCAGCCTGTTCCAGCGCTCTGCCACCCTCAAAGTAAAGAAGTTCCTCCTCATGCTTTGATAGAAGTTCCTACGTTCCAGTTTGTACCCGTTACCTCTTGTCCTGGATCATCTTTGATGATCCAGGACAAGAGGTAACGGGCACCAATTGGAACGTAGGAACTTGAACTTGAACTGGAACGTAGGAACTTGAACATAGGATTATCCTTGATGATTCAGGATAGCTGTGTGTCTGACCAGTCTGTCTTTCGAAGGAGGTCCTGGGCCAGCTCCAGCCATGCTGTGCTGAGCAGAGCCCCTGGCAGCAGCCCCACAGCTCACTCCCAGTGTGCCTGAATGGAAAAGGTACCAAAGTTGCTCCAACACTTTCTGAAAAACTCTATAGTGTTACCCCACAAGCGCAAAGCGACGGCAAAGCCCGTGAAATGACACCGGTGCTTCCAGAAAATGTCAAGCTTCCTGCCCAAGGGTGACATGCCATGCGGTGGGGTCAGGGCCACGCGCTGAGCACCCGGTGCGCTGGGGTTGCCCCAGCGGTTCCTGAGCAGCTCCTGCAGTGCTGCCGCCGGTACCGTTCTGGCGGCTGTAGTTGTTTAAAAAGCCGTTGTTGTTTCCGGCGTAATCTGACGGCAGTTTTCTCGGGCATTTGGGCCTCTTCTAATAAGTGTGCTGTGAGTACATCTGCAAGCATTCACCTGTCGAGGTCAAATGACTGGTGGTGCTCATCTCCCCCCGTGCTACTGCTGCTGCCTCCCGTGAATGCTCATGTGCCTGCGTGCCCCTGTACAGGCACAGATGCACGCGCGCAACACCTGATCCCGCATCCTAATTATTTTTCGCCCGGTTCTCTGAGTTGTTCTGCTTCCGGCTGATGAATGGGAAAGTGTAGTAGTGCTGTTTCATTTCACCAGCCTCTCAAGTGTGGAAATTATGGTAAATTTGAGAACAAGCCAGATTAGATTGATAGTTACACCTCCTCCTTTAATTAGCCAACCACAGGATCTGTGGAGGCAAAGGCCGGGGGGGTGTGTCGGTGTATATAACATGTATTGTCTATGTGAAAGATTAATCAAAAGGAGTTGCTTGAGGTGGGAAGGCTTTTCCGGAGAGGTTCCACATGTTGTCAGGTAGTCCCTCTGAATGGCAGCTTCCGGTTCGGTCCCTTAGCTTTCGGAAGTGACATTTAGTCTGATATGTGCCAGCCGTGCAATCTACCTAGCCCTGCAAAGTGCAAATATTAACCTAAATGCATATTAAGATACTGTGTGTTAGCTCCTGAACTGAAATAGAGAGCGGGTGTTCCAGCGGAGGCAAGCAAATCGTGTTGATTTACAGTGGCTTGCGGATTTGGCCCATTACCGCTTCTTTATACACTTTTAAAAAGAAATGCCAACTCGATAGTTTAGGCTTTAACTGGAACATGGCAAGTAATTGTATGTTTTGGCGGACCCCTAGTAATGTTGCAGAATCTTTCTCAGAAGTTGTTCCATGGGATAGCCGATTCCTCAGGTAAGAGCTACTTGTTTGTTCAATCCTCCATCTTAGGCCTGCTCCTCAGGTGCATCCTCCTTCTCGCAGCGATTTCCTAGGAACAGATTTCGAAGAACAGCTCTGATCACAGAATCACAGATTGGTTAGGGTTGGAAAGGAGCTCTGGAGATCATCCAGCCCAACCCCCCTGCCAGAGCAGGGTCACCTACAGCAGGTTGCACAGGATGACCTCCAGGCGGGTTTTGAATGTCTCTGGGGTGGGAGACTCTACCGCCTCCCCGGGCAGCCTGTTCCAGCGCTCTTCCACCCTCAAAGTAAAGAAGTTCCTCCTCATGCTTTGATAGAAGTTCCTAGGTTCCAGTTTGTACCCGTTACCTCTTGTCCTGGATCATCTTTGATGATCCAGGACAAGAGGTAACGGGCACCAATTGGAACGTAGGAACTTGAACTTGAACTGGAAGGTAGGAACTTGAACTTGAACATAGGATTATCCTTGATGATTCAGGATAGCTGTGTGTCTGACCAGTCTGTCTTTCGAAGGAGGTCCTGGACCAGCTCCAGCCATGCTGTGCTGAGCAGAGCCCCTGGCAGCAGCCCCACAGCTCACTCCCAGTGTGCCTGAATGGAAAAGGTACCAAAGTTGCTCCAACACTTTCTGAAAAACTCTATAGTGTTACCCCACAAGCGCAAAGCGACGGCAAAGCCCGTGACATGACACCGGTGCTTCCAGAAAATGTCAAGCTTCCTGCCCAAGGGTGACATGCCATGCGGTGGGGTCAGGGCCACGCGCTGAGCACCCGGTGCGCTGGGGTTGCCCCAGCGGTTCCTGAGCAGCTCCTGCAGTGCTGCCGCCGGTACCGTTCTGGCGGCTGTAGTTGTTTAAAAAGCCGTTGTTGTTTCCGGTGTAATCTGACGGCAGTTTTCTCGGGCATTTGGGCCTCTTCTAATAAGTGTGCTGTGAGTACATCTGCAAGCATTCACCTGTCGAGGTCAAATGACTGGTGGTGCTCATCTGCCCCCGTGCTACTGCTGCTGCCTCCCGTGAATGCTCATGTGCCTGCGTGCCCCTGTACAGGCACAGATGCACGCGCGCAACACCTGATCCCGCATCCTAATTATTTTTCGCCCGGTTCTCGGAGTTGTTCTGCTTCCGGCTGATGAATGGGAAAGTGTAGTAGTGCTGTTTCATTTCACCAGCCTCTCAAGTGTGGAAATTATGGTAAATTTGAGAACAAGCCAGATTAGATTGATAGTTACACCTCCTCCTTTAATTAGCCAACCACAGGATCTGTGGAGGCAAAGGCCGGGGGGGTGTGTCGGTGTATATAAGGTGTATTGTCTATGTGAAAGATTAATCAAAAGGAGTTGCTTGAGGTGGGAAGGCTTTTCCGGAGAGGTTCCACATGTTGTCAGGTAGTCCCTCTGAATGGCAGCTTCCGGTTCGGTCCCTTAGCTTTCGGAAGTGACATTTAGTCTGATATGTGCCAGCCGTGCAATCTACCTAGCCCCGCAAAGTGCAAATATTAACATAAATGCATATTAAGATACTGTGTGTTAGCTCCTGAACTGAAATAGAGAGCGGGTGTTCCAGCGGAGGCAAGCAAATCGTGTTGATTTAGAGTGGCTTGCGGATTTGGCCCATTACCGCTTCTTTATACACTTTTAAAAAGAAATGCCAACTCGATAGTTTAGGCTTTAACTGGAACATGGCAAGTAATTGTATGTTTTGGCAGACCCCTAGTAATGTTGCAGAATCTTTCTCAGAAGTTGTTCCATGGGATAGCCGATTCCTCAGGTAAGAGCTACTTGTTTGTTCAATCCTCCATCTTAGGCCTGCTCCTCAGGTGCATCCTCCTTCTCGCAGCGATTTCCTAGGAACAGATTTCGAAGAACAGCTCTGATCACAGAATCACAGATTGGTTAGGGTTGGAAAGGACCTCTGGAGATCATCCAGCCCAACCCCCCTGCCAGAGCAGGGTCACCTACAGCAGGTTGCACAGGATGACCTCCAGGCGGGTTTTGAATGTTTCTGGGGTCGGAGACTCTACCGCCTCCCTGGGCAGCCTGTTCCAGCGCTCTGCCACCCTCAAAGTAAAGAAGTTCCTCCTCATGCTTTGATAGAAGTTCCTACGTTCCAGTTTGTACCCGTTACCTCTTGTCCTGGATCATCTTTGATGATCCAGGACAAGAGGTAACGGGCACCAATTGGAACGTAGGAACTTGAACTTGAACTGGAACGTAGGAACTTGAACATAGGATTATCCTTGATGATTCAGGATAGCTGTGTGTCTGACCAGTCTGTCTTTCGAAGGAGGTCCTGGGCCAGCTCCAGCCATGCTGTGCTGAGCAGAGCCCCTGGCAGCAGCCCCACAGCTCACTCCCAGTGTGCCTGAATGGAAAAGGTACCAAAGTTGCTCCAACACTTTCTGAAAAACTCTATAGTGTTACCCCACAAGCGCAAAGCGACGGCAAAGCCCGTGAAATGACACCGGTGCTTCCAGAAAATGTCAAGCTTCCTGCCCAAGGGTGACATGCCATGCGGTGGGGTCAGGGCCACGCGCTGAGCACCCGGTGCGCTGGGGTTGCCCCAGCGGTTCCTGAGCAGCTCCTGCAGTGCTGCCGCCGGTACCGTTCTGGCGGCTGTAGTTGTTTAAAAAGCCGTTGTTGTTTCCGGCGTAATCTGACGGCAGTTTTCTCGGGCATTTGGGCCTCTTCTAATAAGTGTGCTGTGAGTACATCTGCAAGCATTCACCTGTCGAGGTCAAATGACTGGTGGTGCTCATCTCCCCCCGTGCTACTGCTGCTGCCTCCCGTGAATGCTCATGTGCCTGCGTGCCCCTGTACAGGCACAGATGCACGCGCGCAACACCTGATCCCGCATCCTAATTATTTTTCGCCCGGTTCTCTGAGTTGTTCTGCTTCCGGCTGATGAATGGGAAAGTGTAGTAGTGCTGTTTCATTTCACCAGCCTCTCAAGTGTGGAAATTATGGTAAATTTGAGAACAAGCCAGATTAGATTGATAGTTACACCTCCTCCTTTAATTAGCCAACCACAGGATCTGTGGAGGCAAAGGCCGGGGGGGTGTGTCGGTGTATATAACATGTATTGTCTATGTGAAAGATTAATCAAAAGGAGTTGCTTGAGGTGGGAAGGCTTTTCCGGAGAGGTTCCACATGTTGTCAGGTAGTCCCTCTGAATGGCAGCTTCCGGTTCGGTCCCTTAGCTTTCGGAAGTGACATTTAGTCTGATATGTGCCAGCCGTGCAATCTACCTAGCCCTGCAAAGTGCAAATATTAACCTAAATGCATATTAAGATACTGTGTGTTAGCTCCTGAACTGAAATAGAGAGCGGGTGTTCCAGCGGAGGCAAGCAAATCGTGTTGATTTACAGTGGCTTGAGGATTTGGCCCATTACCGCTTCTTTATACACTTTTAAAAAGAAATGCCAACTCGATAGTTTAGGCTTTAACTGGAACATGGCAAGTAATTGTATGTTTTGGCGGACCCCTAGTAATGTTGCAGAATCTTTCTCAGAAGTTGTTCCATGGGATAGCCGATTCCTCAGTTAAGAGCTACTTGTTTGTTCAATCCTCCATCTTAGGCCTGCTCCTCAGGTGCATCCTCCTTCTCACAGCGATTTCCTAGGAACAGATTTCGAAGAACAGCTCTGATCACAGAATCACAGATTGGTTAGGGTTGGAAAGGAGCTCTGGAGATCATCCAGCCCAACCCCCCTGCCAGAGCAGGGTCACCTACAGCAGGTTGCACAGGATGACCTCCAGGCGGGTTTTGAATGTCTCTGGGGTCGGAGACTCTACCGCCTCCCCGGGCAGCCTGTTCCAGCGCTCTGCCACCCTCAAAGTAAAGAAGTTCCTCCTCATGCTTTGATAGAAGTTCCTAGGTTCCAGTTTGTACCCGTTACCTCTTGTCCTGGATCATCTTTGATGATCCAGGACAAGAGGTAACGGGCACCAATTGGAACGTAGGAACTTGAACTTGAACTGGAACGTAGGAACTTGAACATAGGATTATCCTTGATGATTCAGGATAGCTGTGTGTCTGACCAGTCTGTCTTTCGAAGGAGGTCCTGGACCAGCTCCAGCCATGCTGTGCTGAGCAGAGCCCCTGGCAGCAGCCCCACACCTCACTCCCAGTGTGCCTGAATGGAAAAGGTACAAAAGTTGCTCCAACACTTTGAGCACTGGTGGTGCTCAAAGATGATCCAGGACAAGAGGTAACGGGCACCAATTGGAACGTAGGAACTTGAACTTGAACTGGAAGGTAGGAACTTGAACTTGAACATAGGATTATCCTTGATGATTCAGGATAGCTGTGTGTCTGACCAGTCTGTCTTTCGAAGGAGGTCCTGGGCCAGCTCCAGCCATGCTGTGCTGAGCAGAGCCCCTGGCAGCAGCCCCACAGCTCACTCCCAGTGTGCCTGAATGGAAAAGGTACCAAAGTTGCTCCAACACTTTCTGAAAAACTCTATAGTGTTACCCCACAAGCGCAAAGCGACGGCAAAGCCCGTGAAATGACACCGGTGCTTCCAGAAAATGTCAAGCTTCCTGCCCAAGGGTGACATGCCATGCGGTGGGGTCAGGGCCACGTGCTGAGCACCCGGTGCGCTGGAGTTGCCCCAGCGGTTCCTGAGCAGCTCCTGCAGTGCTGCCGCCGGTACCGTTCTGGCAGCTGTAGTTGTTTAAAAAGCCGTTGTTGTTTCCGGCGTAATCTGACGGCAGTTTTCTCGGGCATTTGGGCCTCTTCTAATAAGTGTGCTGTGAGTACATCTGCAAGCATTCACCTGTCGAGGTCAAATGACTGGTGGTGCTCATCTGCCCCCGTGCTACTGCTGCTGCCTCCCGTGAATGCTCATGTGCCTGCGTGCCCCTGTACAGGCACAGATGCACGCGCGCAACACCTGATCCCGCATCCTAATTATTTTTCGCCCGGTTCTCGGAGTTGTTCTGCTTCCGGCTGATGAATGGGAAAGTGTAGTAGTGCTGTTTCATTTCACCAGCCTCTCAAGTGTGGAAATTATGGTAAATTTGAGAACAAGCCAGATTAGATTGATAGTTACACCTCCTCCTTTAATTAGCCAACCACAGGATCTGTGGAGGCAAAGGCCGGGGGGGTGTGTCGGTGTATATAAGGTGTATTGTCTATGTTAAAGATTAATCAAAAGGAGTTGCTTGAGGTGGGAAGGCTTTTCCGGAGAGGTTCCACATGTTGTCAGGTAGTCCCTCTGAATGGCAGCTTCCGGTTCGGTCCCTTAGCTTTCGGAAGTGACATTTAGTCTGATATGTGCCAGCCGTGCAATCTACCTAGCCCTGCAAAGTGCAAATATTAACCTAAATGCATATTAAGATACTGTGTGTTAGCTCCTGAACTGAAATAGAGAGCGGGTGTTCCAGCGGAGGCAAGCAAATCGTGTTGATTTACAGTGGCTTGAGGATTTGGCCCATTACCGCTTCTTTATACACTTTTAAAACGAAATGCCAACTCGATAGTTTAGGCTTTAACTGGAACATGGCAAGTAATTGTATGTTTTGGCGGACCCCTAGTAATGTTGCAGAATCTTTCTCAGAAGTTGTTCCATGGGATAGCCGATTCCTCAGGTAAGAGCTACTTGTTTGTTCAATCCTCCATCTTAGGCCTGCTCCTCAGGTGCATCCTCCTTCTCGCAGCGATTTCCTAGGAACAGATTTCGAAGAACAGCTCTGATCACAGAATCACAGATTGGTTAGGGTTGGAAAGGAGCTCTGGAGATCATCCAGTCCAACCCCCCTGCCAGAGCAGGGTCACCTACAGCAGGTTGCACAGGATGACCTCCAGGCGGGTTTTGAATGTCTCTGGGGTGGGAGACTCTACCGCCTCCCTGGGCAGCCTGTTCCAGCGCTCTGCCACCCTCAAAGTAAAGAAGTCCCTCCTCATGCTTTGATAGAAGTTCCTAGGTTCCAGTTTGTACCCGTTACCTCTTGTCCTGGATCATCTTTGATGATCCAGGACAAGAGGTAACGGGCACCAATTGGAACGTAGGAACTTGAACTTGAACTGGAAGGTAGGAACTTGAACTTGAACATAGGATTATCCTTGATGATTCAGGATAGCTGTGTGTCTGACCAGTCTGTCTTTCGAAGGAGGTCCTGGGCCAGCTCCAGCCATGCTGTGCTGAGCAGAGCCCCTGGCAGCAGCCCCACAGCTCACTCCCAGTGTGCCTGAATGGAAAAGGTACCAAAGTTGCTCCAACACTTTCTGAAAAACTCTATAGTGTTACCCCACAAGCGCAAAGCGACGGCAAAGCCCGTGAAATGACACCGGTGCTTCCAGAAAATGTCAAGCTTCCTGCCCAAGGGTGACATGCCATGCGGTGGGGTCAGGGCCACGCGCTGAGCACCCGGTGCGCTGGGGTTGCCCCAGCGGTTCCTGAGCAGCTCCTGCAGTGCTGCCGCCGGTACCGTTCTGGCGGCTGTAGTTGTTTAAAAAGCCGTTGTTGTTTCCGGCGTAATCTGACGGCAGTTTTCTCGGGCATTTGGGCCTCTTCTAATAAGTGTGCTGTGAGTACATCTGCAAGCATTCACCTGTCGAGGTCAAATGACTGGTGGTGCTCATCTGCCCCCGTGCTACTGCTGCTGCCTCCTGTGAATGCTCATGTGCCTGCGTGCCCCTGTACAGGCACAGATGCACGCGCGCAACACCTGATCCCGCATCCTAATTATTTTTCGCCCGGTTCTCTGAGTTGTTCTGCTTCCGGCTGATGAATGGGAAAGTGTAGTAGTGCTGTTTCATTTCACCAGCCTCTCAAGTGTGGAAATTATGGTAAATTTGAGAACAAGCCAGATTAGATTGATAGTTACACCTCCTCCTTTAATTAGCCAACCACAGGATCTGTGGAGGCAAAGGCCGGGGGGGTGTGTCGGTGTATATAACGTGTATTGTCTATGTGAAAGATTAATCAAAAGGAGTTGCTTGAGGTGGGAAGGCTTTTCCGGAGAGGTTCCACATGTTGTCAGGTAGTCCCTCTGAATGGCAGCTTCCGGTTCGGTCCCTTAGCTTTCGGAAGTGACATTTAGTCTGATATGTGCCAGCCGTGCAATCTACCTAGCCCCGCAAAGTGCAAATATTAACATAAATGCATATTAAGATACTGTGTGTTAGCTCCTGAACTGAAATAGAGAGCGGGTGTTCCAGCGGAGGCAAGCAAATCGTGTTGATTTACAGTGGCTTGCGGATTTGGCCCATTACCGCTTCTTTATACACTTTTAAAAAGAAATGCCAACTCGATAGTTTAGGCTTTAACTGGAACATGGCAAGTAATTGTATGTTTTGGCAGACCCCTAGTAATGTTGCAGAATCTTTCTCAGAATTTGTTCCATGGGATAGCCGATTCCTCAGGTAAGAGCTACTTGTTTGTTCAATCCTCCATCTTAGGCCTGCTCCTCAGGTGCATCCTCCTTCTCGCAGCGATTTCCTAGGAACAGATTTCGAAGAACAGCTCTGATCACAGAATCACAGATTGGTTAGGGTTGGAAAGGACCTCTGGAGATCATCCAGCCCAACCCCCCTGCCAGAGCAGGGTCACCTACAGCAGGTTGCACAGGATGACCTCCAGGCGGGTTTTGAATGTTTCTGGGGTCGGAGACTCTACCGCCTCCCTGGGCAGCCTGTTCCAGCGCTCTGCCACCCTCAAAGTAAAGAAGTTCCTCCTCATGCTTTGATAGAAGTTCCTACGTTCCAGTTTGTACCCGTTACCTCTTGTCCTGGATCATCTTTGATGATCCAGGACAAGAGGTAACGGGCACCAATTGGAACGTAGGAACTTGAACTTGAACTGGAACGTAGGAACTTGAACATAGGATTATCCTTGATGATTCAGGATAGCTGTGTGTCTGACCAGTCTGTCTTTCGAAGGAGGTCCTGGGCCAGCTCCAGCCATGCTGTGCTGAGCAGAGCCCCTGGCAGCAGCCCCACAGCTCACTCCCAGTGTGCCTGAATGGAAAAGGTACCAAAGTTGCTCCAACACTTTCTGAAAAACTCTATAGTGTTACCCCACAAGCGCAAAGCGACGGCAAAGCCCGTGAAATGACACCGGTGCTTCCAGAAAATGTCAAGCTTCCTGCCCAAGGGTGACATGCCATGCGGTGGGGTCAGGGCCACGCGCTGAGCACCCGGTGCGCTGGGGTTGCCCCAGCGGTTCCTGAGCAGCTCCTGCAGTGCTGCCGCCGGTACCGTTCTGGCGGCTGTAGTTGTTTAAAAAGCCGTTGTTGTTTCCGGCGTAATCTGACGGCAGTTTTCTCGGGCATTTGGGCCTCTTCTAATAAGTGTGCTGTGAGTACATCTGCAAGCATTCACCTGTCGAGGTCAAATGACTGGTGGTGCTCATCTCCCCCCGTGCTACTGCTGCTGCCTCCCGTGAATGCTCATGTGCCTGCGTGCCCCTGTACAGGCACAGATGCACGCGCGCAACACCTGATCCCGCATCCTAATTATTTTTCGCCCGGTTCTCTGAGTTGTTCTGCTTCCGGCTGATGAATGGGAAAGTGTAGTAGTGCTGTTTCATTTCACCAGCCTCTCAAGTGTGGAAATTATGGTAAATTTGAGAACAAGCCAGATTAGATTGATAGTTACACCTCCTCCTTTAATTAGCCAACCACAGGATCTGTGGAGGCAAAGGCCGGGGGGGTGTGTCGGTGTATATAACATGTATTGTCTATGTGAAAGATTAATCAAAAGGAGTTGCTTGAGGTGGGAAGGCTTTTCCGGAGAGGTTCCACATGTTGTCAGGTAGTCCCTCTGAATGGCAGCTTCCGGTTCGGTCCCTTAGCTTTCGGAAGTGACATTTAGTCTGATATGTGCCAGCCGTGCAATCTACCTAGCCCTGCAAAGTGCAAATATTAACCTAAATGCATATTAAGATAGTGTGTGTTAGCTCCTGAACTGAAATAGAGAGCGGGTGTTCCAGCGGAGGCAAGCAAATCGTGTTGACTTACAGTGGCTTGAGGATTTGGCCCATTACCGCTTCTTTATACACTTTTAAAAAGAAATGCCAACTCGATAGTTTAGGCTTTAACTGGAACATGGCAAGTAATTGTATGTTTTGGCGGACCCCTAGTAATGTTGCAGAATCTTTCTCTAAAGTTGTTCCATGGGATAGCCGATTCCTCAGGTAAGAGCTACTTGTTTGTTCAATCCTCCATCTTAGGCCTGCTCCTCAGGTGCATCCTCCTTCTCACAGCGATTTCCTAGGAACAGATTTCGAAGAACAGCTCTGATCACAGAATCACAGATTGGTTAGGGTTGGAAAGGAGCTCTGGAGATCATCCAGCCCAACCCCCCTGCCAGAGCAGGGTCACCTACAGCAGGTTGCACAGGATGACCTCCAGGCGGATTTTGAATGTCTCTGGGGTCGGAGACTCTACCGCCTCCCTGGGCAGCCTGTTCCAGCGCTCTGCCACCCTCAAAGTAAAGAAGTTCCTCCTCATGCTTTGATAGAAGTTCCTAGGTTCCAGTTTGTACCCGTTACCTCTTGTCCTGGATCATCTTTGATGATCCAGGACAAGAGGTAACGGGCACCAATTGGAACGTAGGAACTTGAACTTGAACTGGAACGTAGGAACTTGAACATAGGATTATCCTTGATGATTCAGGATAGCTGTGTGTCTGACCAGTCTGTCTTTCGAAGGAGGTCCTGGGCCAGCTCCAGCCATGCTGTGCTGAGCAGAGCCCCTGGCAGCAGCCCCACAGCTCACTCCCAGTGTGCCTGAATGGAAAAGGTACCAAAGTTGCTCCAACACTTTCTGAAAAACTCTATAGTGTTACCCCACAAGCGCAAAGCGACGGCAAAGCCCGTGAAATGACACCGGTGCTTCCAGAAAATGTCAAGCTTCCTGCCCAAGGGTGACATGCCATGCGGTGGGGTCAGGGCCACGTGCTGAGCACCCGGTGCGCTGGAGTTGCCCCAGCGGTTCCTGAGCAGCTCCTGCAGTGCTGCCGCCGGTACCGTTCTGGCAGCTGTAGTTGTTTAAAAAGCCGTTGTTGTTTCCGGCGTAATCTGACGGCAGTTTTCTCGGGCATTTGGGCCTCTTCTAATAAGTGTGCTGTGAGTACATCTGCAAGCATTCACCTGTCGAGGTCAAATGACTGGTGGTGCTCATCTGCCCCCGTGCTACTGCTGCTGCCTCCCGTGAATGCTCATGTGCCTGCGTGCCCCTGTACAGGCACAGATGCACGCGCGCAACACCTGATCCCCCATCCTAATTATTTTTCGCCCGGTTCTCGGAGTTGTTCTGCTTCCGGCTGATGAATGGGAAAGTGTAGTAGTGCTGTTTCATTTCACCAGCCTCTCAAGTGTGGAAATTATGGTAAATTTGAGAACAAGCCAGATTAGATTGATAGTTACACCTCCTCCTTTAATTAGCCAACCACAGGATCTGTGGAGGCAAAGGCCGGGGGGGTGTGTCGGTGTATATAACGTGTATTGTCTATGTGAAAGATGAATCAAAAGGAGTTGCTTGAGGTGGGAAGGCTTTTCCGGAGAGGTTCCACATATTGTCAGGTAGTCCCTCTGAATGGCAGCTTCCGGTTCGGTCCCTTAGCTTTCGGAAGTGACATTTAGTCTGATATGTGCCAGCCGTGCAATCTACCTAGCCCTGCAAAGTGCAAATATTAACATAAATGCATATTAAGATACTGTGTGTTAGCTCCTGAACTGAAATAGAGAGCGGGTGTTCCAGCGGAGGCAAGCAAATCGTGTTGATTTACAGTGGCTTGAGGATTTGGCCCATTACCGCTTCTTTATACACTTTTAAAACGAAATGCCAACTTGATAGTTTAGGCTTTAACTGGAACATGGCAAGTAATTGTATGTTTTGGCGGACCCCTAGTAATGTTGCAGAATCTTTCTCAGAAGTTGTTCCATGGGATAGCCGATTCCTCAGGTAAGAGCTACTTGTTTGTTCAATCCTCCATCTTAGGCCTGCTCCTCAGGTGCATCCTCCTTCTCGCAGCGATTTCCTAGGAACAGATTTCGAAGAACAGCTCTGATCACAGAATCACAGATTGGTTAGGGTTGGAAAGGAGCTCTGGAGATCATCCAGTCCAACCCCCCTGCCAGAGCAGGGTCACCTACAGCAGGTTGCACAGGATGACCTCCAGGCGGGTTTTGAATGTCTCTGGGGTGGGAGACTCTACCGCCTCCCTGGGCAGCCTGTTCCAGCGCTCTGCCACCCTCAAAGTAAAGAAGTTCCTCCTCATGCTTTGATAGAAGTTCCTAGGTTCCAGTTTGTACCCGTTACCTCTTGTCCTGGATCATCAAAGATGATCCAGGACAAGAGGTAACGGGCACCAATTGGAACGTAGGAACTTGAACTTGAACTGGAAGGTAGGAACTTGAACTTGAACATAGGATTATCCTTGATGATTCAGGATAGCTGTGTGTCTGACCAGTCTGTCTTTCGAAGGAGGTCCTGGGCCAGCTCCAGCCATGCTGTGCTGAGCAGAGCCCCTGGCAGCAGCCCCACAGCTCACTCCCAGTGTGCCTGAATGGAAAAGGTACCAAAGTTGCTCCAACACTTTCTGAAAAACTCTATAGTGTTACCCCACAAGCGCAAAGCGACGGCAAAGCCCGTGAAATGACACCGGTGCTTCCAGAAAATGTCAAGCTTCCTGCCCAAGGGTGACATGCCATGCGGTGGGGTCAGGGCCACGCGCTGAGCACCCGGTGCGCTGGGGTTGCCCCAGCGGTTCCTGAGCAGCTCCTGCAGTGCTGCCGCCGGTACCGTTCTGGCGGCTGTAGTTGTTTAAAAAGCCGTTGTTGTTTCCGGCGTAATCTGACGGCAGTTTTCTCGGGCATTTGGGCCTCTTCAAATAAGTGTGCTGTGAGTACATCTGCAAGCATTCACCTGTCGAGGTCAAATGACTGGTGGTGCTCATCTGCCCCCGTGCTACTGCTGCTGCCTCCCGTGAATGCTCATGTGCCTGCGTGCCCCTGTACAGGCACAGATGCACGCGCGCAACACCTGATCCCGCATCCTAATTATTTTTCGCCCGGTTCTCGGAGTTGTTCTGCTTCCGGCTGATGAATGGGAAAGTGTAGTAGTGCTGTTTCATTTCACCAGCCTCTCAAGTGTGGAAATTATGGTAAATTTGAGAACAAGCCAGATTAGATTGATAGTTACACCTCCTCCTTTAATTAGCCAACCACAGGATCTGTGGAGGCAAAGGCCGGGGGGGTGTGTCGGTGTATATAAGGTGTATTGTCTATGTGAAAGATTAATCAAAAGGAGTTGCTTGAGGTGGGAAGGCTTTTCCGGAGAGGTTCCACATGTTGTCAGGTAGTCCCTCTGAATGGCAGCTTCCGGTTCGGTCCCTTAGCTTTCGGAAGTGACATTTAGTCTGATATGTGCCAGCCGTGCAATCTACCTAGCCCTGCAAAGTGCAAATATTAACCTAAATGCATATTAAGATACTGTGTGTTAGCTCCTGAACTGAAATAGAGAGCGGGTGTTCCAGCGGAGGCAAGCAAATCGTGTTGATTTACAGTGGCTTGAGGATTTGGCCCATTACCGCTTCTTTATACACTTTTAAAAAGAAATGCCAACTCGATAGTTTAGGCTTTAACTGGAACATGGCAAGTAATTGTATGTTTTGGCGGACCCCTAGTAATGTTGCAGAATCTTTCTCAGAAGTTGTTCCATGGGATAGCCGATTCCTCAGGTAAGAGCTACTTGTTTGTTCAATCCTCCATCTTAGGCCTGCTCCTCAGGTGCATCCTCCTTCTCGCAGCGATTTCCTAGGAACAGATTTCGAAGAACAGCTCTGATCACAGAATCACAGATTGGTTAGGGTTGGAAAGGAGCTCTGGAGATCATCCAGTCCAACCCCCCTGCCAGAGCAGGGTCACCTTCAGCAGGTTGCACAGGATGACCTCCAGGCGGGTTTTGAATGTCTCTGGGGTGGGAGACTCTACCGCCTCCCTGGGCAGCCTGTTCCAGCGCTCTGCCACCCTCAAAGTAAAGAAGTTCCTCCTCATGCTTTGATAGAAGTTCCTAGGTTCCAGTTTGTACCCGTTACCTCTTGTCCTGGATCATCTTTGATGATCCAGGACAAGAGGTAACGGGCACCAATTGGAACGTAGGAACTTGAACTTGAACTGGAAGGTAGGAACTTGAACTTGAACATAGGATTATCCTTGATGATTCAGGATAGCTGTGTGTCTGACCAGTCTGTCTTTCGAAGGAGGTCCTGGGCCAGCTCCAGCCATGCTGTGCTGAGCAGAGCCCCTGGCAGCAGCCCCACAGCTCACTCCCAGTGTGCCTGAATGGAAAAGGTACCAAAGTTGCTCCAACACTTTCTGAAAAACTCTATAGTGTTACCCCACAAGCGCAAAGCGACGGCAAAGCCCGTGAAATGACACCGGTGCTTCCAGAAAATGTCAAGCTTCCTGCCCAAGGGTGACATGCCATGCGGTGGGGTCAGGGCCACGCGCTGAGTACCCGGTGCGCTGGGGTTGCCCCAGCGGTTCCTGAGCAGCTCCTGCAGTGCTGCCGCCGGTACCGTTCTGGCGGCTGTAGTTGTTTAAAAAGCCGTTGTTGTTTCCGGCGTAATCTGACGGCAGTTTTCTCGGGCATTTGGGCCTCTTCTAATAAGTGTGCTGTGAGTACATCTGCAAGCATTCACCTGTCGAGGTCAAATGACTGGTGGTGCTCATCTCCCCCCGTGCTACTGCTGCTGCCTCCCGTGAATGCTCATGTGCCTGCGTGCCCCTGTACAGGCACAGATACATGCGCGCAACACCTGATCCCGCATCCTAATTATTTTTCGCCCGGTTCTCGGAGTTGTTCTGCTTCCGGCTGATGAATGGGAAAGTGTAGTAGTGCTGTTTCATTTCACCAGCCTCTCAAGTGTGGAAATTATGGTAAATTTGAGAACAAGCCAGATTAGATTGATAGTTACACCTCCTCCTTTAATTAGCCAACCACAGGATCTGTGGAGGCAAAGGCCGGGGGGGTGTGTCGGTGTATATAACGTGTATTGTCTATGTGAAAGATTAACCAAAAGGAGTTGCTTGAGGTGGGAAGGCTTTTCTGGAGAGGTTCCACATGTTGTCAGGTAGTCCCTCTGAATGGCAGCTTCCGGTTCGGTCCCTTAGCTTTCGGAAGTGACATTTAGTCTGATATGTGCCAGCCGTGCAATCTACCTAGCCCTGCAAAGTGCAAATATTAACCTAAATGCATATTAAGATACTGTGTGTTAGCTCCTGAACTGAAATAGAGAGCGGGTGTTCCAGCGGAGGCAAGCAAATCGTGTTGATTTACAGTGGCTTGAGGATTTGGCCCATTACCGCTTCTTTATACACTTTTAAAACGAAATGCCAACTCGATAGTTTAGGCTTTAACTGGAACATGGCAAGTAATTGTATGTTTTGGCGGACCCCTAGTAATGTTGCAGAATCTTTCTCTAAAGTTGTTCCATGGGATAGCCGATTCCTCAGGTAAGAGCTACTTGTTTGTTCAATCCTCCATCTTCGGCCTGCTCCTCAGGTGCATCCTCCTTCTCGCAGCGATTTCCTAGGAACAGATTTCGAAGAACAGCTCTGATCACAGAATCACAGATTGGTTAGGGTTGGAAAGGACCTCTGGAGATCATCCAGCCCAACCCCCCTGCCAGAGCAGGGTCACCTACAGCAGGTTGCACAGGATGACCTCCAGGCGGGTTTTGAATGTCTCTGGGGTGGGAGACTCTACCGCCTCCCTGGGCAGCCTGTTCCAGCGCTCTGCCACCCTCAAAGTAAAGAAGTTCCTCCTCATGCTTTGATAGAAGTTCCTACGTTCCAGTTTGTACCCGTTACCTCTTGTCCTGGATCATCTTTGATGATCCAGGACAAGAGGTAACGGGCACCAATTGGAACGTAGGAACTTGAACTTGAACTGGAACGTAGGAACTTGAACATAGGATTATCCTTGATGATTCAGGATAGCTGTGTGTCTGACCAGTCTGTCTTTCGAAGGAGGTCCTGGGCCAGCTCCAGCCATGCTGTGCTGAGCAGAGCCCCTGGCAGCAGCCCCACAGCTCACTCCCAGTGTGCCTGAATGGAAAAGGTACCAAAGTTGCTCCAACACTTTCTGAAAAACTCTATAGTGTTACCCCACAAGCGCAAAGCGACGGCAAAGCCCGTGAAATGACACCGGTGCTTCCAGAAAATGTCAAGCTTCCTGCCCAAGGGTGACATGCCATGCGGTGGGGTCAGGGCCACGCGCTGAGCACCCGGTGCGCTGGGGTTGCCCCAGCGGTTCCTGAGCAGCTCCTGCAGTGCTGCCGCCGGTACCGTTCTGGCGGCTGTAGTTGTTTAAAAAGCCGTTGTTGTTTCCGGCGTAATCTGACGGCAGTTTTCTCGGGCATTTGGGCCTCTTCAAATAAGTGTGCTGTGAGTACATCTGCAAGCATTCACCTGTCGAGGTCAAATGACTGGTGGTGCTCATCTGCCCCCGTGCTACTGCTGCTGCCTCCCGTGAATGCTCATGTGCCTGCGTGCCCCTGTACAGGCACAGATGCACGCGCGCAACACCTGATCCCGCATCCTAATTATTTTTCGCCCGGTTCTCGGAGTTGTTCTGCTTCCGGCTGATGAATGGGAAAGTGTAGTAGTGCTGTTTCATTTCACCAGCCTCTCAAGTGTGGAAATTATGGTAAATTTGAGAACAAGCCAGATTAGATTGATAGTTACACCTCCTCCTTTAATTAGCCAACCACAGGATCTGTGGAGGCAAAGGCCGGGGGGGTGTGTCGGTGTATATAACATGTATTGTCTATGTGAAAGATTAATCAAAAGGAGTTGCTTGAGGTGGGAAGGCTTTTCCGGAGAGGTTCCACATGTTGTCAGGTAGTCCCTCTGAATGGCAGCTTCCGGTTCGGTCCCTTAGCTTTCGGAAGTGACATTTAGTCTGATATGTGCCAGCCGTGCAATCTACCTAGCCCTGCAAAGTGCAAATATTAACCTAAATGCATATTAAGATACTGTGTGTTAGCTCCTGAACTGAAATAGAGAGCGGGTGTTCCAGCGGAGGCAAGCAAATCGTGTTGATTTACAGTGGCTTGAGGATTTGGCCCATTACCGCTTCTTTATACACTTTTAAAAAGAAATGCCAACTCGATAGTTTAGGCTTTAACTGGAACATGGCAAGTAATTGTATGTTTTGGCGGACCCCTAGTAATGTTGCAGAATCTTTCTCAGAAGTTGTTCCATGGGATAGCCGATTCCTCAGGTAAGAGCTACTTGTTTGTTCAATCCTCCATCTTAGGCCTGCTCCTCAGGTGCATCCTCCTTCTCGCAGCGATTTCCTAGGAACAGATTTCGAAGAACAGCTCTGATCACAGAATCACAGATTGGTTAGGGTTGGAAAGGAGCTCTGGAGATCATCCAGTCCAACCCCCCTGCCAGAGCAGGGTCACCTTCAGCAGGTTGCACAGGATGACCTCCAGGCGGGTTTTGAATGTCTCTGGGGTGGGAGACTCTACCGCCTCCCTGGGCAGCCTGTTCCAGCGCTCTGCCACCCTCAAAGTAAAGAAGTTCCTCCTCATGCTTTGATAGAAGTTCCTAGGTTCCAGTTTGTACCCGTTACCTCTTGTCCTGGATCATCTTTGATGATCCAGGACAAGAGGTAACGGGCACCAATTGGAACGTAGGAACTTGAACTTGAACTGGAAGGTAGGAACTTGAACTTGAACATAGGATTATCCTTGATGATTCAGGATAGCTGTGTGTCTGACCAGTCTGTCTTTCGAAGGAGGTCCTGGGCCAGCTCCAGCCATGCTGTGCTGAGCAGAGCCCCTGGCAGCAGCCCCACAGCTCACTCCCAGTGTGCCTGAATGGAAAAGGTACCAAAGTTGCTCCAACACTTTCTGAAAAACTCTATAGTGTTACCCCACAAGCGCAAAGCGACGGCAAAGCCCGTGAAATGACACCGGTGCTTCCAGAAAATGTCAAGCTTCCTGCCCAAGGGTGACATGCCATGCGGTGGGGTCAGGGCCACGTGCTGAGCACCCGGTGCGCTGGGGTTGCCCCAGCGGTTCCTGAGCAGCTCCTGCAGTGCTGCCGCCGGTACCGTTCTGGCAGCTGTAGTTGTTTAAAAAGCCGTTGTTGTTTCCGGCGTAATCTGACGGCAGTTTTCTCGGGCATTTGGGCCTCTTCTAATAAGTGTGCTGTGAGTACATCTGCAAGCATTCACCTGTCGAGGTCAAATGACTGGTGGTGCTCATCTGCCCCCGTGCTACTGCTGCTGCCTCCCGTGAATGCTCATGTGCCTGCGTGCCCCTGTACAGGCACAGATGCACGCGCGCAACACCTGATCCCGCATCCTAATTATTTTTCGCCCGGTTCTCGGAGTTGTTCTGCTTCCGGCTGATGAATGGGAAAGTGTAGTAGTGCTGTTTCATTTCACCAGCCTCTCAAGTGTGGAAATTATGGTAAATTTGAGAACAAGCCAGATTAGATTGATAGTTACACCTCCTCCTTTAATTAGCCAACCACAGGATCTGTGGAGGCAAAGGCCGGGGGGGTGTGTCGGTGTATATAACGTGTATTGTCTATGTGAAAGATGAATCAAAAGGAGTTGCTTGAGGTGGGAAGGCTTTTCCGGAGAGGTTCCACATGTTGTCAGGTAGTCCCTCTGAATGGCAGCTTCCGGTTCGGTCCCTTAGCTTTCGGAAGTGACATTTAGTCTGATATGTGCCAGCCGTGCAATCTACCTAGCCCTGCAAAGTGCAAATATTAACATAAATGCATATTAAGATACTGTGTGTTAGCTCCTGAACTGAAATAGAGAGCGGGTGTTCCAGCGGAGGCAAGCAAATCGTGTTGATTTACAGTGGCTTGAGGATTTGGCCCATTACCGCTTCTTTATACACTTTTAAAACGAAATGCCAACTCGATAGTTTAGGCTTTAACTGGAACATGGCAAGTAATTGTATGTTTTGGCGGACCCCTAGTAATGTTGCAGAATCTTTCTCAGAAGTTGTTCCATGGGATAGCCGATTCCTCAGGTAAGAGCTACTTGTTTGTTCAATCCTCCATCTTAGGCCTGCTCCTCAGGTGCATCCTCCTTCTCGCAGCGATTTCCTAGGAACAGATTTCGAAGAACAGCTCTGATCACAGAATCACAGATTGGTTAGGGTTGGAAAGGAGCTCTGGAGATCATCCAGTCCAACCCCCCTGCCAGAGCAGGGTCACCTACAGCAGGTTGCACAGGATGACCTCCAGGCGGGTTTTGAATGTCTCTGGGGTGGGAGACTCTACCGCCTCCCTGGGCAGCCTGTTCCAGCGCTCTGCCACCCTCAAAGTAAAGAAGTTCCTCCTCATGCTTTGATAGAAGTTCCTAGGTTCCAGTTTGTACCCGTTACCTCTTGTCCTGGATCATCAAAGATGATCCAGGACAAGAGGTAACGGGCACCAATTGGAACGTAGGAACTTGAACTTGAACTGGAAGGTAGGAACTTGAACTTGAACATAGGATTATCCTTGATGATTCAGGATAGCTGTGTGTCTGACCAGTCTGTCTTTCGAAGGAGGTCCTGGGCCAGCTCCAGCCATGCTGTGCTGAGCAGAGCCCCTGGCAGCAGCCCCACAGCTCACTCCCAGTGTGCCTGAATGGAAAAGGTACCAAAGTTGCTCCAACACTTTCTGAAAAACTCTATAGTGTTACCCCACAAGCGCAAAGCGACGGCAAAGCCCGTGAAATGACACCGGTGCTTCCAGAAAATGTCAAGCTTCCTGCCCAAGGGTGACATGCCATGCGGTGGGGTCAGGGCCACGCGCTGAGTACCCGGTGCGCTGGGGTTGCCCCAGCGGTTCCTGAGCAGCTCCTGCAGTGCTGCCGCCGGTACCGTTCTGGCGGCTGTAGTTGTTTAAAAAGCCGTTGTTGTTTCCGGCGTAATCTGACGGCAGTTTTCTCGGGCATTTGGGCCTCTTCTAATAAGTGTGCTGTGAGTACATCTGCAAGCATTCACCTGTCGAGGTCAAATGACTGGTGGTGCTCATCTCCCCCCGTGCTACTGCTGCTGCCTCCCGTGAATGCTCATGTGCCTGCGTGCCCCTGTACAGGCACAGATACATGCGCGCAACACCTGATCCCGCATCCTAATTATTTTTCGCCCGGTTCTCGGAGTTGTTCTGCTTCCGGCTGATGAATGGGAAAGTGTAGTAGTGCTGTTTCATTTCACCAGCCTCTCAAGTGTAGAAATTATGGTAAATTTGAGAACAAGCCAGATTAGATTGATAGTTACACCTCCTCCTTTAATTAGCCAACCACAGGATCTGTGGAGGCAAAGGCCGGGGGGGTGTGTCGGTGTATATAACGTGTATTGTCTATGTGAAAGATTAACCAAAAGGAGTTGCTTGAGGTGGGAAGGCTTTTCTGGAGAGGTTCCACATGTTGTCAGGTAGTCCCTCTGAATGGCAGCTTCCGGTTCGGTCCCTTAGCTTTCGGAAGTGACATTTAGTCTGATATGTGCCAGCCGTGCAATCTACCTAGCCCTGCAAAGTGCAAATATTAACCTAAATGCATATTAAGATACTGTGTGTTAGCTCCTGAACTGAAATAGAGAGCGGGTGTTCCAGCGGAGGCAAGCAAATCGTGTTGATTTACAGTGGCTTGAGGATTTGGCCCATTACCGCTTCTTTATACACTTTTAAAAAGAAATGCCAACTCGATAGTTTAGGCTTTAACTGGAACATGGCAAGTAATTGTATGTTTTGGCGGACCCCTAGTAATGTTGCAGAATCTTTCTCTAAAGTTGTTCCATGGGATAGCCGATTCCTCAGGTAAGAGCTACTTGTTTGTTCAATCCTCCATCTTCGGCCTGCTCCTCAGGTGCATCCTCCTTCTCGCAGCGATTTCCTAGGAACAGATTTCGAAGAACAGCTCTGATCACAGAATCACAGATTGGTTAGGGTTGGAAAGGACCTCTGGAGATCATCCAGTCCAACCCCCCTGCCAGAGCAGGGTCACCTACAGCAGGTTGCACAGGATGACCTCCAGGCGGGTTTTGAATGTCTCTGGGGTGGGAGACTCTACCGCCTCCCTGGGCAGCCTGTTCCAGCGCTCTGCCACCCTCAAAGTAAAGAAGTTCCTCCTCATGCTTTGATAGAAGTTCCTACGTTCCAGTTTGTACCCGTTACCTCTTGTCCTGGATCATCAAAGATGATCCAGGACAAGAGGTAACGGGCACCAATTGGAACGTAGGAACTTGAACTTGAACTGGAACGTAGGAACTTGAACATAGGATTATCCTTGATGATTCAGGATAGCTGTGTGTCTGACCAGTCTGTCTTTCGAAGGAGGTCCTGGGCCAGCTCCAGCCATGCTGTGCTGAGCAGAGCCCCTGGCAGCAGCCCCACAGCTCACTCCCAGTGTGCCTGAATGGAAAAGGTACCAAAGTTGCTCCAACACTTTCTGAAAAACTCTATAGTGTTACCCCACAAGCGCAAAGCGACGGCAAAGCCCGTGAAATGACACCGGTGCTTCCAGAAAATGTCAAGCTTCCTGCCCAAGGGTGACATGCCATGCGGTGGGGTCAGGGCCACACGCTGAGCACCCGGTGCGCTGGGGTTGCCCCAGCGGTTCCTGAGCAGCTCCTGCAGTGCTGCCGCCGGTACCGTTCTGGCGGCTGTAGTTGTTTAAAAAGCCGTTGTTGTTTCCGGCGTAATCTGACGGCAGTTTTCTCGGGCATTTGGGCCTCTTCGAATAAGTGTGCTGTGAGTACATCTGCAAGCATTCACCTGTCGAGGTCAAATGACTGGTGGTGCTCATCTGCCCCCAGCTACTGCTGCTGCCTCCCGTGAATGCTCATGTGCCTGCGTGCCCCTGTACAGGCACAGATGCACGCGCGCAACACCTGATCCCGCATCCTAATTATTTTTCGCCCGGTTCTCGGAGTTGTTCTGCTTCCGGCTGATGAATGGGAAAGTGTAGTAGTGCTGTTTCATTTCACCAGCCTCTCAAGTGTGGAAATTATGGTAAATTTGAGAACAAGCCAGATTAGATTGATAGTTACACCTCCTCCTTTAATTAGCCAACCACAGGATCTGTGGAGGCAAAGGCCGGGGGGGTGTGTCGGTGTATATAACGTGTATTGTCTATGTGAAAGATGAATCAAAAGGAGTTGCTTGAGGTGGGAAGGCTTTTACGGAGAGATTCCACATGTTGTCAGGTAGTCCCTCTGAATGGCAGCTTCCGGTTCGGTCCCTTAGCTTTCGGAAGTGACATTTAGTCTGATATGTGCCAGCCGTGCAATCTACCTAGCCCTGCAAAGTGCAAATATTAACCTAAATGCATATTAAGATACTGTGTGTTAGCTCCTGAACTGAAATAGAGAGCGGGTGTTCCAGCGGAGGCAAGCAAATCGTGTTGATTTACAGTGGCTTGAGGATTTGGCCCATTACCGCTTCTTTATACACTTTTAAAAAGAAATGCCAACTCGATAGTTTAGGCTTTAACTGGAACATGGCAAGTAATTGTATGTTTTGGCGGACCCCTAGTAATGTTGCAGAATCTTTCTCAGAAGTTGTTCCATGGGATAGCCGATTCCTCAGGTAAGAGCTACTTGTTTGTTCAATCCTCCATCTTAGGCCTGCTCCTCAGGTGCATCCTCCTTCTCGCAGCGATTTCCTAGGAACAGATTTCGAAGAACAGCTCTGATCACAGAATCACAGATTGGTTAGGGTTGGAAAGGAGCTCTGGAGATCATCCAGTCCAACCCCCCTGCCAGAGCAGGGTCACCTTCAGCAGGTTGCACAGGATGACCTCCAGGCGGGTTTTGAATGTCTCTGGGGTGGGAGACTCTACCGCCTCCCTGGGCAGCCTGTTCCAGCGCTCTGCCACCCTCAAAGTAAAGAAGTTCCTCCTCATGCTTTGATAGAAGTTCCTAGGTTCCAGTTTGTACCCGTTACCTCTTGTCCTGGATCATCTTTGATGATCCAGGACAAGAGGTAACGGGCACCAATTGGAACGTAGGAACTTGAGCTTGAACTGGAAGGTAGGAACTTGAACTTGAATATAGGATTATCCTTGATGATTCAGGATAGCTGTGTGTCTGACCAGTCCGTCTTTCGAAGGAGGTCCTGGGCCAGCTCCAGCCATGCTGTGCTGAGCAGAGCCCCTGGCAGCAGCCCCACAGCTCACTCCCAGTGTGCCTGAATGGAAAAGGTACCAAAGTTGCTCCAACACTTTCTGAAAAACTCTACAGTGTTACCCCACAAGCGCAAAGCGACGGCAAAGCCCGTGAAATGACACCGGTGCTTCCAGAAAATGTCAAGCTTCCTGCCCAAGGGTGACATGCCATGCGGTGGGGTCAGGGCCACGCGCTGAGCACCCGGTGCGCTGGGGTTGCCCCAGCGGTTCCTGAGCAGCTCCTGCAGTGCTGCCGCCGGTACCGTTCTGGCGGCTGTAGTTGTTTAAAAAGCCGTTGTTGTTTCCGGCGTAATCTGACGGCAGTTTTCTCGGGCATTTGGGCCTCTTCTAATAAGTGTGCTGTGAGTACATCTGCAAGCATTCACCTGTCGAGGTCAAATGACTGGTGGTGCTCATCTGCCCCCATGCTACTGCTGCTGCCTCCCGTGAATGCTCATGTGCCTGCGTGCCCCTGTACAGGCACAGATGCACGCGCGCAACACCTGATCCCGCATCCTAATTATTTTTCGCCCGGTTCTCGGAGTTGTTCTGCTTCCGGCTGATGAATGGGAAAGTGTAGTAGTGCTGTTTCATTTCACCAGCCTCTCAAGTGTGGAAATTATGGTAAATTTGAGAACAAGCCAGATTAGATTGATAGTTACACCTCCTCCTTTAATTAGCTAACCACAGGATCTGTGGAGGCAAAGGCCGGGGGGGGGTGTCGGTGTATATAACGTGTATTGTCTATGTGAAAGATTAATCAAAAGGAGTTGCTTGAGGTGGGAAGGCTTTTCCGGAGAGGTTCCACATGTTGTCAGGTAGTCCCTCTGAATGGCAGCTTCCGGTTCGGTCCCTTAGCTTTCGGAAGTGACATTTAGTCTGATATGTGCCAGCCGTGCAATCTACCTAGCCCTGCAAAGTGCAAATATTAACCTAAATGCATATTAAGATACTGTGTGTTAGCTCCTGAACTGAAATAGAGAGCGGGTGTTCCAGCGGAGGCAAGCAAATCGTGTTGATTTACAGTGGCTTGCGGATTTGGCCCATTACCGCTTCTTTATACACTTTTAAAAAGAAATGCCAACTCGATAGTTTAGGCTTTAACTGGAACATGGCAAGTAATTGTATGTTTTGGCGGACCCCTAGTAATGTTGCAGAATCTTTCTCAGAAGTTGTTCCATGGGATAGCCGATTCCTCAGGTAAGAGCTACTTGTTTGTTCAATCCTCCATCTTAGGCCTGCTCCTCAGGTGCATCCTCCTTCTCGCAGCGATTTCCTAGGAACAGATTTCGAAGAACAGCTCTGATCACAGAATCACAGATTGGTTAGGGTTGGAAAGGACCTCTGGAGATCATCCAGTCCAACCCCCCTGCCAGAGCAGGGTCACCTACAGCAGGTTGCACAGGATGACCTCCAGGCGGGTTTTGAATGTCTCTGGGGTGGGAGACTCTACCGCCTCCCTGGGCAGCCTGTTCCAGCGCTCTGCCACCCTCAAAGTAAAGAAGTTCCTCCTCATGCTTTGATAGAAGTTCCTACGTTCCAGTTTGTACCCGTTACCTCTTGTCCTGGATCATCTTTGATGATCCAGGACAAGAGGTAACGGGCACCAATTGGAACGTAGGAACTTGAACTTGAACTGGAACGTAGGAACTTGAACATAGGATTATCCTTGATGATTCAGGATAGCTGTGTGTCTGACCAGTCTGTCTTTCGAAGGAGGTCCTGGGCCAGCTCCAGCCATGCTGTGCTGAGCAGAGCCCCTGGCAGCAGCCCCACAGCTCACTCCCAGTGTGCCTGAATGGAAAAGGTACAAAGTTGCTCCAACACTTTCTGAAAAACTCTATAGTGTTACCCCACAAGCGCAAAGCGACGGCAAAGCCCGTGACATGACACCGGTGCTTCCAGAAAATGTCAAGCTTCCTGCCCAAGGGTGACATGCCATGCGGTGGGGTCAGGGCCACGCGCTGAGCACCCGGTGCGCTGGGGTTGCCCCAGCGGTTCCTGAGCAGCTCCTGCAGTGCTGCCGCCGGTACCGTTCTTGCGGCTGTAGTTGTTTAAAAAGCCGTTGTTGTTTCCGGCGTAATCTGACGGCAGTTTTCTCGGGCATTTGGGCCTCTTCGAATAAGTGTGCTGTGAGTACATCTGCAAGCATTCACCTGTCGAGGTCAAATGACTGGTGGTGCTCATCTGCCCCCGTGCTACTGCTGCTGCCTCCCGTGAATGCTCATGTGCCTGCGTGCCCCTGTACAGGCACAGATGCACGCGCGCAACACCTGATCCCGCATCCTAATTATTTTTCGCCCGGTTCTCGGAGTTGTTCTGCTTCCGGCTGATGAATGGGAAAGTGTAGTAGTGCTGTTTCATTTCACCAGCCTCTCAAGTGTGGAAATTATGGTAAATTTGAGAACAAGCCAGATTAGATTGATAGTTACACCTCCTCCTTTAATTAGCCAACCACAGGATCTGTGGAGGCAAAGGCCGGGGGGGTGTGTCGGTGTATATAACGTGTATTGTCTATGTGAAAGATTAATCAAAAGGAGTTGCTTGAGGTGGGAAGGCTTTTCCGGAGAGGTTCCACATGTTGTCAGGTAGTCCCTCTGAATGGCAGCTTCCGGTTCGGTCCCTTAGCTTTCGGAAGTGACATTTAGTCTGATATGTGCCAGCCGTGCAATCTACCTAGCCCTGCAAAGTGCAAATATTAACCTAAATGCATATTAAGATACTGTGTGTTAGCTCCTGAACTGCAATAGAGAGCGGGTGTTCCAGCGGAGGCAAGCAAATCGTGTTGATTTACAGTGGCTTGAGGATTTGGCCCATTACCGCTTCTTTATACACTTTTAAAAAGAAATGCCAACTCGATAGTTTAGGCTTTAACTGGAACATGGCAAGTAATTGTATGTTTTGGCGGACCCCTAGTAATGTTGCAGAATCTTTCTCAGAAGTTGTTCCATGGGATAGCCGATTCCTCAGGTAAGAGCTACTTGTTTGTTCAATCCTCCATCTTAGGCCTGCTCCTCAGGTGCATCCTCCTTCTCGCAGCGATTTCCTAGGAACAGATTTCGAAGAACAGCTCTGATCACAGAATCACAGATTGGTTAGGGTTGGAAAGGAGCTCTGGAGATCATCCAGTCCAACCCCCCTGCCAGAGCAGGGTCACCTACAGCAGGTTGCACAGGATGACCTCCAGGCGGGTTTTGAATGTCTCTGGGGTGGAAGACTCTACCGCCTCCCTGGGCAGCCTGTTCCAGCGCTCTGCCACCCTCAAAGTAAAGAAGTTCCTCCTCATGCTTTGATAGAAGTTCCTAGGTTCCAGTTTGTACCCGTTACCTCTTGTCCTGGATCATCTTTGATGATCCAGGACAAGAGGTAACGGGCACCAATTGGAACGTAGGAACCTGAACTTGAACTGGAAGGTAGGAACTTGAACATAGGATTATCCTTGATGATTCAGGATAGCTGTGTGTCTGACCAGTCTGTCTTTCGAAGGAGGTCCTGGGCCAGCTCCAGCCATGCTGTGCTGAGCAGAGCCCCTGGCAGCAGCCCCACAGCTCACTCCCAGTGTGCCTGAATGGAAAAGGTACCAAAGTTGCTCCAACACTTTCTGAAAAACTCTATAGTGTTACCCCACAAGCACAAAGCAACGGCAAAGCCCGTGAAATGACACCGGTGCTTCCAGAAAATGTCAAGCTTCCTGCCCAAGGGTGACATGCCATGCGGTGGGGTCAGGTCCACGCGCTGACCACCCGGTGCGCTGGGGTTGCCCCAGCGGTTCCTGAGCAGCTCCTGCAGTGCTGCCGCCGGTACCGTTCTGGCGGCTGTAGTTGTTTAAAAAGCCGTTGTTGTTTCCGGCGTAATCTGACGGCAGTTTTCTCGGGCATTTGGGCCTCTTCTAATAAGTGTGCTGTGAGTACATCTGCAAGCATTCACCTGTCGAGGTCAAATGACTGGTGGTGCTCATCTGCCCCCGTGCTACTGCTGCTGCCTCCCGTGAATGCTCATGTGCCTGCGTGCCCCTGTACAGGCACAGATGCACGCGCGCAACACCTGATCCCGCATCCTAATTATTTTTCGCCCGGTTCTCTGAGTTGTTCTGCTTCCGGCTGATGAATGGGAAAGTGTAGTAGTGCTGTTTCATTTCACCAGCCTCTCAAGTGTGGAAATTATGGTAAATTTGAGAACAAGCCAGATTAGATTGATAGTTACACCTCCTCCTTTAATTAGCCAACCACAGGATCTGTGGAGGCAAAGGCCGGGGGGGTGTGTCGGTGTATATAACGTGTATTGTCTATGTGAAAGATGAATCAAAAGGAGTTGCTTGAGGTGGGAAGGCTTTTCCGGAGAGGTTCCACATGTTGTCAGGTAGTCCCTCTGAATGGCAGCTTCCGGTTCGGTCCCTTAGCTTTCGGAAGTGACATTTAGTCTGATATGTGCCAGCCGTGCAATCTACCTAGCCCTGCAAAGTGCAAATATTAACCTAAATGCATATTAAGATACTGTGTGTTAGCTCCTGAACTGAAATAGAGAGCGGGTGTTCCAGCGGAGGCAAGCAAATCGTGTTGATTTAGAGTGGCTTGAGGATTTGGCCCATTACCGCTTCTTTATACACTTTTAAAAAGAAATGCCAACTCGATAGTTTAGGCTTTAACTGGAACATGGCAAGTAATTGTATGTTTTGGCGGACCCCTAGTAATGTTGCAGAATCTTTCTCAGAAGTTGTTCCATGGGATAGCCGATTCCTCAGGTAAGAGCTACTTGTTTGTTCAATCCTCCATCTTAGGCCTGCTCCTCAGGTGCATCCTCCTTCTCGCAGCGATTTCCTAGGAACAGATTTCGAAGAACAGCTCTGATCACAGAATCACAGATTGGTTAGGGTTGGAAAGGAGCTCTGGAGATCATCCAGCCCAACCCCCCTGCCAGAGCAGGGTCACCTACAGCAGGTTGCATAGGATGACCTCCAGGCGGGTTTTGAATGTCTCTGGGGTGGGAGACTCTACCGCCTCCCTGGGCAGCCTGTTCCAGCGCTCTGCCACCCTCAAAGTAAAGAAGTTCCTCCTCATGCTTTGATAGAAGTTCCTAGGTTCCAGTTTGTACCCGTTACCTCTTGTCCTGGATCATCTTTGATGATCCAGGACAAGAGGTAACGGGCACCAATTGGAACGTAGGAACTTGAACTTGAACTGGAAGGTAGGAACTTGAACTTGAACATAGGATTATCCTTGATGATTCAGGATAGCTGTGTGTCTGACCAGTCTGTCTTTCGAAGGAGGTCCTGGGCCAGCTCCAGCTATGCTGTGCTGAGCAGAGCCCCTGGCAGCAGCCCCACACCTCACTCCCAGTGTGCCTGAATGGAAAAGGTACCAAAGTTGCTCCAACACTTTCTGAAAAACTCTATAGTGTTACCCCACAAGCGCAAAGCGACGGCAAAGCCCGTGAAATGACACCGGTGCTTCCAGAAAATGTCAAGCTTCCTGCCCAAGGGTGACATGCCATGCGGTGGGGTCAGGGCCACGCGCTGAGCACCCGGTGCGCTGGGGTTGCCCCAGCGGTTCCTGAGCAGCTCCTGCAGTGCTGCCGCCGGTACCGTTCTGGCGGCTGTAGTTGTTTAAAAAGCCGTTGTTGTTTCCGGCGTAATCTGACGGCAGTTTTCTCGGGCATTTGGGCCTCTTCTAATAAGTGTGCTGTGAGTACATCTGCAAGCATTCACCTGTCGAGGTCAAATGACTGGTGGTGCTCATCTGCCCCCGTGCTACTGCTGCTGCCTCCCGTGAATGCTCATGTGCCTGCGTGCCCCTGTACAGGCACAGATGCACGCGCGCAACACCTGATCCCGCATCCTAATTATTTTTCGCCCGGTTCTCTGAGTTGTTCTGCTTCCGGCTGATGAATGGGAAAGTGTAGTAGTGCTGTTTCATTTCACCAGCCTCTCAAGTGTGGAAATTATGGTAAATTTGAGAACAAGCCAGATTAGATTGATAGTTACACCTCCTCCTTTAATTAGCCAACCACAGGATCTGTGGAGGCAAAGGCCGGGGGGGTGTGTCGGTGTATATAACGTGTATTGTCTATGTGAAAGATTAATCAAAAGGAGTTGCTTGAGGTGGGAAGGCTTTTACGGAGAGGTTCCACATGTTGTCAGGTAGTCCCTCTGAATGGCAGCTTCCGGTTCGGTCCCTTAGCTTTCGGAAGTGACATTTAGTCTGATATGTGCCAGCCGTGCAATCTACCTAGCCCTGCAAAGTGCAAATATTAACCTAAATGCATATTAAGATAGTGTGTGTTAGCTCCTGAACTGAAATAGAGAGCGGGTGTTCCAGCGGAGGCAAGCAAATCGTGTTGATTTACAGTGGCTTGAGGATTTGGCCCATTACCGCTTCTTTATACACTTTTAAAAAGAAATGCCAACTCGATAGTTTAGGCTTTAACTGGAACATGGCAAGTAATTGTATGTTTTGGCGGACCCCTAGTAATGTTGCAGAATCTTTCTCAGAAGTTGTTCCATGGGATAGCCGATTCCTCAGGTAAGAGCTACTTGTTTGTTCAATCCTCCATCTTAGGCCTGCTCCTCAGGTGCATCCTCCTTCTCGCAGCGATTTCCTAGGAACAGATTTCGAAGAACAGCTCTGATCACAGAATCACAGATTGGTTAGGGTTGGAAAGGAGCTCTGGAGATCATCCAGCCCAACCCCCCTGCCAGAGCAGGGTCACCTACAGCAGGTTGCACAGGATGACCTCCAGGCGGGTTTTGAATGTCTCTGGGGTGGGAGACTCTACCGCCTCCCCGGGCAGCCTGTTCCAGCGCTCTGCCACCCTCAAAGTAAAGAAGTTCCTCCTCATGCTTTGATAGAAGTTCCTAGGTTCCAGTTTGTACCCGTTACCTCTTGTCCTGGATCATCTTTGATGATCCAGGACAAGAGGTAACGGGCACCAATTGGAACGTAGGAACTTGAACTTGAACTGGAAGGTAGGAACTTGAACATAGGATTATCCTTGATGATTCAGGATAGCTGTGTGTCTGACCAGTCTGACTTTCGAAGGAGGTCCTGGGCCAGCTCCAGCCATGCTGTGCTGAGCAGAGCCCCTGGCAGCAGCCCCACAGCTCACTCCCAGTGTGCCTGAATGGAAAAGGTACCAAAGTTGCTCCAACACTTTCTGAAAAACTCTATAGTGTTACCCCACAAGCGCAAAGCGACGGCAAAGCCCGTGAAATGACACCGGTGCTTCCAGAAAATGTCAAGCTTCCTGCCCAAGGGTGACATGCCATGCGGTGGGGTCAGGGCCACGCGCTGAGCACCCGGTGCGCTGGGGTTGCCCCAGCGGTTCCTGAGCAGCTCCTGCAGTGCTGCCGCCGGTACCGTTCTGGCGGCTGTAGTTGTTTAAAAAGCCGTTGTTGTTTCCGGCGTAATCTGACGGCAGTTTTCTCGGGCATTTGGGCCTCTTCTAATAAGTGTGCTGTGAGTACATCTGCAAGCATTCACCTGTCGAGGTCAAATGACTGGTGGTGCTCATCTGCCCCCGTGCTACTGCTGCTGCTGCCTCCCGTGAATGCTCATGTGCCTGCGTGCCCCTGTACAGGCACAGATGCACGCGCGCAACACCTGATCCCGCATCCTAATTATTTTTCGCTCGGTTCTCTGAGTTGTTCTGCTTCCGGCTGATGAATGGGAAAGTGTAGTAGTGCTGTTTCATTTCACCAGCCTCTCAAGTGTGGAAATTATGGTAAATTTGAGAACAAGCCAGATTAGATTGATAGTTACACCTCCTCCTTTAATTAGCCAACCACAGGATCTGTGGAGGCAAAGGCCGGGGGGGTGTGTCGGTGTATATAACGTGTATTGTCTATGTGAAAGATTAATCAAAAGGAGTTGCTTGAGGTGGGAAGGCTTTTCCGGAGAGGTTCCACATGTTGTCAGGTAGTCCCTCTGAATGGCAGCTTCCGGTTCGGTCCCTTAGCTTTCGGAAGTGACATTTAGTCTGATATGTGCCAGCCGTGCAATCTACCTAGCCCTGCAAAGTGCAAATATTAACCTAAATGCATATTAAGATACTGTGTGTTAGCTCCTGAACTGAAATAGAGAGCGGGTGTTCCAGCGGAGGCAAGCAAATCGTGTTGATTTACAGTGGCTTGAGGATTTGGCCCATTACCGCTTCTTTATACACTTTTAAAAAGAAATGCCAACTCGATAGTTTAGGCTTTAACTGGAACATGGCAAGTAATTGTATGTTTTGGCGGACCCCTAGTAATGTTGCAGAATCTTTCTCAGAAGTTGTTCCATGGGATAGCCGATTCCTCAGGTAAGAGCTACTTGTTTGTTCAATCCTCCATCTTAGGCCTGCTCCTCAGGTGCATCCTCCTTCTCGCAGCGATTTCCTAGGAACAGATTTCGAAGAACAGCTCTGATCACAGAATCACAGATTGGTTAGGGTTGGAAAGGAGCTCTGGAGATCATCCAGCCCAACCCCCCTGCCAGAGCAGGGTCACCTACAGCAGGTTGCACAGGATGACCTCCAGGCGGGTTTTGAATGTCTCTGGGGTGGGAGACTCTACCGCCTCCCCGGGCAGCCTGTTCCAGCGCTCTGCCACCCTCAAAGTAAAGAAGTTCCTCCTCATGCTTTGATAGAAGTTCCTAGGTTCCAGTTTGTACCCGTTACCTCTTGTCCTGGATCATCTTTGATGATCCAGGACAAGAGGTAACGGGCACCAATTGGAACGTAGGAACTTGAACTTGAACTGGAAGGTAGGAACTTGAACTTGAACATAGGATTATCCTTGATGATTCAGGATAGCTGTGTGTCTGACCAGTCTGTCTTTCGAAGGAGGTCCTGGGCCAGCTCCAGCCATGCTGTGCTGAGCAGAGCCCCTGGCAGAAGCCCCACAGCTCACTCCCAGTGTGCCTGAATGGAAAAGGTACCAAAGTTGCTCCAACACTTTCTGAAAAACTCTATAGTGTTACCCCACAAGCGCAAAGCGACGGCAAAGCCCGTGAAATGACACCGGTGCTTCCAGAAAATGTCAAGCTTCCTGCCCAAGGGTGACATGCCATGCGGTGGGGTCAGGGCCACGCGCTGAGCACCCGGTGCGCTGGGGTTGCCCCAGCGGTTCCTGAGCAGCTCCTGCAGTGCTGCCGCCGGTACCGTTCTGGCGGCTGTAGTTGTTTAAAAAGCCGTTGTTGTTTCCGGCGTAATCTGACGGCAGTTTTCTCGGGCATTTGGGCCTCTTCTAATAAGTGTGCTGTGAGTACATCTGCAAGCATTCACCTGTCGAGGTCAAATGACTGGTGGTGCTCATCTGCCCCCGTGCTACTGCTGCTGCCTCCCGTGAATGCTCATGTGCCTGCGTGCCCCTGTACAGGCACAGATGCACGCGCGCAACACCTGATCCCGCATCCTAATTATTTTTCGCCCGGTTCTCGGAGTTGTTCTGCTTCCGGCTGATGAATGGGAAAGTGTAGTAGTGCTGTTTCATTTCACCAGCCTCTCAAGTGTGGAAATTATGGTAAATTTGAGAACAAGCCAGATTAGATTGATAGTTACACCTCCTCCTTTAATTAGCCAACCACAGGATCTGTGGAGGCAAAGGCCGGGGGGGTGTGTCGGTGTATATAACGTGTATTGTCTATGTGAAAGATTAATCAAAAGGAGTTGCTTGAGGTGGGAAGGCTTTTCCGGAGAGGTTCCACATGTTGTCAGGTAGTCCCTCTGAATGGCAGCTTCCGGTTCGGTCCCTTAGCTTTCGGAAGTGACATTTAGTCTGATATGTGCCAGCCGTGCAATCTACCTAGCCCTGCAAAGTGCAAATATTAACCTAAATGCATATTAAGATACTGTGTGTTAGCTCCTGAACTGAAATAGAGAGCGGGTGTTCCAGCGGAGGCAAGCAAATCGTGTTGATTTACAGTGGCTTGAGGATTTGGCCCATTACCGCTTCTTTATACACTTTTAAAAAGAAATGCCAACTCGATAGTTTAGGCTTTAACTGGAACATGGCAAGTAATTGTATGTTTTGGCGGACCCCTAGTAATGTTGCAGAATCTTTCTCAGAAGTTGTTCCATGGGATAGCCGATTCCTCAGGTAAGAGCTACTTGTTTGTTCAATCCTCCATCTTAGGCCTGCTCCTCAGGTGCATCCTCCTTCTCGCAGCGATTTCCTAGGAACAGATTTCGAAGGACAGCTCTGATCACAGAATCACAGATTGGTTAGGGTTGGAAAGGAGCTCTGGAGATCATCCAGTCCAACCCCCCTGCCAGAGCAGGGTCACCTACAGCAGGTTGCACAGGATGACCTCCAGGCGGGTTATGAATGTCTCTGGGGTCGGAGACTCTACCGCCTCCCTGGGCAGCCTGTTCCAGCGCTCTGCCACCCTCAAAGTAAAGAAGTTCCTCCTCATGCTTTGATAGAAGTTCCTAGGTTCCAGTTTGTACCCGTTACCTCTTGTCCTGGATCATCTTTGATGATCCAGGACAAGAGGTAACGGGCACCAATTGGAACGTAGGAACTTGAACTTGAACTGGAACGTCGGAACTTGAACATAGGATTATCCTTGATGATTCAGGATAGCTGTGTGTCTGACCAGTCTGTCTTTCGAAGGAGGTCCTGGACCAGCTCCAGCCATGCTGTGCTGAGCAGAGCCCCTGGCAGCAGCCCCACAGCTCACTCCCAGTGTGCCTGAATGGAAAAGGTACCAAAGTTGCTCCAACACTTTCTGAAAAACTCTATAGTGTTACCCCACAAGCGCAAAGCGACGGCAAAGCCCGTGAAATGACACCGGTGCTTCCAGAAAATGTCAAGCTTCCTGCCCAAGGGTGACATGCCATGCGGTGGGGTCAGGGCCACGCGCTGAGCACCCGGTGCGCTGGGGTTGCCCCAGCGGTTCCTGAGCAGCTCCTGCAGTGCTGCCGCCGGTACCGTTCTGGCGGCTGTAGTTGTTTAAAAAGCCGTTGTTGTTTCCGGCGTAATCTGACGGCAGTTTTCTCGGGCATTTGGGCCTCTTCTAATAAGTGTGCTGTGAGTACATCTGCAAGCATTCACCTGTCGAGGTCAAATGACTGGTGGTGCTCATCTGCCCCCGTGCTACTGCTGCTGCCTCCCGTGAATGCTCATGTGCCTGCGTGCCCCTGTACAGGCACAGATGCACGCGCGCAACACCTGATCCCGCATCCTAATTATTTTTCGCCCGGTTCTCGGAGTTGTTCTGCTTCCGGCTGATGAATGGGAAAGTGTAGTAGTGCTGTTTCATTTCACCAGCCTCTCAAGTGTGGAAATTATGGTAAATTTGAGAACAAGCGAGATTAGATTGATAGTTACACCTCCTCCTTTAATTAGCCAACCACAGGATCTGTGGAGGCAAAGGCCGGGGGGGTGTGTCGGTGTATATAACGTGTATTGTCTATGTGAAAGATGAATCAAAAGGAGTTGCTTGAGGTGGGAAGGCTTTTCCGGAGAGGTTCCACATGTTGTCAGGTAGTCCCTCTGAATGGCAGCTTCCGGTTCGGTCCCTTAGCTTTCGGAAGTGACATTTAGTCTGATATGTGCCAGCCGTGCAATCTACCTAGCCCTGCAAAGTGCAAATATTAACCTAAATGCATATTAAGATACTGTGTGTTAGCTCCTGAACTGAAATAGAGAGCGGGTGTTCCAGCGGAGGCAAGCAAATCGTGTTGATTTAGAGTGGCTGGCGGATTTCGCCCATTACCGCTTCTTTATACACTTTTAAAAAGAAATGCCAACTCGATAGTTTAGGCTTTAACTGGAACATGGCAAGTAATTGTATGTTTTGGCGGACCCCTAGTAATGTTGCAGAATCTTTCTCAGAAGTTGTTCCATGGGATAGCCGATTCCTCAGGTAAGAGCTACTTGTTTGTTCAATCCTCCATCTTAGGCCTGCTCCTCAGGTGCATCCTCCTTCTCGCAGCGATTTCCTAGGAACAGATTTCGAAGGACAGCTCTGATCACAGAATCACAGATTGGTTAGGGTTGGAAAGGAGCTCTGGAGATCATCCAGTCCAACCCCCCTGCCAGAGCAGGGTCACCTACAGCAGGTTGCACAGGATGACCTCCAGGCGGGTTATGAATGTCTCTGGGGTCGGAGACTCTACCGCCTCCCTGGGCAGCCTGTTCCAGCGCTCTGCCACCCTCAAAGTAAAGAAGTTCCTCCTCATGCTTTGATAGAAGTTCCTAGGTTCCAGTTTGTACCCGTTACCTCTTGTCCTGGATCATCTTTGATGATCCAGGACAAGAGGTAACGGGCACCAATTGGAACGTAGGAACTTAAACTTGAACTGGAAGGTAGGAACTTGAACTTGAACATAGGATTATCCTTGATGATTCAGGATAGCTGTGTGTCTGACCAGTCTGTCTTTCGAAGGAGGTCCCGGACCAGCTCCAGCCATGCTATGCTGAGCAGAGCCCCTGGCAGTAGCCCCACAGCTCACTCCCAGTGTGCCTGAATGGAAAAGGTACCAAAGTTGCTCCAACACTTTCCGAAAAACTCTATAGTGTTACCCCACAAGCGCAAAGCGACGGCAAAGCCCGTGAAATGACACCGGTGCTTCCAGAAAATGTCAAGCTTCCTGCCCAAGGGTGACATGCCATGCGGTGGGGTCAGGGCCACGCGCTGAGCACCCGGTGCGCTGGGGTTGCCCCAGCGGTTCCTGAGCAGCTCCTGCAGTGCTGCCGCCGGTACCGTTCTGGCGGCTGTAGTTGTTTAAAAAGCCGTTGTTGTTTCCGGCGTAATCTGACGGCAGTTTTCTCGGGCATTTGGGCCTCTTCTAATAAGTGTGCTGTGAGTACATCTGCAAGCATTCACCTGTCGAGGTCAAATGACTGGTGGTGCTCATCTGCCCCCGTGCTACTGCTGCTGCCTCCCGTGAATGCTCATGTGCCTGCGTGCCCCTGTACAGGCACAGATGCACGCGCGCAACACCTGATCCCGCATCCTAATTATTTTTCGCCCGGTTCTCGGAGTTGTTCTGCTTCCGGCTGATGAATGGGAAAGTGTAGTAGTGCTGTTTCATTTCACCAGCCTCTCAAGTGTGGAAATTATGGTAAATTTGAGAACAAGCCAGATTAGATTGATAGTTACACCTCCTCCTTTAATTAGCCAACCACAGGATCTGTGGAGGCAAAGGCCGGGGGGGTGTGTCGGTGTATATAACGTGTATTGTCTATGTGAAAGATTAATCAAAAGGAGTTGCTTGAGGTGGGAAGGCTTTTCCGGAGAGGTTCCACATGTTGTCAGGTAGTCCCTCTGAATGGCAGCTTCCGGTTCGGTCCCTTAGCTTTCGGAAGTGACATTTAGTCTGATATGTGCCAGCCGTGCAATCTACCTAGCCCCGCAAAGTGCAAATATTAACATAAATGCATATTAAGATACTGTGTGTTAGCTCCTGAACTGAAATAGAGAGCGGGTGTTCCAGCAGAGGCAAGCAAATCGTGTTGATTTACAGTGGCTTGAGGATTTGGCCCATTACCGCTTCTTTATACACTTTTAAAAAGAAATGCCAACTCGATAGTTTAGGCTTTAACTGGAACATGGCAAGTAATTGTATGTTTTGGCGGACCCCTAGTAATGTTGCAGAATCTTTCTCAGAAGTTGTTCCATGGGATAGCCGATTCCTCAGGTAAGAGCTACTTGTTTGTTCAATCCTCCATCTTAGGCCTGCTCCTCAGGTGCATCCTCCTTCTCGCAGCGATTTCCTAGGAACAGATTTCGAAGAACAGCTCTGATCACAGAATCACAGATTGGTTAGGGTTGGAAAGGACCTCTGGAGATCATCCAGCCCAACCCCCCTGCCAGAGCAGGGTCACCTACAGCAGGTTGCACAGGATGACCTCCAGGCGGGTTTTGAATGTCTCTGGGGTGGGAGACTCTACCGCCTCCCTGGGCAGCCTGTTCCAGCGCTCTGCCACCCTCAAAGTAAAGAAGTTCCTCCTCATGCTTTGATAGAAGTTCCTAGGTTCCAGTTTGTACCCGTTACCTCTTGTCCTGGATCATCAAAAATCATCTTTGATGATCCAGGACAAGAGGTAACGGGCACCAATTGGAACGTAGGAACTTGAACTTGAACTGGAAGGTAGGAACTTGAACTTGAACATAGGATTATCCTTGATGATTCAGGATAGCTGTGTGTCTGACCAGTCTGTCTTTCGAAGGAGGTCCTGGGCCAGCTCCAGCCATGCTGTGCTGAGCAGAGCCCCTGGCAGCAGCCCCACAGCTCACTCCCAGTGTGCCTGAATGGAAAAGGTACCAAAGTTGCTCCAACACTTTCTGAAAAACTCTATAGTGTTACCCCACAAGCGCAAAGCGACGGCAAAGCCCGTGAAATGACACCGGTGCTTCCAGAAAATGTCAAGCTTCCTGCCCAAGGGTGACATGCCATGCGGTGGGGTCAGGGCCACGCGCTGAGCACCCGGTGCGCTGGGGTTGCCCCAGCGGTTCCTGAGCAGCTCCTGCAGTGCTGCCGCCGGTACCGTTCTGGCGGCTGTAGTTGTTTAAAAAGCCGTTGTTGTTTCCGGCGTAATCTGACGGCAGTTTTCTCGGGCATTTGGGCCTCTTCTAATAAGTGTGCTGTGAGTACATCTGCAAGCATTCACCTGTCGAGGTCAAATGACTGGTGGTGCTCATCTGCCCCCGTGCTACTGCTGCTGCCTCCCGTGAATGCTCATGTGCCTGCGTGCCCCTGTACAGGCACAGATGCACGCGCGCAACACCTGATCCCGCATCCTAATTACTTTTCGCCCGGTTCTCGGAGTTGTTCTGCTTCCGGCTGATGAATGGGAAAGTGTAGTAGTGCTGTTTCATTTCACCAGCCTCTCAAGTGTGGAAATTATGGTAAATTTGAGAACAAGCCAGATTAGATTGATAGTTACACCTCCTCCTTTAATTAGCCAACCACAGGATCTGTGGAGGCAAAGGCCGGGGGGGTGTGTCGGTGTATATAAGGTGTATTGTCTATGTGAAAGATTAATCAAAAGGAGTTGCTTGAGGTGGGAAGGCTTTTCCGGAGAGGTTCCACATGTTGTCAGGTAGTCCCTCTGAATGGCAGCTTCCGGTTCGGTCCCTTAGCTTTCGGAAGTGACATTTAGTCTGATATGTGCCAGCCGTGCAATCTACCTAGCCCTGCAAAGTGCAAATATTAACCTAAATGCATATTAAGATAGTGTGTGTTAGCTCCTGAACTGAAATAGAGAGCGGGTGTTCCAGCGGAGGCAAGCAAATCGTGTTGATTTACAGTGGCTTGAGGATTTGGCCCATTACCGCTTCTTTATACACTTTTAAAAAGAAATGCCAACTCGATAGTTTAGGCTTTAACTGGAACATGGCAAGTAATTGTATGTTTTGGCGGACCCCTAGTAATGTTGCAGAATCTTTCTCAGAAGTTGTTCCATGGGATAGCCGATTCCTCAGGTAAGAGCTACTTGTTTGTTCAATCCTCCATCTTAGGCCTGCTCCTCAGGTGCATCCTCCTTCTCGCAGCGATTTCCTAGGAACAGATTTCGAAGGACAGCTCTGATCACAGAATCACAGATTGGTTAGGGTTGGAAAGGACCTCTGGAGATCATCCAGTCCAACCCCCCTGCCAGAGCAGGGTCACCTACAGCAGGTTGCACAGGATGACCTCCAGGCGGGTTATGAATGTCTCTGGGGTCGGAGACTCTACCGCCTCCCTGGGCAGCCTGTTCCAGCGCTCTGCCACCCTCAAAGTAAAGAAGTTCCTCCTCATGCTTTGATAGAAGTTCCTAGGTTCCAGTTTGTACCCGTTACCTCTTGTCCTGGATCATCTTTGATGATCCAGGACAAGAGGTAACGGGCACCAATTGGAACGTAGGAACTTGAACTTGAACTGGAACGTCGGAACTTGAACATAGGATTATCCTTGATGATTCAGGATAGCTGTGTGTCTGACCAGTCTGTCTTTCGAAGGAGGTCCTGGACCAGCTCCAGCCATGCTGTGCTGAGCAGAGCCCCTGGCAGCAGCCCCACAGCTCACTCCCAGTGTGCCTGAATGGAAAAGGTACCAAAGTTGCTCCAACACTTTCTGAAAAACTCTATAGTGTTACCCCACAAGCGCAAAGCGACGGCAAAGCCCGTGAAATGACACCGGTGCTTCCAGAAAATGTCAAGCTTCCTGCCCAAGGGTGACATGCCATGCGGTGGGGTCAGGGCCACGCGCTGAGCACCCGGTGCGCTGGGGTTGCCCCAGCGGTTCCTGAGCAGCTCCTGCAGTGCTGCCGCCGGTACCGTTCTGGCGGCTGTAGTTGTTTAAAAAGCCGTTGTTGTTTCCGGCGTAATCTGACGGCAGTTTTCTCGGGCATTTGGGCCTCTTCTAATAAGTGTGCTGTGAGTACATCTGCAAGCATTCACCTGTCGAGGTCAAATGACTGGTGGTGCTCATCTGCCCCCGTGCTACTGCTGCTGCCTCCCGTGAATGCTCATGTGCCTGCGTGCCCCTGTACAGGCACAGATGCACGCGCGCAACACCTGATCCCGCATCCTAATTATTTTTCGCCCGGTTCTCGGAGTTGTTCTGCTTCCGGCTGATGAATGGGAAAGTGTAGTAGTGCTGTTTCATTTCACCAGCCTCTCAAGTGTGGAAATTATGGTAAATTTGAGAACAAGCGAGATTAGATTGATAGTTACACCTCCTCCTTTAATTAGCCAACCACAGGATCTGTGGAGGCAAAGGCCGGGGGGGTGTGTCGGTGTATATAACGTGTATTGTCTATGTGAAAGATGAATCAAAAGGAGTTGCTTGAGGTGGGAAGGCTTTTCCGGAGAGGTTCCACATGTTGTCAGGTAGTCCCTCTGAATGGCAGCTTCCGGTTCGGTCCCTTAGCTTTCGGAAGTGACATTTAGTCTGATATGTGCCAGCCGTGCAATCTACCTAGCCCTGCAAAGTGCAAATATTAACCTAAATGCATATTAAGATACTGTGTGTTAGCTCCTGAACTGAAATAGAGAGCGGGTGTTCCAGCGGAGGCAAGCAAATCGTGTTGATTTAGAGTGGCTGGCGGATTTCGCCCATTACCGCTTCTTTATACACTTTTAAAAAGAAATGCCAACTCGATAGTTTAGGCTTTAACTGGAACATGGCAAGTAATTGTATGTTTTGGCGGACCCCTAGTAATGTTGCAGAATCTTTCTCAGAAGTTGTTCCATGGGATAGCCGATTCCTCAGGTAAGAGCTACTTGTTTGTTCAATCCTCCATCTTAGGCCTGCTCCTCAGGTGCATCCTCCTTCTCGCAGCGATTTCCTAGGAACAGATTTCGAAGAACAGCTCTGATCACAGAATCACAGATTGGTTAGGGTTGGAAAGGACCTCTGGAGATCATCCAGCCCAACCCCCCTGCCAGAGCAGGGTCACCTACAGCAGGTTGCACAGGATGACCTCCAGGCGGGTTTTGAATGTCTCTGGGGTGGGAGACTCTACCGCCTCCCTGGGCAGCCTGTTCCAGCGCTCTGCCACCCTCAAAGTAAAGAAGTTCCTCCTCATGCTTTGATAGAAGTTCCTAGGTTCCAGTTTGTACCCGTTACCTCTTGTCCTGGATCATCTTTGATGATCCAGGACAAGAGGTAACGGGCACCAATTGGAACGTAGGAACTTAAACTTGAACTGGAAGGTAGGAACTTGAACTTGAACATAGGATTATCCTTGATGATTCAGGATAGCTGTGTGTCTGACCAGTCTGTCTTTCGAAGGAGGTCCCGGACCAGCTCCAGCCATGCTATGCTGAGCAGAGCCCCTGGCAGTAGCCCCACAGCTCACTCCCAGTGTGCCTGAATGGAAAAGGTACCAAAGTTGCTCCAACACTTTCCGAAAAACTCTATAGTGTTACCCCACAAGCGCAAAGCGACGGCAAAGCCCGTGAAATGACACCGGTGCTTCCAGAAAATGTCAAGCTTCCTGCCCAAGGGTGACATGCCATGCGGTGGGGTCAGGGCCACGCGCTGAGCACCCGGTGCGCTGGGGTTGCCCCAGCGGTTCCTGAGCAGCTCCTGCAGTGCTGCCGCCGGTACCGTTCTTGCGGCTGTAGTTGTTTAAAAAGCCGTTGTTGTTTCCGGCGTAATCTGACGGCAGTTTTCTCGGGCATTTGGGCCTCTTCGAATAAGTGTGCTGTGAGTACATCTGCAAGCATTCACCTGTCGAGGTCAAATGACTGGTGGTGCTCATCTGCCCCCGTGCTACTGCTGCTGCCTCCCGTGAATGCTCATGTGCCTGCGTGCCCCTGTACAGGCACAGATGCACGCGCGCAACACCTGATCCCGCATCCTAATTATTTTTCGCCCGGTTCTCGGAGTTGTTCTGCTTCCGGCTGATGAATGGGAAAGTGTAGTAGTGCTGTTTCATTTCACCAGCCTCTCAAGTGTGGAAATTATGGTAAATTTGAGAACAAGCCAGATTAGATTGATAGTTACACCTCCTCCTTTAATTAGCCAACCACAGGATCTGTGGAGGCAAAGGCCGGGGGGGTGTGTCGGTGTATATAACGTGTATTGTCTATGTGAAAGATTAATCAAAAGGAGTTGCTTGAGGTGGGAAGGCTTTTCCGGAGAGGTTCCACATGTTGTCAGGTAGTCCCTCTGAATGGCAGCTTCCGGTTCGGTCCCTTAGCTTTCGGAAGTGACATTTAGTCTGATATGTGCCAGCCGTGCAATCTACCTAGCCCTGCAAAGTGCAAATATTAACCTAAATGCATATTAAGATACTGTGTGTTAGCTCCTGAACTGAAATAGAGAGCGGGTGTTCCAGCGGAGGCAAGCAAATCGTGTTGATTTACAGTGGCTTGAGGATTTGGCCCATTACCGCTTCTTTATACACTTTTAAAAAGAAATGCCAACTCGATAGTTTAGGCTTTAACTGGAACATGGCAAGAAATTGTATGTTTTGGCGGACCCCTAGTAATGTTGCAGAATCTTTCTCAGAAGTTGTTCCATGGGATAGCCGATTCCTCAGGTAAGAGCTACTTGTTTGTTCAATCCTCCATCTTAGGCCTGCTCCTCAGGTGCATCCTCCTTCTCGCAGCGATTTCCTAGGAACAGATTTCGAAGAACAGCTCTGATCACAGAATCACAGATTGGTTAGGGTTGGAAAGGACCTCTGGAGATCATCCAGCCCAACCCCCCTGCCAGAGCAGGGTCACCTACAGCAGGTTGCACAGGATGACCTCCAGGCGGGTTTTGAATGTTTCTGGGGTCGGAGACTCTACCGCCTCCCTGGGCAGCCTGTTCCAGCGCTCTGCCACCCTCAAAGTAAAGAAGTTCCTCCTCATGCTTTGATAGAAGTTCCTAGGTTCCAGTTTGTACCCGTTACCTCTTGTCCTGGATCATCTTTGATGATCCAGGACAAGAGGTAACGGGCACCAATTGGAACGTAGGAACTTAAACTTGAACTGGAAGGTAGGAACTTGAACTTGAACATAGGATTATCCTTGATGATTCAGGATAGCTGTGTGTCTGACCAGTCTGTCTTTCGAAGGAGGTCCCGGACCAGCTCCAGCCATGCTATGCTGAGCAGAGCCCCTGGCAGTAGCCCCACAGCTCACTCCCAGTGTGCCTGAATGGAAAAGGTACCAAAGTTGCTCCAACACTTTCCGAAAAACTCTATAGTGTTACCCCACAAGCGCAAAGCGACGGCAAAGCCCGTGAAATGACACCGGTGCTTCCAGAAAATGTCAAGCTTCCTGCCCAAGGGTGACATGCCATGCGGTGGGGTCAGGGCCACGCGCTGAGCACCCGGTGCGCTGGGGTTGCCCCAGCGGTTCCTGAGCAGCTCCTGCAGTGCTGCCGCCGGTACCGTTCTGGCGGCTGTAGTTGTTTAAAAAGCCGTTGTTGTTTCCGGCGTAATCTGACGGCAGTTTTCTCGGGCATTTGGGCCTCTTCTAATAAGTGTGCTGTGAGTACATCTGCAAGCATTCACCTGTCGAGGTCAAATGACTGGTGGTGCTCATCTGCCCCCGTGCTACTGCTGCTGCCTCCCGTGAATGCTCATGTGCCTGCGTGCCCCTGTACAGGCACAGATGCACGCGCGCAACACCTGATCCCGCATCCTAATTATTTTTCGCCCGGTTCTCGGAGTTGTTCTGCTTCCGGCTGATGAATGGGAAAGTGTAGTAGTGCTGTTTCATTTCACCAGCCTCTCAAGTGTGGAAATTATGGTAAATTTGAGAACAAGCCAGATTAGATTGATAGTTACACCTCCTCCTTTAATTAGCCAACCACAGGATCTGTGGAGGCAAAGGCCGGGGGGGTGTGTCGGTGTATATAACGTGTATTGTCTATGTGAAAGATTAATCAAAAGGAGTTGCTTGAGGTGGGAAGGCTTTTCCGGAGAGGTTCCACATGTTGTCAGGTAGTCCCTCTGAATGGCAGCTTCCGGTTCGGTCCCTTAGCTTTCGGAAGTGACATTTAGTCTGATATGTGCCAGCCGTGCAATCTACCTAGCCCTGCAAAGTGCAAATATTAACCTAAATGCATATTAAGATACTGTGTGTTAGCTCCTGAACTGAAATAGAGAGCGGGTGTTCCAGCGGAGGCAAGCAAATCGTGTTGATTTACAGTGGCTTGAGGATTTGGCCCATTACCGCTTCTTTATACACTTTTAAAAAGAAATGCCAACTCGATAGTTTAGGCTTTAACTGGAACATGGCAAGAAATTGTATGTTTTGGCGGACCCCTAGTAATGTTGCAGAATCTTTCTCAGAAGTTGTTCCATGGGATAGCCGATTCCTCAGGTAAGAGCTACTTGTTTGTTCAATCCTCCATCTTAGGCCTGATCCTCAGGTGCATCCTCCTTCTCGCAGCGATTTCCTAGGAACAGATTTCGAAGAACAGCTCTGATCACAGAATCACAGATTGGTTAGGGTTGGAAAGGACCTCTGGAGATCATCCAGCCCAACCCCCCTGCCAGAGCAGGGTCACCTACAGCAGGTTGCACAGGATGACCTCCAGGCGGGTTTTGAATGTTTCTGGGGTCGGAGACTCTACCGCCTCCCTGGGCAGCCTGTTCCAGCGCTCTGCCACCCTCAAAGTAAAGAAGTTCCTCCTCATGCTTTGATAGAAGTTCCTAGGTTCCAGTTTGTACCCGTTACCTCTTGTCCTGGATCATCTTTGATGATCCAGGACAAGAGGTAACGGGCACCAATTGGAACGTAGGAACTTGAACTTGAACTGGAACGTAGGAACTTGAACATAGGATTATCCTTGATGATTCAGGATAGCTGTGTGTCTGACCAGTCTGTCTTTCGAAGGAGGTCCTGGACCAGCTCCAGCCATGCTGTGCTGAGCAGAGCCCCTGGCAGCAGCCCCACAGCTCACTCCCAGTGTGCCTGAATGGAAAAGGTACCAAAGTTGCTCCAACACTTTCTGAAAAACTCTATAGTGTTACCCCACAAGCGCAAAGCGACGGCAAAGCCCGTGAAATGACACCGGTGCTTCCAGAAAATGTCAAGCTTCCTGCCCAAGGGTGACATGCCATGCGGTGGGGTCAGGGCCACGCGCTGAGCACCCGGTGCGCTGGGGTTGCCCCAGCGGTTCCTGAGCAGCTCCTGCAGTGCTGCCGCCGGTACCGTTCTGGCGGCTGTAGTTGTTTAAAAAGCCGTTGTTGTTTCCGGCGTAATCTGACGGCAGTTTTCTCGGGCATTTGGGCCTCTTCTAATAAGTGTGCTGTGAGTACATCTGCAAGCATTCACCTGTCGAGGTCAAATGACTGGTGGTGCTCATCTGCCCCCGTGCTACTGCTGCTGCCTCCCGTGAATGCTCATGTGCCTGCGTGCCCCTGTACAGGCACAGATGCACGCGCGCAACACCTGATCCCGCATCCTAATTATTTTTCGCCCGGTTCTCGGAGTTGTTCTGCTTCCGGCTGATGAATGGGAAAGTGTAGTAGTGCTGTTTCATTTCACCAGCCTCTCAAGTGTGGAAATTATGGTAAATTTGAGAACAAGCCAGATTAGATTGATAGTTACACCTCCTCCTTTAATTAGCCAACCACAGGATCTGTGGAGGCAAAGGCCGGGGGGGGGTGTCGGTGTATATAACGTGTATTGTCTATGTGAAAGATTAATCAAAAGGAGTTGCTTGAGGTGGGAAGGCTTTTCCGGAGAGGTTCCACATGTTGTCAGGTAGTCCCTCTGAATGGCAGCTTCCGGTTCGGTCCCTTAGCTTTTGGAAGTGACATTTAGTCTGATATGTGCCAGCCGTGCAATCTACCTAGCCCTGCAAAGTGCAAATATTAACCTAAATGCATATTAAGATACTGTGTGTTAGCTCCTGAACTGAAATAGAGAGCGGGTGTTCCAGCGGAGGCAAGCAAATCGTGTTGATTTAGAGTGGCTTGAGGATTTGGCCCATTACTGCTTCTTTATACACTTTTAAAAAGAAATGCCAACTCGATAGTTTAGGCTTTAACTGGAACATGGCAAGTAATTGTATGTTTTGGCGGACCCCTAGTAATGTTGCAGAATCTTTCTCAGAAGTTGTTCCATGGGATAGCCGATTCCTCAGTTAAGAGCTACTTGTTTGTTCAATCCTCCATCTTAGGCCTGCTCCTCAGGTGCATCCTCCTTCTCGCAGCGATTTCCTAGGAACAGATTTCGAAGAACAGCTCTGATCACAGAATCACAGATTGTTTAGGGTTGGAAAGGAGGTCTGGAGGTCATCCAGTCCAACCACCCTGCCAGAGCAGGGTCACCTACAGCAGGTTGCACAGGATGACCTCCAGGCGGGTTTTGAATGTCTCTGGGGTCGGAGACTCTACCGCCTCCCTGGGCAGCCTGTTCCAGCGCTCTGCCACCCTCAAAGTAAAGAAGTTCCTCCTCATGCTTTGATAGAAGTTCCTACGTTCC